>NC_136266.1:142596492-143196492 GCF_964187855.1 Myxine glutinosa
GAAATGGGTATTCTCCATAGAGCTAAGGCATTCCTGAACCACATCGAGGTCAACGGTCAACAAGCCTTTCATACGGAGCAACATGGAAGTGGAGGTATGGCTCCCCATTCTGGGTGCACCACACGGAGTTGAGAATTGAGGAGGAGTGAAAACATAGAACAGATGAGGATGCAACGGAACAAAATAACAACAGCAGAAGGAGAGGCGCAAACACACAACTGCAGGGTTGAGGGACAAAATAGAGAAAGACTTTGAAAATAATGGATGTGAGCAAGAATGAGGACTAGGGGAGGACACAGGGTGGACAAAATTGATGCAGATTCAAACCCTCAGTAAGGAAAAACAGGAAAGTTGAAAAGAGGTGGGCTTGGGGAGAGTTAATAAGGGCAGAAGAGGTTTCGTTGTTTGTACTTTTTTGGAGCGAGGAGTTTAACAACACAAACAACCTTTGCTCCTCGTGCTCTCTCCTACCTATCATTTAGTCATCCCAGGTCACACATTTCTAAAGAAAGCCTCACCTCATCATCCTCACAAAGTCCAGATTTATTGCTCTCCTACATTCATTCATGAATGTGGAATTGTCTCACTGTATCCGTGTCTTGTCCTCCTCGCTTCAGTCTTGCAAACACATTGCCCATCACCATCTCATGTATTTGCTCATGCACCTTAATTATCTGTTTTGCACACGTTGGTTCTTTCCCATACAGTTCCTCTTTGGTCTATTGTTACAGTTTTGTTTTTCTTAGTTGTGTATCTCCTCCTACTCCTCCTCCCATACCATTTGGTAGTTTGTGAACCTGCTGCCCTTTGTTGTTCAGCTCCCCCATGAGCCCAGACCCTTGTGTATAAACAAGAATGACCGTACTGTGGTCACAACCTGCGACAAAATCCGGTAACGGGCCATTGGGAAATGCACATTTTAAGTATTCCTAAAAGATGAGCAGCATGATTGGGAAACACTTTTAATGCGCTATTCAAAGATTTACTCGACACCTTTTATCCATGTCAGTCTCTGCCACAGTTATATCAGAACGATCTGATTCATCACACAGTCATGGATTGTTTCACCCCAATATGGGGCCGTTCAATAATTATGTAACCATATTTTTTATGGAGCCGTGGATTGTGCATGCAGACGGGCTTGATTAAACCTTACTAAAAAAAATTATTCGGCATATGATTAGATTTTTCGGGGTCCCTCATCGTGAGTAACACTCGACCCAAGCAAAGCCGGAGGAAATCTGACGCAACAAATCCAGGCAGTGTATAATATTTTAAGCCCACCAGAAAACCAAGATGGCCACCATATTATTTTGTCTAAGGGTCATGGTAGGTGGAGTCAAGTGACAAATGTGGGTGGGTGGAAGAGGGGGGAAGAAGAGGGGAGACCTATATAAGAGGAAGCTCACTTACAGATTTTCATCCTTCCATTGCACAGGGAGTCCAAAAAGTCCGTATGCAACTTTGAACTTTTATAATTTTGATGTATTCTGTTCATTTATACAATTGTATTACTATTCCCCCCCCCCCCCCTGTGGTTTCTGAATAATAGTTGTCATGGATTTGTTCCTCCACGGGGGGAGGACCTTCTGATGGACAGGCCGTATAGCTATTCCTATGGTTTGGCAGTGAGTGCCCCAGGAGTGGCTGTGGAAAGAGAGTGGCATTTCTATATGTGAGAGAATTGCTTGCTTGGTCAGGGGTAGCTCAGACAGATCAAATGGCAGTGTTCTGGTACGGTTCACAAGAGGACCTGGGTTTGATCCCTGGTCTGGACGCATCATTTTCCCACACACACATATATATATATATATATATATATATATATATATATATATATATATATATATGTATGTATTGTCGCGCGACTCCCGGTTAACACCAGAAAGTCGCGGATAGGCCTAAACGGATTTAATGGAGGCGATAACCAAACACGGATTTTGCTATCTAACGCGGGAGGAAGAAGCAAAATGGAAGGCTGCGGCAAAAACTTACCTTCAGCGCACCGATGTCGCTCCGGTCCTGTAAGGGGATTCATGAACTTGACAAACACAAATCAGAATGTACAAAAATAAAGATTTATTAACGGAACCCGAAACAATGAAACGCGTCGGCAATGACATAAAAGTAACTAATTTGGGATCCCACACACTGACTTCAGAAACAAGACGAGACGAGGGAAGAATTAATAAAAGAGAACCGTTCGTTATGTTTGGGGCAAATGGGTAATGGCCTTATCTGGTCCTGTCGTCTTGTCTTTGACTGCCGTCCAACACGGCTCCGTTCGGCCCCGATGCACCCACGAGGCCTCGCTCCAAGCTCCACAAGCGCCGATCGCACGCCACGAGGTCCCTCGCTCCAAACTCCAAAGCACCGAGCACCACTCCAAGCACAAGCACCGCTCCCAGCACAAGCACCACTCCCAGCACCACGAGGTCCCACAGCAGGAAAAGCACCGCACGTCCAACACAGGCTAGCGGCTCCAAGCGAGGTCGATCTTCACCCACGATCGGCCTACCACGTGCCAGTCAGCTCTCCCGAAGCAAAACGTGCAAGAAGCAAGCGAACTCCACTTGGGCTATTACTCGACTCGACTCGGGCTGCGCAAGACTAAGAAGAGCGCCTAATAGTGAGCTGCGCAAAACAAGAACCGGATGTGCTCTCTCTCTCCCTCCGTCTCTCTCTCTGTCCTTCGGCGCACGCTAATATAACCTGGTCGGTGACGGCAGCCTTGGCGCGCTACCAACCAGCGACTTCCACCGAACCTTCCAGCTTCGCGCCTCCCGCACTCGTTGGCTGGAGGTTCGCGCCTAGTGCGCTGACCAATCACAGGACCTTAGCGTGGTAATAGCTCGTGCTACTTGATGTTCCTCGGCTGCCAGAGGTGTAGCGGCGGCGGCCATCATCGGCGGTGTCCTGGCCTGGTTTCTTTGCCTGTTCGTCAATGTCATGTCAGGGAAGGGAGGTATTTAGTGTTGCACTAAGGAGATCCTAACTAAATGTCTAAAGGTGTGCAGTGCCAAAAGGGACAAAGGTTTGGCTACCAGGTGTGGGCACACAGAGGCGTTATCTTTTAATCCCTAACTCTATTTATCACACGAACATCCTGGTATGCTCACAAGTATACATCTTACCCGACAAAACGCCTACACATGAAACTTATTGCAGGATGGTTTCCTTACCGCGACAGACGAAGCATGTTACCTATTCAGATCTATCTGGCTCGACATATCACTACCCCACCCGACATAACACAGCGCCCCCCCCCTCCCCCCGGAACCATAGCTCCTGCAAGGTTCACTGCAAGCGCTACCATTCCAGCCTTAACACTTACTGTCTCACACTTAATTAACCTATGAAATAAATCAGGAGGGCTGTGGGAAGTGAGTCGGACTTCCTACCTATACTCCTTAACAAGCTAATCCCCTTAACAATCATGCAATCAAATATGTACATTTTCTTCTTTGTTCCTGCGGAGGGAGGAAACAAACAACACACCAAAACGAACTTAACCACAAACCTTAGCCAACTTACAAAATTCCAAAATTCGATAAAACATTTGTACAACCCTGGTCTACAGAACGCGTCCCCCCCGGTGGTTGCCACAAGACACAACCTTACCTGCGGGGCCATCCCCAATGCGCCCCTAAATTTCCATGGGCCCTGTCCAGATGTTACAGGTGAGTGACATGGCTCGGTGGATTTCGCCCTCATTCATTCAACACAAACCCCTTAACCACTCACTCATTCTGTCACTCCTTGCACACAAAATCATTTCAAGCACTTATTTCACCCCCCCTGCAGGACCATGGCATTGATGTCAGTCACATGTGTGTGCATTCCTCAACTAGGCAGCGGGGAGGTACCGCACAACAAGATGGTGGGGGCGCTTCAGGCCGTGGTGCCCGCAGTCCCAAAAACAAGTCAACCGACTTACAAGTTCATTGCCCCCCCCCCCCCCCTTTACCTCTTGGCCCCGTGACAGCCCAACAGCCCTTTCCGCCGTTACCCCGCCGGTGAGGGTCTCCACACACCAGGCTCCTCCGTGACCTCCTGCTTCCGCGCAGCTACACGGGTCACCGGGGATCTCCGTTACCCCCACGGCACCCAACCAGACCCTCCACCGACGAGCTCCAATTTCCAGATACCACTGGCTGCCAGGGGTAATTGCCGCAGAGGGGGGCCGCAGGCATCGCTCCTCAGAGCTTGATCCATACCTGTGGACACACACACCTTCCCCACCCACAAGATCCCAAAACACATTTCCTCCCCCGCTGCCATTGAATTCTCCACACATTTCAGCACAATTCCATGAGAAGATGTTACAAAAAGATGTGCCATGGCCTGCTTCATGTGAAATCCCATTCACATTGAACCAATACATTTCCATTTCCAACACAATAATCACCCAATAATCATCACTCATCCATTTCCTCCAACCTCACGACCACATAGAAACACATCACAACAACACTAACACAAACGCCACCCACGAGACTCTGTGGCACAAATTCCATCCCCCTCGCCGGCCATGTCATCACTCTCACCCGCCCCTAACTCCAAATTACATGTCCCCAATTTTACATAAGCAAGTCCTGGAGCCTGGGACAGTGCACATCCAACACTTACCTCAAGTGCAGGTAATTACCAGTTGGTCAGGTCCAAAGTGCAATCCACCCTCAAAATCCCTAAATTTATCGTTGGGCCTATCAAATTTCACCAAATTTCTCTTTTGTCCCCACTACATGGCAGGTATGTGGATCCACATCCAACGGTGATCATCACTGCACAACAACTACCTGTGGCCACGACAGCTCTGCACCTCTACCATGCAAGGGTCATCGGGACAAGGTGAGCAGTCAAAACGCCAACATGGCCCATGAGTGTCCATAAGGGTGCGACCCACCATCCATCCTTCGGCCCCCCTGCGAGGAACACAGCTGCACCAGCCCCAGCTGGCCAATGTGGTGAGCACCTGCTGCCACAACACACACTACCGCACACACAACCTCGGCCCTGGGTGAGACGGTCGCAGTGCGTGGCATTCCCCTCACGTCACCTACGCCGCCCTCATCCCCCAGTCCACAGAACCGCAGCCCCCAGTGCTCACCCACACTTGACCACACCAAGGTCCAGTCAGCAGCCATGCTCCACCAGGAGACCCACCCAGAAGACATGGTCCACACCCCTCGGACACGCACAGCACCACGTTGACCCTCAGACCACGCAACCACATCCCCATGATCCCGCGTCCCAAATATCAGCACAGTCGCCCCCGCAACCAGTTGAAGGCTGTCCTGCTACCCTGTCAATTTTATCACAGCCTCCAACACTTTGGTCTACACACCTGGATCAATAATGGTGTCACTATGCAGTGACCACCATGACATTTCAAAATCCACCCTTAAATTTGCATCTAACCCACAGGTTACAATTAACAATTTGCATCTAACCCATGCCAAACATTTTTCACATTTTACTAAACTCACCAAAGAAAGATGCTTTGCCATACACATGCCAGCCGAGCATGGCCCATATACTCGGCTCTTTACACATTCCCGATCACATCCCCATGGCTCTCTTCCCAAACCGAGAGTCCATAAATCATAACGGAACATCTGTGGAAGGTCACTCTCACAGTCTCACACCATCACGTTCCACAGATGCCCCATGGTTGTCCGGCAGGCTATCTCCATCCCTGTCCATTCGGGTCGACCTGTGTCCATAGCCCAGCACAGCATGTCAGGTCACCACATGCTGGCTGTCCCAGAGTCTCAGGAAGAGGGTACCAGGCCGCATGCCCGGGTGGTCATCACATCAGGCCCAAGTTGGCCGTCCGCAGTGCCACCACCAAAGCGCGACCCACAACACCTCCCCGTAGTGGTCCTCAATATTTGCCATCCCAGGCTTGAGAAACCACCTCGGACCCCCTGGAGGTCTTAACCCCCACCAGGGTCCGGTGACCCTGCCGGCCCGAGCCACACGCCCAGATGGCGCCCGACGGACAAGGGACGCCACACCCCACCAGACCCCCGTGGGGCCCAGGTCGTACCATGACACCCATGGCTGGACCCCACGTCCAAATCTCGCCAGCACAGCCCCCCAGCTGGCTGGCATAACCAAATTTTTTAAGGGGGCAACTTTTTCCCGAGGCCATCACCAATGTCCTCCCCTGGTCCAAATCCTGCAGCCCGGGGACCAATTCCAACCAAGGCTGCTCCACATCAACCGCCAATTTTAATTTTATTTTAAATTTCCTTTTAAAATTTTTAGCTCCAGGTGTCCAATCACCGCAGCTGCAGGTAACAACCTCTATCCAAGGTTGTTCTGCCCCTCCCTGCAGCTGGTCCACATTCCCTACGGGGACCAGATCTTCAGAGGCTCGATTTCCCGATCCTCCAATGTCCAAATCCAGCCCGGAGCCAACACACTCCCCCAACTGGTTCTGTAATTTTGGAGCCTCCGTTGCCCAATTGTTATGCACGGTGAGGGTCCCCACGGTCACCACAACCACCTCCTCGGACCAACACACCTCATCACCCAGGCTCCTTTGGACCTGGTCAACCTTGTCCTCCATGGGACTGTCCCACAGTGTCCCAGGTCCCCAGCCGCTGGGTCACATCATGCTCATCCTCATCCCCCATCAATTCCGGCTCCGACAGGTCTTCCCCAATATCCCCAATAAATACCCGGTCCGGCTCCATTACATGGACCCCCATTAATGTTACCCCTCTCGCTCTGCACCACCGCCCTGGTGCTGCACAATTCTGAATTCATCCCCCGGTTGATGTGTTGGGGCATCCACCCGGTCCCGATACACAACCAGGCCAGCAGGTGGGAAACATTCCCCATTACCATTTAATTCTCCCTTCACCTCTTGGCACTCCACGCTCACCTGTGAGCACTCCCCGTCTACCTGTAGGCATTCCCCATTAGCCTCTTCATTTGCCATTCCCGGTGCAATTTCCTGCTCCGGAGCAACATGCACATCTGCATGGGCCGCACTCGCCTCCATTCCCAAGTTGGCTTCCCCCCCCCCCCCCCGTTCCGATTCAAATTCTGCCACCTTTGGCTTCTCCTGTGCCCCATCGGCACCATTCGTTCGTCACGAATAGGCCTAAACGGATTTAATGGAGGCGATAACCAAACACGGATTTTGCAATCAAACGCAGGAGTAAGAAGGAAAATGGAAGGCTGTGTCAAAAGCTTACCTTCAGCGCACCTACGTAGCTCCGGTCCTGTAAGGGGATTAATGAACTTGACAAACACAAATCAGAATGTACAAAAATAAAGATTTATTAACGGAACCTGAAACAATGAAACGCGTCGGCAATGAAATAAAAGTAACTAATTTGGGATCCCACACACCGACTTCAGAAACAAGACGAGGGAAGAATTAATAAAAGAAAACTGTTCGTTATGTTTGGGGGGAAATGGGTAATGGCCTTATCTGGTCCTGTCGTCTTGTCTTTGGCTGCCATCCAACACGGCTCCGTTCGGCCCAGATGCACCCACGAGGCCTCGCTCCAAGCTCCACAAGCGCCGATCGCACACGACGAGGTCCCTCGCTCCAAACTCCAAAGCACCGAGCACCGCTCCAAGCACAAGCACCGCTCCCAGCACAAGCACCACTCCCAGCACCACGAGGTCCCACACAGGAAAGCACCGCGCGTCCAACACAGGCTAGCGGCTCCAAGTGAGGTCGATCTTCACCCACGATCGGCCTACCACGTCCCAGTCAGCTCTCCCGAAGCAAAACGTGCAAGAAGCAAGCGAACTCCACTCGGGCTATTACTCGACTCAACTTGGGCTGCGCAAGACGAAGAAGGATGTGCTCTCTCTCTCTCCCTCCGTCTCTCTCTCTGTCCTTCCGCACGCGCTAATATAACCTGGCCGGTGACGTCAGCCTTGGCCCGCCACCAACCAGCAACTTCCACCAAACCTTCCAGCTTCGCGCCTCCCGCACTTGTTGTCTGGAGGTTCGCACCGAGCGCTCTGACCAATCACAGGCCCGTAGCGTGGTAATAGCTCGTGCTAGTCGATGTTCTTAGGCCGCCGGAGGTGTAGCGGCAGCGGCCATCATCGGCGGTGTCCTGGCCTGGTTTATTTGCCTGTTCGTCAATGTCATGTCAGGGAAGGGAGGTATTTAGTGTTTTTTTTTTTTTTTTTTTTTTTTTTTTTTTGTATACAAGATCGAGGCTCGTGAAAGAGCGAACATTAATCACACAGAAAGACAAACCGACACATAAAACATATAACATCGGGAGCGGTAGACAAGATGGGGAGAGAGGGGGAAGGACACAAACACAACATTTGAGAGCAGGGACCGAGAGACATGGAGACATCGAGAGATCTGAGAGAGGGCGAGGGCTTTGGGGGGGGGGGGGGCATGGGAAGGGGGCGGTGGGAGAGGTATAAAACATATGGACACTGCCAGGACTTCCAGGAAAGAAGTTGGAATTTCAAACAAGGTGGATCTGGGGTGAATTAGCGGGGGTAGAAAAGATCAAGGTTTTGGATGGGGGAAGATAAGAGATGGTGGTGAACAGCTGTTTTAAAGACCTGGAGGGAGGAGTGGGATTGAAGGGAGTGAGGGAGTTTGTTCCAGAGGCGGGAGAAAAGAGGAATGAAAGAGTGAAGGTGAGCAGAGAGCCGAGATTTCGGCAGTTTAACCATCAGAGGGTTGCTGGCAGATCTTGTGCGACCTGTAGGAATATTTGGGGGACAGAGCACAGAGAGAGCTGGGGGTGCAAGGCCGGAGAGGAGTCGGTAGAAGACAGAAAGACCACCTACCTGCCTGCGGTGAGTGAGTGAAAGGCCCTCAGAGATAGCTTCATCGCGGGAGATTCCAATAATTCTGAAAGCTTTGGTTTCAACAGCGTGAAGCCGAGCTAGCTGTGAGGCAGGAGCACCGGCCCATAGGCACTACTAAGGAGATCCTAACTAAGTGTCTAAAGGTGTGCAGTGCCAAAAGGGACAAAGGTTTGGCTACCAGGTGTGGACACACAGGGGCGTTATCTTTTAATCCCTAACTCTATTTATCACACGAACATCCTGGTATGCTCACAAGTATACATCTTACCCGACAAAACGCCTACACATGAAACTTATTACAGGATGGTTTCCTTACCGCGACAGACGAAGCACGTTACCTATTCAGATCTATCTGGCTCTACATATCACTACCCCACCCGACATAACAGTATATAAGGTGCACATGTATATATATATATATATACACAGTATATATATATACACAGTATACACAGTATATACACAGTATATATATATATATATATATATATATATATATATATATATATATATATATATATATATATATATATATATATATATATATATATATATACAGTATATATATATATATATATATATATATATATATACATATATATATATATATATTTATATATATATATATATATATATACATATACAGGGTGAGTCAAAAGTGGGGAAAATTATTATGGAAGTGTACCAAGCTGTTTTATTTGCAATTTTCAAAGTGCCCTCCCTCGTGATCGATGCACAATTGCAGCCGAGCAGGCACAGGGTAGCACACACGCTTGCAGAGTTCGATATCAATTTCCTCAAACTTTGCAGTGATTTGAGCCTTCAATTACTGAATGGTACGAGGCTTTTCACGATAAACAAGGTCTTTCATGAGCCCCTAAAGAAAGAAATCTGGAGGTGTAAGGTCTGGGGAGAGTTACAAGGAGTCTTAAGCGTTAAAAGGAGCGTTATAAGTAAGCGTCTGGGGAGTGTAAGGTCGAAATGGTTAGATAAACATGTCATTCATTCATTTATACCTTCTTGTACACTGTAATACAAATGTCAAACAATCAACTGACCGAAATATATATATATATATATATATATATATATGGAGATATATATATATATATATTATATATATTATAGGTATGTATGTATATATATATATATATATATATATATATATATATATATATATATATATATATATATATATATATATATCTATAATTCCAGTAATCTCTGTGTGTGTATGTGTGTGTGTGTGTCTGTGTGTCTGTGTGTGTGTTTGTTTGTCTGTGACCGCTGTTTCTCGACAACCACGGGTCCGATATACTTGAAACTTGCCAGGTATATTGCTGGGGACCCGAGGATGTGCCTTTTCAAGGTTTCATATTAATCGGACAAGTAGTTACCGAGCTATGTCCAAAAAACGATTCAACCAATCAGAGAGCAGCGAGCTATCACGTGTGCCGAACGTGCCGAACAGACTCTGCCTCGGACGGCACATTTGAGAGCGTATTCATTTATTTCACGTTGGCAAACTATGTTGGCGTTAAACTATGTTTTAAAACTAATTAAAACTAATTTGCGATTCTTTCGCTTTCCTGCGCGTTTTTGCACGCTATGGCGATTTCTTTACCAAACTCCGCAAGCCGTTCGCTTTGGACCAAACCATTTCATGTAAATAGAGGGGGGGGATTGTCACCGGACTCGCAAGCCGTTCGCTTTGGACCAAACCATTTCATGTAAATAGAGGGGGGGGATTGTCACCGTACTCGCAAGCCGTTCGCTTTGGACCAAACCATTTCATGTAAATAGAGGGGGGGATATAATTTTAGATATATATATAGTACGGGCATGCCCTAGTATCTATAATTCCAGTAATCTCTGTGTGTGTGTCTGTGTGTGTGTATGCGACCGCTGTTTCTCGACAACTACCGGTCCGATATACTTGAAACTTGCCAGGTATATTGCTGGGGACCCGAGGATGTGCCTTTTCAAGGTTTCATATTAATCGGAGAAGTAGTTACCGAGCTATGGCGATTTCTTTACCAAACTCCGCAAGCCGTTCGCTTTGGACCAAACCATTTCATGTAAATAGAGGGGGGGGGATTGTCACCGTACTCGCAAGCCGTTCGCTTTGGACCAAACCATTTCATGTAAATAGAGGGGGGGGGGATTGTCACCGTACTCGCAAGCCGTCCGCTTTGGCTTTGCGAATGGACCAAACCATTTCATGTAAATAGAGGGGGGGGGGATATAATTTTGTACGGGCATGCCCTAGTATATATAAACAGACATCGGGCGCTACTTTTGACTCACCCTGTATATATATATATATATATATATATATATATATATATATATATATATACATATATATATATATATATATATATATATATATATATATATATATATATATATATATATATATATATATATATATATATATATATATATATATATATATATATATATGTTATGCAGCATCGGTAAATTTGCGCTATCCTGGTATGAACGCTTGCAAAGCGTATATATATATATATATATATATCCCTCCCCATCGGTAAACCCTTCTTCTCTGGGAGAGCATTCTTTACCACTGCATCACTTGAATCCCGCAACATCATGAACTCCCGCACCCTCACCACCTTAAACTCCTCGGTTAGTGATGTTAATGGACACCGGAGTTTTCCACCCTGACCATAAAAATCAATATTCATCAGACAGAGTGGCACTCCCAACCACCTCCTCACAAACCCACTCACCACAACCTCCTCCATCCTCTCTACATGCCCAATCACAATATCATAAACCATCAATGGTCACAATACTCGTGGCATCAATCCAAACTTCACACACCATACCTTCAACTTTCTTTCTTTCTTTCGTACATTCCCTAAACTCACCAGCACTCCACCCCCCCCCCCCCCCCCTCCAGCGTCTTTAAACGTATTTTTAACTCGAAGGTCACAAGAAACTCATTTTGCAATAAATGTTCGTTTCCCATTAATCGTACATTTTCCAAAATCCAATCTCACCCCTCCCCTCCAAATCTTCCCCATCACCCCTCCCCTCCAAAACTTCCCCATCACCCCTCCCCTCCAAATCTTCCCCATCACCCCTCCCCTCCAAATCTTCCCCATCACCCCTCCCCTCCAAATCTTCCCCATCACCCATCCCTTTCAAATCTTCCCCCTTGCCCTTCCCCTCCAAATCTTCCCCATCACCCCTCCCCTCCAAATCTTCCCCATCACCCATCCCTTTCAAAACTTCCCCATCACCCCTCCCCTCCAAATCTTCCCCATCACCCCTCCCCTCCAAATCTTCCCCATCACCCCTCCCCTCCAAATCTTCCGCATCACCCCTCCCCTCCAAATCTTCCCCATCACCCTTCCCCTCCAAATCTTCCCCATCACCCATCCCTTTCAAATCTTCCCCCTTGCCCTTCCCCTCCAAATCTTCCCCATCACCCCTCCCCTCCAAATCTTCCCCATCAGCCATCCCTTTCAAATCTTCCCCCTTGCCCTTCCCCTCCAAATCTTCCCCATCACCCCTCCCCTCCAAATCTTCCCCATCACCCTTCCCCCTCCAAATCTTCCATATCACCCATCCCTTTCAAATCTTCCCCCTTGCCCTTCCCCTCCAAATCTTCCCCATCACCCCTCCCCTCCAAATCTTCCCCATCACCCATCCCTTTCAAAACTTCCCCATCACCCCTCCCCGTCAAATCTTCCCCATCACCCCTCCCCTCCAAATCTTCCCCATCACCCCTCCCCTCCAAATCTTCTGCATCACCCCTCCCCTCCAAATCTTCCCCATCACCCTTCCCCTCCAAATCTTCCCCATCACCCATCCCTTTCAAATCTTCCCCCTTGCCCCTCCCCTCCAAATCCTCCCCATCACCCATCCCTTTCAAATCTCCCCCCTTGCCCCTTCCCTCCTAAACTCCCCCCACATCCCTCCCCTCCTAGACTCCCCCCCGCCCCTCCCCTCCTAGACTCCCCCCTCACCCCTCCCATCCAAATCTCCCCCATCTCCCATCCCTTTCAAATCCCTCCCCTTGTCCCTTCCCTCCTAAACTCCCCCCTAACCCCTCCCCTCATAAACTCCCCCCCTCGCCCCTCCCCTTCAAATCTCCCCACCCTCATTTCTTCTCCATTTCCCCCCTCTCACCCCTCCTCCTCAAAGCATCCTCCCCACTTCTGCCCCCTTCCAACTCTCACCTCCATCTCCCCCAACCTTCTGCCTTGCTCTTCCCCCTCCTCAAATAACACCTCATTGTGCCTCACCCAATCACCATCAAACCTTTTGTCCGCCCCATCCTTCCCTTTCTCCGAGCTATTCTGAAATCTCTGACACACCTTCAACAGCTCTCCCTACCTCTTCCTCCTCTTCCACATCTTACCCTACCCCTCCTCCCCCCTGTTCTGTATCTGATGCTCCCCCTTCCTCTTCATTCACGGTATGGACCTCAAACATCCGGGGCCTTCGTTCAAACTTAACTGATCTCTCCATACAGGTTGCTTCTGACAAACCAGACGTGATCTCCTTAACAGAAACTTTCCTCCTTCATGATGTCTCTGATTCCTTTGTATCTCTCCCGGGTTACTCCCTCCTCCGGTATGATAGACCTGAGCCTCGTCCTGGAGGTGGGGATGCTATCTTTATCAAAAACTCTCTTTCTCACTGGCCCTGCACTGCCGTCTCTCCACCTCACCCTCAGGAATACCTCTGGCTACGGCTTCCCCTTCGCTCCAACCTCTTGTTCATATGTGTGGTGTACCATCCACCAAACAGTGATGACTCCATCTACATCTCGCTGTCTGATAATATGGACCAACTTCTATCTACTCATCCCAACTCGCTCTTTCTCATATGTGGTGATTTCAATTGTCACCATGCCAGTTGGCTGGGTGTGGGTACCTCTCTCACCAGCCATGGCTCCTCAGCAAAGGACTTTTGCGACTCACTGGGACTGACACAATCTGTCAATTTCCCGACCCGGATCTCAGTCAACGGAGCATCTTCTCTTCTGGACTTGGTTATGACTAAATACCCTGAAAATGTCTGCTGCTCTTCTTCTGCCCCAATCGGCTCATCTGATCATGTGCTTGTTAAAGTGGACATCTCTCTGACCATTCTCAGGGAGCCTCCTCAGCGTCGACGAGACTGCCATTTTACTCAGGCCAACTGGCACGGTCTTCAAGCAGCCATCAATCATCTGGACTGGTCTCCCATCTCTACCACCTCTGACATCAACTCATCCTGGGAGTTCTTCCAAAGTAAATTGCTCTCTCTCATGCACAGATTTATCCCATCTCGTCTTCAGTTGTCATACCCTTCCTCCCATCCATGGTACACGGAATCTTGTGGTGAGGCTGTTGCCCAGAAACAACTTGCCTTCGTCTCCTGGAAAGCAAATCCAACGGAAGGAAATCTCATTTCGTTTCAAAAAGCCCAAAACAAGTGTGTGTCCACCCTCAGGAGAGCCAGGAAACAATATCTCTCCGTTCTCAAGACCGAACTCTCTTATCTGTCTCCCTCTTCCAAATCCTGGTGGCGTCTGGTCAAATCTGTTTCTGGTGTTTGTTCCCCCTCCATCCCCTCCCTTACCTCAAACGGCTACACAGCTGACTCCACACGTGAAAAAGCTGAATGCCTCAACTCTGTGTTTGCCTCTAAATCTTGTGTCCCAAACCCAACCCTCTCTGTACCCCCCGTACTCAGTCGTACCCAGCTGCTCCTGGACTCTGTGTCATTTCCTCCTGACAAGGTGGAAAAGTTTCTATCAACCCTCGACTCTGATTCTGCAACTGGACCCGACGGCATCAGCCCACGGGTCATAAAATCCTGTTCTTCCACTCTTTCACTCCCTCTCTCTGTTATCTTCACCCTCTCTTTTGCTCAAGGTCATCTGCCATCTGCTTGGAAATCAGCCAACCTTGACCGCTCTACACAAAAAAGGTGCAAAAACAGATCCTAGCAACTACAGACCAATCAGCCTTCTCCCAATTATCAGCAAAGTCATGGAATCCATCATTGCTTTGGATATGAAATCTTTCCTCTTCTCCAATGGCTTGATCTCTGATCATCAATTTGGTTTCAGACCAGGTCACTCTACTCTGGACATGCTGCTTCTGCTGTCTCAACAATGGATGGAGGTCCTCAATGCCAAACAGGAAATTAGAGCTGTCTCCCTCGACATATCACATGCCTTCGATACGGTCTGGCACCCCGCTCTGCTCACCAAACCCTCCTCCTTTGGTATCCATGGAAATCTCCACGCATGGCTGGCGGACTTCCTCTCTAGTCGTAGTCAACGTGTGGCCCTGAATGGGGTTCTCTCATCTCCTCTTCCTGTTCAGGCTGGAGTTCCCCAAGGCAGTGTTCTGGGCCCTGTGCTTTTTCTGGTCTTCATCAATGATCTCTCCGACTCTCTTGAAAATCCTCTCTGTCTCTTTGCTGATGACTCCACTCTCTGCCGCTCAATTCCTCATCCCTCAGATCGGCAGTCTGCAGCCTCCTCACTCTCTGAGACCTGGACAAAATCACAGACTGAGCAAACAAGTGGAACATGTCTTTCAATCCTGACAAATCTCACACTCTTACGATGTCTCTCCGAAAAGACCGGCTGGACAACCCTCCCATCCACTTTCTGAATAATCCTCTCCAAGAAATTCTGTCACTCAAGCTTTTGGGTCTCACTATCTGCCATGATTTTTTCTGGGAAAACCACATTTCAAATCTGGCCTCCAAAGCCAGTCGCCGACTGGCCATCCTCCATCGTGCGAAGTCCTTCCTTGAAACACCTGAGCTCCTCACCACATACAAGGCTTTCATCCGCAGCTCAATGGAATACTGCTCTCCCCTCTGGGCTGGTGCTCCTGCCTCACACCTAGCTCGTCTTCACGCTGTTGAAACCAAAGCGTTCAGAATCATTGGAATCTCCTGTGATGAAGCTACCTTCGAGGGCCTTTCACTTACTCACCGCAGGTAGGTTGGTGATCTTTCTGTCTTCTACCGACTCCTCTCCAGCCTTGCTCCTCCAGCTCTCTCTGGGCTCTGTCCCCCAAATATTCCTGCAGGTCGCACAAGATCTGCCTGCAACCCTCTTATGGTTAAACTGCCAAAATCAAGACTCTCTGCTCACCTTCACTCCTTCATTCCTCTTTTCTCCCACCTCTGGAACAAACTCCCTCACTCTCTTCAATCCCACTCCTCCCTCCAGGTCTTTAAAATAGCTGTTCACCACCATCTCTTATCTTCCCCCATCCAAAACCTTGATCTTTTCTACCCCAGCTAATTTCACCCCAAATCCACTTTTTTGAAATACCAACTTCTTTCCTGGAAGTCTTTGGTGTGCTTGTGTTGATACTTCTCCCCCCTTCCCACGCCGCCTCCCCCCAAGCCCTCTCCCTCCCACACATTCCCGATGTCCCTGCTCTCAAATGTTGTGTTTAAGTGCTTCCCCTTCTCTCCCCATCTTGTCTACCGCTCCCCTTTTTATATACTTTGTTTGTTTGTCTGTTTGATTTGTTTGTGTGATAAATGTTAGCTCTTTCACGAGCCTCGATTATGTATCCAAAAAAAAAAAAAAACTTCCCTGGCAAACCACATCCAACAATCCTCTTCAAACCTCTCAAAAGCTTGTTCCTCACCTCCTCCACCCTTCCCACATCAATCACCTCCACCATATAACCATCTTCCCAAGATCTTCATGGGGGCTTCCACCAATGATGGAACCACCTCAATCCCCTGCCAGCTCAAACCTGTGCATGTTGTCCACCACTCCTCGTCTCACCACCACACTCCTTGACCTTCTTGCTTTAAAGCCCATTCTTGCCCACTGCATCAACCTTTCCATTCGCTTCTGGAGCTCCACTGCTGCATCAGCTGACCCTTGGACAACTAAATGTCAGGTCATGCATGAATGCAAACGTCGCTGGCAAACTCTGACCAGGGTCTAGCTCCACTTCTTTGCACATGCACAGGTTTGAGCATGCACAGGTTTGAGCTGGGAGGGGAGGTGGTTCCATCATTGGTGGAGGCCCCTGTGAAGAGTTTGGGAAGATGGTATACAGTGGAGTTGAATGATGTGGGAAGAGTGGAGGAGGTCAGAAACAAGCTTTTGAGAGGTTTGAAGAGGATTGTTGGATGTGGTTTGCCAGGTAAGTTGAAGGTATGGTGTTTGAAGTTTGGATTGATGCCACGAGTATTGTGGCCATTGATGATGTATGATATTGCGATTGGGCATGTAGAGAGGATGGAGGTTGTGGTGAGGGGGTTTGTGAGGAGGTGGTTGGGAGTGCCACACTGTTTGACGAACATTGCCATTTATGGTCAGGGTGGAAAACTCCAGTTTCCCTTGACATCATTAACCGAGGAGTTTAAGGTGGTGAGGGTGCGGGGGTTCATGATGTTGCGGGATTCAAGTGATGCAGTGGTAAAGAATGTTCTCCCAGAGAAGAAAGGAAGTCGGAAGTGGAATGCAAGAGCAGAGGTGGACGAGATGGAGGAGCGGTTGCAACAGGAGGAGGTCATGGTACAGCATGGTGGTTGGTGCTTGCACATGCACAGGTGCTTCTGCTCACAGGTGCTCATGGTGCTCATGCACAGGCACAGGTGCACAGGCACAGGTGCTCATGGTGCTTGGACTAAGTGGGAAGGTACAGCATGGGAAGCATGGCTTGGGGTGGATGAAGCATGAACGATGGGGAAAAGGCATGTGTGAAAGAGAGGAGGAAGATGGTTGAGAGGTTGGTGAGAAGAAAGGAAGAGGATGGGAGATATGTGAAAGCAGTCGGTCAGGCGCAGCAAGGTGCTTGGACTAAGTGGGAAGGTGTGCGGGTGAGGATGTTGAAGTGGCAAGAGATTTGGAGGATGGACCCAATATTGTTGAATTCCCTGTTGCGGGCAATGTATGATGTGCTTCCGTCACCAGTAAACTTGAGATTGTGGGGGTTGTTGCAGGAGGAGAGATGTTATTTGTGCGGAGGTGTGGGAATGGTGCAGCATGCACTGAGTGCATGTTCAGTAGCATTGGCAGCAGGACAATACATGTGGCGACATGATCAGGTGCTGGTGGTGGTGGTGCAGATGGTGCAACAAGAGGTGCTGAGGTCGAGAGAAAGAAGAGTGGAGAAGGAGACTGATGGGGGAGAGGTGTGGTTTGTCAAAGGGGGCCCAGTGGTAAGAGGTGAAAAGAGGAGGAGGTGGAAAGCAAGAGGGCTGTCAGATGCTTGTGATTGGCAAGTGGTGGCAGACCTAAAGCCACAATTGGTATTCCCAGAGGAGATCTGTGTAACAAGGTTGCGGCCTGACATTGTCATTTGGTCAGGTGCAACAAGACAGGTCATCTTAGGGGAATTGTCAGTACCTTGGGAAGAGAATATGGAGGAGGTGCATGAGAGGAAGAGAGGAAAGTACACTGAGCTGGAGGCAGAGTGCAGGGAGAAGGGTTGGCGAGTTTCGTGTCAGCCATTTGAGGTGGGGTGTAGAGGGTATATTGGCAATTCCTTTTCTGCATTTCTTGCTCGGCTGGGAGTGTGTGGGACAGAAAGAAGGAGGATGTGTGACAAGGTGGCTCAGGTTGCCTTGAAAGGCTCATTTTGGATATGGAGGAAGTTTATGGAGGCACGTCGAACGGTGTAGGCTGGTTGTGTTTTTTTTTTCGTTTTTTTTTTTGTTACCATTGTGGCGGACACAAAAGCCCACTGGCGTGGTGACATCATTCCACGCACCAAGTGGGCGAGGGCCACGCCCGAGGGGTAGGCGTGGCCTGAGGATATACACGGGGCGCGCAGCCCAGAGCGCGCTAGTGTTACAGTGAGCTCCTGAAATAAAGACGCTTATAAGTTACCGCTTGTCCGCTTCCTCCTTGCTCGCAAGCAGCGCGCGTAACGCCGCGCTTTACTGGTGACCCCCTCGACGATGGATCTGCCGGAGCGATCCTTCCACACGCGACGCCATTGCCATGGCCAACTTCATCAAACTTCCCGAATTTTGGGAGGCTCAGGCCGAAGTCTGGTTCGTCCAGGCCGAAGCCCAATTTCAGCTTCGGCGCCTCACCGGCGATGACACGCGCTATTGCCACGTCGTCGCCTCCCTCGGGCCCGGCACGGCCGCTCGAGTTGTGTCCGTCCTTCGCCACCCACCGGACGGCCACAAGTACGAGGCACTCAAGCGGCTACTCCTAGCCACGTTCGGCCTCACAGACGACGCACAGGCCGACCGCCTCCTGGATCTCCCCGAGCTCGGTGACACGCGCCCGTCGGTCCGAATGGACCATATGCTGTCACTGTTGGGCGACGAAGCCCCCGGTTCTCTATTCCGGGCGCTTTTCCGTCGCCAACTTCCAGCGCAGGTTCGCCTCGCGTTGGCCGGGACCGGGCTAACGGAACCCTGAGCATTGGCAGCCAAGGCGGACAGGTACTTCGCCGCTTCGGACACGCGGGCGAGAGTCGGCGTGGCCGTCACGGCCCTCGAGGCTGATGCTGCTGATGCTGCTGATGCTGCTGATGATGCTGATGCTTCTGATGCTGCTGATCCACAGCATCAGCTTATACAGCATACGCAGCATGCTGATACGCACCTCGTGACCGCCGCCACGCCCCGCCCACCGCCACGGCGAAAACCGCCACCGCGGGGAAACCCGCCAACTCCACCGGCCTGGCGGAGCCAGCCGCGCTCCTCCAGCTCCACCACCTGGTGCTGGTTCCACGCCAAGTTTGGCCACGAAGCTCGGCAGTGTCATCCACCATGCTCCTTCAACAGGTCGGGAAATGCCCGGGCCGGCGCTCAATAGTGGCGATGAGCGCCGGCCGTTCGAGCAGCCTGCTGTTCATAACGGACACCTTCTCCGGGCGCCGTTACCTGTGCGACACGGGAGTGCAGGTGAGTGTCGTTCCCGCCGGCACGTCAGACAAGCACGCCGCGGGTGGGGGCCCCGCGCTGCTTGCCGCGAACGGGACGCCCATCTGTACGTACGGAAAACGCTGCCTCTCTCTGCGGTTCGGAGGGCAGGTTTTCCGATGGACTTTCGTCACCGCCGACGTGCCCATGGCACTGCTTGGCGCGGACTTCCTGTGCGCTAATGGGCTCCTGGTCGACGTCAAGCGCAGACGTCTTGTCCAGGCCGAGACGTTCAGCTCGCTCGCTTGTGCGTTGCCCAGCTCGTCGAGCAGCTCAACGAGCGGCTTGCCAAGCGGCTTGCCGAACGGTTCGGTTCCGGCCACGTTGGTCTGTACGCTTCCGGCAGCGGACGCATTCACCCGCCTCCTCGCCGGCTTCCCGGCCCTCACGCGGCCCACCTTCTCGGCGGGGGCCGTCAAGCATGGGGTGGCCCATCACATCCCCACCGTCGGGCCACCGGTCTACGCCCGGGCACGCCGCCTCGAGCCGACGAAGCTGGCGGTGGCAAAAGTGGAGTTTGCTACCCTGGAGTGACTCGGCATCGTTCGGCGCTCAGAGAGCGCTTGGGCGTCGCCGCTGCACATCGTGCCGAAGCCCGGCGGGGGATGGCGACCGTGCGGGGACTATCGCCATCTCAATGACGCCACGACTCCCGACCGCTACCCCGTCCCCCACATTCAGGACTTTTCCGCCCGTTTGGCGGGCATGTCCTTCTTCTCGAAGGTGGACCTCATACGCGGCTACCATCAGGTCCCCGTCAGGCCGGAGGACGTCCCGAAGACGGCGGTCATCACGCCATTCGGACTCTTCGAGTTCCTGCGCATGCCCTTCGGTCTGAAGAATGCGGCTCAGGCGTTCCAGCGACTGATGGACAGCGTCCTGCGCGACTTGGATTTTGTCTACGTCTACCTGGACGATATCCTCGTCGCCAGCGCGTCCTGCGAAGAGCACCTACGCCACCTCCGCACGCTCTTCGAACGCCTGGGCCAGCATGGCCTGATTGTGAACCCCGCAAAGTGCCGGTTCGGCGCCGCCATAATCGATTTTCTGGGGCACCGTGTCACCAGGCACGGAGCCGTCCCCCTGCCGGCCAAGGTGGAGGCGGTGAAGGGGTTTCCGCACCCCCGCACGATCAGAGGGCTGCAGGAGTTCCTGGGCATGGTGAACTTTTACCATCGGTTCCTGCCCCGTATCGCCCAGCTCCTGCGCCCCCTGCACGAAGCTCTCCGAGGTAAGCCGGGCAAAGGCGACGTTACCTGGACCGAGCAGATGGACACGGCGTTCACGGGCGCGAAGCTCGCCTTGGCTAACGCCACCATGCTCGCGCACCCGTCGCCCGATGCACCGATCGCCCTCACCACCGATGCCTCGGACTACGCGGTGGGCGCAGTGCACGAGCAATGGGTGCGTGGAGCTTGGCAACCGCTGGCGTTCTTTAGCCGGCAGCTTCGCCCGCCCGAACGCCGTTACAGTACCTTCGACCGCGAGTTGCTCGGGCTTCACTTGGCGGTCAGGCACTTCAGCCATCTGCTCGAGGGCCGTGCATTCACGGCCTTCGTCGACCACAAGCCGCTGATCTTCGCGATGGGCAAGGTCACTGAGCCGTGGTCGGCCCGGCAGCAGCGTCACCTCTCGGCCGTGTCCGAGTACACGACGGACATCCAGCACATCGCGGGGAAGGACAACCCGGTGGCGGATTGCCTTTCCCGGGCCGTCGCCCACGCAGTCCACCTCGGCATCGACTATGCCCGGATGGCAGCGGACCAGGCCGCTGACCCCGACGTCCAGGCCTTGCGGACCGCCGTCACGGGCCTCTGCGTCACCGAGGTGCCGTTCGACGGCGCGGGCGCGGCCCTCTTGTGCGACGTCTCCCTCGGGCGTCCTCGCCCCATCGTGCCCGCGGGCTGGCAGCGCCAGGTGTTTGACGCCATCCACGGCCTGTCCCACCCGGGCGCGAGGGCCTCCCAAAGGCTGATCGCCGACAAGTTCGTCTGGCATGGCCTCCGGAAGGCCGTCCGCGGCTGGGCCAGGACGTGCCTCGCGTGCCAGCGCGCCAAGGTGCACCGGCACACCCAGGCCCCGTTGGCCCCGTTCACGGTGCCGGAACGCCGGTTTGACCACGTCCACGTGGACCTGGTGGGACCTCTGCCCCCCTCGCGGGGTTTCACCCACATCCTCACCATGGTGGACCGCACCACCTGGTGGCCGGAGGCCGTGCCCTTGGCGTCGACAACGGCGGCCGATGTCGCGCAGGCTTTCATCGCCACCTGGGTCGCCCGGTTCGGCGCCCTCTCAGACATCTCGTCCGACCGCGGCCCCCAGTTCACCTCGGAGCTCTGGGGGGCGGTCGCGCAGGGGCTCGGGGTCCGGCTGCACCGAACCACGGCCTACCACCCCCAGGCTAACGGCCTGTGTGAGCGATTTCACCGCTCATTGAAGGCCGCGCTCCGGGCCACCCTCCGCGACGGCGGCTGGGTCGACAGGCTCCCCTGGGTCCTGCTGGGCCTCCGGACGGCGCCCAAGGAGGACCTGCGCACATCTGCGGTGGAGTTGGTCTTCGGGCAACCGCTGCGGGTGCCGGGCGAGTTCCTCCCCGACTCCACTGCACCATGGTCCGCGGCACAGCAGCGCACCGCTCTGCAAGAGACCGCCCAGAGGTTCGCCCCGGTGCCAACGGCATGCCACGGACACCCACCGACGCACGTCGCCCCTGAGCTTCGCACGGCGGAGTACGTCTTTGTCCGCCACGATGCCCACCGGACACCACTATGGCCCCCGTACGACGGGCCTTTCCGCGTGCTGGAGACCGGGGTGAAGCACTTCACCCTGGACATCGGCGGTACTCCTGACCGCGTTTCGGTAGACCGCCTCAAGCCGGCCCACCTCGACGTGGACCATCCACGGCCAGTGGCCCGACCCCCACGTCGGGGCCGCCCCCCTGCGGGCGGACCCCCGGCACCGCCCAGCCCCGCCGCCACGCCGCCCCCCGGTCCTGCACCCATCCCAGGGGCAGCCAGGGGCATCCCACCTGGCATCCCTGCACCCCGGACGCCGCCGATCGCCAGGGGGCGCTTCGGCCGGGTCATTCGTCTGCCCCGCAAACTGGCCCTCCAGGTGCGCGGGAATTCTGGGGGGGCGCGTGTGGCGGACACAAAAGCCCACTGGCGTGGTGACATCATTCCGCGCACCAAGTGGGCGAGGGCCATGCCCGAGGGGTAGGCGTGGCCTGAGGATATACACGGGGCGCGCAGCCCAGAGCGCGCTAGTGTTACAGTGAGCTCCTGAAATAAAGATGCTTATAAGTTACCGCTTGTCCGCTTCCTCCTTGCTCGCAAGCAGCGCGTGTAACGCCGCGCTTTACTATTATTATTTCTTATTTTGTGTATATGAGTGAGTGGGTGAGGGTGTGTGTTTTTGAATGAATGAATTTTTGCATGAGTGCATGTTTTTGTATGTTGAGTGGTGTATGTTGTAAGGGTAGGTGGTTGGTTGGTGTTGTGTGTGTGTATGTGTGTGTATTGGTGTGTATGTGTGTGTATGAATGATCTGGTGTGTTTTGTTGGTGAGTGGTGAAGTGTATAAAGGTGTGTGATTGAGTGTTCCACCATGTTTGTTTGGTGCTGTGGATTCTGGATGCGGAGGTGTTGTTGTTGTACTCTGCGTTCGCACTGGCTGGGGGTGGGGGTATGTACGCATCCAGCTGTAGTTGCTGCATGTGGGTGTGTATGTGCCCCTGCTGGCCCACCTTAGCTGACCATATCGAGGTTGAAGGGCCGAAACGGGATGATGCTGAGGACCTCGACTGAGGACCCGGTCAGTGCGGCACACTTGTGACCAGGTGTGTTTTGAACTGATATATAATATATATATATTGTTGCAGTTCTCTATGGCGGCCTTCTCCCCTTATCAAGGGGGGATTAATCCCCTTGTCTTACTGGCCTGGCGGAACCGAGACTTATTACGTCCTTTCCGGGCGAGCGCAAAATAGGGTTTCGGGACCAAATTCTCACTCGTACCTAAGTACTCGCGCCGCCTCGGAAACGAGGTGGCAAGCCTCGCACGAACCACGTGAGGTTGGAGTACGCCGAGCGGTTTGCGTACACGTGTTCTGCGCCGTCTCAATTAATGGACCCTGATTTAAGCGGTTCTATTCGTGCCATGCTTAGTCAAATGGAGAAATCACGGGAAAGATCGAATCAAGAAGAAAGGAAGAACAGATGGGTTTAATGATTCCCACACGTATGTACAGTTCAAGGACGCAGGGACACAGAGCAAGCTTAGACAGTGTTAACTTATTGCTGGACAATGGGCCCGTCTCACTCACACTCACACAAGGGATTACAGATGTCGATGTTCACCAACGCGCCGATGTGGTCGTCCAGGCTCAGCCCCGTCCGGCTCTCCATGGTCCACGTGCGCCCCGCGAAGATGGTGATAGGCGAAGACCGGGGCTTGTAGCGCGTCTCTCGAACAAAGCAGATATCGGGCAGAACGGCAAGGGGCAGACTTTTACGGCAAAGGGCGGACTTTTCCGGCAAAGGGCGGTTACTCAGCCGTTCTTATGCAAGTGCGGCAAGGTGCATCAAGCTCATCAAGCACCGTGCGTTCTGGCTGTAAGTGCAACAACGAGTCCTTCTCCCGTAACTGGTGCAAGTCCTCTTTAATATCTTCCTCTCTCCTGGCAAGTCCTTCCAAGGGCTTTGTGCATCGGGTTATATAGGTACGCCCCGCGAACCTTCTGGAACTCACCAGACTCTTCTCACCACGCCCTCTGACGCCACCACCTCTGAGCTCTGATTGGCGGCTCATGCTTTCCGTCATCGCTTCTGCCGCTCCGCCTCGACTCTGCCCCGATCCTCCTCCGCCTCCCTCGTGTTAACTCGCCCAATATGAACCAGCGTAAACAAACTGTATTGAGGTTACGTACGTAGGATGATTGGTAGAAGTAGGGCCTATTTTCCTGGCTTTACACAGCGCAGAACTAACATAGGAAATGGCCTATTCTCACACATACTAAGAAATAACTATACTACAAATGAGGCTACGTGTTGCTTGTGTGACTATCTATGGCAAGCCATGGTCTAGTGACAACACAGAGAAGGCGACACAAAGTGTGGGAGACACAACCAGCCAAACCACAGGCAATGTGACCAGGCCCCGTCGGCGCCATTGTCATCGAGGACCCTCACGGATCACACTGTCGGAAAGGAAACTCTTACTGGAGATTCAAGAGGTCTCACTCCCTCCAAGCGTCAGCAGTACAGTACCTGCACAGGTGCGTTTTTCAGAAAACCCCCGGTATTCACCACAAGGTGCTCAATCTTTGGTGCCTCCATGTTCTCACCACACAGGCGACAAAAATGTACCTCACTCTTTCTTTTTCAACTCATTCCTTTTTACCACTCATTCCTTTTTACCTTATTTACTCTCTCACGTGTACCGTTCCTTTAAGATCACAATTATTGTTCTTGTGTGACTATGGGGGACAGACTTTAACCTTTATTAGGCTCACTTTACAGACTCAAAACCGGAACAACATATACAATATATTGTAGGAGCTATGCTCCAACGTAAATCGAAAGAATGGACGCGACAAAAAGCTGGAATTCGTCCGAGTTTCTTTATTGTGTCAAATCAACTCGGGTACTCTGAAAAGCCCGTTTATCGGGCAGCAATATATATACACATTATCCCGGAGCGTTGGCCCGGGAAAGGCGAGAGGGGGCATGCCCGGGCGTCCCGGACGAGGCCTGGCAAGTCGAGAGCGGGCATGCCTGGGCGTCCTGGGCGAGCCCGGCATGGTGATCGCTCCGCGTCCTCGGTAGGTGCAAGGCGATTGTGTATACCCAGCGGTAGCCGCTACACACGTCCCCCCAGAATCGACTTGCACCGGCAGGGTCAATTTGATGGGGGTCCTGATGACCCGGCCGAAGCGACCCCTGGCGGGTCGTGGGGGGGGGGGGGGGTCCAGTGTGGTGGTGGGCGGTCGAGTGGGGCGCACCGTGGACGGGGGGCGGCCTCGCCGTGGCAGAAGGGCCAATCGTGGCGGTTGGTCGATGTCCACGTGCGCCGGCTTGAGGTGGTCAACCGCAATCCGGTCCGACCTGCCGCCGATGTCGATGACGAACGACTTGTCATCCCGTCGCAGGACCCGGAAGGGCCCGTCGTACGGCGGCCGGAGTGGCCCCCGATGTGCGTCATGACGCACAAAAACGTACTCCGCTGTGCGAAGCGCTGGGGGGACGTAGGACTGGGGGTCACCGTGGTGGGACATTGGCACGGGGGCAAACCGTCGGGCGGTCTCCTGGAGGTCCGAGCGCTGGTGAGCTGCGGACCAGGGACTGGTAGCGTCGGGCACGAATTCGCCCGGGACACGTAGCGCCTGGCCGTAGACAAGCTCGGCAGTGGATGCCCGGAGGTCCTCCTTGGGGGCCGTGCGGAGGCCCAAAAGGACCCACGGCAGCCGGTCGGCCCAACCGCCGTCCTGAAGGCCGGCCATGAGCGCGGCCTTCATGGAGCGGTGGAATCGCTCGCACACCCCGTTGGCTTGGGGGTGGTAGGCCGTAGTACGGTGGAGCTTGACCCCCAGGTTGTGGGCGACCGCGCCCCACAGCTCAGAGGTGAACTGCGGTCCGCGGTCCGAGGAGATGTCCGCCGGTGCGCCGAAGCGGGCGACCCAGGTGGCGATGAAAGCCTGCGCCATGTCGGCGGTGGTGGTGGAGATGAGGGGAACGGCCTCCGGCCACCTGGTGGTCCTGTCCACCATGGTGAGCAGGTGTGTGAAACCCCGTGATGGGGGGAGGGGGCCCACCAGGTCCACGTTGACGTGGTCGAAATGTCGTTCGGGCACGGTGAAAGGTGCCAGCGGCGCCTGGGTGTGTCGGTGGACCTTGGCCTGTTGGCAGGCTGTGCAGGTGCTGGTCCAATCGCGGACGTCCCGTCGAAGGCCGTGCCAGACGAATCGCGCCGACACCAGCTTCTGGGAAGCTTTCCGGCCCGGGTGGGAAAGGCCGTGGAGGGAGGCGAAGATGCGGTGTTGCCAGGTAACGGGCAAAATGGGGCGAGGCTGGCCTTGGGAGACGTCGCAGAGCAGGACAGTGTCCGCGAAGGGGATGTCGGCCAGGCGGAGGCCCGTGTCTGCCGCCCGGAGGGCTTGCACCGTGGTGTCGGTGGTTTGGTCCGCCGCCATCAGCGCGAAGTCCACGCCGAGGTGGACCACGTTCGCGCTGGCCCGAGAAAGACAGTCGGCCACGGCGTTGTCTTTGCCGGCGACGTGCCGGATGTCCGTGGTAAACTCCGACATGGCGGAGAGGTGGCGCTGTTGGCGGGCCGACCACGGCTCCGTGACCTTGGCCATTGCGTAAACCAACGGCTTGTGGTCGACGAACGCCGTGAAGGGTCGGCCCTCCAGGAGGTGGCGGAAATGGCGAATGGCCAGGTGTAGACCGAGGAGCTCACGGTCAAACGTGCTATATTTGAGCTCGTTCGGCTGAAGTTCCCGGCTGAAAAAAGCGAGTGGCTGCCAAACCCCGTTCACCCATTGCTCATGTACGGCGCCCACCGCGTAGTCAGAGACATCCGTGGTGAGGGCGATGGGAGCGTTGAGCACCGGGTGAGCGAGCAGTGTTGCGTCGGCGAGGGCCCGCTTTGAGCTTTGGAAGGCAGCATCCATTGCTGCGGACCAGACGACGTCGTGCTTGGCCGGCTTGCCCCGGAGGGCTTCGTAGAGGGGCCGCATGAGTTGAGCAGCGCGGGGCACGAAGCGGTGATAGAAATTCACCATTCCCAGGAATTCCTGCAGGGCCTTTATGGAGCGGGGATGCGGAAACGTGGTGATGGCCTCGACCTTGGTTGGCAGCGGAACGGCCCCGTTCTTGGTGATGTGGTGGCCCAAAAAATCAACGGCCGTCGTGCCGAAGTGGCATTTGGCCGGGTTGACGATGAGGCCATGCTCGCTGAGGCACCCGAACAGTGTTCGGAGGTGGAGGAGGTGCTCGGCCCGGGACGTGCTGGCGACGAGGATGTCGTCCAGGTAAACGAAGAGGAACGGCAGGTCGCGCAGCACGCCGTCCATCAAGCGCTGGAACGTCTGAGCCGCGTTCTTGAGGCCAAACGGCATTCGCAGGAATTCGAATAAGCCGAACGGCATGATGACGGCCGTTTTTGGGACGTCGGCCGCCCTGACAGGTACCTGGTGATATCCCCGTATTAAATCGATCTTTGAAAAAATGACCTGTCCTGCCAAACGGGCGGAGAAGTCTTGGATGTGCGGGATCGGATACCTGTCGGGGGTGGTAGCGTCGTTAAGGCGGCGGTAGTCGCCACATGGGCGCCAGCCGCCCCCTGGTTTTGGGACGATGTGTAGTGGCGAAGCCCACGCGCTATCAGAGCGCCGCACGATGCCGAGGTGTTCCAAAGCGTCAAACTCGGCTTTGGCCACGGCGAGCTTGGCTGGGTCGAGGCGGCGGGCTCTGGCGTAGACCGGCGGGCCCGTGGTTGGTATGTGGTGCTCGATCCCATGTCATACTGCGACGGCCGAAAACGTCGGCCACGTGAGGGCCGGGAACTCCGTGAGCAGGCGAGCAAACTCGTTCGCCGCCGGGAGGGCGCATGCCAGCTCGGTCGGGCGGAGCTGCTCAATGTGCATGCCAGGGAGCTGAAGGTCTCGGCGTTGATGAGGCGACACCGTTGGACGTCCACCAGCAGTCCGGGTGCGCAGAGGAAGTCGGCGCCTAGCAGAGACATGGGCACGCTTGCGGTTACAAAAGTCCAATGAAAGCGTTGGCCGCCGAAGCAGAGGGGACGTTGCGCGGGCCGAAGGTGCGGATGGCCGATCCGTTGGCCGCAACCAAGGAGAACCCGCAAACCGCGGACTGCCTGTCCTGATCGGAGGCGGGTATGACGCTCAGTTTGGCGCCGGTGTCACACAGGAAGCGCCGTCCGGACCCTTTGTCCGTGATGAAAAGTAAGTTGCCCGTGTGGCCGGCGCTCATGGCTGGTAATGAACGCCGGCCCGGCCGTTTCCCGGCTTGCCGAAGGTGCACGGGGGTCGGCATGTCCGGGCCTTCTGTCCGAACCTGGCATGATAATAACACCACGCCTGGTCAGGTGGAGGCTCCGGTCGTCGTGCTGGAGGTGGTCGGCGCGGCGTAGCGGCCGCCAATTGCGTCGGCAGTTCGGTCGTCGACCGTGCCGGGTGCTCGGGCGCCATGGGCGTTGCTTCGGACGGCAGTGGGCTCCAGGTCGCTGCTCCAATGCGTTGGCCTGCCGCGGAGATCTTGTCGGCTTCCCTGGCGAGGGCGCGGGGATCCGTGATCGTCGTGCTTGCCAGGGCGAGGCGTACCGGGCTAGGCAGCTGACGGAGGAACAGCTCCCGGAACAGGAATGCCGGAGAGTGCTCGCCGAGCAGCGAAAGCATGTAGTCCATTCGCTCGGACGGGCGCGTGTCGCCGAGCTCGGGCAGGTCGAGCAGGCGCCGTGCGCGTTCCGCTGATGAGAGGGCGAAAGCATCGAGGAGGAGCTTTTTAATCACGTCGTATTTGTCAGCGGCTGGCGGGCGCTCGAGGAGGCTCAGGGCACGGGCCACGGTGGCTGAGCCGAGTGCTGCTACCACATGGTGGAAGCGGGTGTCGTCGGCCGTGATGCCTCGCAGGGCGAACAGGGAGTCTGCCTGGGCGAACCAAACCGCCGCGTGAGCCTCCCAGAAGGTAGGCAGTTTGAGGGCAACTGCCGTGTCCATGTTGGGTCACCAATGTAGGAGCTATGCTCCAACGTAAATCGAAAGAATGGACGCGACAAAAAGCTGGAATTCGTCCGAGTTTCTTTATTGTGTCAAATCAACTCGGGTACTCTGAAAAGCCCGTTTATCGGGCAGCAATATATATACACATTATCCCGGAGTGTTTGCCTGGGAAAGGCGAGAGGGGGCGTGCCCAGGCGTCCCGGACGAGGCCTGGCAAGTCGAGAGCGGGCATGCCCGGGCGTGCCCGGGCGTCCTGGACGAGGCCTGGCAAGTCGAGAGCGGGCATGCCCAGGCGTCCTGGGCGAGCCCGGCATGGTGATCGCTCCGCGTCCTCGGTAGGTGCAAGGCGATTGTGTATACCCAGCGGTAGCCGCTACAATATAACAATATATAACAAAACCGTTGACTCAAAACCGTCAACACTTCGTGGCTGGAAATCTCGAGAAGAAAAGTTAGGTGCGTCACTTTGCAAAGTTGAAGAAGAAGCAGAACTAAAAGCCAAACGCCCGAAGACAGCCAAAGATGTCAGCCTCGATGACTTCCTGTACGAGTGGTTTGTTCAAGCTCGCTCAGAAGGCCTTCCAATGTCTGAATGGAGAAAAGAAGAGCTACACCAGTGGCACTCTGCCGACGACGAATGCCCAACATATGAGCACCTGACGGACGCCGAGATCGGCCGCAACGTAACTACAGCACCGGCGGAGGCAAGTGTACCAGTTCTCGAGCTACAAGAAGATGATAATGAAGAGCCTCCACCCCCACCCCCAAAATTGTCTGAAGCCATTGAACACCTCGAGGCGAGCCTCCATTGGCTGGAGATCCAGGAGGTGGACCACATAAAAAATCCTCCAACTCAGAAGCATTCTAGATTTCGCTCGCAGCATTCCAGATTTCATGCTACGTTCAAGCAAGGAACACTCGATCACTTTTTTTAGAAACAAACTGTAAATGATGATTGCTAATATTCTTGAATGTTTTTATTTGTTGTTTTAGGATGTCTTAGGATGTTAGGTCAACATTGGGTCAGTTTGAACGCTGATTTTCTTGAACCCCGATTTAGCACGACCCCGCTTTTTTCGCGATGACATTTTATGGACCTCAACGATCGCGTTATAACGGGGCCACAATATATATATATATATATATATATATATATATATATATACGTGCAAGTCCTTCACGACACTGCTGTCCATGTCTGACGTGCGACTACAGGTGGCACAGTAATGGGGAATTTATTGGTTCATGGTTTCCCATTCGCCGTTTTTTACCTAAGATTTTCACGAACCTGATGTGATGTCCATGCTTGATGTTCGACTACAGATGGCACAGGATTGTGGAATTTATTGGTTCATGGTTTAGCATCCACCGTTTTTTACCTAAGACTTCCATGAACCTGCTGTCCATGCTTGACGTTCGACTACAGGTGGCACAGGAACGTGGAATTTATTGGTTCATGGTTTCCCATTCGCCGTTTGTTACTTAAGACTTTCACGACCCGGCTGTCCATGCTTGACATTCGACTGAAGGTGGCACAAGAATGTGGAATTTTATTGGTTCCATGGTTTAGCATCCACCGTTTCCGTGTTGTTTGCTTTGCTGTCAGCTCCCCACCCACGCGTACGAAGCACGGTTACCTCGCTAGTATATATATATATATATATATATATATGAAGCGCGGTGCTACGCGCGCTTACTTGTATAACAAGGAGGAAGCGGACAACGCGGTAAGTTCAAGAGTCTTTATTATAAGAGCTCAACTGTAGCACTGGAGCGCTCCGGGCTGTGCGCCCGGTGTATATCCCGCGGCCACGCCTACCCCTCGGGTGTGGCCGCCGCCCACTTGGTGCGCGGAATGATGCCCTCACACCAGTGAGCTTTCGTGTCCGCCACACGCGCCCCCCCAGAATTCCCGCGCACCTGGAGGGCCAGTTTGCGGGGCAAACGGATGACCCGGCCGAAGCGCCCTCTGGCGACCGGCGGCGTCCGGGGTGCAGGGATGCCAGCTGGGATGCCTCCGGCTGCACCCGGGATGGGTGCAAGACCGGCGGGTGGCGTGCCGGCGGGCCTGGGCGGTGCCGGGGGTCCGCCCGCAGGGGGGCGGCCCCGACGCGGGGCCCGAGCCACCGGTGGTGGGTGGTCTACGTCGAGGTGGGCCGGCTTGAGGCGATCCACCGAGACGCGGTTGGGAGTACCGCCGATGTCCAAGGTGAAATGTTTCACCCCGGTCTCCAGCACGTGGAAAGGCCTGTCGTACGGGAGCCGCAGTGGTGTCCGGTGGGCGTCGTGCCGGATGAAGACGTACTCCGCGGTGCGAAGCTCCGGGGCGACGTGCGTAGGCGGGTGCCTGTGGTGCGCCGTCGGCACCGGGGCGAATCTCCGGGCTGTCTCCTGCAGCGCGGAGCGCTCCTGCGCCGCGGACCATGGTGCCGTGGGGTCGGGGAGGAACTCGCCCGGCACCCGCAGCGGTTGTCCGAAGACCAACTCCGCCGCGGATGCGCGCAGGTCGTCCTTGGGCGCTGTCCGGAGGCCCAGCAGGACCCAGGGGAGCCTGTCGACCCAGCCGCCGTCGCGGAGGGTGGCCCGGAGCGCGGCCTTCAACGGGCAGTGGAACCGCTCGCACAGGCCGTTGGCCTGGGGGTGGTAGGCCGTGGTTCGGTGCAGCTGGACCCCGAGCCCACGCCCGACCGCCCCCCAGAGCTCCGAGGTGAACTGGGGGCCGCGGTCGGACGAGATGTCCGAGGGGGTGCCGAACCGGGTGACCCAGGTGGCGATGAACGCCTGCGCGACGTCCGACGCCGTCGTCGCCGCCAAAGGCACGGCCTCCGGCCACTGGGTGGTGCGGTCCACCATTGTCAGGACATGGGTGAAACCCCGTGAGAGGGGCAGATGTCCCACCAGGTCCACGTGCACGTGGTCGAACCTTCGTTCCGGCACCGTGAACGGGGCCAATGGGGCCTGGGTGTGCCGGTGCACCTTCGCGCGCTGGCATGCGAGGCACGTCCTGGTCCAGCCACGGACAGCCTTCCGGAGGCCATGCCAGACAAAATTGTCGGCGACCAACCTCTGGGAGGCCTTCGTGCCAGGGTGGGACTGGCCGTGGATGGCGTCAAAAACCTGGCGCTGCCTCCTCGCCAGCCTCGGGCACGATGGGGCGAGGCCGCCCGAGGGAGACGTCGCACAAGAGGGCCGTGCCCACGCCGTCGAACAGCACCTCGGTGAAGCGGAGGCCCGTGACGGCGGTCCGCAAGGCCTGGATGCCGGGGTCGGCTGCCTGGTCCGCCGCCATCTGGGCATAGTCGATGCCAAGGTGGACTGCGTGGGCGACGGACCGGGAAAGGCAATCCGCCACCGGGTTGTCCTTCCCCGCGACGTGCCGGATGTCCGTCGTGTACTCGGACACGGCCGAGAGGTGACGCTGCTGCCGGGCCGACCACGGCTCGGCGACCTTGCTCATCGCGATGAACCAGTGGCTTGTGGTCGACGAAGGCCGTGAACGCACGGCCCTCGAGCAGATGGCGGAAGTGCCTGACCGCCAGGTGAAGCCCGAGCAACTCGCGGTCGAAGGTACTATAACGGCGTTCGGGCGGGCAAAGCTGCCGGCTGAAGAATGCCAGCGGTTGCCAGGCACCACGCACCCATTGCTCGTGCACCGCGCCCACCGCGTAGTCCGAGGCGTCGGTGGTGAGGGCGATCGGTGCATCGGGCACCAGGTGCGCGAGCATGGTGGCGTTAGCCAAGGCGAGCTTCGCGCCCGCGAACGCCGCGTCCATCTGCTCGGTCCAGGTAACGTCACCTTTGCCCGGCTTCCCTCGGAGGGCCTCGTGCAAGGGGCGCAGGAGCTGGGCGATGTGGGGCAGGAACCGATGGTAACAGTTTACCATGCCCAGGAACTCCTGGAGCCCCTTGATCGTGCGGGGGTGCGGAAACCCCTTCACCGCCTCCACCTTGGCCGGTAGGGGGACGGCCCCGTGCCTGGTGACGCGGTGCCCCAGAAAGTCGATGTCGGCGACGCCGAACCGGCACTTGGCGGGGTTCACGATGAGGCCATGCTAGCCCAGACGTTCGAAGAGCGTGCGGAGATGGTGTAGGTGCTCTTCGCGGGACGCGCTGGCGACGAGGATGTCGTCCAGGTACACCTAGACGAAATCCAAGTCACGCAAGACGCTGTCCATTAGTCGCTGGAACGCCTGAGCCACATTTTTCAAACCGAAGGGCATCTGAATAAATTCGAAAAGTCTGAATGGCGTGATGACCGCCGTCTTCGGGATGTCCTCCGGCCTGACGGGGACCTGATGGTAGCCGCGTATGAGGTCCACCTTCGAAAAGAAGGACATGCCCGCCAACCGGGCGGAGAAGTCTTGGATGTGGGGGACGGGGTCGCGGTCAGGGGTGGTGGCGTCGTTGAGGCGCCGGTAGTCCCCGCACGGTCGCCGTCCCCCGCCGGGTTTGGGCACGATGTGGAGCGGCGACGCCCAAGCACTCTCGGAGCGCCGCACGATGCCGAGCCGCTCCAGCGTAGCGAACTCCGCTTTAGCTACCGCGAGCTTCGTCGGCTCGAGGCGCGTGCCCGGGCGTAGACCGGTGGCCCGGCGGTGGGGATGTGGTGTTCCACCCCGTGCTTGACGGCCCCCGCCGAGAAGGTGGGCTGCGTAAGGGCCGGGAAGCTGGCGAGGAGGCGGGTGAATTCGTCCACTGCCGGAAGCGTACAAACTAACCTCGCCGGGACCGAACCGCTCAGCAAGCCGCTTGGCGAGCCGCTCAGTGAGCCGCTCAACGAGCTGCTCAGCGTGCAAGCAAGCGAGCTGAACGTTTCAGCCTGGACAAGGCGTCTGTTCTTCACATCTACCAACAACCCGTGTGCACAGAGGAAGTCCGCACCGAGCAGTGCCATGGGGACACTAGCGGTTACGAACGTCCACGTGAAGCGTTGCCTTCCGAACCGCAGGGAGAGGCAGCGCTTCCCGAATGTGCGTATGGGTGTTCCGTTCGCGGCAAGCAACGCGGGGCCCCGGCCCGCGGTGTGCTTGTCGGACGTAGAGGCAGGGATAACGCTCACCTGTGCCCCCGTGTCGCATAGGAAACGGCGCCCGGACAAGGTGTCCATTATAAAAAGAAGGCTGCCAGAATGGCCGACGCTCAGGGCCGCTACCGAGCGCCGGCTTTGTAGTTTCCCGACTTGCCGAAGGAGCATGGCGGGCAACAATTCCTCGCCTTGTGGCCAAACCTGGCGTGGAAATGGCACCAGGTTTGCGGCGAAGGCGGAGGCCGCGGTTTTCGCGGTGGTGGTGGGCGTGGCGTGGCGGCGGCCACGCGGTGTGCATCAACCTCGGGATCCACGAGGTGTGGTGCATCAGCATCAGGGTCAGCCTCGGGATGCGCGACGGCTGCGCCAAAACTCGCCTGCGCGTCCAAAGCCGCGAATAACCTGTCGGCCTCAGCAGCGAGAGCTCGGGGTTCCGTCGTCACAGAACCGGCCAACGCGAGGCGGACTCGTGCCGGCAGCTGGCGTCGAAATAACGCCCGGAATAGAGCGTTCGGGGTTTTGTCGCCCATCAACGACAGCATATGGTCCATGCGGACTGATGGTCGCGTGTCACCGAGCTCGGGGAGGTCCAGGAGGCAGTCGGCCCATGCGTCCACCGTGAGGCCGAACGTGGCGAGGAGGAGACGCTTGATCGCCTCGTACCTGCCGTCGGCCGGTGGGTTCCTCAGGACCGACACGACGCGGGCGGCCGTGCCGGGCCCGAGGGAGGCGACCATGTGGCAGTACCTGGTCTCGTCCACCGTGATGCCTCGAAGTCGGAACTGGGCTTCTGCCTGCAGGAACCAAACTTCGGCTTGTGTCTCCCAGAACTCGGGGAGTTTGATTTGGACCGCGTTGGTTGCCATTGCTGTGGCGGGTTCGGGTGGTCAGCGACGGCTGACCAGAACATCGGAGGGTCACCAATGAAGTGCGGTGCTACGCGCGCTTACTTGTATAACAAGGAGGAAGCGGACAATGTGGTAAGTTCAAGAGTCTTTATTATAAGAGCTCAACTGTAGCACTGGAGCGCTCCGGGCTGCTCCGCGGCCACGCCCACCCCTCGGGCGTGGCCACCGCCCACTTTGTGCGCGGAATGATGCCCTCACGCCAGTGAGCTTTCGTGTCCGCCATATATATATATATATATATATATATATATATATATATATATATATATATATATATACACATACATATATGCATACATATTGTTACGGCCCGCGGATAAGATGTTGTGTTTGCCGAGCGGATGGCCCCGCGGTCGTACAGTTACCCCGACTAACCCGATTCCCGAACGTTGGCCGGATCGCGCCACAGATATTCAATAGGGAAAAGACTAAGGCGACACGGATGTGAAGAAGAAGCAGACAAAAAGGTTGGAAATACGAATATAATTTATTTGCTATTTACAGGCTCAAAAAAACCAAGGAGAAGGAAAGATAAGAAAATAATTTACAGAAGATTTTAGACACAGTGCAACCTAGCTTATACAAACTTAATTAACCCAGGGACAGAACAAACAAAACAAACTCACGTACACAAGAAGGGTGGAAAGGCAGGAGGTGGATGGCTGGAGGGAAAGGAAGGTCCAAGGGTGCTGCAGCACGATCGGCACGTTGGGCAGCCGCCGTTCCTTCGCGGCCCCGCTCCAAACTGCCGTCCAGGCCCCAAGCTGCTATATCTGAAGCTGCGTGGACGTCGCATGCTTTGCCAGGACTCGTCTGGTCCAACCACACCACTGAACAACGTGCTTGCTTCTTGCCCAACTCTCTTGCTTGGTCCAACTTTGGCGAGCAAGGCGACGAATAGCAGGCTGTGTGCTTCCCTGGATCATCTCCTTCAGTCCTTGCGCGCGCGCTTTTATAACGCCTCCGGCGATCAAGCCGCCGGCCTTCAGGACACGCCCCTCGGTGTGCTCACTTCGGCCCTGCTTGGTCGCGTGACCCTCTGGCTCCGCCCTTGATGACGACGGGCGGGCACGCCCGTCTTCCCCGACCCGAGCACATGTTCAATGGTGGTTTTGGAGGGGATGTAATTGGCAATCGAGGCTTGGCAATGATGAAAGGGGAAATGGAGGTTTTGGGAATGGGAATGAAAGGGGATCTAGCTTGTTTCACTTGGTGCAATGGAGTGTCATCTTAATGGAAGACAAGGCCTTACCCTAATACACATAATAAAGATATAACTATCAACCAGGGGGAAATCTATGATTGGCTAACGTGTATGCTTTATGGACTAATTATGGGACGCCCTTTGACCTTAACACTACGGAGGTATTTACAAGGAATCATTACATTTTACAGAGGGTGATATTTACAACAATTTACTATACAATACAACACAATAAAAAAAATACAATCCTCATATCCGCAACACTGCACCCTCCTCCTCTTAGGCACGTCCCGGGCCTATAACTTTAACTTAGTGTGACACGTAGGTGTAGTTCCCTCTACTTTTAACCTGACCCTGAGTGCGACAGTTTTAAAACATAAATAAATATGTCCTGCTGCTCCATTGCACCCTACCTAACAGACTCACGCCCACAGCTACCCGAATTGCGGAATGGTCTTCAAACTATACATTTACGGTGGGGATCATTATTTACAATGGCTTTACTTTATTTACAAAACGTAACCCAGGACCTGTGATTGTTCTTTCTGGGGGGAGACAGTCTGCTCTGCATCAATGCACCCTGAAAGCACCCAAAACGCACCAACACACCCTCAAGCACCAATCGGTGCACAGTCATCACTGTTCATCAATAAAAATAAAAACAACAACCCCTAACCCTGCAGGTGGTCTCTTGCTCTTCGGCTCCCCCTGCTGGCTATTTGCTATTTTCATGATGTTGTCATCTTCTTTGCTGGCGGCCTATTTGTATCAAAATAACATGCACCCAACGTGTCCATTTTTATTTATTTTATGGCCCACAGGGGCCGACTATGTATGGTTCACCTGTGGGGCATCGGTGCCCTTTGGCCAAGGTCCGCCAGCAAGATTTCGGGCCCTCATGGCCGGTTCCAGCAGAGGGGCCCTGCCCCAACCCATGGGGTCCATAAGTGGTGCTCGGCCACAGACAGGTGGTCCTTAAGGTGGTGCATCGATGCAGACAGCTGGTTCTGGGAGTTCCGGGCACACAATGGCGGACTCACGCACGCTCCCCTCGGCGCCCAGTGGCGCACAGGTCCTCATGTTGGAGACAAAGGGGGGAAAGACAGATGAGCGAGGGGTAAGGTCACAAGGGTACACATCAATAAGGCAATGCAAGGCGAAGTGCGTACGGAGAGCGAAGTGAGAAAGCTCGTCCCTACCGTACGTCACCCCCCCTGTCACCTACTCTACCCTTGCCCTTACCCCATATTTACAACAATCTACACATTTACAAATTCGTCGCTAATGTCACGTCTTCCCCATATTTCCCCTATACCAAATTCGTTCCCACAATCCCTCTAACCAAAATTTGCCATCACCCAATTCATCATCAATCCTCATAAGGAGGAAGAGATGGAACACAAAGCACAATGTCACACCCACGTCATGATGCGTCTCACATTCCAAACATTTGCATCATAAAAATAATAAAAACATAGCATGGTGTGGAGGTACGTCACCTCAGGTGAGTGGATGTAGATGGTGCAAGGAGATTCTTCATCCTAACTATCCTCTAAATGACATTAACACACTTTACACTACCCGGGGTCTTTCCCTGCCAAGCCATTGGCCAACTTACTCTATGGGTTTTAAGAACCAAATTCCCATTGACCAAACTGTGGTGCTTCTCAATTTGGGGTCTCACTCCCCCGATTCAACTCCCTGTGCCCTTGCACAATTTCCGGGCTGGGTCGTGTAGCTCTCCCAGCAGGTCTACCCACCTGCACACCTCCACCACTGCAGTTGCCACCCGAGCTTACCTAGCTCCTCACCCTAACCTATCTAACTGGGGAAGGCCCCTCCTGGCTCTGTCACCCCTCGGTGCCCTCTGGCACTGGGCTACCCGGGTCCGTCCTCCGGATCCTCGGGCCCCATCCACAACAACTCTACCGGCTCCCAGAGCCCACCTGCGGCCTCACCTGGCCGACATCCTCACAGTGGTGGAGTGCCCAAACCAACTACACGCACTAACAGGCTACACGCCCAGCCATTTCCACGACACTAATGCACCCATCACTACACTCCTGTGCAACTACCCGCACCACAGATGCCAATATCCAACCACAATTTACCTATACCCTATACCTAACACTTACACTACCCTCCCCGGGTATTCGTGATGGGGGTCCATCCTTCCCCCATTCACACCTTCGCACCATCCACTCCACTCCATAGTTTCCACCATACTCACTCCACGACCATCCATTCCAACACTCCATATATTCCACACTCCATGTATTCCACACTCCATGTATTTCACACAACCATTCTCCATACACCTGTTGTTGCACACCTGTGCAATCACACCTGGTTGCACCTGCACCCTCCTTCCTTCCTGGACCATTTGGTCAGCACAATACTCATCACCATCACTCACTCATACACTGCTCCATTCACCTGTCCAGTTGCACACCTGTGCAATCACAGCTGTTCCTCACACACTTTTCACAATACACTTCTGAATACACCTCCAACACTCACACGGCATCATCTAATCTACCTGTTGCCCTGCTAACTTAGTGCTCCCCGTCTTCCCTTTAAACTAAGCACATTCCATGTCATTATCATCCACACTAATCTACCTGCGTCCCCACTACAGGTATCAGTCACTACCTAACCTTAACGTTACCTAAGGTCATCTTCTAGGTCCCTATCATTATATCCTAACCCTCCCGGGCTAGTTTTCACTGCCAAACCCCATAACCTAGTGCTCCTTTGCCCCCGCATGTGAGAGATGGCAAAGTTGCCATCCCCCCACATCGGGTATCTTCCACTATAAATTTTGCACACCAAATTCCAACAAATCAAAAATTTGCCAATCACTACCAATCGTCTGCCAATCCTCACTCTGCCAATCATCAAATTTTGTTTTTCTAATTTCGGGGCCAAAACACTCTCCTCATCATCACGTCTACTCACTAGAGCCTCTCGGTGCGCCAATTCACTTCTAAAGCTCGGCTTCGTAAAGCCGAGCAATGAATGCGGGTTGTTTGGTGCCGGCGGTTGGATGCGTCCGACACTCGGTGAAGGGAAGGAGGTTCACTCGGGCCGAGATCCCACGCACCATCTCGGCTCAGAGCCATCCAATGGCCCGATCTCGACCTGCCGGAATGCCTCAACAAAAAGGGGTCGCCATGACGACCCTTCCTATCGGGCTGCCCGCTCCGCCTAGTGGAGCACGGACGCGGCCGTTCCGAGCGGGGCCCAGCGTGGATCGCGTACGGCGGTTCTTTCGAAACCGCCGTGGTTCAGATCCCCGCTGGTCCTCGTGGCACGCGAAGCTGCTCGGCGCGCACCGAGGGCCCGATTCGGCTAAATGTCGTTCTAACCGCTAACCCGGTTACCGTCGATGCTTCACCTGCATGCTCACACGCATACGCTACCCCTTTCACCCTCACCGAGCTCAGTGCTCCAACGCCGCCCGTACACCCCGCGTACTTCGTTATTGTACTCGTTCTTTCGCTCACAGACTTGGTCACACACCTGACCACCGCACACCTTTGCACACACTCGTCGTTCGCACACCTCACCAACACACCTCTTCGCGCCCCCTCCTCGGTCACCTCCTCTGTGACAATCACAGGTGCGCTCTCACTTGCACACCCAACCACGTGCCTCACGACTAATTCCAGTGTGCATTCCCACACACGCTCTACCATTCCAGGTGTGCATCCTTCCATTCCAGGTGTACATCCTCTCTCACCTGCCACAACCAACTCATGCTCCGTGTCACTCTCACTACTCTCACCTCCACTCTTGACAGCGCACTCTTTCCTCATGCACTCCTCTGTTACACACCTTCCTCGCACATCCTCTTGCGCACACTCTCCCGTTACATCCTCTGTAACATTCACCACAGGCGTGCATTCTTTCGTTACATCCTCTGTAACACTCCCCACTCCGTGCTTCCATGTGCCCCCTCGCACCCGCGCTACGACCAACTCACTCTTGACAGCGCACTCTTTCCCCATGCACCCGTCCGTTACACACCTTTCTCGCGCATTCTCTTGCGCACACTCTCCCGTTACTTCCTCCGTAACACTCACCAGAGGTGTACACTCTTTCGTTACATCCTCTGTAACACTCCCCACTCCGCGCTTCCATGTGCCCCTCGCACACGCGCTACGACCGACTCACTCTCGACAGCACACTCACTCCTCGGCGCGCACTTTTTCCTCACACACCCCAGAGTCGGACATTCTCGCACACCTCCTCTCTCGTACACCGGACCTGTCGCACACTTCACCAACGGCCTCTCACGAACACCCGGATCCAAATCAACCCCCAAGCCGACTGAAGCTCCCCTCACATCATATACACTTCCGAATATATCGCCACTCACCTTGGCACCTCGTCTCCGCACCTCCTCTGCCACCTGCAAACTCGTTATTTGGTTAGTGAGCACATCATCACGATTTGAGCACCGACATTGTACATATTCCATTACTTCCTCCTTTATCTCCCTCTTAGTTTCCGTCCGTCTCTTCTTAATTTCACTCACCCCCTCTTCCACCTTCTTTAACTTTTGCTTCACCTCTTTTATTTCCCGGTGCGTCTCCTCAATTTCGTCCTCTAAGGCTGCCTTGACCATCTCTATGTGCGTCCTCACCTCCTGGTCCTTCGTCTCCATTACTTCTGTCACCTCGTCCAACATCGTTGTCAGTCCCTCACGTACCGTCTGACATTGCCTCTGTGTCGCTATTAAGTCATTTTTATGTCGTTTTGTGTCGCTTTTAACCCTCCTAGTACCGCAGTATTCCTTTGTACCTGCTCCGCTAACTCCGTCTGTCCCACCGTCAGCTGTTCCACCTCCTGCGTCAGGTCCTCTATGCCCCCTTGTAACCTAGCCGTCCCATTTCTCACCTCTTTCTCCATACGCTTTTCCCCTCGCTTTACCTCCTCGCGTACCCCCGAGACCTCCTCACTTACACCTCGTCGTATCTCCTTCTTCATCTCCTCCATCTCTTTTGTAGATGCCACTCTCATCTGTCCTAATTCATCCCTCTGAGCATCTTTTTTTACTTTCTCAGACTCAGACTTTTACTTTTTACTTTTAGGTTTTACTTTTACTTTTACTCAGAATTTACTTTCTAACCCGATTTTCACCTCCTCTATCTGGTTCCCCATCCGTTTGATTTCCCGGGCGGATTGCTCCCCTACTTCCGGCAATTTGTCGTCCATTGTGTTTTCTAACTCCCTTAACCCATCTTTCACCCCCTCTATCTGATTCTCCTGGGCAGCCATTCTATTTTCCACCCCCGTTAACCCATGTTTCACCCCTTCTATCCCATTGTCTAACCCCTCAAATTTCTTGTCTAACCCCTCAAATTTCTTGTCTAACCCCTCAAATTTCTGGTCTAACCCCTCAAATTTCTTGTCTAACCCCTTAAATTTCTTGTCTAACCCCTCAAATTTAGCTTCTAGCCGTTCCCCCATTTCTCCCATTTTGCCCCCCATTTCGCCCCCCAATCGCTCACTATCAGCCCTCGCTTCGTCCCTTAATTGCTTACCCATTTTGTCCATAAGGGCCCCCATTTGCAGCAAAAAAAGGTTCGAATCCACCGGCGGCGCTGCTACGGTCGCGGGCGCGGTCGCCGTAGCCATGTGCGAGGCGCCATTTTGCGCGCCCGTAACCTCGTGCGCGAGCGCCATTTTGCGCGCCTGAAACCTCCTCAACCACCTCCTCATTGCCCTCCTCCACATACATTTCTCCCAGGTCCTGGGTCGATTCTACCCCGTCTATCTCTCCCACCGACATCCCGTCGCCTTGACCAGCCATGGCGCGATTTCAAAATTCGGGTCTTTCTTTAAAACAACACAATTTTTGGCAGCTCGTAATTTTGAGCGCGTTAAGCGCGCTTCGGGTCCGACCCCGCTCCCGACACCAATTGTTACGCCAATTGTACAATTGTGTCCAAAATTTGGGCTAAATAAATTTAGTCCCAGGTCCGAATCCGACACTCCTGATACCAATTGTTACGGCCCGCGGATAAGATGTTGTGTTTGCCGAGCGGATGGCCCCGCGGTCGTACAGTTACCCCGACTAACCCGATTCCCGAACGTTGGCCGGATCGCGCCACAGATATTCAATAGGGAAAAGACTAAGGCGACACGGATGTGAAGAAGAAGCAGACAAAAAGGTTGGAAATACGAATATAATTTATTTACTATTTACAGGCTCAAAAAAACCAAGGAGAAGGAAAGATAAGAAAATAATTTACAGAAGATTTTAGACACAGTGCAACCTAGCTTATACAAACTTAATTAACCCAGGGACAGAACAAACAAAACAAACTCACGTACACAAGAAGGGTGGAAAGGCAGGAGGTGGATGGCTGGAGGGAAAGGAAGGTCCAAGGGTGCTGCAGCACGATTGGCGCGTTGGGCAGCCGCCGTTCCTTCGCGGCCCCGCTCCAAACTGCCGTCCAGGCCCCAAGCTGCTGTATCTGAAGCTGCGTGGACGTCGCGTGCTTTGCCAGGACTCGTCTGGTCCAACCACACCACTGAACAACGTGCTTGCTTCTTGCCCAACTCTCTTGCTTGGTCCAACTTTGGCGAGCAAGGCGACGAATAGCAGGCTGTGTGCTTCCCTGGATCATCTCCTTCAGTCCTTGCACGCGCGCTTTTATAACGCCTCCGGCGATCAAGCCGCCGGCCTTCAGGACACGCCCCTCGGTGTGCTCACTTCGGCCCTGCTTGGTCGCGCAACCCTCTGGCTCCGCCCTTGATGACGACGGGCGGGCACGCCCGTCTTCCCCGACCCGAGCACATGTTCAATGGTGGTTTTGGAGGGGATGTAATTGGCAATCGAGGCTTGGCAATGATGAAAGGGGAAATGGAGGTTTTGGGAATGGGAATGAAAGGGGATCTAGCTTGTTTCACTTGGTGCAATGGAGTGTCATCTTAATGGAAGACAAGGCCTTACCCTAATACACATAATAAAGATATAACTATCAACCAGGGGGAAATCTATGATTGGCTAACGTGTATGCTTTATGGACTAATTATGGGACGCCCTTTGACCTTTACACTACGGAGGTATTTACAAGGAATCATTACATTTTACAGAGGGTGATATTTACAACAATTTACTATACAATACAACACAATAAAAAAAATACAATCCTCATATCCGCAACAATATATACACACAGACACACACACACACACACACACACACACACACACACACACACACACACACACACACACACACACACACACACACACACACACACACACACACACGCACACACACACACAGGGCCTGTCATTCTTGCACTCGATTGGCCGCAAAGCAGCAACTATGTATATATTGCTGCACTGTGTTATGGAAAATGCAGGGAATGTAACTTTTCCCCCACCCCGATACTTGGCTCACATCCCCACTTGCGCACACAGCTGTGGGGTCATCCGGGCAGCTGCACACGAAGCACAGACGGTAGCGATTTCATTGGTATTCAGAAGCTCCCTCCGCCAGATACATTTTCTACCAGCACATCTGGTACAGAGGTATAAAATGCTGCTGCGCTCACGCACTCATGCTAGGAATCTCTATTAAACGCAGCGTTAAGGCAGGAACTGTCTGTCTCCGATACACTTTAATTGTTTTCTGGATGAAACCAGAGATAGATATTCTCCATAGAAGAATGTTAAAATGCGAATTCCAGTTGGAGACAAACCAAGGACTAGTTTGTGACCTTGTGTTCTCAAAACATTGGCATACACAGCACATGGCCTATTTATCCTGAGGACGTTTACTGACCACAAAACAGACTCTGCAAGGAGGCATTTAACAGCAGCAACAAAATGTACCAGATCGCTTTACCCTGTTTTTCTGTATAAATTAGAATGTGAAATACAAGATGTGAAAAGTATTCCGGTTAATTTTTGATTCTTAGATTTTTTACGTTGCCAATGCAAAGCTGTCTAGCCTGGGTTCGAATCCCGACGCAGCTATAAACTGCCGTCCTGGTGTTTCACAGGCAGGTTGATTCATCGAGGTGGGTAGTTATCGCCGGCACCGTGAACAAATTAAAAATTCCAGAGCTCTGACCTACAGGGGGCACTGCATCAGTGACACGAACAATAATTGATCCTTCCCACCACCATGTGGTGCATTGGAAAGAGGGAAAATTTTAATGAAATAGTAAAAATTACCCTACGTATTATGTGTAGCTATGTGTACCGTGTACGTATGTATGGATATGCGTATATGTATACAGGTGGGGTTCACTGGGTGCACGTGAACCAGACCACCCCCCCCCCCCAACCCACCGTACCACCACCTTACCCCCATACTCCACCGCTGCCATATTTACTTCCATTTCAATGGACGGAAGTAATGTTTTCAGCCCTGTCAGTTTGTGTGTCGGATATCTCAAAAAGTTATTGACGTATTTGGATTCAATCTGGTGGAGGAGTTACGTATGTGACAAAGAGGTATTGATTCGATTTTGGGGAAGATTCGAATACGGATTCGGATACAATAATTTTTAAGTGATTCTTCACCATTGGGAGATAGGGCCAAAAACAATACATAGCATCATATCTCAAAACGTTGTGGACAGATTTGGACGAAACCTGGTGGACAGGTTGGGTGTGTGACAAGGACGAATCTATTTGATTTTGGTGAAGATCTGAATACGGATTCGGATACAATAATTTTTAAGTGATTCTTCACCATTGGGAGATAGGGCCAAAAACAATACATAGCATCATATCTCAAAAAGTTATGGATGGATTTTGACGAAACTTGGTGGACAGGTTGTGTGTATGACAAGGACGAATCGATTCGATTTTGGTGAAGATCTGAATATGGATTCGGATATGAGAATTATTTAATTTTTAAGTGATTCTACAACATTGAGAGATTGGGCCAAAAACGATACATAGCAGGATATCTCAAAAAGTTATGAACGGATTTGGACAAACCTTAGTGGATAGGCTGGATGTGTGACAAGACCGAATCGATTCAATTCCGGTGAATATCCGAATCTGGATACGAGAATATATTGTTGCGGTTTTTAGAACCCTCCACTTTGTAAATATTTGTAATATTCCCTTATAAATAATCCCCTGTAAATATTCCCATTTTTGGTGTAAAAGGTCAAAGGTCGCACCCTAGTTAGGCCACGAGCAACACGTAGCACACCATAGGCTTCTCCTTTAGTTATTTCATTAGTATGTGTTTCAGGTAAGGATCTGTTCCCAATCGTTGAATCTGCGTTGTATTAATTAAATAAGAGTAGGCCCCCTTGTCAATTCCTATTGCGGCGTAGCCTTCCTCCAAATTGTGTTCCTTGGCTTGCCAGTAGTGTTCGCTGCCTGGCTCAAGCCACCATTGAACATGCGGTCGGCTCGAGGAAAGAAGGGGCGGAGCCACGGGAAGAAGTGTGGCCTCGCCCACGAGCCGTCGAGGGTGGAGCCAGTGAGCCCTCGCTGACCAACCAGGGCGGAGGTGAGCTCGTTAATGGGCGTAGCCCTATGAAGGCGGCTTGATTTTCCATGCGCGATGATATAACTGCGAGCGCGAAGCCCTTTTAGGCAGATGCGCCAGGGAGAGAGAAGGAGTCAAACCTAAAGAGATGCGGCAGATGCGCGAGGGGAGGCCATTGATGAAGAACTGCACAGGGGACCGTTGCGATTGAGAGAATAGCGCAGAGACGGCGGATGATAAGAACACTGCGCAGAGCATCGCTTGGAATGATCGTTTGATATGAACTGCCGTTTGGTTTGAGCGCGTTCGGCACGCTATACGCACGCAGCATCCCCGCCCCTCGCATATGTAAGGTCCGGTCATGCGCCAACGACACGCGAAGCTGCCTGCCATTCTTCGCGGCAGACCCGGAGCCTGGAACCATCTGCTTGACCCTTCTCCTTCTACCTGCTGTTCCCCATTCGTGTAAGTGTGTTTGTACTGTCCTGGGCGTGTGATAATATAAGACTGTTTAAGGCTGCCCTGTGTCACTGCTTCTTCTTCTTCTTGTATATTCCCTTCTTTCATTTCCTCTTCGGGTTTCTTGTACGTAATTAATAAATTATATTTGTTCTTGCTTTACTTTGGCTCCTCTCACCCGATCACTTGCGTCCTGTCCCCAATTGAATATCGGTGGCATGATATAGGAACTGCTCAGAATCGAGTTAGTCTTTCTGCTAACGGCTCGAGCTTCGGATTGCTAAACCGCTCGGCAAAATTCCATCTTGTCCGTGGCTCGGGCAGAAGTAGTGCCCTGCTTTGCGGCGAGGTTGGCGAAGGTATCTGGGACTCCATTGACCAGTCACCCTGGTCAATCTCAACCCCCGCAAAGGAGCGCGATATCTTCTAGGACTCGGACGGCCAACTTAATAGACGAGGGGATTAAACCCCCCTCGGTAAGGGGAGCACCGTAAACCGAGATCCGCAACAATATTAATTGATTATATTCACCATTGAGAGACAGGGCCAAAAATATATATATTATATATCATATTTCAAAAAGTTGTGGATGGATTGTAACAAAACTCGGTGGAAGAGTTGGTTCGGTGACAACAAGATGATTAGATTTTGATTCAGGTCCGAATCTAAATCCGACTTATCAGTGGATACAAAAGGTAAACTTTTCAGTCTGGCGGAGGTATGCGCTCTACTGAGTGACGTTCTAGTTACCTCCGTCAACAAAGGTGGATGGAGGTTATTTTTATTTTTTATTTTTTTTGTATACTGAATCGAGGCTTATGAAAGAGCTAACATTTATTTCACAAACAAAACCAGACAAACAAAATATATAAAAAGAGGGAGCGGAAGACAAGATGGGGAGAGAAGGGGAAGCACAACACAAACATAACATTTGAGAGCAGGGAGATGTGTGGGAGGGAGACGGCTTGGGGGGAGGAGGCGTGGGAAAGAGGGGGGGGGGGGGGTGGGAGAAGTATAAAACACAAGGACACCAAGGACTTCCAGGACTGAAGTTGGTATTTCAAAAAAGTGGATTTGGGGCGAAATTAGCGGGGGTAGAAAAGATCAAGGTTTTGGATGGGGGAAGATAAGAGATGGTTGTGAACAGCTGTTTTAAAGACCTGGAGGGTGGAGTGGGATTGAAGAGAGTGGGGGAGTTTGTTCCAGAGGTGGGAGAAAAGAGGAATGAAGGAGTGAAGGTGAGCAGAGAGCCTAGATTTTGGCAGTTTAACCATAAGAGGGTTGCAGGCAGATCTTGTGCGACCTGTAGGAAAATTTGGGGGACAGAGCCCAGAGAGAGAGCTGGGGGGAAAGGCCAGAGAGGAGTCGGTAGAAGACGGAAAGACCACCAACCTGCCTGCGGTGAGTGAGTGAGAGGCCCTTGGAGTTAGCTTCATCGCGGGAGATTCCAATGATTCTGAACGCTTTGGTTTCAACAGTGTGAATACGAGCTAGGTGTGAGGCAGGAGCACCAGCCCAGATAGACCATGGGCCGAGCCCCAAAATTCCTACTTTTCCTGATCTGCAAGAGAGAAGTACTTAATTTGACCTTTAATGATCCTAGAGTATATTTATAAGTATGTCTATTAATGTTCCCATCTTCAAAACATACGTGTATTTGACAGAAATCTGAAGAAAGGGACGCCAAAAATACTCTTGCAGCCGACAATCTCAGGGAAGTGATGACGTCAGCTTAGTTCTTAATTGGCCAATCATAGTGCTTTTAACAGGGGCTCCACCAAAACAAGCCAATCACAGTCATCGTACAGTGGGTGTCGTTGTAACGCAATGTAACAAAGAGCGAGTAAATCTACGCGTAGTACGACGCGACATGGAGTTCTGCATGCATTTGGTGGACCAATCTGCAGACAAACTTATTAGTTTTTCGGATGTTAGCTGGAGAACATCACAATTATTGTTGTACATGGTATTGAGAGTCATTCTATTCGAATGCATGGCAATAGTGTGGAAGTTTTACCAATCCCAAGTCCATTCTCAACACAAGAAGAAGCCGATACGAGACATGTACTTCACTATTCGTATGCTGCAAGTATTACAGTGATCACATCATCATCATCAGTGCAGACACTGATGTCTTGGTACTATGTGTGGCATTTTGCTAGAACATATATGCAGAGGTCTACTTCCATACAGACAGAGGAAGTAATACACGCACAATTTCTGTCCGTCGCATATTTGACCATTTCGGGAAAGAAGTTTGTTCTGCGTCGATAGGATTTCATTGTTTTACTGGATGCGACACCGTGAGTGCTTTGTATGGTAACGGTAAACTAAAATCTGCAAAGATCTTGACATCAAGTAAAGACCACTGCTCCACGTTTGAAAAGCTTGGCATGACGTTGACAGTAGCACCATCCTTCTATAGAGACATTGAAACATACACCCGTGAACTCTATGGGCAGAAGGGCTGTCGCCATGTAAATGAAACAAGATGCAGAATGTTCACGACTGGGAGCTGTGGAGAGAAAAGCTTGCCTCCAAACAGAGATGATCTGCACAAGCGCGTATTGTGAGCAAACTCCCAACTCGGAGCTCTCTGCACGGCAGCAAAAGTTATAGTATTTTTTCCATTCGTGTTCGTCAATTCCTACTCGTTTTTTTATTGTGCATGTGTTGCAGGGTGTTTTCCAGTTGGTGTTGATTTGCAATTCTTGCAAACTTTTGTATAATTTAATCCTTTTCTGTCCCACCGCGTGCGCGGCCTGGTTTCTCTCGGCTTCCCCACCCCCAAAGGTGTTCTGTGAATTTAAGTTCTTTCCTTCGCTGTATTGCTTATTTCTTAGATTTTCTCTTCTCCCCCTAACTTCCCCGAACATCGACCACTTGTCTAACGTTTTAAATCTCTTCAAAGTCTCTTCTCGTCTCGGGAAGTCACGTGACGTCACGTCTCTCCAAAGCTGTGCATGCGCGCACGCTTTCGAAGTTAATAAGTAACTGTTCACAATTGTGTTTTTTGTCGTAATACCGGCTTTACCACAGGTCGAAACTTTATCTTTCTTTCGGTGTGTATGTAACTATTGGTGTGTCTCTAATAGTATTCTTGGTGTTGGTTCTTCATACCTGTGTACAGAATCGTACAGAATCGTCGGTTTCCTTTCGGCGCTCGCAATTCCTTTCGGTCTCTATTTTCCACGTTCCACGTTCGGTCTCTGTCTTTGTTTTCATCCCAACTCAAAAAAAAATTAAAAATAAAAATAGATATATATATTCCCTTCTCTGTTCTTATCCGTTTCGTTCTTATTTGTTCGTTCGTTCTTTGTTCACGTCGTTAAAAAATGTTCCATCTGTCCCCTGAAGAATGGTATTCTGTCATATTCTATAACACCTTTTTCTTCTTCTTCTATAAAAGGATGCTTTCGACTTGCTCACCAAATCTATTCATTCCGAAAAAAAATTCCATCTCTTACAGTGCATCTTTCATTCATTCCCTAAACTCCCCTGCACTCCACCCCTCCTTCAGCATCCTCAAACGTCTTTTTGACTCGAAGGTCGCAAGAATCTCATTTTGCAATAAATGTTCGTTTCCCATTAATCGTACACTTTTCAAAATCCAATCTCACCCCTCCCCTCCAAATCTTCCCCATCACCACTTCCCTTTCAAATCTTCCCCCTTGCCCCTCCCCTCCAAATCTTCCCCATCACCCATCCCTTTCAGATCTCCCCCCTTGCCCCTTCCCTCCTAAACTCCCCCCACACCCCTCCCCTCTGAGACCCTCCCTCACTCCTCCCCTCCTAGACTCCCCTCACACCCCTCCTCCTCAAAGCATCCTCCCCGCTTCTTCCCCCTTCCAACTCTCACCTTCAGCTCCCTCAACCTTCTGCCTCACTCTTCCGCCTCCTCAAACAACACCTCACTGCGCCTCACCCAATCACCATCAAACCTTTTGTCCGCCCCATACTTCCCTTTCTCCTAGCTGTTCTGAAATCTCTGACGCACCTTCAACAGCTCTCCCTACCTCTTCCTCCTCTTCCACATCATACCGTACCGCTCCCCCCCCCCCCCTGTTCTGTATCCGATGCTCCCCCTTCCTCTTCTTTAACAGTATGGACCTCAAACATCCGGGGCCTTCGCTCAAACTTGACTGATCTCTCCATACAGGTTGCTTCTGACAAACCAGACGTGATCTGCTTAACAGAAACTTTCCTCCTTCATGATGTCTCTGATTCCTTGGTATCTCTCCCAGGTTACTCCCTCCTCCGGTATGATAGACCTGAGCCTCGTCCTGGAGGGGGGGGGGGGGGGGGGGGGTTGCTATCTTTATAAAAAAAACTCTCTTCCTCACTCGCCCTGCACTGCCCTCTCTCCACCTCACCCCCAGGAATACCTTTGGCTACGGCTTCCCCTTCGCTCCCACCTTTTGTTCATATGTGTGTTGTACCGTCCACCAAACAGTGATGACTCCATCTACATCTCGCTGTCTGATGACATGGACCAACTTCTATCTACCCATCCCAACTCTCTCTTCCTCATATGTGGTGATTTAAATTGTCACCATGCCAGTTGGCTGGGTGTGGGTACCTCTCTCACCAGCCATGTCTCTTCAGCAAAGGACTTCTGTGACTCACTGGGACTGACACAATCTGTCAATTTCCCGACCCGGATCTCAATCAATGGAGCATCTTCTCTTCTGGACTTGGTTATGACTAACTTCCCTGAAAATGTCTGCTGCTCTTCTTCTGCTCCAATCGGCTCATCTGATCATGTGCTTGTTAAAGTGGACATCTCTCTGACCATTCTCAGAGAGCCTCCTCAGCGTCGACGAGTCTGGCATTTCACTCAGGCCAACTGGCATGGTCTTCAAGCAGCCATCAATCATCTGGACTGGTCTCCCATCTCTACCGCCTCTGACATCAACTCATCCTGGGAATTCTTCCAAAGTAAACTGCTCTCTCTCATGCACAGATTTATCCCATCTCGTCTTCAGTTGTCATACCCTTCCTCCCGTCCATGGTACACGGAATCTTGTGGTGAGGCTATTGCCCAGAAACAACTTGCTTTCGTCTCCTGGAAAGCAAATCCAACGGAAGGAAATCTCATTTCCTTTCACAAAGCCCGAAACAAGTGTGTGTCCACCCTCAGGAGAGCCAGGAAACAATATCTATCCGTTCTCAGGACAGAACTCTATTATCTGTCTCCCTCTTCCAAATCCTGGTGGCATCTGGTCAAATCTGTTTCTGGTGTTTGTTCCCCCTCCATCCCCTCCCTCACCTCAAACGGCCACACGGCTGACTCCGCGCGTGAAAAAGCTGAATGCCTCAAGTCTGTGTTTGCCTCTAAATCTTGTGTCCCAAACCCATCCCTCTCTGTACCCACCGTACCCAGTCGTACCCAGCTGCTCCTGGACTCTGTGTCCTTTCCTCCTGACAAGGTGGAAAAGTTTCTGTCAACCCTCGACTCTGATTCTGCAACTGGACCTGACGGCATCAGCCCATGGGTCCTAAAATCTTGTTCTTCCGCTCTTTCACTCCCTCTCTCTGTTCTCTTCACACTCTCTTTTGCTCAAGGTCATCTGCCATCTGCTTGGAAATCTGCCAACATCACCGCTTTGCACAAAAAAGGTGCAAAAACAGATCCTAGCAACTACAGACCAATCAGCCTTCTCTCAATTATCAGTAAAGTCATGGAATCCATCATTGCTTCAGATATGAAATCTTTCCTCTTCTCCAATGGCTTGATCTCTGATCATCAATTTGGTTTCAGACCTGGTCACTCTACTCTGGACATGCTGCTTCTGCTTTCTCAGCAATGGATGGAGGTCCTCAATGCCAAACAGGAAATTCGAGCTGTCTCCCTTGACATGTCACGTGCCTTCGATACGGTCTGGCACCCCGCCCTGCTCACCAAACTCTCCTCTGTTGGTATCCATGGAAATCTCCACGCATGGCTGGCGGACGTCCTCTCTAGTCGTAGTCAACGTGTGGCGCTGAATGGGTTTCTCTCATCTCCTCTTCCTGTTCAGGCTGGAGTTCCCCAAGGCAGTGTTCTGGGCCCTGTGCTTTTTCTGGTCTTCATCAATGATCTCCCCGACTCTCTTGAAAATCCTCTCTATCTCTTTGCTGATGACTCTACTCTCTGTCGCTGCATTCTTCATCCCTCAGATCGACAGTCTGCAGCCTCCTCACTCTCTGCAGACCTGGACAAAATCACAGACTGGGCAAACAAGTGGAACATGTCTTTCAATCCTGACAAATCTCACACTCTTACAATGTCTCTCCGAAAAGACCGCCTGGACAACCCTCCCATCTACTTTCTGAATAATCCTCTCCAAGAAGTTCTGTCACTCAAACTTTTGGGTCTCACTATCTGCCATGAACTTTCCTGGGAAAACCACATTTCAAATCTGGCCTCCAAAGCCAGTCGCCGACTGGGCATCCTCCGTCGTGCGAAGTCCTTCCTTGGCACACCTGAGCTCCTCACCACGTACAAGGCTTTCATCTGCAGCTCAATGGAATACTGCTCTCCCCTCTGGGCTGGTGCTCCTGCCTCACACCTAGCTCGTCTTCACGTTGTTGAAAGCAAAGCATTCAGAATCATTGGAATCTCCCGCGATGAAGCTAACTCCAAGGGCCTTTCACTCACTCACCGCAGGCAGGTTGGTGGTCTTTCCATCTTCTACCGACTCCTCTCTGGCCTTGCCCCCCCAGCTCTCTCTGGGCTCTGTCCCACAAATATTCCTGCAGGTCGCACAAGATCTGCCTGCAACCCTCTTATGGTTAAACTGCCAAAATCAAGACTCTCTGCTCACCTTCGCTCCTTCATTCCTCTTTTCTCCCGCCTCTGGAACAAACTCCCTCACTCTCTTCAATCCCACTCCACCCTCCAGGTCTTTAAAACAGCTGTTCACCACCATCTCTTATCTTCCCCCATCCAAAACCTTGATCTTTTCTATCCCCGATAATTTCACCCCAATTCCACTTTTTGAAATACCAACTTCTGACCTGGAAGTCCTTGGTGTTTTATACTTCTCCCACCCCCCACCCCCCCCCCCCACCCCTTCGCACGCCTCCTCCCCCCGAGCCCTCTCCCTCCCACGCATCTCCCTGCTCTCAAATGTTGTGTGCTCTCAAGTGTTTGTGTGCTTCCCATTCTCTTGTCTTCCGCTCCCTCTTTTTATATATTTTGTTTGTCTGGTTGATTTGTTTGTGAAGTAAATGTTAGCTCTTTCACGAGCCTCGATTCAGTATACAAAAAAAAAAAAAAAAAAAAAGCTGCCATTTACAAGATGTGCCTTATCAGCAAACCAGAAATACCATCACCAAAGAACAATGGCTGGAGGATTGACGATGGTTTGCTCACCATAGACTGGATGGGTCTTCCTCCAGCACCATCAAGTGTAATGGAACTTGCCCACTGCTCTTGCAAGAAGACACAATGTACTCGAGGGCGGTGCTCGTGTTTGCTCCACAAGCTTCCATGTACTGATTTGTGCTCATGTAAAGACTGTGCAAATCAGGCGTCTTTTTCTCACTTGACCCAGATTGAGGAAGAAATTGACACTGGAATCAGATGAAGATGCTTAATTACTTCCTTATACTCTGTGGGTTTTTGTAACTTGAGTCTATTAGTCATTATTTAATTTTCATGTTTTGCTACTGAATGCATAAATATGATTGACAGGAATGCATTATGTTATTGTATCAACAAAAATCTCTGCGTTTTTGTTCTTTTTTTCTTCATTTAACAACAAAGGTTTAGCCACTTTCTATAGAATTCTATAAAAGCCTGGTGTTGGCTTAGCGGTTAGGGTGCAGGCTTGGGATCCTAGGATCATGGGTTCGAATCCTGGTCGATTGCTGAATTAATGCTGGGGCGTTGACTCAGCCTGTCATCCTTCGAAGGTCGGCAAATTGAGTACCAGTTCACTGGTAATTCCCTGTGTGTTACAAGAGGTGACTAACAAGGTTGGTGGCAGGAAGGGCATCCGGCTGTAAAACATTGCTTCAAAAAGGGGACCATGGTGCCCAAAAAAGGCCAACCCCTGCTCTGCCGGGAAAATATGGCCTCCAAAGGTGGTTTTCTTCTTCTATAGAAGGGAGTCATTTACATTTGAAAATGAAAGATTATTAATACAGAATGTTGTATTACAAATGGAACGTGTTACGGCTTCGTCACTTCTGCCTTTGTTGTTATTATATACTTGTAGGATTTTTATTTTCAGTTAATATTGTCGTTAAGATTTCTGTGTGAAATGGAGTTGACTTTAGTAAAAGGTAAAAAAAAATGTTTGTGGAGAAAAAAGAAAAACTCAGCAAAGAAACCAGAAGAGTAGAGAGGAAAAAGATCAGCTGGGGAAATCGGCTTAATCGTTGGTGGACGTGGGGCGTGGATTGCACTCACATTTTGGGGATCGTTCCCTCTCGCCACCATTGGCCTGACCTCACACCTCGTAACTCCTCGTCTGCAGCCGCACCGATACCTGCCTATTGTTCTTGCCGATTTGCACGACTTCGACCTTCACCCATCGTGGGGATTCGTGCACGGACTTTGGGATTGTTACATTCCACTCACGTTTGGCAAATCATGAGTTTATTGATTGGAGAGTATTGGGGAATGATTGTACCATCATATGTATTGTTCATGAGAAGCAAGTGATATTTTCATGCTACTTTCTTTAAGAGTGTTATTGTTGTGTATGTGAGAGTTCTTAATACAATTACTTGTTTTGTTCTACACAATTCCATTGGTGTGGTTTTACCATGGTTTATTAGAACACTCAAAATAACAAATCTTTCTGCCGAGTTCCCTCTCGAGACTCTGAGGGGCACCTTTTCTCGAGACTCCTTCACCAGGGGTTTGTGGTTTGGGGAGGTAACACGTAACAAATGTAAGACTGGGAAATTACGCATTTCATTGCAAAGTTAAAGGATTATACCTACGTTTTCTTTAAGCTGAGAACTGTTTATACTGCGGGGTAAAACAAAATGAATGTCGTTTAAGAATGTGAACTTTTGTCCAGTAGGGACGGATTTTTCATATGAAAAATTGCGATGAATATGCATGCCAAGTAGTCTGGTCTGTTAGGGGAAAAATTGTGCAGATTTGTCTACAAGCATGACATTTGGCACACTTGTAGTTTTTGACATGCTGAATTCAAATCTGCCGGGAGCCAAAGCCAATTCTCAATGGGAGCGCCATATTTGACACTTCAAAATGGCCGCCACTCAAAAACTGACTTTTCCGTTACTAGCCAACCAAAAGTCACATAATTACAATTAAAAGCACTTTTCTAGGGTTTTGGACCTCACTGATTCGAAATCTGATGTCTGTTTGACAGTAGCCTTGACAGGAAATTTTACATATTTTTTTTTTATGTTTGACAATTTCTTTTAATTTTAATTTTTTTATTTAAATTTTTTATTTATTTTTTTATTTCAGGTGCCTGTCGTTCTGCTGTGGGAATAGAAGAATAGAATAGAAGAATAGAGAATAGAAGTCCTAGCTGTACTGGTGATGGATGGCAAGGATGGATGCCATCAACTGGGAGCTTTGCTGTGTCTGCCAAGAAGAAAAGGATGAACGGTTGCAGACGCCAACGGAAGAGGGCCTTGCTTCAATTGAGAAAGATCTGAATGGTTTTAAAGCCATTGGTGTCATGCCTTCTTGTTTGAAAGTGTCATGGGCTCAGCTTGATGAGGGCCAGGGCATTGCTAAGACGCTTCAGACACACAATGCCAAATATCACAAAGTTTGCAGAACCTACTGCAGTAACTCTCACCTGAGAAGGTTCACTGAAAAAGAGGATTCTAGTGACCAAAACTCACCTAAGAAACTACGGTCCAGTTTTTCAGTGTCTTCTGCTCCTCAGAAGTCTCCTTGTTGCATAATATGTGAGGGACAGGACCAAAAGAATCTACGTAAAGTTGAAACATTTAATGTAGACACAAACTTAAAGACCTGGGCTCAGAGCACCAACAATTTCAATCTTCTGGGCAAACTGATTGCCCACGCAGCTGATGCCCACGCTGGTGACACTTACTATCATGTACAGTGTTACTTGCACCTGAGAGACGCAGCTCGTGCTGAGGATCGCAGATCATCTGCAGGTCCTCCTGCCCCTCACTTCAATTCAGTTGCCATTGCGCAAATTGTTGCTTTAGTCGAGGACTCTGACTCAGTCTTCACTCTGACTCACTGTGACTCAGACTCTGACTCAGTCTGTCTGCTTTGCGACAGTTATATAGAACACTTGTGGAGCAACAGGGAATTCCCTGTTCTGATACCAGGGAACCACATGCCACACGGTTCAAGGAGTATCTTCTGAAGCTGCTTCCTGAGTCGACAGAGTTCTCCCAGGGCAAGGAAGTCTATATCTCTAGCAACCAGAACGTTGGAGATCTAATAGCTGAAGCCCATAAGTCCCAGATAGGTCAGGATGATGCTTTGTTGTTGATGCGAGCAGCAGTAATACTTAGGAAATGCTGTCTCCAGAGGCAAGAACCATTTACTGGTTCTTTTGCCTCTGATTCCCTGACATCTCCCATCCCTGGACAGCTGAGAAGCTTCCTCAACATCCTGCTCCAGGGCCCCTCAATCTTGCGTGAACAGAGCAATGAGGAGTTGCAGGCGCAGGTACAAGGCAGGGCAAGAGTTGCAAGCGCCATTGCCCAGCAGATTATTTATAATACCTGCAGTGGTTCACATCATGCCACAAAGTCCAGCAACATCCGTCACAACAAAGAACATGAGACCCCTTTCCCTTTGTACCAGGGCCTCAAGCTGCATGGTGAGGGTAGGCGGAAGAAAAAGATCAATAATGCCAATGCCTTTGGGGTTTCTGTGTCTTACAGTCGTGTCTTGGAGATCAGGCGATCCATGGCACGAGCACACGTCAAACAGTTTGTCCAGGATGGAGTTGTGCTGCCCACAAACATCCGTAGTGGGGTCTTCATGACCTTTGATGTAGACAACTTGGATAGCAGCAACCAAGGTAACCTCTCCCATGATGAGTTCCATGGGACAGCAATCAGCATGACAAACCACCTGTCTTGGGACAACCAAGGAGTACAGCGACCCTCTATCGAGCTGGATCCTACAGACACTACTGTACCACAACTTCCTGAATCCTACACAGTGGTTCAGCCAGCTGAATTCTCAAGCAATGATTTGCATGTACCATGTACTCCAGATCTCAATTCTCGGCCATCTCATAATCTGCTACATGGAGCCAAATTCAAGGATGAGTCCTGGATGGCACATGTGTCCACAGTGCTGAAACAGGACACATTGCCAGAAGGTGAAGTCATCACCTGGTCAGGCTACAACTCCCGACTCATGAGTGATGACTCTGTGAAGCCTAAGGCATTGATAGGGGTACTACCTCTGTTCCCTGACAAAGCAGCCACACCTTCTATGATGAAACATGCAATGCATCTCACAATGCAAGGCACAGAGGCCCTCAACCCTGGTCAAACTCCTGTGCTTGGTGGTGACCAGCCTCTGTATGTCATCACTAAGCAGCTGCAGTGGTCATTCCCTGACACAATGGGGGAAGATAAGCTGGTCCTGATGATGGGCGCTCTACACATAGAGGACAAAATGCACCAGATGATTGGTAAGTTGCTGCGGAACTCTGGGTGGAGCAACATTCTTACTCAGGCCCAGGTCCTCACATCTGACCGTGCCCAGTCTGTGCTTCATGAGCATCATATAAAGCGCACTCGCTATGCTCACCAGGTCTCTGTCATGGGTCTGTATCTTCTCAGACAGAAGTCATACTCCAATTACTGCTCTGGTGTTGAGGGACCACCTGAGTCTCTAAAGATCTGGGCTCAAAGGTCCAGAACTCACAATCCCATGTTCATGAAATAAATAAAAAATAAAAAAATGTAAATAAATTTTTTTAAATTTAAACAAATTGTCAAACATAAAATAAATAAAAAAGTTAAATTTCCTGTCAAGGCTACTGTCAAACAGACATCAGATTTAGAATCAATGAGGTCCAAAACCCTAGAAAAGTGCTTTTAATTGTAATTATGTGACTTTTGGTTGGCTAGTAACGGAAAAGTCAGTTTTGGAGTGGTGGCCATTTTGAAGTGTCAAATATGGCGCTCCCATTGAGAATTGGCTTTGGCTCCTGGCAGATTTGAATTCAGCAGGTCACAAACTACAAGTGTGCCAAGTTTCATGCTTGTAGACAAATTTGCACAATCCCCCCTTAAAATCCCCCTAACAGACCAGACTAAAGTACAATATCTATGCTTTCCCATTTATTAATTATTGAACCAAATTATATGTACACTACAGTACTTAATGTACACTAACTTGCCGATAGTCGGAGGAATTGGAGGAGTTGCATGTTTGTGTAATGATTCAGACTATGATATCCTCATACAAACCTGTTTACATCAAGAGTTGTTATAAGCAATATCATATGCATGTCAAAGAGAATATGTGATACACATGAGCCGTTTATGAACTGAACATAAATGGTATATTTGAGTGGCTTTGGACATTATTTAGTGCTGTTTCAGATCGGGATGCACACAGCTTGAGAGAGAATGAGAGAGGTAGGAAGGGGGGGAGGGAAGAGATAGTCAGAGAGAGAGAGAGAGAGAGAGAGAGAGAGAGAGAGAGAGAGAGAGAGGATGAATTAAGATTATTGAAAATATGACTTTTAAAATGGGTATATGTGCGTGTGTGTGTGTGTGTGTGTGTCTGCGTGTGTGTGTGTGTGTGTAAAAGAGAGAGATAGAATTGTGAGGAACAGAAAGGAAAAAACGAGATGTGTGTGTGTGTGTTAAATGGAGAGAAAGGGGGGAAGGAAACAGGGAATATTTACAAGAAAGAAGAGTGAATGAGGATCATTTGGAATATAAACAAGAGTGGATGTGTGTGTGTGTGTGTGTGTGTGTGTGTGTGTGTGTGTGTGTGTGTGTGTGTGTGTGTGTGTGTGTGTGTCTGTGTGTATGTGTATCTCAAGAGGACAAAATAGAGAAAAGTAGTATGGGGATACTATACAAGTGTACATACCCAATATATAGGGGATAATTATTTCTGTTTCTTTAATATTTGTTTCATTTCATGCCTCATTTTTGTATTCTAAGTTACAAAAATGGGGATGTGGGGTGGGATCACTAGTCCCAAAAGTATACCAGTATGTCTCGAGCCTGGCCGGTCTAATTTACGGGGCGGATTTACACTTTTAGTGATTCAATTGATGCATATAAGCAGTTTGTGAAATATTGTTTGCTAGGGATATTTTTACCAAAGCAACGGACACTAATAGGAATTATGTACATGAAATAATCCACAAAATAATACCTGCTGACATCAGATGATCTGCAAAATCATAAATTTGCATGATCAGAGGATTGCATTGCTCAAAATCTCGATTTGGAAGCATCTATGTAACCGTTGCTAGGCAAAAGGAAGTCCTTAGCAACGGAGTTTAACTTCCTCTTTGTTTTTGGCCGTTGCTAATTAATGTGCATATTTTGAACGTGGGAACATGTCATTTATGGTTCATATACACTTATTCAACATATCTAGCACATTTGCAGGTACTTCTCAGACGGAGACCACGGAATTCGAAAATTAAGCAGAATTAGTGGACACGGCCCATGGTCTAAGAGGGGAGAGCAGTATTCCATTGAGCTGCGGATAAAAGCCTTGTATGTGGTGAGGAGCTCAGGTGTGCGAAGGAAGGACTTTGCACGACGGAGGATGCCCAGTCCACGACTGGCTTTGGAGGCCAGATTTGAAATGTGGTTTTCCCAGGAAAGATCATGGCAGATAGTGAGACCCAAAAGCTTGAGTGACAGAACTTCTTGGAGAGGATTATTCAGAAAGTGGATGGGAGGGTTGTCCAGTCGGTCTTTTCGGAGAGACATCGTAAGAGTGTGAGATTTGTCAGGATTGAAAGACCTCTTCCACTTGTTTGCCCAGTCTGTGATTTTGTCCAGGTCTGCAGAGAGTGAGGAGGCTGCAGACTGCCGATCTGAGGGATGAGGAATGGAGCGACAGAGAGTAGAGTCATCAGCAAAGAGATAGAGAGGATTTTCAAGAGAGTCAGAGAGATCATTGATGAAGACCAGAAAAAGCACAGGGCCCAGAACACTGCCTTGGGGAACTCCATCCTGAACAGGAAGAGGAGATGAGAGAAACCCATTCAGGGCCACACGTTGACTACGACCAGAGAGGAAGTCCGCAGCCATGCGTGGAGATTTCCATGGATACCAAAGGAGGAGAGTTTGGTGAGCAGAGCGGGGTGCCAGACCGTATCGAAGGCACATGATATGTCAAGGGAGACAGCTCTAATTTCCTGTTTGGCATTGAGGACCTCCATCCATTGTTGAGAAAGCAGAAGCAGCATGTCCAGAGTAGAGTGACCAGGTCTGAAACCAAATTGATGATCAGAGATCAAGCCATTGGAGAAGAGGAAAGATTTCATATCTGAAGCAATGATGGATTCCATGACTTTGCTGATAATTGGGAGAAGGCTGATTGGTCTGTAGTTGCTACGATCTGTTTTTGCACCTTTTTTGTGCAAAGCGGTGATGTTGGCTGATTTCCAAGCAGATGGCAGATGACCTTGAGAAAAAGAGAGGGTGAAGAGAACAGAGAGAGGGAGTGAAAGAGCGGAAGAACAGGATTTTAGGACCCGTGGGCTGATGCCGTCGGGTCCAGTTGCAGAATCAGAGTCGAGGGTTGACAGAAACTTTTCCACCTTGTCAGGAGGAAAGGACACAGAGTCCAGGAGCAGCTGGGTACGACTGGGTACGGTGGGTACAGAGAGGGATGGGTTTGGGACACAATATTTAGAGGCAAATTCAGAGTTGAGGCATTCAGCTTTTTCACATGCGGAGTCAGCCATGTAGCCATTTGAGCTGGAGGGGATGGAGGGGGAACAAACACCAGAAACATATTTGACCAGAGGCCACCAGGATTTGGAAGAGGGAGACAGATAAGAGAGTTCGGTCTTGAGAACGGAGAGATATTGTTTCCTGGCTCTCCTGAGGGTGGACACACACTTGTTTCGGGCTTTGTGAAAGGAAATGAGATTTCCTTCCATTGGACTTGCTTTCCAGGAGACGAATGCAAGTTGTTTCTGGGCAACAGGCTCACCACAAGATTCCGTGTACCATGGACGAAGGTTATGTTTTCACACATGTCTGTCTGTAAACAAAATATCTCAAAAAGATGTGGACGGGTTCAAACGAAATTTGACAGAGAGGTTGTGTGTGTGACAAGGCCGAATCGATTAGATTTTGGTGAAGATCTGAATATGGATTCGGATATGAGAATTATTTAATTTTTAAGTGATTCTACAACATTGAGAGATGGGGCCAAAAACGATACATAGTGGGATATCTCAGAAGGTTGTGGACAGATTTGGACGAAACTTGGTGGATAGCTTGTGTGTGTGTGACGAGGACGAATCGATTTGATTTTGGTGAAGATCTGAATATGGATTCGGATATGATAATTATTTAATTTTTAAGTGATTCCACAACATTGAGAGATCGGGCCAAAAACTATACATAGCAGGTTATCTCAGAAAGTTGTGGACGGATTTGGACGAAACTTTGTGGGTAGGTTGTGTGTGTGACAAGGACTAATCTATTCGTTTTTGGTGAAGATCTGAATATGGATTCGGATATGAGAATTATTTAATTTTTAAGTGATTCCTCACCATTGAGAGATCGTGTAAAAAGCGATATATAACACGATATTAAAAAAGTTATGGAAGAGTTATGACTAAACTTGGTGGATGAGTTGTTCAGGTGACAAGAACAAGGTGATGAGATTTTGGTTCAGGTCCGAATCCAGATGCAGCCCATCAGTGGTATACAAATCATAAACTGTTCAGCTGAGCGGAGGTACATGCTCTCGGCCTTTTCGTCGAGTAGCTCGATATTCCTGTGGAGAAAGTACGTTTTTATGGGAGGACACGACTAGTTCCGGATAGATTAACCGGTTTTTCTTCGACTCCATTTGCAATTCCTATTGTTTCGTGCACTTGGGTGTGACTCTCTTTCAGATATTTCCTTCGTTAACAAATTTAAATTATCACAACATCCACGGATCTATCATTTACAAATCGACTATCACAAACAAAATCGAATTAAAAAAGAAATTTGCTCAGCGACCGTTGGTCCGATTGTCACGAAATTTTAACATAGGATCGCCTCCGCCTGTATAATTTTTTATATTCATAATTATGACGTCATAGGTCACATGGTACAGATGCCATCTTGGAAAAAAAAACCTTGTCATGCCAAGTCATCATCATCAAGTCATCAAGTTGGCATTGCCAAGTACTCCCCATGAGAAATAAGATATGTTAATGATGATGTCATCGGTGCCTCCATTATGACGTCATAATTCCACTAGTACAACATTTGATCAAATCAGTATGAAATTATTTTTTATCTGCAACCGTTAGTCCGATGGACACGAAATCGCCTCCTCCTGTGGAATTTTAAAATTATAATTATGACGTCATAGGTCACGTGGCATGGACGCCATCTTGGAAAAACCAAAACACGTTGCACCTCTCTATCTCTGAAACCGCTCCATGGAAAAAATTGAAACGTGGCTCATTGTAAAGAACTCCCCATGGGGAATAAGTGTTGTTGATGATGACGCCATTAGTTCCTTAATTATGACGTCATAATTCAACAAGGAAAACGTTTAGTCTGATCAGTTTGAAATTTATTTAGCGTGATCTATACAACAATTATATTAGAGAATGTAAACTTATGATGTCATCGCTCACATGGTCTGGCAGCCATATCGGATCAAAGAAAAAAAAACCCTTGAAAAACAGAAGAGTTGGCTCACACCAAGTTGACTGCACAGGGAAAGTATTCGATGAATACCATCTAGTTCCTTCTGTAATCTGCGTGTTTTGGACAGTAGACACAGAAGTCATCAGTGAACTGGTGGATTTCTACCAATATGACTTGCAATCACCAATAACAGTTGTTAAAGACGTGCACAGTTCCAAGATAAAATGGAAGGGCCTCAAACAGTCAGACAGATCATTCATCCTCAACATCCACTGTTTGATGCGTCTCTTCTGCATGATGCCCATAACATCATGTGAGTGTCAGTGGTCCATTAACAGACTGAGACGTCCTAAGACTTACAAAAGGACAACAGATCGGATGAATGGACTGCTACTAATGCACATTCACTATGGTGTGGACTCAGATTTTTTTTTTTTTTTTTTTTTTTTTTTTTGTTGTATACAAGATCGAGGCTCGTGAAAGAGCGAACATTAATCACACAGAAAGACAAACCGACACATAAAACATATAACATAGGGAGCGGTAGACAAGATGGGGAGAGAGGGGGAAGGACACAAACACAACACGAGCAGATATGAATGGCATCATTGATGACTTTAGAAGGTGAAATCCATGGAGAATGGAGCCTCTGGACATCCTAAAGTAGAGCTTGCGGACTATAAGAGCTAGCAATGTAGAAATAAGAAGCCGTCACCTCACTCAGTAGGCCGGCCGCACAAGATTGAAGACAATATCTCTCTTTTACCTAAATATTGTCAAGTGAAAAAAAACCGAATACATTGATTTGAATAAGGCTTGTTGGTAGATTTTGCGATCTGTGAACATCTTAACCTCAAGTGAACCCCCTAAAAATTTTCTGAATCAGCCCCTGGTACGTGTGTGTGTGTGCGTGTGTGTGTGTGTGTGTGTATATGTACATGTATGTGTGCGTGTCTATATGTATGTGTGTGTGTGCGTGTCTATATGTATGTGTGTGTGTGTGTGTGTGTGTGTGTATGTATGTATGTGTATGTGTGTATATGTACATGTATGTGTGCGTGTATGTGTACATGTGTGTAACTGCGTGTGCATGTGTGTGTGTGAGACTGTGTGAGACTGTGTGTATGTGTGTGTACTGTAAGTATGATGACAGCAAAATAGCACATGTCGACATGAGCACATGTCGACACCAAGGACGGGCAAATTCGTATGTGGCCAAAACTCGTTTTTACACTTCGGAATGAAAACTAGCACATGGAATATTCCAGGACAGGCAAACTCGGGCAAACTGGAATGTGGCCAAAACTCGTTTCTACACTTCAGAATGAAAACTAGCACATGGAATATTCTAGGACAGGCAAACTCGTATGTGACCAAAACTCGTTTTTGCACTTAGGAGTGAAAACTAGCACATGGAATATTCCAGGACAGGCAAACTCGTATGTGGCCAAAACTCGTTTTTACACTTCGGAATGAAAACTAGCACATGGAATATTCTAGGACAGGCAAACTCAGGCAAACTCGTATGTGACCAAAACTCGTTTTTACACTTCGGAATGAAAACTAGCACATGGAATATTCCAGGACAGGCAAACTCGGGCAAACTGGTATGTGGCCAAAACTCGTTTTTACACTTCAGAATGAAAACTAGCACATGGAATATTCTAGGACAGGCAAACTCGAATGTGACCAAAACTCGTTTTTGCACTTAGGAGTGAAAACTAGCACATGGAATATTCCAGGACAGGCAAACTCGGGCAAACTCGTATGTGGCCAAAACTCGTTTTTACACTTCGGAATGAAAACTAGCACATGGAATATTCTAGGACAGGCAAACTCAGGCAAACTCGTATGTGACCAAAACTCGTTTTTACACTTCGGAATGAAAACTAGCACATGGAATATTCTAGGACAGGCAAACTCAGGCAAACTCGTATGTGGCCAAAACTCGTTTTTACACTTCGGAATGAAAACTAGCACATGGAATATTCCAGGACAGGCAAACTCGGGCAAACTCGTATGTGGCCAAAACTCGTTTTTACACTTCGGAATGAAAACTAGCACATGGAATATTCTAGGACAGGCAAACTCGTATGTGACCAAAACTCGTTTTTGCACTTAGGAGTGAAAACTAGCACATGGAATATTCCAGGACAGGCAAACTCGGGCAAACTCGTATGTGGCCAAAACTCGTTTTTACACTTCGGAATGAAAACTAGCACATGGAATATTCTAGGACAGGCAAACTCGGATGTGACCAAAACTCGTTTTTGCACTTAGGAGTGAAAACAAGCACATGGCGTATTCCAGGACAGGCAAACCTGTATGTGACCGAAACTCGTTTTTGCAATTTAAACAAGTGATAACTGGCACATGGCATATTCCAGGACAGGAAACTCGTATGTGACTGAAACCGTTTTTGCACTTTAAACAAGTGATAACTGGCACATGGCGTCTCCAGGACAGGGAAACTCGTATGTGGCCGGAACTCGTTTTTGCACTTAGAAAAAGTGAAAACTGGCACATGGTGTATTCCAGGATGGGCAAATGCGTATGTGGCTGAAACTCGTTTTTGCTCTTTGAAGAGTGATAACTGGCACATTGAGGTCAAAAGGTCAACTCTAAGTCAAACTTCTAAAATCCTCAATTTTCATCCGATTGACTTGAAATTTGAATAGGATTTTCATATCAGCTAACTGAATTCAAACATCAATTAGTTTTGAGGTCAACATAGGCCAAAGGGTCAAAATAGGCCGCATTTCTAAAATTGTCAATTTTCATCCGATTAACTTAAAATTTGAAGACGATTTGCATATCGTCTTTTTGCAAATCGTCCAGCAACCCTCTTATGGTAAAACTACCAAAATCTAGGCTCTCTGCTCACCTTCACTCCTTCATTCCCCTTTTCTCCCGCCTCTGGAACAAACTCCCCCACTCCCTTCAATCCCACTCCTCCCCGCAGGTCTTTAAAACAGCTGTTCACCACCATCTCTTATCTTCCCCCATCCAAAACCTTGATCTTTTCTACCCCCGCTAATTTTTACTTCAGATACACTTTTTTGAAATTCCAACTTCTTTCCTGGAAGTCTTTGCAGTGTCCATATGTTTTTTCCTCTCCCACCTCCCCCCAAGCCCTGTCCCTCCCACAGTTCTCTCGATGTCCTTGCTCTCAAATGTTGTGTTTGTGTCCTTCCCCCTCTCTCCCCATCTTGTCTACCGCTACCCTTATTTTGTGTTTTGTGTGTCGGTTTGACTTTTTGTGTGATTAATGTTAGCTCTTTCACGAGCCTCGATCTTGTATACAAAAACAATATATATATGAGATGAGAATGTTTTTTTTATTTTATTGTTGTGGTAAAATGTTGTTGTAAAAGGTTGTTGTAAAATATCACCCCTCCTCCCTCCGTTTGTGGTTGTATAAAGGTCAAAGGGCGTTCCCGTAGTTAGTCCATAAAACATACATGCAGGACACGATATATCTTTTTTTGACAGTTATATCCTTATTATGTGTATTAGTGTAAGGCTGTGTCTTCCATTAATTGAAATACTCCATTGCACCAGTGAAAGAGAATAGATCCCCTTTCCTTCCCATCCCCAAAATCTCCCTTTCCTTCCCATCCCCAAAACCTCCATTTCCATATTACATCCCCTCTCGTCATTGCTGGGCCCTCGATTCCCAATCACCTCCCCTCCAATAACCGCCATTGACCATGTGCTTGAGTCGGAGAAGAAAGGCGGGTCCCCACCTCGTCAGAGAGGGGAGGAGTGATCCAGCCCCACTCGACCAACCATGAACAAGGGGTTTGGCTTGAGAGGGCGGGGAGAGAACGTTTGGGGGAGGTTCGCAAAGGTTGAGGGGCGGGGCCTATATAACCCACGGCGGGGGCGTTCCCAGAGGAGATGCACTTTGAGTTGGTCTGAGTCGGTTGCCAGAGGGAGTTGGTCGTCAAGAGAGAGTGGTGAAGAGTCAGTCAGTGGAGTCGGTGGTCAGTTGGTTGCGGTGAGGAGTCGGTGGTGAGGAGTGAGTGAACCAAGAAAGAGTTGAGGGTTTGGACCAGACGAGTCGGACAAGGCCTGGCAAAGCACGCGACGTACACAGCAGCCAAAACAGCAGCGTGGGGCCTGGCCTGAACGGCGGCTGCTAAACGCGCCGGTTGTGCTGCGGGACCCCCTTGGACCTCCCTCTCCCTCCAGCCATCTACCTCCTGCCTTTCCACCCTTCTTGTATACGTGAGTTTGTTTTGTTTGTTCTGTCCCTGGGTATTTAATTAAGTCTGTAGGTAAGCTAATATTTGCACTGTGTCACCTGCGTCTTATGTGTTGTAAATAAACTTGATTGCTCCTTTTTGCTTGTGTAAATAATACATCCAATTACTCTTCTGTCCGTCTATTCGTTTTATTCCTTTTCCTCTTTGCAGTCGTCGTTTTTGTCTTTTCCCCTCATTGAGCAGCTGCGGTGCGATCCGGCCAAAGTCCTGGGTGAATCGGGTGAGTCAGGGATCCTGTTAGGTCGCGGTTAAATACACCACCGCTCGGTCATCATAACATCTAAACCGCGATCTGTAACAATATATATATATATATATATATATATATATATATATATATATATATATATATATATATATATATATATATATATATATATATATATATATATATATATATATATATATATACAGTGGAACCTTGACTTACGAGTGCCCCAACTTACGAGTTTTTCGAGATACGAGCCGTCGCTCGGGCGGTTTATTGCTTTGAGATGCGAGCCGAGATCCGAGTTACGAGCTTTCGCCACCCGGTCACGTGGTTATCTTGCCGTGCAAGTACAGTACGTATCTCTGTCGTATAGCGCTGCATTTTTGTTTTCGCATTTTGGTTATTTCGAGTTTACGCCGCCAGGTGGGTTCTGGTCACGTGGTTATCTTGCCGTGCAAGTACAGTACGTATCTCTGTTCTTGTTCGTACTTGTTCGTACAGTACGTACTTGTTCAGAATGCCGGCGATAGCTCGCCTTCTCTTTGTGGAAAACACGGTACTGAGAAGAAGAAGAGGATGATGTGCTTGGATATAAAACACGCAATCGTCGAAAAACATGAGCGAGGTGTCGAGGAGGACGTATATAACGGCAGAGGAGAAGAGCATGCCAGGCCACAACTTGTGGATATAAAACACGCAATCGTCGTGTTTTATATAAAACTTGTGCTTGGATATAAAACACGCAATCGTCGAAAAACATGAGCGAGGTGCCGAGGAGGACGTATATAACGGCAGAGGAGAAGAGCATGCCAGGCCACAACTTGTTCGGAATGCCGGCGATAGCTCGCCTTCTCTTTGTGGAAAACACGGTGAGATCCTTAACATCCAACAACTAATGGGACGCAAACGGGGCGCCCAGTTTAGCGGTACACACATTGATGAATCACCCTGCCTGTGATTCACCCATGACAGGTTATAGCTGGGTCGGGATTCAAACCCAGGCTGGACAGTTTAGACTTTAGAGTCAAGTGTGCGTACCTCCAGTCCAGGCCATCCTGCCAACTTGTATGCTGCATACAGGTGAAATATAAAGCGCGAGATATTTTTATATATACTGTATATTTAAAAAAAAATTGGTGTGGTTTTTGGCGGGCTGGAACGGATTAATAGCATTTCAATGCATTTCAATGGGGAAATTTGATTTGAGATACGAGCAATTTGAGTTACGAGCTCGGTCACAGAACGAATTAAACTCGTAAGTCAAGGTTCCACTGTATATATATGTATATATATATATATACATATATATATATATATATATATATATATATATATATATATATATATATATATATATATCAGGTCACTGAATTCGACCACCAATTATATTTGAGGTTAAAAGGATGCTCTACTGAGTGCCATTCTTCTTTGTTCTCTTTTGCCAAGAGTCACTCCATGAGTGATTTTTCATCTGTCTGTCTGTCAATCGCCTACAGGTCACAATTTTAACCAATCTTCACGAAACTTCACCACATGGTAGAGTTGGTCATAAGGAAGAAGCCTATTGTTTTTGGGGTCACAGGTTATCTTGAGGTCAAATTTCTATAATTGCCATCTTTCATCCAATTGACTTGAAAATTGAACAGCGTTTGCATATTACATATACTACATTTGGAAACCAACTATATTTGAGGTCAAAAGGTCAAAGGTCAATTCGAGGTCAAACTTCTAACATCATTTTCCCCTGAAAAAACGGATCTAAAATTGTAGAAAATAATAAAATAATATTTTTATTAATTAAAATTTATTAATTAAGTATTAATTGGTAAATTTTTGGGGAAATTGGGGGTAAAGTATTGGGTGAAGGTTAACAGGTGTTAACGATAGGCACCATGGCGTTTGTGGCACAGAACTTTGCGGTAACCCCGAGTGAGGCACAGTTCCGAGCGTTACTAAAGTCGGACCTCTTGAAATTGGACAAACATTTTAACTTGAAGGTCCGAACTAATTTGAGGAAGGCAGAGTTGCAGGCCACGGTGATACAATCTATGGTGGGATTAGGAACATGGGACGAGTTAGCCTGGGAGTGGCTACCCGAAGAACCAGAAGACGTTGAGCTCCGGAAACTGGAGTTGCAATTACGGAGCCAGGAACGGATCAAAGAAGAAGAAAGGAAAGCAGAAGAGAGGAGAGAAGAGAAACAAGCAGAGGAAAGGAGAGTGGAAAGAGAACTCCAGGAAAGGTTAAAAGAAGAAGAAAGGAAAGCAGAAAAGGAAAGAGCAGAAGAAGAAAGGAAAGCAGAAAAGGAAAGAGCAGAAGAAGAAAGGAAAGCAGAAAAGGAAAGAGCAGAAGAAGAAAGGAAAGCAGAAGAGAGGAGAGAAGAGAAACAAGCACAAGAAAGGAGAGTGGAACGAGAACTCCAGGAAAGGTTAAAAGAAGAAGAAAGGAAAGCAGAAAAGGAAAGAGCAGAAGAAGAAAGGAAAGCAGAGGAGAGGAGAGAAGAGAAACAAGCAGAGGAGAGGAGAGCGGCAAGGGAACTCGAAGCAGAGGAGAGAAAAGCAGAAAGGGAATTAAAGGAACGTGACATGGAGCTTCGGCAGGAAATTAAATTCAAGGAGCTGGAGTTAATGAGAGAACGGGGAGAGGCACCACCCTTGCTGACGGGGTCGACACCTAACCAGAAAACCTGGGATGTGGGCAGACATGTGAGGCTGGTTCCACCGTTCAGTGAAAAGGAAGTCGCGAAATTTTTTCCACACTTTGAGAAAGTGGCTCGACAATTAAACTGGCCGGAGGAGGCCTGGACCATACTAGTGCAAAGTGTGCTGGTGGGAAAAGCTCAAGAGATTTATTCGGCGCTACCAATGGACCAATGTGCAGATTATGAGGTACTGAAGAAGCACATCCTCAAAGCCTATGAGTTGGTTCCGGAAGCTTACAGGCAAAAATTCAGGAATGCCAGGAAGAGGGAGAGTGAGACCCATGTGGAGTTTGCCAGAGTGAAAGAAAACATGTTTGATCGGTGGTGTGAGTCAAAAGGAGTCGGGAAAGACTTCGAAACATTGCGTGACTTGATCCTGGTGGAGGAATTTCAGCAGTGTGTCCACGAGGACATCAAAGTGTACCTGCAGGAAAAGAAAGTACCAAAGTTGTGGGACGCAGCCACCATGGCAGATGATTATGCCTTAACCCACCGAATAGGGGTCCACGAACCTAACTCCTCGCCTAGATCTCCGCAGGGGAGGTGGGGAACAGCAGGTGCGGAGAACGACAATACATGGCGGCGGCCTCGAGAGGATTATGGGGACAACGCGGATACCCCACCTGTTCGAAATCAGAGGGATGCGGGCCCAAGACAAACTTATATTTCGGGGGGCCCGAGTCAGACCACGAGTTTTTCCTCCGGGCCTACTTGCGCTTTTTGCAAGAAACCTGGACACTTGATGTCCAGTTGTTACCGCATGAAAAGGGAAGACCCAGAGCGGAGTCCGACTATTACGACTCCAAATGCAATGGCCATTGTGAGAAATCGCCATCAAAAGGGTTACCAACCATTTATTTCAGAGGGGTTTGTGTCACTGGATGGAGCCTCGACTAACCGGAGACCGGTTAGGATATTGAGGGACACAGGAGCACATCAATCTTTAATGCTTGAAGGCATTTTGCCATGGTCCGAGGAGACGGCAACGGGGGATAGTGTTCGTTTACAGGGGATCGGGGGCGCTGTTAGTGCTCCACTTCATGTCATCCATTTGGAGTCCGATTTGGTGTCAGGACCGGTCACCGTCGGTTTACAAGCCACACTTCCTGTAGAGGGTGTATCTGTGGTTATCGGGAATGATTTGGCCGGGGGTCAAGTTTATGGTAACCTGAGGGTTGGTAAAGAGCCCAGCAGGGAAAATAACACCACACCAGCTCGGGATGGCGACAAAAGTACCAAGTTATTTGTAGGGGGACTGAACTTCAAAACAGAGGAAGAAGTTCTGACCTCTGTCTTCAACAGATATGGGCCGCTGGTGGAAGTGCGGTTGGTAAGAGACAGGGAAACGCAACAGTCAAGAGGGTTCGGCTTTGTCACGTTTGCAAGCACAAAGACGCCAGAGAGGCAGAGAAGAATTGGAATGGCAAGGATTTGGAGGGTCGGACCATAACAGTAGGGAAGGCATTTCGTAGGCGTCGAGAGGTCTACAGGAGAGTACAACTGGGCGGTAGTTTTGGTGGTGGCCGCAATCAATATTATTATGGAGGCTCCCTGAGTTACGGCAGCTCCCGAAGGAAGGATTGTCAAAGTAGTGGCCGAGAAGGAGACCGCTATTCATGGGACTACAGGGACAAGCGGTCCCACCATAATTATTAGGGAAGTTCTGAAAAGCTGAAGCACTGAATGCGGCGGAGCCGCCGAGCCAAGATTCCTACACGGATTAACCGTGAACGCCACGTTCCTAAAGGCGTCCATGTAGTGAACTTTCATGCACGGACTAACCGTGAACTCCACGTTCCTCAAGGCGTCCATGTAGAGAACTTTCCTGCACGGACTAACCGTGAACTCCACGTTCCTAAAGGCATCCATGTAGTGAATACTCGGCTTGACCTCCCGGAAAAAGTGCTATCGAGTTGTTTAACTTTGGATCTTTGATCAACCCCTTAACCTTCATTCACAAGAAACTGACAGTCAAAGTCAGAGGGTCATGAGATGGAGTTTGGCTTGGCAGGAGTCCAACGGGAAATTGAACATGTAAAGGGCAGGGACAATGTCGTTGCTGGTGCTTTGTCCAGAGTGAATTACCTTTGAAAATCTCTGGGGGTTTTGTGAAATTTTGTTGCTTTATTTTTGAGTTGTGATAATTGTTGCCCAGGGGAACTGATGATTTGGGGGTTGAGTTATCTGGTTTGTTTATCCAAGTTGGCCGGCAAAGAAAGTTTTCGCTGGGTTCAAACTTTCTTTCTTGAAGGGGGGGAGTGTTACATATTTATGGGAATGTATGTGAATTACTATTCAGGTCTTTGCTTATCAATGTGTAGTCGATTAAGGGTTGTTGTGGTTGGAGGGTCAGGAGCCCTTCTGGAAAAAGAGACCGGAAATGGAAGAAGAAAGACACGAGGTCGAGAGAAGCGACGAGGATTCTTCTTCCTCGCCCCGCTCCGACGAGAGGTGGGATCGATATTGAGCCGTGTGGAAAAGCGGCGTTCCCGAGCCCGTCTGGCGAGAGGAGTTACCGGGACGGATACCTGCCCGGTGGACACGTCAAGCGGCCGTGTGGCCGTGCACCGACCCAGCGTCTGGCACCGTTCGCGGCACCGTCTACAAAGACGCGTACGGGTCGCACGTTGGGGCCTAACACGCATTGCAAGCGGCGTGTGGCTTTTGCTTGCTGTACAGTACCCGCTTCGCGTGGCCAAGAGGGGGCTGCAACCTTGGTTCCCGGTACGATACATGCCCGGTGGGAAAACGTCCACCCGGGGTTCGTTCAACCGCCCGAGTGCGGCGAAGCCGACCATCATCTTGGTCAGGAGGGGCCCAGAGACATTGTGAGGGACAGAGACCAAAGGGGGTCGTGAGTACAAAAGGGGACACACGTATGTAAGATGGCCATCTTAATCATCTAGGGGATTGATTGTTGAGTGTGAATTGTGGATGGGGGATTGCTCGGGGAATACATCCTTGATTGTATCATTGAAATTGTATGGTATCATTACCATTGAAATATATCATTTAAAATCAGTTTTCTCTTGGGTGGAATTCCTAGGGATTGCGTGCGAAAGCGCATATATAATACCACTGTCTGGCGAAGTTCCTCTCATGGTCCGGGGGTCACCGAGACCAGGTAGTCACCGAGGGGACCACGTAACAGAATGTGTTACATATTTATGGGAATGTATGTGAATTACTATTCAGGTCTTTGCTTGTCAATGTGTAGTCGATTAAGGGTTGTTGTGGTTGGAGGGTCAGGAGCCCTTCTGGAAAAAGAGACCGGAAACGGAAGAAGAAAGACACGAGGTCGAGAGAAGCGACGAGGATTCTTCTTCCTCGCCCCGCTCCGACGAGAGGTGGGATCGATATTGAGCCGTGTGGAAAAGCGGCGTTCCCAAGCCCGTCTGGCGAGAGGAGTTACCGGGATGGGTACCTACCCGGTGGACACGTCAAGCTGCCGTGGGGCCGTGCACCGACCCAGCGTCTGGCACCGTTCGCGGCACCGTCTACAAAGACGCGTACGGGTCGCACGTTGGGGCCTAACACGCGTTGCAAGCGGCGTGTGGCTTTTGCCTGCTTTACAGTACCCGCTTCGCGTGGCCAGGAGGGGGCTGCAGCCGTGGTGCCCGGTACGATACCTGCCCGGTGGAAAAACGTCCACCCGGGGTTCGTTCAACCGCCCGAGTGCGGCGAAGCCGACCAGCATCTTGGTCAGGAGGGGCCCAGAGACATTGTGAGGGACAGAGACCAAAGGGGGTCGTGAGTACAAAAGGGGACACACGTATGTAAGATGGCCATCTTAATCATCTAGGGGATTGATTGTTGAGTGTGAATTGTGGATGGTGGATTGCTCGGGGAATATATCCTTGATTGTATCATTGAAATTGTATGGTATCATTACCCTTGAAATATATCATTGAAAATCAGTTTTCTCTTGGGTGGAATTCATAGGGATTGCGTTGCGAAAGCGCATATATAATACCACTTTCTGGCGAAGTTCCTCTCACGGTCCGGGGGTCACCGAGACCAGGTAGTCACCGAGGGGACCACGTAACAATATATATATATATATATATATATATATATATATATATATATATATATATATATATATATATATATATATATATATCAGGTCACTGAATTCGACCACCAATTATATTTGAGGTTAAAAGGATGCTCTACTGAGTGCCATTCTTCTTTGTTCTCTTTTGCCAAGAGTCACTCCATGAGTGATTTTTCATCTGTCTGTCTGTCAATCGCCTACAGGTCACAATTTTAACCAATCTTCACGAAACTTCACCACATGGTAGAGTTGGTCATAAGGAAGAAGCCTATTGTTTTTGGGGTCACAGGTTATCTTGAGGTCAAATTTCTATAATTGCCATCTTTCATCCAATTGACTTGAAAATTGAACAGCGTTTGCATATTACATATACTACATTTGGAAACCAACTATATTTGAGGTCAAAAGGTCAAAGGTCAATTCGAGGTCAAACTTCTAACATCATTTTCCCCTGAAAAAACATCACTTTTCATCCTATTAACTTGTAAATTCAACAGCATTTGCACATTGAGTCACTAAATTGGTATACCAACTATTTTTGAGGTCAAAAGGTAAAAAGTCAAGCTAAGGTCAAACTTCCGAAATCATCTATTTTCATCTGAAAAATCATCAATTTACATCTAATTGACTTGACAATTGAACAGCATTTACATAGTGCCCCACTAAATTGGGAAACGGACTTTTTAAGTTCAAAAGGTCAACTCAAGGTCAAGCTTGTGAATCATAAATTTTCATCTTAACAATCATCAATTTTCATCCAATTAACCTGAAGATTAAACAGCATTTACATATTGAGTCACTGAATTGGGAAACCAACTATTTTAAGGTCAAAAGCTCAAAGGTCAACCTTCTAAAAGCATCAATTTTCATATGAAAAATCATAAGTTTACATCCGATTGACTTGAAAATTTAACAGCATTTGCATAGTGCCTCACTGAATTGGGAAACCAACTATTTTAAGGTCAAAGGTCAACTCTAGGTCAAACTTCAAAAATAATCAATTTTCATCTGAAAAATCATCACTTTTCATCCTATTTACCCAAGCTTTGATCAACATCGTCAATTTTAATCTTGATGAAATGGACAATTTGCTGGATCAATGGCATCCTTTGAGGGGAGGGGGGGGGGAGGGGCGGGGAGGGAGGGTGGATTTTGTGTGAGTATTTTGCAAGCAAGCAAGCATTTTTGCAAGCAAGACATCTTGTTTGTCTGTTTGTCCGCACAGAATAAATATGATTTTCTCTGCAACCGTTGGTCCGATTGACAGGAAATTTTCACCATCGGTGCGCCTCCTGTATAATTTTTTCATGATAATTATGACGTCATAGGTCACTTGGTATGGGCGCCCTCTTGGAAAAACCGAAAAACTTTGCACCTCTATATCTCCGAAAGCGCTGCATAGAAAACATTGAGACATGGCTCATTGTAAAGATCTCTCCATGTGGAATAACATACGTTAAGGATGATGTCAAAAATTCTTCCATCATGACGTCATAATTCGACAAGTACAAAACTTCTTTCGATCAAGATGAAATTTCTTGAGCGTCATCTAGGGATAAATTGGTGGAGAAAAAATAATAATGATGATGTCATCGGTCACGTGGTTCGGCCGCCATATTTGTTTTAACACAAAAGCCTTAAAAACCACTAAAAACACGTCCTGGTGAGGGTCTGCGATCTCTGCTCTTTCTTGTTCTACATGTTTCGAGTCAACAATGCACCAACCATACACCGCTTCAACCCAGTAACTTTGCTGTCATGACAAAGGGATTGCAGTGGTACGATTATATTTACGATATTATTATTATTGTTATTATTGTTTTGTTAGTAACGTTATTATTATTATGAAAACGATACTACTGTATTAAGAAACCTGGGATAATTTGTCCGAAGCGGCCTGAAGTTGAAGCTTTCGATATTTGATGGTTATTTTAACAATCCTCAGCAAGATGGTTTGTGTTTCACACTGAATGAAAAACGTAAAAGGTAGAGCATGGCGATTGTGATATATGACAGGTTCGACGATATGCTTGGCCTAAACGGCATAGAAATCAAAATGGCGGTGTGTGGAGAGTCAGCCGTCGTATGTCGTAGTGACATCACAGATGTAGTCACATCACATCACCCCTGTCATGAGACCAGATCCTCAGCTCTGATTGGTGTACGTTTGTGAGGGACATACGTATGTACATACATATGGACAAGACAACTTTGCCCAATGGGCTATGCCATATAAAGGCAGATTCCCCTGCTTACAGCAGCTTATCTGAACGGACATTCATGTTTTACATTTTTGTGTCACCGCAATGCTTGAAAAGTATTATTTTGCTGTGCGGGAGAGATGTGATCATTTTGGACATTTCAGCTCTGCTGGTACGGCGAATTGTCTGAGGTTTGAGTTCCACGTCAGAGGTTAATTCACAATGGGTCTTTGTGCTAAACATGTTACGTGATGTAAAAACTTGAATAAGAGCATCTCTTAGTGTCGCTTGGATGCAACAGCGACGACTTTTGGCTGATGATTAGAAAGATATCTCCGATTCCTACTTCCATGCCCAGATTTGTGTCACTTATTGATGTTGTCACTCAAGGCTCTTAAAGGAGATAATCAAATAAATATATAATGACTATAGAAAACATGGCAGGAACAAATGGTTTGCATTAAGAAAAGACAAAATGGAACTGGATGGGAAGGCCATGAACATCGTGCAGGCCATGAACATGGAGAAAATGTACCACCCTGTCACCCTGTGAAAATTCAAGGAAAAGTATCAAAATAAAATACTTCAGTTTTCACATCGAGGAATACTGACTGCCTGGAATCATATTAGAATAAAGGTACGTGAGCCAATTCACCTTTATTTTAAAAAATTGGATTCCGAAACAGACGAGTTTGAATTGCATTGAACAGGTTGAAATAAAATGGAGGAGCCGATAAGAAACCAAGACGTGGAATTCCACAGCTTAGGGCCATCTACATATTATGTATCCTACATTTGGGAAGGGCTTTGGAAGAGGAGTGGAAGCGAGTGAACAGTGAAAATGAAAATTTCATTTAATTCATTCCTGCGTTGGGCCTGTAAGGCTTTAAAAAAAAAATCCAACAAACTATTAACAGCAAATTGTAAAAAAATAAATAAAAGAAAGTACAGATTGGAAGTCGTACCAAGAATGCGAGACTTATCTCACACTTTCAGAAGTAAATGCAAGGCATGATGGGTAATATTGGGGGAAGAGGAGTGGCCGAACCCAGTTATCCGTCCATGGTTAACGGTGCAACACAGCCTTGTTGCTATTGTCATTATCCTCGTATATTTATTGGCGTGTGAATTCCGCAATGGGAATCTATCTATGGCCGAACTTTGGTGGGCAAGTGGACCCCGTAAAGAGAGGACGATGCGGTTGCCTTTACCTGCTGATGAGAGCAGATGAGCTGGATGGAACTCAGATGAGCCGGCTGGAACTCAGATGAGCCGGCTGGAACTCAGATGAGCCGCCTGGAACTCAGATGAGCCGCCTGGAACTCAGATGAGCCGGCTGGAACTCAGATGAGCCGGCTGGAACTCAGATGAGCCGGCTTCCTGGAACAGCGTCGTAGCAGCTCACGCAGCTCTTCATCTTCTTTTTCTTTCATTCTTTTTTGTACGAGTTAAAACAATGTACCACACCATCACTTGGGGTTATGCGACTTAACATTGAGATGTCTTGAAAAATACATTTCCAAATGTCTCTTTCACACAGTATTAGCAGGGATGTTCATCAAGGAAATTAAGCATTTCACAAATATGCGCGTATCTACCAGCCTTTGTATTTTTGTATTGGTAGAAATAAAATTATAATGTAAACTCATGTATTGCGACTTTCCCTTTTATTAAAACGTCTCAATTTCTTTATGAACTTTACCTATTTACCCAACCTTTTTTTAAACACCCACACCAATTTTGCTCTCCTTGGTTCATTTTATCTGCATCACTTAAACGTATAAAGTAGTAGTAAGTACCGTACCTGTATAATCTAAGGTAAAGCCTAACCACACAGGTTGATCGTTTGTTTCATTCACATTCCCCTCTTTGATGCCACACCACACCACGTCAATCCCCGACGGATTGCATCGCTTTACCCAACATTCCTTTCGTCCCATCTTAGTATGTCGATTCGTAAGATCCAAGAAAACATCAGTGAGGATATCGGGCACCTGATTCTGGGGCAGGTCATGTGGCTCTGTCCGAAGGTTTTTAGCACGTGTGATCAAGGAAGATGGCCTGGTATTGCAATCCCCAAAAGCGAGGTTAAACACATGTTCACCAGTGAAAATATATAATTTATGATCAAGTCATGGGAGCATGTTTGCAAATCGTATTTGGTTTGTGGTCGACTGATAGCGGGCACCAGGACTCAGCCAGAACCAGAAACGATGGTGGAATGAAAATATGCAATCGATTTCAGCTATATTTAAGTTTGAGAACCCCATTTGAATATTTGCAATATGTTGGTACCAAAATTCATTCAACAAATGCTTTGTCCTTCAAAGTCAAAGTCACCAATAAATTGGTAGATCGGAGACTGATTGTGGAGAATCAAAGTGGTGATCCTTGAGGTCAAGCAGACCGAATGTACATAGAACCAACCGAGCAATCCTTGAGCCACGCACACTTGAGATGACTGTTCCAAATGTTTCTGTCACTCTCATGGCACTTCTGTTTTCACGACCGCCTCCACTGGTACATCCCCGGCCCGGTTTGCCGCCCATGTGTTCTCTGCAGCACGTACCAGCTCGACGACCGCCTGGTACTCCTGCTGTCCAACAAGCGGCGCCTCTTGCCCTGATGCACAGGCCACATGTGTGCACACACAGACACACAAACACACACACCTGTTCTCAGTGGTTAGCTTTCACCATTCAGGCAGCAGCATTATCAGCATGCCACTGGAAAGATCCACGTCTTAGTACATGAGGTTTCTCACCGTGGAGTGTACGTAGGAAGTGGAGTAACAGGTGTCTGTAGGCCTCAGAAAGTCTGTCACCTGGATTGCCACTCCCTTGACCTACTATGCATGCTGAACCACGCGCACTCAATCCCAGGGCTGAGGAGCTCTCCAGGCAGAGTGTTCCCTCAGAACCACGGACCTACGGAGTCAGTGGTAATGGAGTGATTATCAGGATTTTTGCTTCCATTGACTCTTGTCGAATATGGTATGAGCTTTCTGACATGACTATAATCGGTCACCCTGATGCGACAAAGGTAACATACTGTCTCAGCGAGTGTGCCAACCACCATATGAGACGTTTCAAGTTGTGGTCCCATCTGCCAGCATTTGCAGGCTGATGTTAAAGACCGCACGGTGTCTTTTGCAAGAGTTGACCAATGCGTGCCGGCACCCAGGCAAATTCCAAATCACTACCCTAATCTACCGGACACAGCTGCATTCACAGAAGTAATGCAACCAGCAGCCAGGTGTTGCATACAAATACATGAAGCAAAAATATTCAGATGTAACAAATTATCCAAAAAAATGTAAAAGAATAACAAATTGCAGCCTTAAGTTATTTAACTTAAATTTAAAAAACATTAAAATCAATGTCATTGTCATGATTTTTTTTGCACCTGCAAGTCAGAAGCTTCCACTCCTCTCCCAAATCACCCACCTCTACGTGGAGCTCCCAACCCCCTGCTGCCCATCTCCCAACGTCAACCACTCCCACAGCACCGTGGCTGAACCGCAGAGCCACGCTAACCGCATCAGCATCACCCGCTTCACCGGCCTCTGCACCACAACACATCACCACAACATTCATGATCGACAGAATGCAACCTTCAAAGACAAGGAACATGCTGGGCCCCAAACTCCCCACCCAAAACTCCTTTCAAAATAATTCTTCCTTACTAAGTCCTCAGCCCACAGGCAAAGCACCTTGCCTTTTGGAATTTTTATTTACTTGAGTTATATAAATCACCCTACAGGATCAGGGTGTGTTTGTAAAATTAAATGCGACCAAGAGATCCCCTCGTACCCCGACCTGTCTAGTCTCATCCAACCGGTCTCACCACCTATCTAGCTCCTATGCCCCATTTCCTCTAGAGTGACTCCTTACTTTTTGAAGCTTGCCAATTCTTCATCAACTTCATACATTTAAAACGGCCGAAATATCAATTGTGATAATAATACCTCTTGTTTTTAAAGTTCTTTTTATTGTTGGATAGCTGAGTGATACCACAGAATACGAACCTCATCAAGGCTATTTCCGTCTATGTCGTCCTGTCGGACAAATAAACAATATATTTATTAACTCAAAGTCAATAAGAATACGCAAACTGTTGTGGGAAATTAAGTGCAGATGACGTTTCGAGTTCATCAAAGCATAATAAGGAAAAAGGGGAAGGGGTTAAATAGTGGTGGGCACTACCAGCTGCAGAGCTCTTTCCCTGGATGTGCCAGCATTTACACGCTGACTTACACGATCTTTCCCTTGCTTTCCCTACTTCTAATCGTTTACTTGGAAGGCACAAAGAGGTACCACCAATTTCCCGTCGACTCGCTCAGAGCAAGGGTACTGACACACATTTACGATTTTCTCAACACATTACAAAAAATTCACCACATTTCTCCCCACACGGCACATTACATCATCACCCTCTCTTCTTTCATCCCCTCCCCTTTTCACGATGGGACCACGTACACTCACGGGCTTGCATCGGGTGAGTGAGGGGTCACCAACAAGTCCCGCCTTCTGTATATCTCTATCTATCAACCTTACTCATCTAACTTTCCGGAATGAATGAGGCGCCTATGTCTGTCGAGGGGTAAGATTGTAAAGAGATAAGATCCGTTCTTGTGTGACACTGCATTGTGGTAAATACGTGCTTTTGTTTAGCAAGACCTTTCATTTCCTTGATTGCCTCTTTCTCTATTGGTTATACACGAGTGTGCAAATAGTGAATGGGAGTTTTGCTCTACAGTTTCACTAGGACGGACTAGCCGACATCCCACTTTCGGTTCCGTTCTGCCATACCGAATTGATAAATAAGGGTGGGGCGTCGAGAGCACGGTTCCCTATCTGGGGGCGGAGTGGGGGGAGTTAATTTGCTGTGAAGGTAAAGCGGGAATTGGACACGAGGACCCTACCTAAATTAACCGTCTCAGACGGTGCCTGTGCTCGCTTAGCAACCTGTCGTGCCACTAGTGCAGCGGCATAGCAAAAATTTAAGAAGAATTGTGCATTTTGTGATGGAAGCACCAAATTTGGCACAATGATAGAATGTTATATTTAGAACATTTTCAGATATGGAACCACTTTGAAATTCACCCAAGGTCGCCGCCATATTGGATTTCAAAATGGCGGCTTTAAAAATCTGTAACCCTTAGGGGGGGTGGCGGAAACAAATCCTACAGGCACAATTATTGCCCCATTCACCCTATAGCTTTTCTAACATCAGTAGACACATTACAGCGGCGATTCTGAGTTCAAGGGAACATCTAGGGGTCTGGGGAGTGAAAAATTTGAAAATTTCGGCCAAAAATACCCCTAAAAGAGGTCATTTGGTGTCAAATTTCAGGGGGGGTCGTGTATTGTCCTGTAGATAAAACATGCTGGTCCGTTGATTAACCCCTAATTAAACGACTTTTTTGTTTGTTTGCTCCATCCAGGTTTCAATCATGTCGAAGCAGTTCAAGTTAGTTCATGTTACCAAGCATGTAACTTCAACGCCAAAGACGCCACTGGACTGGGAACTCTGTGTTCTGTGTCAAGTTGATATAGGAGAGTCCCTACAGTGTCCTGCTGTCACGAAAAGAACTTATGCAGGTGCTGGATACAAGACACTTGAAGCCAATCTATCAGCATTCAATAAACTAGGCAAGCTGCCACAAGACGTGGACTTGCAACGACTGGATGAAGGCCAAGGGATAGCTGCCACTCTAGCTGCCCACCAAGCCAAGTGGCACAAGTCATGCAGGGTGAAATATAACACTACCAAGCTACAGCGGGTACAGAAGAGAAGTCATTCAGCGGGAAGCCCTATCCCCAGTACAATCACAGATAAGTACAAGCTTACTAGGTCTCAGGCAGCTTGTGTTGATAGCATATGCGACAATTTGTGCTTCTTCTGCCAGCAAGAGCTTGGTTTGGAGTTTCATCAAGCAGTGACATTGGAACTAGATAAACACGTTCGCAAGGCTGCAGAGTTTCTTCAGGATACCACTTTGTTAGCCCAACTGAGTGCTGGGGACATGGTCGCAAGAGAGGCCAAGTACCATAAGAAATGTTTGACATCCCTATACAACCGCGTGAGGGCAGCAAAAAAGCTTGCTGAGCAAAGCCAGAGCACGGTAGATGTCATTTCAGCAATAGTCCTTGCTGAACTGGTAACGTACATAGAGGAAACTGCTAAAGAAGAAGACACTGCTCCTGTATTCAAAATGGCAGACCTCACCAAGCTCTACACAATGAGAATGGAACAGTTCGGAGTTGTGCTGGAAACACGAGTCCATACAACCAGACTCAAGGAGCGTATCCTGGCACACTTCCCTGATCTGCAGGAGCACAGGCAGGGAAGAGATGTCCTGCTGGTGTTTCAGGAAGACATTGGCAGTGCATTAGCCAAGGCATGTCAACATGATATTGACAGTGATGTTGTGCACCTGGCACGAGCTGCAGGGATTATAAGGAAGGATATGTTCCAGTCATCTCAGCCTTTCAATGGGTCCTTCTCAAACAAATGTCAAGAAGAGTCTGTGCCACAACTGCTGCTGACAATGGTCTCCATGATTTTAGAGGGCGCAGGCATCAAAGATCAGGCATGTCAGTCATCGGCATCGGCGTCTGTGACAATAGCTCAACTTCTCAAATACAACAGTGTGAAGCATGAGAGGAGAGGTGCAGGCACAGACGTACGACACAGCATTAGTCAAGAGACTCCTTTGCCAATATATCTTGGCTTGATGCTTCATGCCCATACGAGAAAGAGGGAACTGGTTGACACATTATCTGGACTAGGGATCAGCATTGCCTATGATAGAGTGCTACGGATCTCTGCAGAGCTGGGGAACGGGGTCTGTCAGCGCTTTCGGGCAGAGAAGGTGGTCTGTCCCCCAAAGCTCCGCGGTGGAGTGTTCACCACATCAGCTGTGGATAATATAGACCACAATCCCAGTTCCACGACAGCACACGACTCCTTCCACGGAACTGGTATTTCATTGATACAACATCCAGACTATGACAATCAAGGCACAGACCGAGGTATTGTCATCATCGGGGGTGTCTCAAATGTCAAGACTGTGGAGGACCTTCCACGGTATTACACAGATGTACAACCAGTTAGTTCACTTGCCAAAAGCCACCCTGTACCAGCTGGAACCCAGGCGTCGCTGCAGAGGAATCCTGCACAAGCTGAACTGGATAAAGAGAAGAGGTGGCTCCAGACTGTGAAGGATGCATGTGACAGTGGTGACACACAGAATCCAGGAAACATTTCTTGGGCTGCACATCACGCAGAGAACCAATCGGCCAAGGATACTAGTATCACAGTCACACCCACTGCCTTGCTTCCCCTCTTCCATGACCAAGCCCACTCAGTGGCAATGATCCGCCATGCCATGGATGTCGTGAAAGCAGCGATCAATGAGCTAAACCCTGGACAGATACCCGTCGTCACACTGGACCAACCACTTTATGCGATCGCCAAGCAGGTGCAATGGAACTGGCCAGACACACATGGTGAAGATCTCTTTGTGGTCATGCTGGGTGGTCTACACACAGAGATGGCAGCTTTGAAGACAGCAGGAGACTGGCTGCAAGACAGCGGTTGGACACAGGCATTGGTTCAGGCAGAGATAGCAACAGCTGGCACAGCAGACTCCTTCTTGCGTGCAGCTCACGTCAGCCGTACAAGACGCGCCCACCAAGTAACTGTTGCTGCCCTACACATACTGCAGCATCGTGCATATGACATATACAACGAAAGAGCAACTGCAAGAGATGAGGAACCATTGGAGTTCGAGGCATGGTGTGACCAGAGAGCAGCGGCATGTCCACAGTTTCAGTACTGGGCCACTGTACTTAACCTGGAGCTCTGTATACTCCTCTACATACGTTCACTGAGAGAGTCCAACTTCACGCTGTACATGGACACCCTACCAGAGCTAGCTGCATGGTTCGCTGCATTGGGCCATATCCACTATGCTCGCTGGTTACCAGTCCACATCAGGGACATGGTTGGCATTGCAGAGAAACACCCAGATGTTGCTGCCAAGTTCCATGCGGGGCACTTCACATCCAAGAAGACTAGGCATGCTTTCTCCGCCATCTCCCTAGACCAGGCTCATGAACAAAACAATGCCACGGTCAAAGGCGATGGCGGGGCAGTGGGCCTAACTGAAAATCCAAGTGCCCTTCGACGGTGGATGGTGGCTGGCCCCGAATATGGCGTCAGTAAATCAACTTCTAAGTAGAACCATTCAATTCCTTGACCTCAAGTTTGTACATCCAGACACTAAAATCAAGGCTGTAGCTGGTATAGAACCAGAAATATTTGTAATTAAAGATTTTTAAGCCGCCATTTTGAAATCCAATATGGCGGCCACATTGGGGTGAATTCCAAAGTGGTTCCATATCTGAAAATGTTCTCCATATAATATTCTATCATTCTGCCAAATTTGGTGCTTCCATCACAAAATGCACAATTGGTTTGCTATGCCGCTGCACTACACGGAGTTATCTGCGGCTCGTCGGCTTCAGGGTCATAGGTCGGGAAGTGGGTCCGAGAGGCCACTCATGACATGGTCGGCAAACCCGTAACAATATGTAATGTTGTGAACCAGCAAGAGCAGCTAACCAGACAAGAGGTGTAATCATCAATATGTCTATATATATATATTGTTGCGGTTTTGAGAGTGTACATATGACATCATTAAAGGTTAAAGGTTTTCCCCCCATAGTTAGTCCACAAGCAACACGTAGGCCCATTAGAATTAGTTATGTCATAGTATGTGTAAGAGTAGGCCATTTCCCCAGTGACATCTGCGTTGTGTAAAGAATTGAGCTTAGGTCCTTTCATTTTGCGGCCACCCTTCATTTTCATCAATGGGCAAACTCGATCCCACGCCCCATTTTGGCTGATCCCTCCATGTGTGGTGCTTTGGCTGCCAGGAGCACTAGCTGCCCTTTGCTCGTTCAAACTAGTCGGGTAACCACGAGGTAGGCCTGGAAAGAGGGAGGAGCGCGAGGGTCGAGGTGTGGCCACGTCAAGCAGCGCGTAAGAAGGCGGTGACGGTAAGGGCAACAGCCAACCAGGGAAGGGCAACAGCCAACCAGGGCTGAGAGGGCATGGCTTGATGGGGTATGGCACAATGCATTGAGTAAGTTCGAGAGGGTTCGCTGGGCAAAGCTATATAAGTCTTCACACAAAGCCCTTGAACAGGACTCGTGGGGAAAGGGCGTGCTGAGAGGACTTGCAAAGAAGGACACGTGGGGAAAGGCCATGCTGGGAGGACTGCAACGAATTGCGCTTTGTAAAAGGACTGTATGAGGACCGAGCGAAATGGCTGATACGAGAGAACTGATCCGGAGCACTCGTGTGAGAACAGCACTGAGAGGACCGGCGTGCACATGACAGTTTCGAGGCATTGATTGAGAAGCGCATTGAGAAGCGCATATTGAACTGTCCGTTTATTACGTACGCAGCACCGCGAGTGTAACCGCCAAAGCCAGCCCTACCATTCGCCCCGTAATAATCCCGTGCGCCAAACGACACGTAGAGAGCTCCTGCCGTCTGGTTCATCTGCTTCGCGGTGCGAGTTGGGGACCGGAGAGCGAGCTGCCTGGACGCCATCCCTGGACCATCGACCTGTTCGTCTGCAACCCCTTGTGAGTGTGTCTGAGTGTGACGGGCCCGTTCTTGGGATAAGTTAAAACTGTTTAAGACTGCACTGTGTATTCTTCTTCTTCTTATTGTACAAAGTGGAAATAAATCTGTTATTCCTTTTCTTCCCAAATTCGACCGTTTCAGTCATTTCCTCCATTGGGTAAGCATGGCACGATTACGGACCGCTTGGATCGGGTTTAGTCCTTGATAACGGCTCAGGTCACGGGTTCGCTACCGCTCGGCGTTTCCACCAACACCCGTGATTCGGGCGGGGCTTATTTCCTCGTTTCTGGGCGGCGCGAGTACTTAGGTATTAGTGATTAGTCCTACGACCCTACTTCCCGCTGTCCAGGAGTGACGTCATCGGTCCCGGGTCCCGTCGGCTAGTAAAAGACAAGGGGACTAATCCCCCATTGGTAAGGGGAAAGGCCGGCGCAGAGATCCGCAACAATTGGTGTCGGGGAGTGGGACTGGACCCGAAGTGCGCCTAATGCACTCAAATTATGAGCGGCCGAAATTTAATTATTAACATCCAAATTAAAATCGTGCCATGGATAACCAAGACGGTCGGATGCCGGTGGGGGTAAATGAGGAGAATGAGGAGTTAGAATCAACCCAGGAACCCCGGGAAGAATTGGGAGAAATGGAGGATGCAATTGAGGAGGGTACAGCAGTAGAGGTAGCAGGGGAAGAAAATGGCGGCACCTCGCAGATGGCGGCAGAAGCCGAGCCCGCTGAGTGGACCGGGCATGACATTGGGTTATACCTGGCCCAGATAATGAGGAAATTGGACGCCCAAGGTGACAAATCCACCAAAGAAATGAAAGAAATGAAGTGCGAATTGAAAGAAACCATTAGAGCCCAAAAGGACGAAATTTGGGGAATAAATAGTAGCGTAAATAAAATAAATGGGAGAATGGACATCCAAGGAAAAAAGATGGATGCGCAAAGTAGCCAATTGAAAGAATTGGGGGACAAATCCACCCGGGAAATGGAGAAGGCGAAAAATGAATTGGGAAGCAAAATGGGTGGCCGATTGGAAGAAATGGGTGGCCAATTGAAGGAAATGGGGGACAAATCTACCTGGGAAATAAAAGGGTTGGAAAACAAGATGGGGGATCAAATAGAGGAGGTAAAAAACGGGCTGGAAAGCAAAATGGACATCCGAGGGGAGTTAATAATAGAGATGGGGAAAGACATAAGGCGCAGGTTGAGCAGGAAAGTCGCATTGGTACGCGACGGGGTGACACGATTTGAGGAACGCGGGGAAAGCGAGTTTGAGCAGAGCACAGTTAACTTGACCGGGGTAGAAATCGCGACATGGGGTATAGAAAAGCCGACGGCCACCGAATTAGAAGAGAAAATTTTAAGCGCGCCGGCGGTCGTTGGGCTAGGAAAAGGAAAATAAATTATAATGGAAATTGGGGACGAAGAGACGGCAGAATTAGAAATTAAATTGGAGGAAAAGATGGAATACGTGCAAAGTCCGTGTTCGCATTGTGATGTCGTGCTGCCTAACTCCAATGAAAGTTTGCAGGTGTGGGAGGAGAAGAGAATCCCGAAGGTGAGTAGGGTTGTGTATGGCGCGAAAATGTATGGCGCGAAAGTGTTTGGCGGAAAAGATTTTTCGCGCGCTTGGGATCGCGACGTCACCCGGGCGCTCGTGGAAGGTCCGTGGTGCGATATGTGAAAGTGAATGGAGCGCGTGTGCGAACGGCGCCGGAGCACGAGTGTGAAACCAAGAATGAGAGTGAATGCACAACGGTGTGTATGTGTGAAGAGTGTGAAACGGAGTGTGATACAGAGTGTGCGATGGCCGAGGAGAGTGTGCGGGAGTGCACACCAGAGCGTGTGATTGGGTGTGTGCAGGAGTACACACCCATGGTATTTACTGAGGATGTAACAAAAGAGTGTGCGCAAGGGTGTGCGATGGCCAAGTGTGTTACGGAGTGTGTGACAATGGAGTGTGCGAGCGGCGTGAGTGCGCCTGAGTGGTGTGCACCTGAGTGCTCAAGGGAAGAGTATGCACGAGCGAGTGCGGTAACAGAATGTATGGAGTGTATGGGAGGCGCTGGAGCGCCTCGATGTGTGAGTATGGGAAGGGTCGCGTGGTGTGAGAATGCGATTCGGGCATCGACGCAGACCGGGGCAGCGCTTAGGCCGACGTATAGCCGACGCGAGCTCTCAGGGCGTGGTGCGCTTTGTATGCTGCGGGGACCGATGCGGATCGTTGCCGCGGCGGTCTCGCAAGGAGTGCCGTGTACGATTCGTGCCGGGTCCTGCCCTGCATGGTCCGTGCTGCGCCTTGGCGGAAGAGGCAAACGGCACGGTTTGAGGGGAGGAAGGAGAGGTCGGACCTTCGCCCCCTGGCGGGCGCGGTGCTCCGACTGGGGGAGGTTGGGCCATCGTGCCGGAGACCGAAAGGCTCCGCGCAGAGATGGTGCCTGGAACCTTGGCCCAAGTCTGCCTCCTCCCCAGAATCGAAAATGCTGGACGGACCCAACCAACAGGAGACCAACCACCCGCATGCATTGCTCGGCTTTGCGGAGCCGAGCTGTGACGAAAATGTATTCCCACCCGCCGAGGCTCGAGAGTAGTGGACAGTTAGCCATAGTGTTGGCGAATGGTAGCTTTACTATTCATGTAAATTATGAAAGTGTATGCACATGAGCTATAGATTATGGGGATGGCAGTGAAAGCTTGCCGAGGGTGGGCTAGGATATTGTTAGGGATTTAGAAATGACAGTAGGGACAAGATTTAAGTAGGGACATTGGTACGAGTAGAGGGGACGTAGAGAGATTAGTTGGCTGATAATGACGAGGGAGTGCTTAGTGTAAGGGAAGACGGGAAAGCACGAGTATTAGAGGGAAGTAGTTAATTAGATGATGCTGTGTGTATGAGCTTGAGATTGAGAATCTTTGTGATGAGTTTGAGCAAATGAGGAATTGAATGAGAATCTTTGTGGTGAGCGTGAGTAAATGAGGAATTGGTCGGGGATGACCAGAGAAAGTGTATAAGTGGTATATTGAGGGTAAATGGAGTTGTGTTGAGTGAATGGACCTGCATGGTGTGCAAGTGAAGAGCAGGTGTGTGGAATAAATGGTCTGGGATGAGTGGTGTGGAATGAGTGGTGTGGAGTGCATGGTGCGAAGGAGTGAATGGGGGGGAGGATGGACCCCTTCACGAATACCTGGGGAGGGTAGTTTAAAGTTAGGTAGAGGGTTCAGGCAAATTGTTGGATATTGACACCTGTGGTGCGAGTAGTTGCAAAGAAGTGCTTTGAGGGGTGCATGAGTCTGTGGAAATGGCTGGGCGTGAGGGCTTAATTGGTGAGTATAGTTATTGGGGCACTCTGCCACTGGTAGTCTGTCGGCCAGGTGAGGCCGCAGGTAGGCTCTGGGAGCCAGTTAGAGTTCAGCGTAGTGTTCAGTGGGGCCCGAGGATCCTAGGAGAGGACCCGGGTAGCCCAATGCCAGAGAGGGCATCAGAGGGCATCTCACAGAGGGGTGAGAGAGCCAGGAGGGGCCTTCCCCGATTTAGGGTAGTTGTAAGGAGCATGGTAAGCTCAGGTGGCGACTTCAGTGGCGGAGGTGCGCAGGTAGGTAGACCTGCTAGTAGAGCCACACGACCCAACCCCGAAATTGTGCGAAGGCACAGTATTGAAAAATTGGGGAGTGGGACCCAAATTGGTAGGGCACCACAGGGTGGGTCAATGGGAATTGGTTTTTAGAACCGCATAGTGTAAAGAGGCCAATTTAATTGGCTGGGCAAGACCCCGGGTAGTTTAAATGAGTTAATGTTATTAGAGTATAGTTAGGATGATAAATCTCTTCGCACCATCCACATCCACTCACCAAGGTGACAGAACTCCACACCAAGTTTTGCAAATATTTGGATTGTAAAGACGCATCTCGACGTGAGTGTGACATTGTGATATTCCATCTCTTCCTTCATGGGAGGGATTGGACGACGAATTCGGAGTAGAGGGGGGATAGAAAAGACAAGACGTATAGACGAATTTGTAAAGTGTAAATACGGGGAGGGGCAAGGGTAGTGTAGGCTGACATGGGGGGTACGAACGGCTAGGGACGAGCTTTCTCCGCTCGCTCTTCCCGTGCTCCTCATGTTGCATTGCCTTGCATTGTGTGTACCTTTGCGCCCTTTCCTTGCCTAACTCTGCTTGTCTTTCCTCCCCACCCATGGACCCATTTTATTTGTTGAGGGGAGTGTGCAGGAACACTGAACTGTGCTGCGGGACATTGCCACCTGTGCAGCTGCACTCTGCTACCTCGTGCTGCACCAGTACACCTATGGACCACACGTTCTGTGGCCTGGCAACTTTGCTGGAGCAGACAATTGCTGCAAGCGTTATCTTGCCTTGCGGACCACTGATTCTAAGTGGCGTAAATGTCATGCAGATGGACCATGAGATTGGCCCTGCAAATAAAAACGGACACGGTTGTGCATTTTTATTTTATTCCGGTGTGTCAGGAAAGAAGACTTCAAGTTTAATTATGGCACACCGAAGACGAAGCAGGAAGACGCAGGAAGCAGCAGCCCAGCAGCAGCCAAGCAGCAAACATTTATTGTGCATTTTGATGATTGTGCATTTTGGTGCTTTTTGGTGCATTTTCTTTATGGTGTATTGGTGCAGTGCATTCTGTGTTTCTCTCCTTCAAAATTTCTCTCCCACAAAAAGACAGGTCCTGGGTTGTAGAACTGTAAATAATTAGTTAGTCTTGTAAATAACATGCTCGCCACTGGCTTTATGTGTAGTTTGGGAATTCTTTCCGCAATTCGGTTAGCCGTGGGTGTGAGTCTGTTAGTTAATACACAACGCAGTAGGTGGGACATATCTAGTGTTGTAAAACTGTCGCATACAGGGTGTTAGATTAAATGTAGAGGGGAACCACATCTAAGTGTCACACGTAATTTAAAAAGTAGTCCTGACCCTTGCTCAAAACCGGTCGTGCTCACTTGTGTGGGTTCGGCTCGGGGACGAGCCTGGCGAAGGAGGGGGGCAGTGTTGCGGTTTTGAGAGTGCACATATGACATCATTAAAGGTTAAAGGTTTGCCCCCCCATAGTTAGTCCACAAGCAACACGTAGGCCCATTAGAATGAGTTATGTCATAGTATGTGTAAGAGTAGGCCATTTCCCTAGTGACATCTGCGTTGATTAAAGAATTGAGCTTAGGTCCTTTCATTTTGCGGCCACCCTTCATTTTCATCAATGGGCAAACTCGATCCCGCGCCCCATTTTGGCTGATCCCTCCATGTGTGGTGCTTTGGCTGCCAGCAGCATTAACTGCCCTTTGCTCGCTCAAACTAGTCAGGTAACCACGAGGTAGGCCTGGAAAGAGGGAGGAGCGCGAGGGTCGAGGTGTGGCCACGTCAAGCAGCGCGTAAGAAGGCGGTGACGGTAAGGGTAACAGCCAACCAGGGCTGAGAGGGCATGGCTTGATAGGGCGTGGCACGACGCATCGAGTAAGTTCGAGAGGGTTTGCTGGGCAAGGCTATATAAGTCTTCACACAAAGCCCTTGAACAGGACTCGTGGGGAAAGGGCGTGCTGAGAGGACTTGCAAAGAAGGACTCATGGGGAAAGGGCGTGCTGAGAGGACTGCAACGAATTGCGCTTTGTAAAAGGACTGTATGAGGACCGAGCGAACTGGCTGATACGAGAGAACTGATCTGGAGCACTAGTGTGAGAACAGCACTGAGAGGACCGGCGTGCACATGACAGTTTTGAGGCATTGATTGAGAAGCGCATTGAGAAGCGCGTATTGAACTGTCCGTTTATTACGTACGCAGCCCCACGAGTGTAACCGCCAAAGCCAGCTCTACCGTTCGCCCGTAATAATCCCGTGCGCCAAACGACACGTGGAGAGCTCCTGCCGTCTGGTTCATCTGCTTCGCGGTGCGAGTTGGGGACCGGAGAGCGAGCTGCCTGGACGCCATCCCTGGACCATCGACCTGTTCGTCTGCAACCCCATGTGAGTGTGTCTGAGTGTGACGGGCCCGTTTGTCTTGGGATAAGTTAAGACTGTTTAAGACTGCACTGTGTATTCTTCTTATTATTATTGTACAAAGTGTAAATAAATCTGTTATTCCTTTTTTTCCCAAATTTGACCGTTTCAGTCATTTCCTCCATTGGGTAAGCGTGGCACGATTACGGACCGCTTGGATCGGGTTTAGTCCTTGATAACGGCTCGGGTCACGGGTTCGCTACCACTCGGCGTTTCCACCAACGCCCGTGATTCGGGCTGGACTTATTTCCTCGTTTCTTAGCGGCGCGAGTACTTAGGTATTAGTGATTAGTCCTACGACACTACTTCGCGCTGTCCAGGAGTGACGTCATCGGTCCCGGGTCCCGTCGGCTAGTAAAAGACAAGGGGACTAATCCCCCCTTGGTAAGGGGAAAGGCCGGCGCAGAGATCCGCAACAATATATATATATATATATATATATATATATATATGTATATATATATATGTATATATATATTGTTGCGGCTATGAGGATTGTATTTTTTTGATTGTGTGTATTGTAGTGGTAAATTGTTGTGTAACATTGGTTGGATATGGCCCCTCCTGCCTCCAGAGTTGTGTAAAGGTAAAGAGGGCGTCCCGGTAGTTATTCCATGAAACACCACATTGAAGGACACGATAAAACCCTTGTTCAGTAGCTTATATCTTATTATGTGTTTTAGAGCAAGGCCTTGTCTTCCATTAGAATAATACTCCATTGCACCGAATCAATTAAGAATAGCTCCCCTTCAATACCTCCATTTCCCAGCCAAACTCTCCATCTGCGGGTAAAGCAGTTCACAAGCGTGGGGTGCACGCCCTCTCATTTCGCTGCTATAGTGAATATGTGCTCCGTGCTCTGTTTGAACAGGAGGGGCGGGGTCGCCAGGGAGAGGCAAGCCCAGGGCGCGCCACGAAGGGCGGGGCTGTTCAGCCCCATGCCCAAATAAGGAAACAAGCCCGTGGCTCGCCACGAGGGGCGTGCCGTCGGCGCCATGCCCAAATAAGGAGACAAGCCCGTGGGATTACCATACAAGGTCACGAAACAGAGCACGGGGGGGAGGGCGGTACCGAAACCGAGGGGGGCGTGTCACACCCGCGCTGAAGGTTTGGCGAGAAGGGTGCGACGATCGCTGGGACAAGCTACACGAGAGATACGGCAGATGAGTCCAGGTGCGTAAGAGGGTTGGCAGTCCACCGGGAGAGAGTTCAGAGTGGCACCGGAGTTGCGTGAGAGATACGCAAAGCCTTTGACAAAGAGCCGCTTCAACCAGCCCCGTTTCAACCAGCCGAGTGACCCTGCCGGCGTGCGCTGTAAAGCCGAATACAAGGAGCTGCCGGCTCCTCGCTTCCCGCCCGGAGTGGACCTGCTCGCTGTGCCCTGTGATCCCACCTGCTCATCCCTCCAAACGATTCCTACCCTTCCATCCATTTGCGTACGTGAGTTTGTTCTGTTCGTGCTGTCCTGGGTAGTAATTAAGTCAGTATAAGCTAGTAATTTTCACTGTGTCACCTGCGTTTTCATGTCACCTGTAAATAATCGTGACTGCTCTTTTTGCTTATGTGTGTGTAAATAATAAACCCCGTTACTCTTCTGTACGTCTTCTTCTTCTTCCTCTTTGCATTCGTCGTCTTAGTCTTTTCCCCATTGAATATCTGTGGCGCGATACGGCCAACGTTTGGGTGAATCGGGTTTAGTCGGGGAACAACTGTTCGGTCGCGGAGCCTCCGCTCGGCAAACATACTATCCTTAACCGCCGACCGTAACAATTGGTAGTCAGGAGTTGGGATTCGAACCTGGGACTAAATTTATTTAGCCCAAATTTTGGAACACCAATTGTACTATTGGCCGTAACAATTGGTGTCTGGGAGTGAGATTCGAGGCCCGAACCAAATTTTTAAAAAACATCTAGAAAAAAAATTTGGTCAAAATTTGGAGCTGCTGGAAATTTGTGTTGTTTTAAAGCAAAACCCGAATTTTGAAATCGCGCCATGGCTGGTCAAGGCGATCGGATGCAGGTGGGTGAGCTAGAGGAGGGGTTAGGAGTAACCCAGGATCAGAGGGGCGAAGTAGAGGCGAACAATGAGGTGGTTGAGGAGGTGTCGGGCGCGCAAAATGGCGCCTCGCACATGGCTGCGGGGACAGCGCCCGCGACCGTAGCAGCGCCGCCGTTGGATTCGGACCTTTTGTTGCTACAAATCGGGGCCCTTATGGACAAAATGAGGGACGAAATGAGGGCTAATAGTCAGCAATTGGGGAACCGAATGGATGCTCAGGGTGAGCAATTGGAGGTAATGAGGGACGAAGCGAGGGGTACCGGTGAGGGGTTAGACAATAATTTTAAGGGATTAGACAAGAAATTTGGGAAGTTAGACAACAAATTTGAGGGGTTAGACAACGGGATAAAAGAGGTGAAAAATGGGTTAATGGGGTAAGAAAATAGGATGGAAGACAAATTGCGGGAGGTAGGGGAGCAATCCGCCCGAGAAATTAAACAAATGGGAGAGCAGATAGAGGAGGTGAAAATCGGGGTAGAAACCAAATTGGATGCTCAGAGGGATGAATTGGGACAGATGAGGGCGGCATCTACAAAAGAGAGGGAGGAGATGAAAGAGGAGATACGACGAGGTGTAAGTGAGGAGGTCTCGGGGGTACGCGAGGAGGTAAAGCGAGGTGAAAAGCGTATAGAGAAAGAGGTGAGGAATAATACGGCGAGGTTACAGGGGGGAATAGAGGACCTGACGGAGGAGGTGGAACAGCTGACGGAGGGACAAAAAGAACTAACGGAGCAGGTTCAAAGGAACACTGCAGTACTAGGAGGGTTGAAAGCGACACAAAAAGAAATTAAAAATGACTTAATAGCGACACAGAGGCAATGTCAGATGGTACGTGAGGGACTGACAATGAGGTTGGACGAGGTGACAGAGATAATGGAGACAAAGGACCGAGAGGTGAGGACGCACATAGAGACGGTCAAAATAGCCTTAGAGGACGAACTTGAGGAGACGCACCAGGAAATAAAAGAGGTGAAGCAAAAATTAGAGGAAGTGGAAGAAGAGGTGAGTGAAATTAAGAAGAGATGGACAGAAACTAAGAGAGAAATACAGGAGGAGGTGATGGAATATGTACAAGGTCGGTGCTCAACTAATAATGTTGTGCTCACTAAACAAATAAAGAGTTTGCAGGTGGCGAAGGAGGTGCGGAGACGAGGTGCCAAGGTGAGTGGCGATATACGAGGAAATGTATATGATGTGAGGGGAGCTTCAGTCGGCTTGGGGGTTGATTTGGATCCGGGTGTTCGTGAGAGGCCGTTGGTGAAGTGTGCGACAGGTACGGTGTGCGAAGGAGGAGGTGTGCGAGAATGTCCGACTCTGGGGTGTGTGAGGAAAAAGTGCGCGCCGAGGAGTGAGTGTGCTGTCGAGAGTGAGTTGGTCGAAGCGCGTGTGCGAGGGAGCACATGGAAGCGCGTAGTGAGGAGTGTTACAGAGGATGTAACGAGAGAATGTACGCCGGTGGTGAGTGTTACGGAGGAAGTAATGGGAGAGTGTGCGCAAGAGAGTGCGCAATAAAGGTGTGTAACGGACGGGTGCATGGGGAAAGAGTGCGCTGTCAAGAGTAAGGGAGAATGCACGCCTGTGGTGAGTGTTACGGAGGAAGTAACGGGAGAGTGTGCGCAAGAGAGTGCGCGAGAAAGGTGTGTATCGGACAGGTGCATGGGGAAAGAGTGCGCTGTCAAGAGTAAGGGAGAATGCACGCCTGTGGTGAGTGTTACAGAGGATGTAACGGGAGAGTGTGCGCAAGAGGGTGCGCGAGAAAGGTGTGTAACGGACAAGTGCGTGAGGAAAGAGTGCGCTGTCGAGAGTAAGGGTGAGTGCGCTGTCAAGAGTGGTGGTGAAAGTAGTGAGAGTGACACGGAGCGTGAGTTGGTTGTGACAGGTGAGAGAGGATGTACACCTGGAATGGAAGGATGCACACCTGGAATGGTAGAGCGTGTGTGGGAATGCACACTTGAGTTGGTAGTGAGGCACGTGGTTGGGTGTGCGAGTGAGAGCACACCTGTGATTGTCACAGAGGAGGTGACCGAGGAGGGGGCGCGAAGAGGTGTGTTGGTGAGGTGTGCGAACGACGAATGTGTGCCAAGGTGTTCGGTGGTCAGGTGTGTGACCAAGTCTGTGAGCGAAAGAACGAATGCAATGACGAAGTATGCGGTGTGTACGGGCGGCGTTGGAGCATCGAGCTCAGTGAGGGTGAAAGGGGTAGCGTATGCGTGTAAGCATGCAGGTGAGGCATCGACGGTAACCGGGTTAGCGGTTAGAACGACATTTAGCCGAATCGGGCCCTCGGTGCGCGTCGGGCAGCTTCGCGTGCCGCGAGGACCAGCGGGGATCCGAACCACGGCGGGTTCGAAAGGACCGCCGTACGTGAACCACGCTGGGCCTCGCTTTGAGCGGCCGCGTCCGTGCTCCACTAGGCGGAGCGGGCAGCCCGATAGGAAGGGTCGTCATGGCGACCCCTTTTTGTTGAGGTGTTCCGGCAGGTCGAGATCGGGCCATGGGGTGGCTCCGTGCCGAGGTGGTGCGTGGGATCTCGGCCCGGGTAAACCTCCGTCCCTGCACCGAGTGCCGGACGCATCCAGCCGCCGGCACCAAACAACCCACGTTCATCGCTCGGCTTTACGAAGCCGAGCTTTAGAAGTGAATTGGCGCACCGAGAGGCATTAGTAAGTAGACTGTAATGATGAGGATAGTGGTCTGGACCCGAAATTAGAAAAACAAAATTTGATGATTGGCAAAGGATTGGCAGAGTGATGATTGGTAATGGTACAGTGATTGGCAGATGATTGGCAAATTTTTGATTTGTTGGATTTGGACGAGAAAAATTTGTAGTGGAGCGTCCACGATGTGGTGGGATGGCAACTCTGTCATCCCTCACAAACCGGGGGGCAAAGGAGCACTAGCTTATGGGGTTTATGGCAGTGAAAACTAGCCAGGGAGGATTTGGATACAGTGTAGGGACCTAGAGAGATGACCTTAGGTAGCGTTAAGATTAGTTAGTAACAAGGATACCTGTAGTGGGGACGTAGGTAGATTAGTGTGGATGATAATGACGTGGGAGCGCAATAGTTTAAAGGGGCGACAGGGAAGCGCAAGTTTCAGAGGGGAGTAGTTAGATGAGATGATGCCGTGTGAGTGTTGGAGGTGTATTCCAGTGTATTGAGCAGGGTATGAGTAAATGAGTGTGAGGAACAGGTGTGCAACTGAACAGGTGTGTGGAGCAGTGTATGAGTGTGTGAAGGTGATGGGTGTTGTGTTGACCAAATGGTCCAGGAAGGAAGGAGGGTGCAGGTGGCACCAGGTGTGAGTGCACAGGTGTGCACCAACAGGTGTATGGAGAATGGTTGTATGGAATACATGGAGTGTGGAATACATGGAGTGTGGAAGATATGGAGTATTGGAATGGATGGTCGTGGAGTGAGTGTGGTGGAAACTATGGAGTGGAGTGGATGGTGCGAAGGTGTGAATGGGGGAAGAGTGGACCCCCATCACGAATACCCGGGGCGGGTAGTGTAAGTGTTAGGTAGAGGGTACAGGTAAATTGTGGTTGGATATTGGCATCTGTGGTGCGGGTGGAAGAATGATGTTTGGATGGGTGCATTAGTGTTGTGGAAATGGCTGGGCGTATAGCCTGTTAGTGTGTGTAGTTGGTTTGGGCACTCCACCACTGTGAGGATGTCGGCCAGGTGAGGCCGCAGGTGGGCTCTGGGAGCCGGTAGAGTTGTTGTGGATGGGGCCCGAGGATCCGGAGGACGGACCCGGGTAGCCCAGTGCCAGAGGGCACCAAGGGGTGACAGAGCCAGGAGGGGCCTTCCCCAGTTAGTTAGGTTAGGGTGAGGAGCTAGGTAAGCTCGGGTGGCAACTGCAGTGGTGGAGGTGTGCAGGTGGGTAGACCTGCTGGGAGAGCTACACGTCACAGCCCAGAAATTGTGCAAGGGCACCGGGAGATGAATCGGGGGAGTGAGACCCCAAATTGAGAAGCACCACAGTTTGGTCAATGGGAATTGGTTTTTAGAACCCATAGTGTAAGTTGGCCAATGGATTGGCAGGTAAAGACCCCGGGTAGTGTAACGTGTGTTAATGTCATTTAGAAAGTAGTTAGGATGAAGATCTCCTCGCACCATCTGCATCCACTCACCTGAGGTGATGTAACTCCACACCATGCCATGTTTTATTATTTTTATGATGCAAATGTTTGGAATGTGAGACGCATCATGACGTGGGTGTGACATTGTGCTTTGATGTTCCATCTCTTCCTCCTTATGAGGATTGATGATGAATTGGGTGATGGCAAATTTTGGATAGACGGATTGTGGAGACGAATTTGGTATAAGGGAAATATGGGAAGACGTGACGATAGCGACGGATTGGTAAATGTGTAGATTTTTGTAAATATGGGGTAAGGGCAAGGGTAGTGTAGGTGACAGGGGGGGTGACGTACGGTAGGGACGAACTTTCTCACTTCGCTCTCCGTACGCATTTCGCCTTGCATTGCCTTTGTTGATGTGTAATAATAATAATAATAATTCATTTATTTTGTATAGCGCTTTTCCAGAAGCCCAAAGGCGCTTTGACAGAGTGGAAAACATAATGCATAACAATACATGAAAACAACAATTGCAAAAAGACAAGAATCAATAGGGAAATATTTAAAGCAAAAGGAGGGAGAAGGAGAAGAGATAGTCAGGGGTTAAATGCTGTGGGTTGAATGTTGAATGCAGCGTTGAACAGGTGGGTCTTTAGTGATGTTTTGAATGTGGTGAGTGAGGAGGAGTCTCTGATGGTGTGAGGTAGTGAGTTCCAGAGGGTGGGAGCAGCGATGGAGAAGGCCCTGTCCCCCCAGGATCTGAATTTGGTCCGGATGGAGGGGGTCAGGAGGTTGGTACCAGCAGAGCGGAGGTTGCGGGTGGGAGTGTGTCTGGAGAGGAGGTCAGCCAGGTAGGATGGGGCCAGGTTATGGAGGGCTTTGTATGTCAAGAGGAGGATTTTGTACTGGATTCTCTGGGGGATGGGGAGCCAGTGAAGCTTGTAAAGGACGGGGGTGATGTGGTCACGGGTCCGGGAATGAGTGAGTAGACGGGCAGCGGAGTTCTGAATGTATTGGAGTTTATTGGTGATTTTTGAGGGTGAACCATAGAGGAGGCTATTGCAGTAGTCCAGACGGGAGGTGATGAAGGCGTGGATGAGGGTTTCTGCAGCCGTGGAGGAGAGGGATGAGCGGAGACGGGCAATGTTTTTCAGGTGAAAGAAGGCTGACTTTGTGATCTGTTTAGTGTATTTGTCGAAGGAAAGGGTTTGGTCAAAGATGACGCCAAGATTCCGGATGTGAGGGGAGGTGGATACTGGGATACCGTCGATGTTGAGGGCAAAGTTATGGGTGGATTTTGTGAGCGTTTTTGGGCCAATGATGATTATTTCAGATTTATCACAGTTAAGCTTGAGGAAGTTGATTTGAAGCCAGGATTTTATTTCAGTGATGCAGTTTGTCAGGATAGAGTGGGTGTCGGTGGAGACGGACTTGGTGGAGATGAAAAGCTGGATGTCATCGGCGAAGCAGTGGAATTGGAGACCATGACGGCGGATTAAGTGACCGAGCGGGGACAGGTAAAGGATGAAGAGGAGGGGGCCAAGAACTGAACCTTGGGGGACACCTTGGGGGAGGGGAGCAGTGGGGGATTTGCAGTTATTGATGGAGATGAACTGGCATCTGTCAGAGAGGTATGATTTAATCCAAGAGAGGGCAGTGCCGGTGACGTTAAAGGTGGATTCAAGTCGGGTGAGGAGGATAGTGTGATCGATGGTGTCAAAGGCAGCGCTGAGGTCGAGGAGGACGAGAATGTTGAGGTTGCCAGCGTCAGAGGAGAGGAGAAGGTCGTTGGTGATTTTGAGGAGAGCAGTTTCAGTACTGTGGTTGGAGCGGAATCCGGATTGGAATGTTTCATACAGGTTATTGGCAGAGAGATGATGTTTGAGTTGAGTGGCTACAGCGCGTTCCAAAACTTTTGACAGAAAGGGTAGGTTGGAGATGGGTCTGAAGTTGTTTAGGGTGTCAGGGTTTAGACCAGGTTTTTTTAGAATGGGGGTAACAGCAGCAATTTTGAGGGAAGGTGGGACGATGCCTGTAGACAGGGAGGAGTTTATTGTTGCAATGATAAGTGGAGAGAGAGCAGGGAGGGAGGCTTTGACAAAGCTGGAGGGGATGGGGTCAAGAGTGCAGGTGGCAGTTTTCATTCCTATGAGGAGTTCAGAGAGGTCAGTAGGAGAGATTGGGGAGAACCGAGACAGGGGATGGCAGGACAAGGGGGGGCAGGTGGTTGGAGGGGGAGCGGGTGCGGCGGTGGTCAAGCTGTTGTAGATGTTGTCAATTTTGCGTTGGAAGAAAGAGAGGAAGGAGATGCAGTTGTCTACTGTGAATGACTGGGTGGTGGTGTTCAGGGGGCGGAGGAGTTTGTTTATTGTCGAGAAGAGTGCTTTTGGGTTTCCGGAGCCAGAGTGGATAATTTGAGAGTAGTAGGCAGAGCGGGCGCGGGAGAGGGCATCTTTGTAGTGTTGTATGTGGTCCTTGTAGGCTTGGGAGTGAACTGTGAGACCCGTTTTATTGCGGAGTCTTTCAAGTTGGCGAGCACGAGTTTTCATCAGGTGGAGTTCAGGGGTAAACCAGGGAGCAGAATGGGTGAAAGAAACTGTTTTGGTTTTTACAGGCGCAAGCTGGTCAAGGCAGGAGGAGAGAGTGTGGTTGTAGTAGTCAGTGAGGTCGGAAGGGGTGTGGAGGTCAATGAAGGGAGAAGTGGACATTTTTTCAGAGAGGGTGGATGAGAATGAGGTAGGTGAAAGAGCGTTTAGCTTACGGAAGTTGATTGTGCGATAATGCCTTGGTGTTGGGGCGGGGATGTTGATGGTCAGAGTGATGGCTAAGTGGTCAGAGAGGGTGAGGTCGGAGCCATAGAGATGGTGCAAATTTAATCCAGTGGAGCAGACAAGGTCCAAAATGTGACCACGGATATGGGTAGGAAAGTCGACATGTTGAGTGAGGTTAAAGCAGGTGAGTAAATCAGTGAAGTCAGTGGTTATTGTGGAGTCAGTGGAGTCCATGTGGATATTGAAATCACCAAGGAGGAGGATTGAGGGGGAGAGGGAACATAGCTGGGTCAGAAAGTAGGAGAAGTCAGACAGGAATGATGGGTGTGGTTTGGGAGGGCGGTAGACGACAGCCATGACTGACTGCGTGTGACCAGAGAGTTTTAAAGCCAGGTGTTCAAATGATGGAGCAGATGAGATGGAGATGAGGTTGGTCTTGATGTCTTGACGGTGGATAACGGCAATTCCACCACCTCGGCCCTCCGAGCGTGGTTTATTGACGTAGGAATATCCATTGGGTGTGGTGAGGTTGAGTGTGTAGTAGTCCAGAGGTTGTTGCCAGGTTTCGGTGAGACAGAGAAAGTCCAGTTTGTTATCCAGGATGTATTCGTTCAGGATGAGGCATTTATTGTTGAGGGACCGGGTGTTGAACAGGGTGAGCTTGATGTTGTTTTGAACAGCAGGGATGAATTCAGGTGATTTAGCCAGGGTTCGTAGGCAGGAGGTGCGATCGTGTGGGTTGCTGTGACCAGGTGCGCTGGGACGAAGAGTGAGAGTGCGCTGAGCCGACCAGAGGACGGGGATGGAGTGACCTGATTGCAAATAAACAAACTTGCGACCGGAGCCACGGTGAATGTACCTGGGTCGTCGGAGGAGTCCATTTGATTTGATGGCAGAGATGCATGATGGGGTGGAGCGGGTATTGAGCAGAAGAAGCCTTGCGGCGGAGTACTTCAGAGCCATGCCAGGCAGGAGCGAAGGGACGAGTACGAGGCCAAGGTCGAGGAGGCAAAGCGGCAAACGCAGCGGCAAACGCAGCGGCAAACGCAGCGGCAAACGACTGCAGCCGCTAATCAAGACCACAGCGGCAAACAAGGCCACAAGGCCACCAAGACCACAAGGCCACCGGCAAACAAGGCCACGGCCACAAACAACGGGAGCGGGCCTTTCGATTCCGTATTCCGTACCATCAAAAGCAGATTCCGTTATCCAGCCGGAGAACACGCGGCACGTGCGGGTGTGAAAAGGCAGGACAGGTGTGAGATGTCAGGTCAGAAAAGTAGAAGCAGACCCTGTTCATCCATCCAGTCGGAGAAGCGGCGAATATGCAACGCCAGCGTACTCTCGCAACCGAACTAGCTGTGAAAAAAGTGTACCCTTGTGACCTTACCCCTCGCTCATCTGTCTTCCCCCTTATGTCTCCCACATGACCTGTGCGCCATTGGGCGCCGAGGGGAGCATGCGTGAGTCCTCCATTGTGCACCCGGAACTCCCAGAACCAGCTGTCTGCATCGATGCACCACATTATGGACCACATGTCAGTGGCCGAGCACCACTTATGGACCCCATGGGTTGGGGCATGGCCCCTCTGCTGGAACCGGCCATGAGGGCCCGAAATCTTGCTGGCGGACCATGGCCACAGGGCACCGATGCCCCACAGGTGAACCACACTAGTCGGCCCTGTGGGCCATAAATAAAATAAATGAAAGGGACACGTTGGGTGCAAGTTTTAATACAAATAGGCTGCCAGCAAAGGAAAAAGACAACATCTGGAAGAAAATAATAATAACCAGCAGGGGGAGCCGAAGATCAAGAGATCACCTGCAGGGTTAGGGGTTGTTGGTTTATTTTGATTATTGATTGAACACTGATGAACTGTGGTGACTGCACCGATTGGTGCTTGAGGGTGTTTTGGTGCGTTTTGGGTGCTTTCATGGTGCATTGATGCAGAGCAGACTGTCTCCCCCCCCAGAAAGAACAATCACAGGTCCTGGGTTAGTCTTGTAAATAAAAGTAGTGTCAATTGTAAATAATGCTCCCCACCGTCAATGTATAGTTTGAAGACCATTCCGCAATTCGGTTAGCTGTGGGCGTGAGTCTGTTAGGCAGGGTGCAATGGAGCAGCGGGACATATTTATTTATGTTTTAAAACTGTCGCACTCAGGGTCAGGTTAAAAGTAGAGGGAACTACACCTACGTGTCACACTAAATAAAGTTATAGGCCCGGGACGTGCCTAAGAGGAGGAGGGTGCAGTGTTGCGGATATGAGGATTGTATTTTTTTGATTGTGTGTATTGTAGTGGTAAATTGTTGTGTAACATTGGTTGGATATGGCCCCTCCTGCCTCCAGAGTTGTGTAAAGGTAAAGAGGGCGTCCCGGTAGTTATTCCATGAAATACCACATTGAAGGACACGATAAAACCCTTGTTCAGTAGCTTATATGTTATTATGTGTTTTAGAGTAAGGCCTTGTCTTCCATTAGAATAATACTCCATTGCACCGAATCAATTAAGAATAGCTCCCCTTCAATACTTCCATTTCCCAGCCAAACTCTCCATCTGCGGGTAAAGCAGTTCACAAGCGTGGGGTGCACGCCCTCTCATTTCGCTGCTATAGTGAATATGTGCTCCGTGCTCTGTTTGAACAGGAGGGGCGGGGTCGCCAGGGAGAGGCAAGCCCAGGGCGCACCACGAAGGGCGGGGCTGTTCAGCCCCATGCCCAAATAAGGAAACAAGCCCGTGGCTCGCCACGAGGGGCGTGCCGTCGGCGCCATGCCCAAATAAGGAGACAAGCCCGTGGGATTACCATACAAGGTCACGAAACAGAGCACGGGGGGAGGGCGGTACCGAAACCGAGGGGGGCGTGTCACACCTGCGCTGAAGGTTTGGCGAGAAGGGTGCGACGATCGCTGGGACAAGCTACACGAGAGATACGGCAGATGAGTCCAGGTGCGTAAGAGGGTTGGCAGTCCACCGGGAGAGAGTTCAGAGTGGCATCGGAGTTGCGTGAGAGATACGCAAAGCCTTTGACAAAGAGCCGCTTCAACCAGCCCCGTTTCAACCAGCCGAGTGACCCTGCCGGCGTGCGCTGTAAAGCCGAATACAAGGAGCTGCCGGCTCCTCGCTTCCCGCCCGGAGTGGACCTGCTCGCTGTGCCCTGTGATCCCACCTGCTCATCCCTCCAAACGATTCCTACCCTTCCATCCATTTGCGTACGTGAGTTTGTTCTGTTCGTGCTGTCCTGGGTAGTAATTAAGTCAGTATAAGCTAGTAATTTTCACTGTGTCGCCTGCGTTTTCATGTCACCTGTAAATAATCGTGACTGCTCTTTTTGCTTATATGTGTGTAAATAATAAACCCCGTTACTCTTCTGTACGTCTTCTTCTTCTTCCTCTTTGCATTCGTTGTCTTAGTCTTTTCCCCATTGAATATCTGTGGCGCAATACGGCCAACGTTTGGGTGAATCGGGGAACAACTGTTCGGTTGCGGAGCCTCCGCTCGGCAAACATACCATCCTTAACCGCGGACCGTAACAATATGTATATATATATATGTATATATATATGTATATATATATGTATATGGGAGATGTCTCTCTCTCTGTCTCTCTCTCTCTAACCACAATTACAAAAGTCAACCAAACTCGCACCTGTTTTGATACAAACCGGCGAGAGCCGATCAAGTCTCAGGTGAAGTTTTGTTCTTGACCCACAAACGTCTTCAAAGCCAAGTGAATAATCGAGGTGTGGACCAACTTTTATCTGTCAGGTGTTAATCCTCTTCCGCTCCAACATACCGATGTTTGGAGTGGAAAACTATTTTCTTTTTTACTTTTCTCCTGGTTTTTTAGTCCAATCATCCTTGATTGATTGTCTGCTCCCTCTGTATCTGTTTCCAGCATCATCTGGTAAAATATGTATGTGCATTAAAACTTGGCAAGTTCTTGGACATGTATTGTACATCTGGGTTAGTCATCCTTGGTGAGGCGATCTGTTCATGTCAGACTGTTGTGGGTGGGGTTGGAATGTGGGTGAAACGAGTCTGTCTAAGTGAAGATTGCATGATGGGGTGTCTCTGTGGTTGGTTGATTTGTGTGTCCTCCGGGTTCAATGTTATAGACATGTTGTGAGTTATTTGTGATCCACACTATCCTCATTCTTAAAGTTTACACCAACCGGTTTTTGCTTTCGGATCAAATGGCGCGGGATGTTTTGGAGTTATCCGGGGGCGACTTCCGTCACACTATGAGTGGGATTGGATGGACATCACACTAGGAGTGGGATGATCCCACTCCTGACAACAGAGTGAAAGGCATCACCTCTGGTTAACTCCAAATAGGCCAGTTAGCATGTCTCGAAAGACCATGATAGCCAATTGCCCCAGAACTTCCTGTGGGATCCCATGCCCAGAGTCGCGTCACCATACAAGGTTGCCCGAGTACAAGCGAGTATCGTGCCAGCAGTTAAGCAACAGATCTTAATTAGTTGGCTGAGCAGAACCAATGTTGCATAATTTGTTCTGCAATCTTGAACTCAATTAAGCTGGTTAATCCACCTTATGCCACCATCAAAATGGACAGGACAAGTCAGGACAATTCTTATTAAATTCGTATTAAACAAGGCTTTACTTAGATAAGGCATGTATTTACAGATTAGGCAATTTACAGTCATATATGTGCAAACACGTATACAATTCCCCTTATCCCCTAAGTGAATGATACACTACATGACCAAAAGTATGTGGACACCCCTTCTAATTAGTGGATTTGGCTATTTCAGCCACATCCATTGCTGACAGGTATATATATATATATATAATCAAGCACACAGGCATGCAATCTCCATCGACAAACATTGGCAGTAGAATGGGTCATACTGAAGAGCTCAGTGACTTTCAACGTGGCACCGTCAAAGGATGCCACCTTTCCAACAACTCAGTTCGTCAAATTTCTACCCTGCTAGAGATGCTCCGGGCAACTGTAAGTGCTGTTATTGTGAAGTGGAAACGTCTCGGAGCAACAACATCTCAGCCGGGAAGTGGTAGGCCACACAAGCTCACATAACGGGACCACCAAGTGTTGAAGTGTGTAAAAATCATCTGTCCTCGGTTGCAACACTCACTACCAAGTTCCAAACTGCATCTGGAAGCAACTTCAGCACAACAACTGTTCGTCAGGAGCTTTATGAAATGGGTTTCCATGGCTGAGCAGCCGCAGCCGCACACAAGCCTACGATCACCATGCGCAATACCAAGCGTCGGCTGGAGTGGTGTAAAGCTCGCCGGCATTGGCCTCTGGAGCAGTGGAAACGCGTTCTCTGGAGTGATGAATCACGCTTCACCATCTAGCAGAATGACGGATGAATCTGGGTTTGGCGGATGACAGGAGAACGGTACCTGCCCGAATGCATAGTGCCAACTGTAAAGTTTGGTGGAGGAGGAATAATGGTCTGGGGCTGTTTTTCATGGTTTGGGCTAGGCCCCTTAGTTCCAGTGAAGGGAAATCTTAACGATACAGCATACAATAACATTTTAGACGCTTGTGTGCTTCCAACTTTGTGGCAACAGTTTGGGGAAGGCCCTTTCCTGTTTCAGCATAACAATGCCCCCGTGCACAAAGCGAGGTTTGTCAGAAATGTTTTGTGGTTTGTCGGAATGTACAGAAATGGTTTGTCGAGATCGGTGTGGAAGAACTTGACTGGCCTGCACAGAGCCCTGACCTCAACCCCATCGAACACCTTTGGGATGAATTGGAACACCGACTGTGAGCCAGGCCTAATCGGCCAACATCAGTGCCCGACCTCACTCATGCTCTTGTGGCTGAATGGAAGCAAATCCCCACAGCAATGTTCTGACATTAAGTGGAAAGATTTCCCAGAAGAGTGAGGCTGTTATAGCAGCAAAGTGGGGGACCAACTCCATATTAATGCCCATGATTTTGGAATGAGATTTGTGATGTTCGGGTATCCATCTACTTTTGGTCATGGAGTGTATGTTAATGTTTAATGATGGGCAAAATCATCGAGTGAGAAAAGTGGAAAATAAATCAGGAAAATGTTCCTCAAAATACTAGTACATAATTAATCGATCTTTTCTATCAGATCACCTGCTCTTTCTGCTCTTTTACTAAACTTTACCTTTCATGTTACTTCAGCTTATTATTCTCATTATCCTCTTGACCCTTTCTCCTTTTTTATCCTCATTTTCCCGCTCCATCTGTGACCTTCCCCCTTGGCCCCCACCCTGCACCTCGTATGAAAAACCAAGTTTTCTGCTTCAGGAAAATTCCTATATTTTCTTCCATCAGTCAATGAAACTCATTACCTGCGTTCCTTCCCAACCCCAGGAGCAGTAGCCCATTGTTAACTCCGCCACCGAAGGTGGCCGGAGGTTATGTTTTTCAACCCTACTTGTCTGTTTGTGAACAAGATATCTCAAAAGGTTGTCGACGGATTTGGCCGAAATTTGGTGGAGAGGTTGAGTATGTGACAAGGCCGAAATAATGTGATTTTGGTGAAGATCCGGATCTGGATTCAGATCAGAGAATTTTTAAGTGATTCTTCACCATTGAGAGATAGGGCCAAAAACTATATATACCATGATATTTCAAAAGTTGTGGTCGGATTATGACAAAATTAGGTGGATGTGTTGGTTAGGCGACAACAAAAAGCTGATTAGATTTTGGTTCATGTCCAAATCCAGATCTGGCCTATCGGTGGGATACAAAACGGAAACTGTTCAGCCTGGCGGAGGTATGCTCTCTACCGAGTGTGGTTCTAGTTTGTACACTGTATTCACATCTTTGTCTGCGATGATCTTCCCCACCACAGCAATGACACAGGCATTCCTCCTAACATATTTTATCACCCACCACTTCATCCAGCCACCACCACGCCCCTCCTCCCCTACCCCGCCCACCTCATCCCACCCCTGCCACCATGCTGCTTTTCACCACAAAATCTTTTGCATTGAACCCAATTTTCTCATCTGTACAACCTAAGCTGTCTAGCCCGGGTTTGAATCCCGACCCAGCTATATACTGGTATCTTGGTGTTTTACATGTTGGGTGATTCATCAATGGACTAAACTGGACTTTCAGTACGGTAGCATTAGTTGGTGGAAGTTAAAGATCCCATGGTGTCCTTCAGGAAGAGTAGAGAAGATATCGCCGGCACCCTGGACAAATGACAAATTCCTGCCCTGACTCCCTGTATAGGAGTGGCGACCTTTCCGGAATTGTAAACCAAGCCGAGAAACTGCAGAGCATGGTACATGAATAGAACCCACAGATACACATGCGGTGCACAGTGTTTACCTTGTTACATTATTGCACACTAAAGAAGAGACAAACGATTGAAAACCGACCTGGAGTGAAGGTGATTCCAGAGGAATGCAGGATGTCGGGTTGCGTTTCACCTACCAACCAGCACAGTGTGTCAAGGTCGTGAACAACGCTGTCATAGAAAATACTCCCTTTAAATCAGAAACACACAGAACTATGGTTAGAATGTATTTCACAACAGTTATAACAGAACCTCAAAGAAATTCCAGATTGTTTAGGTATATCCAAGTCATAGGGGATGGAAAAAAATGGAGCAAAATACTTAAATATTCAAAGCATTTGCACAAACACAAATAATGAACATAACTAAAAATCAATGAAAAAAATTAGGAATATGAAAAAAACGACCAACATACAAAACTACAGCTAAAGAATAACAGTTGCTATCATAATGTCAGCGGAGAAATAAAAGTCATGACTTCAACTTTGAGCAGTTTTTAGGCCAAACCTTTTGGGGTTAGGGTTGGCTACATGTGCCTCACCTCTTTGCCATAACTCGTTTTTTAATATTCGGGGGGATGGGGCGGGGGTGGGGGGGGGGGAGGTGGAGGGGCACTTCCCCCCTTGCCTTCCTCACTTCCGGCACCCTAACATCAAACCCATGTCACCATTGATCTTAACAGCAAAACACATTAAAACATAGGACAGTTGGCTGAGTCATTAGGGGAAGACAATAGCACACAATGTACAGATGGAGAAGCATTAAACATTTGCGTGTTTGTTTTATTCTGGAAGGTTTTTGATTGGGGAATTTTGGGGGAATGGAGGGGAGAGGGGTAGGCGAAAAAGTGCCACAGGCACTGAAATACTGAAAAAACAAGAGGGAGAATTGCTTTTCAGAATAATAAAAATAACCCGATGTACATACACAAAATCCAGGTGTGTACCCCGGTTTAGAATAGGTGCACCGTATCCCTGCGTGTCGTAAGAGGCGACTAGAAGGGTTGGCGTCAGGAAGGGCATCTGGCCATAAAAACATTGCCTCAAAAAGAGAACCATGACAATTACAACTACATATGGGCAGGGTACAGCCCGAAGTACCCCGTGGGGGTCCTCACCCCCTCTAGTCAAAAATCAAGGCGGGGAACCGGATCGAAGCAAGGGTGGAAATCATTCCATTTATGACGAAACGTCTGATGCCCGACGTGGAGATCGGTTTCTGAGGTTTGGGACATGGAATGTAGGGACAATGACTGGGAGATCAGGAGAAGTGGTGGAAGTATTGGTCAGAAGAAGAGTGGACATATGTTCTGTGCAGGAGACGAGATGGAAGGGAAGTGGTGTGAGAATGGTGAAGGGTAAGCAGTGGCAGAAATACAAGTTTGTGTGGCAAGGGTGCCCAGAAGGCGTGAATGGTGTTGGTGTCCTGTTTTCTGAGGAGTTTGTAGACAGTGTGGTGAGTATGACTGGAGTGAGTGAAAGGTTGATGATGGTGAAAATGATGATTGGAAAGCTCTTGATGAACGTCATCTCGGGATATTTACCGCAGGTCGGTCGGAGCGATGAAGATTCTTAAATGGAAGAAGTTTGAAACAACCTGGACTCTTCCTAGAGCTGGCCGCCCGGCCAAACTGAGCAATCGGGGGAGAAGGGCCTTGGTAAGAGAGGTGACCAATAACCCATAGGTCACTCTGGCTGAGCTCCAGAGATCCTGTGTAGAGATGGGAGAAACTTCCAGAAGGACAACCATCACTGCAACACTCCACCGATCTGGGCTTTATGGCAGAGTGGCCAGACGGAAACCTCTCCTCAGTGAAAGACAAATGAAAGCCCGCTTGGAGTTTGGAAAAAAGCACCTAAAGGACTCAGACTGTGAGAAACAAGATTCTGTGGGCTTTCATGTGGGCTTTCTTCCATTTAAGAATTATGGAGGCCACTGTGCTCTTGGGAACCTTCAATACAGCAGAATTTTTTTTTGTCGGCTTCCCTAGATCTGTGCTTCGACGCAATCCTGTTTCTGAGCTCTGCAGGCAGTTCCTTTGACCTCATGGCTTGGTTTTTGCTCTGATATGCATTGTCAGCTGTGAGACCTTATATAGACAGGTGTGTGCCTTTCCAAATCATGTCCAATCAATTGAATTTAGCACAGGTTGGCTCCAATCAAGGTGTAGAAACATCTCAAAGATGATCAAGAGAAATGGGAGGCACCTGAGCTGAATTTCAAGTGTCATAGCAAAGGGTCTGAATACTTATGTAAATGTGATATTTCAGTTTGTTTTTTTAAATAAATTTGCAAAACTTTCTAAAATCCTGTTTTCTCTTTGTTATTATGGGGTATTGAGTGTAGATTGATGAGGGAAAAAATGAATTTAAACGATTTCAGCATAAGGCTGCAACATAACAAAATGTGAAAAAAGTGAAGGGGTCTGAATACTTTCTGAATGCATTGTAATACATCGTTGTGCATGTATTTGTACACTAAATTTGTGCTGAAGATATAGTAGCGTACACTGAAGAATTTCTGTGGAAAATTTGATGTTTTTGTCTGGCCTGTAACTGTATTTCCTATAAACCCATATTTCTGGGTTTCTCTGCTCTGTCAGGGTCGTACCCCAAGCGAAAGGTTCAGCAAGACTAAGCCAGCACTTTCAAACTTCAAACATGGACCACATAGTTCAGTCGGTGGCCTTTCTTGTCGCCCTCTCAACTGTCCACTTCACCCATCTCCCTCCAAACCACCGCCATTTTCTCAGTGTTGTGCCCCTGCACATCTTACACTCACTGCATGCATCTGATGTCAAGCCAACGTGCTGGTAGCCAAAGCTGCTCCCATTTGTAGCATGTCATTGTGCAGCTTGGTCTTTTTTATTTATTTATTATTTTTGGACAATCTTTTATCGGCCTTTTCAAATCTCTCCTTTGTAAACAGCAAACCTGTCACGGAAACTGGCCATCAGTGCACGTGACGAGGAAACCAGTCAATCGCAATAGAATTGGAGAAAGGATGGTCTTGCGAAGAGGACAGTGGAGGTAAAAAGAGTGAAACTTGGAATGAAGGAAAAAAAAAAGAAGAGAATAAATAGAGTAAAGTAGAAGGATATAAAAGGTGTATTGATCGTTTTCGTGCCCTCTAACATGCACCGACTCACCGTGTGGATATGCTGTAGAGGAGCAAGGCGGTGAAAGACCATGACTGGAGCTGGTGAGATGCAACAGGCGGCCAAGGCCTGGCTGAGTTCGGATACGAGAGTGCAACAACCGCAAGGAAGGATCAAACCTCCTGTGAATATGGGAAAGGCAAATCACAGCCAGTAGGAGGATCCATATCCTCACTGGTGTATAATCACTGCTTTGGCTAAATGAGATGTCCAACAGGTTAAATAATTCTGAATTTTTTTTGAACCCGTTACATGATTAAATGTAAGCCAATCAGAACTCCCCATAACTTGACCATCTTTTTTCTTGACCCACCTGTACAAGCCACAGACCAAAGGCTTTCCGGCAGCTTCCGCTTCCTCAAAGCACTCTGCGACAATCTCCGGTTCAGGGCCAAGAAGTCTCCCACATAGCACACCTTTTCCTGTACACAGAAAACATTTATAAAGAAGACCAACTGCACAATTTGGGTATATTACGTACTTCCAATAACACTCTCAACAAAGCACAAAAATCCACTGCGTTGAGTTTACAATGAGTTTACATCATCGGTTTTTCATCAATGAAAAATAAATTCACAAAAGTCATTTCAGATAATCTTATTATAATAGAGCAAACGTATATGGTGATGTTTATTTGTATGTTTATTTGTGACCAAAACGTCTTTTTGTTCTTCAAATAAAATTAACACCCAAAACACAGTCCGCGAACTCTTAATTACTTATTACGTACTGTTGGATATACCTTTTGACCCTTTAGACCCCTCATATCTTTGATGACCCTTTAAGTCCCCCAAGACCCTTAAGTACACCAAGATTCATGAAGACCCAAAATACACTTAAAGACTGCAAAGACCCAAAATACCATGAAGACCCAAAAGATCCTTAAAGGCCCTGAATAACCAAAATAACCTTAAAGACGCCAAAGTCCCAAAACACCCTGAAGACCCCAAAGACCCAGAGGAACCAAAAGACCCTTAAGACCTCAAAGACCTCAAAGACCCTGAAGACCCAAATGGCCCCGAAGCCCCAAAAGACCCTGAAGACCCCAAAAAACCCAAAGACCCAAAAGTCCCTGAAGACCCAATTTTGGCCGCTCTCCCCCCACCATCCCCCCATCACCATCCACCCCATCCCCCCTCCACCATTCCCCCACTTCCCCCCACAATCCCCAATCCACCATCACCACCACTAACAACCCCCCACCCACCATTCCCACCATCCCTCACTCCCTGAGAAAGCAGACATGGTCAAAGATGCCTACGCCTCTGAAACGACATGTGGTGAGGCGAGCGGAGCACGCCGAGTAACGCTCGTTTAGTTGATGAACTACATCCGGTTGTCTGTAGTTCTCTTAAGGTTCATAATGCAATGTGAGTTTAGTAAGGGTTCATAATGGCCTAGCAGTGAGATTAGAGTAGAATTGGACCTGTGGTGTATAGCAGACGAAGGAGAAGGAGAATCTGTGTGTACAGCAGACAAGAAGAGACCACTTGGCCAAAAATGGAATATCTCCCCCTCAGTACTCTATTTTACTGCCTGTCAAAAAAATCATGCAACTTCCATATCCATGCAAAACAGAAACAGCCAAATGAGGCTAAAATTTTAATATTTCTTTCTTTGAACAGTTAATTATGCCCACAAACAAACCAAACACACAAAGCGCCATTTCAATCTCTGTGACGAATGCAGGACGAATAACATACCAAGTTATCTGCAAACATTACAAACAGATTCGGTGGTGTAATGATTAGAGCGTGCGCTCCGAGGTTGGGGTTCAAACCCCAACTGGGTTATACCAAAGACTTTAACAACGGTATGTGCTGCTTTCTTGCTTGACGTTCAGCATTTAAAAAGGACAAACAAACATAGCATAGGAGCGATGGGCCTAATGGCTTCCTTCTGTGCCAAAGCTCCTTCTAAGCAGTGACACCGGAGCGGTATAAGGGCAAAGGGGCAGAATTCATTTGAGGGGGGGAAATATATTTTTAGTAAGTATATTTAGAAAAACAAATCCTTTCCTTTGTTGATTTAGGGTGGAAGATACACATCGGGAGTTAAATTGATCGAGATAAGGAGATAAATCGAGATAAGGAGATAAATCGAAATAAGGAGATAAATAGATCAACAATGGATGGAGGTCCTCAATGTCAAACAGGAAATTAGAGCTGTCTCCCTTGACATATCATGTGCCTTCGATACGGTCTGGCACCAAACTCTCCTCCTATGGTATCCATGGAAATGTCCACGCATGGCTTCCGGACTTCCTCTCTAGTCGTAGTCAACGTGTGGCCCTGAATGGGTTTCTCTCATCTCCTCTTCCTGTTCAGGCTGGAGTTCCCCAAGGCAGTGTTCTGGGCCCTGTGCTTTTTCTGGTCTTCATCAATGATCTCTCTGACTCTCTTGAAAATCCTCTCTCTCTCTTTGCTGATGACTCTACTCTCTGTCGCTCCATTCTTCATCTCTCAGATCGGCAGTCTGCAGCCTCCTCACTCTCTGCAGACCTGGACAAAATCACAGACTGGTCAAACAAGTGGAACATGTCTTTCAATCCTGACAAATCTCACACTCTTACAATGTCTCTCTGAAAAGACCGACTGGACAACCCTCCCATCTACTTTCTCAACAATCCTCTCCAAGAAGTTCTGTCACTCAAGCTTTTGGGTCTCACCATCTGCCATGATCTTTCTTGGGAAAACCACATTTCCAAGCTGACCTCCAAAGCCAGTCGCCGACTGGGCATCCTCCGTCGTGCGAAGTCCTTCCTTGGCACACCTGAGCTCCTCACCACATTCAAGGCTTTCATCTGCAGCTCAATGGAATACTGTTCTACCCTCTGGGCTGGTGCTCCTGCCTCACACATAGCTCGTCTTCACGCGGTTGAAACCAAAGCTTTCAGAATCATTGGGATCTCCCGTGATGATGCTAACTCTGAGGGCCTTTCACTCACTCACCGCAGGCAGGTTGGTGGTCTTTCTGTCTTCTACCGACTCCTCTCCCACCTAGCTCCCCCAGCTCTGTCCGCCAAATATTCCTACAGGACGCACAAGATCTGCCAGCAACCCTCTTATGGTGAAACTGCCAAAATCAAGACTCTCTCCTCACCTTCACTCTTTCATTCCTCTTTTATTCCGTCTATGGAACAAACTCCCTCACTCTCTTCAATCCCACTCCTCCCTCCAGGTCTTTAAAACGGCTGTTCACCACCATCTCTTATTTTCCCCCATCCAAAAGCTTGATCTTTTCTACCCCACTTAATTCACCCCAGATCCACTTATTTGAAATACCGACTTCTTTCCTTGAAGTCCTGGAAGTGTCCACGTGTTTTATACCTCTCCAACACGACCCCGCCCCCTTCCCATGTCTCCCCCCCCCCCCCAAGCCCTCTCCCTCCCACAGATCTCCCGATGCCTCTATTCTCTGCTGTTGTACTTGTGTTGTGTGCTTCCCTCTCTCTCTCTCTCTCTCCATCTTGTCTCCCGCTCCCTTGATCACATGTTTTTTGTCAGTTTGTTTTTATGTGATTAATGTTAGCTCTTCCACGAGCTTCAATCTTGTACACAGAAAAAAAAAACAAGAAAAAAAACAGCAAGTTGCAAATTGAAGAAGAAATTTCGGCCTCAAATCGAACGAAAACACGCCATGCAAATTAAACACAGATCAAGACTCTCACCATTAAAACGGAAGTGCTCCAGTCGCTGTTGCTCACCAAAAGCTCCCAAAAGTTGATCATGCCCACGTGTGGTAAGATTATTTTAATTAATTGCGATACTGAGAATTATCAATCATCCAAATTAGTGGTCGTGTACTGCAAAGCACTATCGCTACCCTACGTAACTCTATGCCAGCTGTAGATGAGGACGGAACTACGTAACTTCCGGTTAGTGCACCCATCGCGACAACAGTCACATGATTGGATACGTTGAAAACAAACCACAAAAGGGCCCCACTTCCGGTAGTCTCGCCCTCACCTTTAGGCTTGTCCAGTACCGTCATTCGCTGCCAAGATATGTGCGGTGTATTATTGCAGTGAAAATTGACTAAATACAGCACAAATTGGAATCGGCTAATTATTTTGAGGAAATTTCGAGATCTGCCGCCTAACAGCTCCGAAAGACTTTCGAGAACAAAATAATTGACAGTCAAAGGATGTGGTGCATTTTAGAAACATCTTACACTCTCTGTTAGTTCAGCAATGTCGTCAGACCTTTTCGGGTGTTCGGAGTAATAAGGCACCTGCTGGTCTCCTGCCCTCTTTTGCCCTCTTGGCAAAAGACAACAACAACAATAACATGCATTTTAAGGCCATTTTCCCTGCTAGAGCAGGGGTTAGCCTTGCGGTCCTCATGACAATCTTCTCCATTTTGCCCTATTTTCTGCATCTCTCCTTGTTAACCCCCTTGCCCGCATTTCTTCTTCCACCATCTTTAGCCAAGTCTTTCTCGGTCTTCCCCGTCCTCTACTTCCTTCTACGTTAATTTCCATCACTCTTCTCAACCAGTCACTTTCATCCTTCCTCAACACATGACCAAACCATCTCAACCTGTTCCTCTTCACAGCATCAATCACATGCTCTATTCCCATCATCTTTCGCAATTCATTATTTGTCTTCCTCTCTCTCAAAGATACTCCGCACATCCATCGAACCATTCGCATTTCCACCCTTTCCAGCCTTCGTTGCTGCTCTACGTTCATTACCCATGTCTTGCTCCCATAAATCATAACACTTCTCACACATGCAGCATACACCTTTCCCTTCAGCTTCAGCGACACTCCCCTCCTCATCAGCACGCCACTCAGTTCCCGAAACGTCTTCCATGCACATCTCACTCGAGCAACCGTTGCCGAGTCTGATCCACCTTCTCCATTCAGCATGTCTCCGAGGTAGCAAAATGTTTTCACACCTTCCAGCTTCACGCCGTCTCCAAGATCCAACTCAACATTTCCTCCATCTGCAGCTCCCTCTGTGCACACCTTACATTTGAATGTAGCTTGGACAAAATCACAGACTGGGCAAACAAGTGGAACATGTCTTTCAATCCTGACAAATCTCACACTCTTACTATGTCTCTCCGAAAAGATCGACTGGACAACCCTCCCATCTACTTTCTCAACAATCCTCTCCAAGAAGTTCTGTCGCTCAAGCTTTTGGGTCTCACTATCTGCCATGATCTTTCTTGGGAAAACCACATTTCCAAGCTGGCCTCCAAAGCCAGTCACCGACTGGGCATCCTCCATCGTGCGAAGTCCTTCCTCGGCACACCTGAGCTCCTCACCACATACAAGGCTTTCATCCGCAGCTCAATGGAATACTGTTCTCCCCTATGGGCCGGTGCTCCTGCCTCACACCTAGCTCGGCTTCACGCTGTTGAAACCAAAGCTTTCAGAATTATTGGAATCTCCCGCGATGAAGCTATCTCTGAGGGCCTTTCACTCACTCACCGCAGGCAGGTAGGTGGTCTTTCTGTCTTCTACCGACTCCTCTCCGGCCTTGCACCCCCAGCTCTCTCTGTGCTCTGTCCCCCAAATATTCCTACAGGTCGCACAAGATCTGCCAGCAACCCTCTGATGGTTAAACTGCCGAAATCTCGGCTCTCTGCTCACCTTCACTCTTTCATTCCTCTTTTCTCCCGCCTCTGGAACAAACTCCCTCACTCCCTTCAATCCCACTCCTCCCTCCAGGTCTTTAAAACAGCTGTTCACCACCATCTCTTATCTTCCCCCATCCAAAACCTTGATCTTTTCTACCCCCGCTAATTCACCCCAGATCCACCTTTAGTAAGGGAAACATATGAAAATCTGTTAACTAAATTGTTACCAAAAAATTTCTTCACCAATATGTTTGTAAAGGTGTGTAATAACATGTGTTAAAATGTTGAAGGTCAACTCCCGTGGGAAACCCAGAAAAAAAGCTGTTGAATTCGGGTACCGAAAAATTATTTTCGAGAATTTTTATTTTTTTTAATCGGCCCTTAAGTAACTTATGAGGGGTCAAATAAGGGTTTTTCATGATTCTGAGTTGATTGTTAACATTTATATTTCACCACAGACACTCCTTTGTGGAAAAATAATTTCTAAATATATCTCATTTTCTACTTTGCAGGACATGGAGTCTAGCAATATGGATGAAGACGTTACTCCACCTGTGCTCAATTGCTTCATCTGTGCACGCTCGGATACACCAGCTGAAAGGCTCATACAGGCAACTCCAAAGGGATACTCAACTTTATTGAAACAAGCAGAAACTGTCGAAAATGTTACTGTTGTGGAACGTATGAAGGAGGCTCAAAAGGAAGGAAAACTGAGGTACCACCAGAAGTGTAAAAATGATCTGTACAACAACTTTGTTGCAACCACCAAGAAGTCAGCTCAAGCATCAAAGGCAGAGAAAGAGTCATCAAAGTTGAAGAGAAGACGCACTACTTGTGAGTTCAGTTCATCAACTGGCTGCAGTTCTAGAAGATCACAGTCAGTTGACCTCCTGTATAAGGATGTATGCATTCTTTGCAACCAACCAGCCCAGCTCTACAAAAATAATCCAGCACAAGCTAGAAAGAAATACAGAGTGCCACATAATTTGACTGCAGATACACTGAAGGCAAGCTTGCTGAAGACAGCACGGTGTCGCGGGGATGACTGGGGCACTGAAGTCACTGGACGCCTGGAAGGGATCAACGACTTGGTAGCAGAAGAAACACTGTACCATTTGCGATGCAAACTTATGTTTGCGAGAGGTGACAGTTTGTCCAAGACTGATGAGGAAGGAAAAAGGAAGAGAGGACAGAGGAGTATTGATGAGGAGCGAGAGGCAGTTTTTATTGAATTCTGCGAATGGTTAGACTCAGAATTAGAGCATGGGGTAATGAACATGGACCAAGTCCATGAAAAGCTGCAGGAGTTTGATCAGTCACCAGAGAAGAGCCTTTCTTATTCAAAGCATTGGCTAAAGATAAAACTTCTAGAGAAATACGAAGACACCTTGTATTTCACAACACAGGAAAGAAGGGCAGATGTACTCTGTCTCAAAGATGGCACCGACAATATTCTGCGAGCGCATCATGCTAATCTTGACCATGGAGATGAGAAGACTCAGATCATAAAGACGGCACTCAAGTTCATATCCAATGATATTGCCTTGATTGATTTAGGTTCAAAGTCATACCCCACCACACACAGTATGACTGACATCGATAGTCAGCTGACACTTGTTCCTGCAAGCCTTCAGATGTTCTTGAGACCGATTGTCAAGACAGACGAAAGAGTTGCCGTTTGGGGGCAGAATTTTATTAAGGCCTGTCGACCTCGGTCTGGAGTATTGCCACACCAAATGGGGCTTGCCATACAACTTGATCATAGATTTGGGTCAAAATGGATGCTCAACAAGTTCCACCGGCTGGGATACACTGAGTCTTACACGGAGACACAAAACTACAAATACTGCTTCCTTAATAGTAGGAGTGGAGATGATGTTCCAGATACTTCTGGCACTCTTGACACCATTGTGGAGGAAACCGATGAACAGATCAATGATGAGGTTGCGGTTGATGCTGCGCTTGAGGATCAATCAGTGATGACAGCCAAAGTGCCAGCCAGTGAAAGTGAATTGTCAAGTAATGATCAGGTGGTCTTTATGGAGGTTGGGGAAACAAACAATGCAGTCACTCAGTTTGTTGGAGACAATATAGATTTAAACATTGTCTCTATTCACGGAAACACTCCCTTTCACTCAATGGGTTGGATCGAAGTCACCTCTCCGGCACCACCTTTGCCAGATCCACAGACAACAGCAGCTTTCCCCCGGGTGAAGTTGAAGGCACTCGACAAAGCTAAGATCCTGAGAGGAACTGAAGTAAAGATTATGCCATTTACGAACAGGAAACAGATAGGAACGAACGCGATCATGTTTCTCCCCCTCGCTGAGCTTTCCTCCTCCCTGGCTCATGATCAGCCACTCCTCACTCCAGGTGACACACTCTGGGCAGCGGGGTGGGTGATCAAAGCCAACGATCCTGAGTTCCCACACTCCAACTGGAATGGCTGGATGAAGAGAATCCATGCTAATGATGCAAAGCAGAGCACACAGATCGAGTTCCTCCCAGTTATTGAAGGAGACCCTAATGACCTCAACACCATCTTCACCACTCTGAAAGAGTGCATACGGTGCGCTGGGGTCGCTATAGTGACCTTTGATCTTCCGATTTGGCTGAAGGCTGTGAATATAATAAAGCAGGCAAATCTACCCGTCATTCCAAGGTTGGGGTCACGTGCATCTTGGCCTGTGGAGTCTGTAATGGCATTACATGCAGAAACCGCAGTCATGATGTTGTTGAGTCTGAAGAAGACATAGACAATGACTGTTGAAACTTCTGACATTGTGAATGAGAAATAACTCTTGAGTATTATATATGTATGTGAAATAAAAGCTACTTTGTGTGTAAATGTAAAAGTGAAAATAGAAATGTTAACAATCAACTCAGAATCATGAAAAACCCTTATTTGACCCCTCATAAGTTACTTAAGGGCCGATTTAAAAAAATAAAAATTCTCGAAAATAATTTTTCGGTACCCGAATTCAACAGCTTTTTTTCTGGGTTTCCCACGGGAGTTGAACTTCAACATTTTAACACATGTTATTACACACCTTTACAAACATATTGGTGAAGAAATTTTTTGGTAACAATTTAGTTAACAGATTTGTGAAATATCTCATAAAATGCCCTTACTACTTGTTTGAAATTCCAACTTCTTTCCTGGAAGTCCTGGCAGTGTCCATATGTTTTATACCTCTCCCACCGCCCCCTTCTCATGCCCCCCCCCCCCCCAAAGCCCTCGCCCTCTCTCAGATCTCTCGAGGTCTCCATGTCTCTCGGTCCCTGCTCTCAAATGTTGTGTTTGTGTCCTTCCCCCTCTCTCCCCATCTTGTCTACCGCTCCCGATGTTATATGTTTTATGTGTCGGTTTGTCTTTCTGTGTGATTAATGTTCGCTCTTTCACGAGCCTCGATCTTGTAGACAAAAAAAAAAAAAGCTGCCACACTGGTAAATGACCCTCTCAGACCACTACATTTTTGATGAACCCACTCAGCGCACATTGTACATTGAATGGAGTTCACTCCGACACCCTTCCTGCACACAGCACACGGCCACTTCCCAGTTCTTTCCACCTCACCACATGCTTTACCACTTGCCATCACCTTCGTCTTTCCGATATTCACCTTCAGACCTTTTGTCTCCATACATTCCTTCCACTTGTTCATCTTTTCCTTCAGTCCGTCCATACTTTCCGCAATCAACACCAGATCATCTGCATACAACAACTCCCATGGTAAACCCTCCTTTACGTTCTGAGCCAGCACCTCCATCACAGCTACAAATAGTAGTGGACTTAGTACGGACCCCTGATGCACTCCCACCTTCACCTCAAACTCACCACTGTTCCCGGCCTTCGTCCTTACAGCTGTGCGCGCTCTTTTGTCCATTGCCATCACTACTCTGATCAACCATTCCTCCACTCCTAACTTCCTCAATGCCCATGTCAATACTTTGCATGGAACCCTATCGAATGCTTTCTCCAGATCAACAAACCCAAAAAACAACTTCTTCCTCTTCTCCATGTACTTCTCCTGCAACTACCTCACAATGAAAAGTGCGTCTGTCGTTCCTCTTCCTGGCATAAATCCAAACTGCATTTCGTCGATCTTCACTTTCTTCCTTATCCACCTCTCGAACACCCTTTCCAATACCTTCATTCCATGCTCCAATAACTTTATCGCTCGGTACGAGCCACACTCCAGAGGGTCACCTTTCCCCTTGTATAGAGGGACGAGGGTACTCAGTTCCCAATCCACTGGAATGCGGCCTTCTTTCACCACCAGATTACAGATCTCTGTCATTCTCTTCACACCCCAACTTCCTGCTGCCTTCAACATATCTCCCACAACTCCCGTCGGCCCTCCCGCTTTTCTACTCTTCATTGCTTTTATCGCTTCCTCAACTTCCTTCTCAGTTATCTTCTCTGCCGGTCCTAAAACTGGGTTACTCTCTATGTTGCCATCCCATTCATTCTCTGTATTCAACAGCATTTCTATATATATTTTCCCTCTTCCTTTAATTCCATCTGGGTCGACAACAATTTGTCCCACTTCATCCTTCAAGCAACTCACCCCCATCACATCACACCTCTCTTTCGCTATCTGCTTTGCAATCCTGAATACTGCTTTCTGACCCTCTTCCGAATCCAAGCGTTCTCCGAACATTTTCCTACATGCCTCCTGCGCCTTTGCTACCTCTTTCTTTGCAACCTTCCTGGCTGCCTTATAACTTTCATGCTCTGCTGTTTCTGCTCCCGTACCCTTCGCCTTCTGCCACTCCTTGAACTTCTTCCTCTTCTCGTCAATCCTCTTTCCAACTTCATCATCCCACCACCATGTTTCCGAGTGCCTCGGTGGTCCTTTTGTCCATCCACATACCTCACCAACGGCTCCCAACAGACTAGCTTTCATTGACATCCAACCACTTTCAAGCTCAACCACATCATCCTCTACCCTACTCAGCCTCTCTTTTAATGCCTCCCTTACTGTCACCTCTTTCAACCTCCACACCTTCATTCTCAGTTGGTACCTCACCCGCCGAGCTCTCCTCGCACCTTTCACCATTATGTCGCAGACAACCAAGTGGTGCTGTGAAACAGCCTCCTCCCCCGGGATCACCTGTGTGTACCGGAGGTGCCCCCTATTTCGCCTACGCACCATCAGGTAGTCAACGGTTGTCGTCCACCCACCTGCCGTGTATGTAACAAGCTTATTATCCTCTTTCTGGAACTGAGTATTACAAATCAACAAATCAGCTCCATCAGCAAACTCCAAAATCCTTTCACCTTCTCCATTTATCACACCATATCCGTAACCCCCATGAACTCCCTCAAAACCATCCATACTCCTTCCCACATGTCCATTCAGGTCTCCTCCCACCACAACAACTTCCTCATCTTTCACGTTTTCCATCAGCTTCTCTATCGCACACCAGAACTTGTCCTTCTCTTCATCGCTGCGACCAACCTGCGGAGCATATCCCGAGATGACGTTCACCAAGAGCTTTCCAATCATCATTTTCACCATCATCAACCTATCACTCACTCCAGTCACACTCACCACACTGTCTACAAACCCCTCAGAAAACAGGACACCAACACCATTCATGCCCTCCAGGCACCCTTGCCACACAAACTTGTATTTCTGTCCCTGCCTACCCTTCACCATTCTCACACCACTTCCCTTCCATCTCGTCTCCTGCACACAACATATGTCCACTCTTCTTCTGACCAATACATCCACCACTTCTCCTGATCTCCCTGTCATTGTCCCTACATTCCATGTCCCAAACCTCAGAAACCGATCTCCACTTCGGGCTGCATCCTGCCCATATGTAGTTGTAATTGTCATGGTTATCTTTTTGACGCAATGTTTTTTATGGCCGGATGCCCTTCCTGACGCCAACCCTCTTAGTCGTCTCTTACGACATGCAGGGATACGGTGTACCTATTCTGACCAGGTTACACACTGGGAAACGTTTAAAACATGGAAATTCTGGGGGGGGGGGGGGGGGGGGGGGAGGGCGGCGTCAGAATCACGGCTGCGGTTTAAACATATTCCAACAATATCCAAACAGAACCACGAACCATGATAACCATGAAAAACAATCTGGGAAAAGTCTCCAAGCGAGAACATGGATTTGAGAAAGAAGGAGCAGAGGCGGAAGAAAAACGAGATACAGGGGACGGGGCACAAGTCGAGACGAGGAGGAGGGCGAACAAGCACGTGTCCGGGAGGAGAGAAAGAATCAATATAGAATTATTTGTCTATCCGTTTGTCCTGTTTTTAAAAAAACGCCGGACAAAGGGGTAAGATGCCCGCGAGAGGCAGGGGGGAGAAAAGAAAATCAAAGAAACAAGCAAATACTATGAAGGAAAGAACTTACACTCACAAAACACCGACGGGGGGAAGGGAGCCCGGAAAGACTTGGCCGCGCACGACGCACGAATAAAAAACGACCAATCACACACAAATCCGCAATAACCACAAAACCAAAACTAAACAGAAACACACAACAACACACACACAACAAAACAACCAGCGGAAACCCGACAAAGACACGAATGGGAAAACACTCAAACTTCGATGCCGTGGAGAGATCGAAGCAAGCCTTGTCGCCCGAGGGACCGGAAGTCAAAAAGACAGGAGGGGTTATTCCCTATCCCTTCACCCCGACGCCGCAATATTCTCCCTCACTGCTCCCGGCATCTCTGCTTGTAAGGGAACTCATATATTAATTGAAGTTTTCTTCTTCAGGTGAGACACAATTTATTACATATGCTTGGTAGAGAGCAGGAAGGAGAATTATTAAAACTAGTGGGGTCACCCGTGGGAATCCCACGGGCATGGAGGTGTATCGTTGAGATTGGTGCAGCCGTTGTTGTGGTACCCAGGACAATAACGTTAGGTGGGACTCCAAACCTGAAAATGCTGGAGACCAAAGCTGAAAAACTGGAAAAACAACATAGCCTATTTTACTCCAGGGGGTCCCAGGATTACGCACCCAAAATTTCGTTGCGATCGGTTCAGCCGTTTTTGCGGTACCTAGGAACGGACGGACGGAAAGACAGACAGACGGAAGGACATTTGGTGAATTATAGTAAGATTATGGAAGTATATTATGAAGAATAAAATTTAGAAAATGAAGAGATTTAGATGAGAATGCAGGAGTGAATTGTTTAAAGGGGGGAAGAGGAAGTGAGAGAAGGTGAAGGGGGTTCGATAAACATCGTATTGTCACGTCCTTGGGGTCGAGAATACCCACCAGTTGCGTTCGGATGACCACGCCCAAAATAAAGTAACCACACCCCAAGTCATGAATCCAGTTGCGGGCCCGGATTCCATGCAGTTAGAGTAAACGGGCCGTTTAACTAAATCCAAGGGAAAGAGGAATCAAACCACAATGTTCATAACTTTATTTACAGGGTACACACTTAAACCCAATTACCCAGATTATCTTAAAGCGCCAAATTTCATTGCAAATGACTTATGGACTTATGGACTACACCTCTTTATATCAACTTCATTGACTTCAAGAACGCATTCGATAATGTACATAGAGCGAGTCTGTGGAAGATACTGAGATCTTCTGGAATTCCGCAGAAGATGATCACTCTAATCAGCAAATTCTATGAACACTTTGAATGCAGTGTCATCCTGAACACTTCCTTATCACGGTGGTTCCCGGTAGAGTATGGAGTTCGCCAAGGTTGTATTATATCACCTATCCACTTTCTGATTACTATCGACTGTATCATGAGGAACACCACATCAGATAGACCTAGAAGCATCCAGTGGACCGTTTCCACCCAACTTGAAGGTCTGGATTTTGCTGACGATTTCGCTGTTTTGTCATCAAGGGAGACGCATTTGCAAGGACAAACTGACAGGCCAGCTAGCTTTACCAGAAGGACAGATCTTAATGTCAATACCACCAAGACCAAGGTGATCAGCATCAACACCGTACCTCCTGCATCCATTACTGTAAATGGAGAAGCCCGAGAGACTGTAGATGAGTTTACATACCTCGGCAGTCTAGTCAGCAAAGACAATGGAGCCAAGAAAGACATCGAGGCAAGACTCAGCAAAGCTTGTCATGCATTTGCTTTACTCCATTCTATCTGGAAGATGAAGCAGTACTGCCTGAAGACAAAGATAAGACTTTATAACAGCAATGCCAAGGCTGTTCTTCTATATAGTTCTGAGTGCTGGTGAGTAATTAAGTCAGATATGAGCAAGGTAGAGGAATCTCTGGTTTCCCACTGCTTAGTGTCCGTCCTACCTCGTTACTCACACAGCGACTGTAGGTCGGGTGCGTGAGTATTGCAATGATTCCGTCTGTGTGTTTGTCGGCAGAAGAACTAGACAATGAGGGAAGCTAGAATCACCAAATTTGGTACAGAGATTCATATTGTGAATGTCTCGGATAATTTAAACTTTGAGGTCATAAAGAAAAATATAAAATGAAATTTAGTATCGGAATATATTTACTCACACCGAGTATTGCGATTATCACGTCTGTGTGTACCATATGAAGCTGTATGACATATTTGGCGATTCTAGCTGCTCATATCGTCGAATTTTTTCTACTGACAAACAAGGACGTGTTGATCACAATACTCACGCGCCGAGCAGAGACAAGAAGCACATCTAAAGAGTGAGCAGCACAAAGACCTCAAGAGACTCCAATTCAGAGGGAGAGGTGACTTTCACAGGTCAGGTGATCTCTATTCAGATCAACAGCAGCCATGACCAAGGAGCAGAAACAGCTGACACTAACCAGGGATAGAAAGTTAAAGTCAGAAGCCAGAGTAAATGACTGTAGACCAAAAAGTGGTCGTTTTAAAAAGATACCAACAAAGCTACTTAAATATTAATATACACCCTAACTTAGGCATCATCTCCCCATCCTGGGGAGGGGAGGGAAGGGAGGGCCAAATTTGGTTAGTACCGATGACCTGCCTATGGGTATCCCGAGCACAACGTATGCAAATTTTGAGAAAAATGGGTGAAGCAGTTTTTGATCTTGAAGTCAGAAGTCATTTAAAGTAAAATGAAACATTAATACCGAAAACAATAAATTATAATAATGCGTTCTAAACTAAAACTGCAAGTCGTAATATGAGAATGAGCAGAATTAAAGAAATTTGCTATTTCTACATATACTGGGAACATGCATTGAGAAAGTTAGTTCACTTCTAAAAAAATTATTAAATCTAACATATAAAGCTCCTTCTAACCACCGACTGACTGACTGATATTAATGTTCGGCCCCTTCCGGGTGTCGTAAAAAGCTGAAAATTTGGCGTGCTGACGGAAATTGAAGCCGGTACACCGGGAAAAAATTACAGAACCGTCGGAAAGCGTCCATAAATGAAAATTTACATTAAAAAAACATAAAGGCATCCATAATGAAACAAAAAACCTCAAATGATATCCAGCATTTGAAAATTGTAATTTCTGTAAATGTAAACTGGGAAATAAAACTCCCAATGAAAATCTACGTAAAAAACATGAACGTGTCCGTAAAATAAATAAATAACTTAAATTGATGCCTAGCAGCAGGTCAGTGATGCTTGCCTCTAATCATAAAGCTTCTATTTATTATGTACCTTCATACAAAGCATGTCCCTGGTGTTGGGCTAGCGGCTAGGGTGCCGGCTTAGGATCCTAGGATCCTGGGTTCGAATCCCGGTCAATCACTGAACTAACGCCAGGGGGGTTGACTCAGCCTGTCATACCTTCCGAGGTCGGCAAATTGAGTACCAGTTCACTGGTAATTCCCTGCTTGTCGTTAAAAGGTGGCAAAAAGGGTTGGCGTCAGGAAGGGCATCCGGCCGTAAAACATTGCTTCAAAAAGGGGATCGAAAAACAACAACAACCACAGTTCCCGAAAAAGGCCAACCCCCGCTTGCGGGGAAAAATGGCCTCTAAAGGTGGTTTTTTATACAAAGCATGGTTTGTTTTGCTTACACACTGTGTAAGCATACCCCACTAGTAGTAAATAAAATCACAAAACAACAATAACTTCTCAGAAGAGAAACATATCAGTGCAAGTCAGTACCTCTCTCGAGTGCATTGTGCTTAAACCTTCTTTTTTGGGGGTTTAATTCTGGGACCGCAAGATAAGTTATACTAGATTTTTGCAGATATGATAAAAGGAGAATCATCAGGGTGTGTGTGTGTGTGTGTGTGTGTGTGTGTGTGTGTGTGTGTGTGTGTGTGTGTGTGTGTGTGTGTGTGTTGTAGCCACTGCTGCTGCTCCAATGTACTAACAGGAAGTGATAGAAACTTGACACCTCTCATCTACGGATATTTCTCGTATTTTCTGCATTTCCAAGAGTCCGATTTGCATTTAGGAACAGAACAATTATGGTTAACCATTTTGAGATTGCCACTCTTTCATCTAAATGCTGAAAATTATGTTTAAAAAGACGATTAGAATTACAGATGTACCCTTAGCATTGGCAGGTAAAACGTGCCTGGCGAGCAGACCCGAGTCACTGAAAACACACACAGTGCATGCGCAGAAGGCCTCGTTAGCATTCATACGTCATTTCGAAAGTTGTGCATTGTGGAGAGACAGCATAAAATTGCTGCGGGGTAAAGCAAGTTGACTACAGATAAATAAATAAATTTGTCAAAATGATCCATCATGGCCTACATAGCACAATACCCACTCTTAACACATCCTTTTACATTTATTGTGACCCACCCCTCACCAATGCCATCCTCTCATGCCTGGGAAGAACCTTGCTTTAAGTTTCTTTCATTTTTGAACTTACAGCAATATAAAACGAATGCTACATTTCACTACCTGACACTCAGTTAACTACTAAACTCTCATTTTCAAACTAAAACTAAACTTTCTTAGTGAGCTCACCGGCTCGCAGTGCAGCCAAAACAATGGTGCTGGCTTCTGTTGCGGGTGAACACACCAGCACCCCGCTTACCCTGCTCGCCACAAACAGATGAAACTACAAATTACTGTCACTTCATCCATTGATGTGTCACTAAGTGAACAGAGGGATAAATTAAATGGGTGCCTTGTCATAGTAAATATAATAACCATTCCTTTCATACCGTGAGGGACATGGAGCTGCCGAGACAGTTTCATTGGCTGAGGACTACAATCCTGGATGGGTCGCCACTCCGTCGCAGGATACTTGAATGGCTTATTACCCCCAGTAAGCTGGTACTCATTTTGCCAACCTCGGAAGGATGGCAGGCTGAGTCAACCCACCTGGTGTTATGTCACGGCATGATTGGGGCTCAAACTCAAGCCACTAAGATCTTAAGCCAGCCACCTAAACTGTTAAGCCAACAACAGGCTGGCTGTGTCATAGTGGGGATGGATAACGGCTTGGCATCCCAGAGATTGTGGGTTATTATCTGGCTGCAGGAACCGGTATTAAAAATTTGAATTTACCTCGCAAGCTTCTAGAGACACCAGAGCTTGTCTTTGAATGACCAATTGCTCTTGTCGATAAAAACCTGGATGGCTTATTCGTGACCAACAGGAAGAGGGGAACGTGCTTGCATTGCTAGGTTTTGTCTTCAGTTAGTGCCAGCCTCCACTTTGTGGTCGACTCTTAAACATCCGTTTCAAATTGACCGAACAATCTACTCGGTTGATTTGGATGGGTACACATTAACAACTCATCATCATAAAGGTGCAGGATGTAGGTTACATCCTGCAGGATCCCGGTCTTTACATCTATAAAACGGTTCTATATTGGGTGTGCATGCGTGAGGGCTTGGGATGACGGAACCTTTCTCCGAACCAGTATATATCTGATGAACAATATTAAATTTATCCATGCTACTAGTTTCAACAAAACGTCATAGGAGACTATTCCAAGTCCTCAACCACTTGATTGCCAAATAACTTTCTCCTAACTTCAAGATGGCTCCTTTCCTTGAATAGCTCCAAGAGGTGTCCTCTCGTTGACGTGTATTCAGCTAGACAGAAGGACTGCTCTGGTCACACATTCACCAATCAATGCAGGGTTGTTACAACATTTGACCCCGTTGTCTGCTGTAGTAGAGCGAGTACAGGTTTAGCTCCTTCAGTATTTCATGGTAGTGAAGTCTACATTGTTCTGGGATTAGCCTTATTGGTCTCCTCTGGACTCTTTTAACCTTTTTAACATCCCCTTTATAACTCAAGTGCTGCAGGACATTGTCGTACTCTAGGCATGGCCTGAAATCTGTCTTAAAAAGCAGTGGCATAGTCCTCTTGTTAAGGTGGGAAAATGTCCTCCTCAGCATGCCGAGGATTTGGTCGGCTTTGTTTCCGACAGCAGTGACCTGCTGGTGGAGCTTCAGTTCGCTGCGGATGATGACACTCGGATCCTTTTCAGCAATGGTGCTTTGAAACTCCCGTCCCTTCATCAAATATACAACATCTATATTTCCCCAACTGATGAGCAGCACCTTGCACTTATTTGCATTGAAGGGTAACTGCCATCTCTCCGACCAGGCTAGAAGATTATTCAAATCCACTTGGGGAGCATCATTCTGGTCTGAGGTGCATACTGCGATATCTATGAAAAGCTGAACCTTTTCATCCACCACATTTAGAAGGTCATTTATAAAAATCACCCTGTTCACTATCATGCATTGATCTCTGTTGTTCGGGAAGGCCTTTATCGAGGATGGCAGAATCCATAGAAAGCTAATTCTTCCATAAACCTTGCATGTGTAATGCTGTCAAAGGCCTTTCTAAAGTCCAAGTACAGCATATATACTGGTTTCCCTTTGTCAAGCTGCTTGTTCCATTCCTCGACAACCCAGAGCAGCTGAGTGACACAGGATATACTTTGTATAAACCATGCTGGCATTTTGTTAGCAGGTTGTGCGTAAGCAAGCGCTTGATCACTGCATCACATCCAAAGCCCTCCATGACTTTTCCAGTAACTGACGTGAGACTTACTGGCCTATACTTTACATGTTCCTTCCTGCTACCCTTCTTGAAGAATGCCATTACGTTTGCCCTTTTCCATGCTAATGGTAATGTCCTCATTCTACCTTGTTATTGTAGGTATATTATTGACGTCCTCCACTGAAAATACATTACTGAAGTAATCATTCAGTGCTTCAGCTTTGTCATAATCAGTGTCTGCGGTTGATCTGTCCTCTTTGTTAAGGCTTGGCACTCTTCTCCTCACCTAGTCTTGGTATAATGTCGCAAACCTTTCAGATTGTCACTCAGGTATTTACCAGTTCCTGCTCAAACTTCTCAGTCACCCTTCAGGTAGTTTTCCTCAACAACGTTCTCTGCCGAGCATAGCACCTGTGGTCAATTCCATTCCTACTCTGCACGTACTTACTTCAAAGTAGGTTTTTTCTCTTTGACATTTGCCGCACCTCTTTTGTTTCATAGGTGTTTCTCCGTTGAACCTTGCTGGGTATTCTCTTTGAAACGAACCAATCAATACATTGCTGGAATTCCACAACAGAGTCTGTCCATGCTTGTGAGTAGCTTTTGCTCATCAATTTCTCCTCCAAACTAGATGGTATTCAAAGAAAACTTACCCCATGCAGTCTTGAGAAGGACTTGGAGTGAGCCAATTCCTCTGTTTTTTAAGGTTTTTTTCTTTGATCCAATATGGCTGCCAGACCATGTGACTGATGACCGCACTTTTATCAAACAATATTTACCATTGGTTGTTCATCAATTAGTTCAAGTTTTGCATTGATCTGTTAAGCAGTTTCAGAGAAGACTTTCAAAGATTTTCTTCAAACAATCAATTTTTTTTTAGCTGCCAGACCATGCAACCGATCACATTGAAAGTTTAAACAAGTATTCCCTTTGACGACTATATCATAATTGTGAAGTTTCATGTCGATCGATGAAACGGTTCAAGAGAAATATTTTCGAAACGACTTTCATTCTATCTAATATGGCTGCCAGGCCTTATGACCTATGATTTATTTTATTGAAGACCTTGGTGTCCACAAGGTTTGTGGAACATGTGTGTGAAGTTTCCACGAGATCTGTCAAGCTGTTCTGGAGGAGTTGATTGTTAAAGGTTTAGTCTTTTTAAAATATGGTTGCCAGACCATGTGACCTATGAGGTTAAAAGTTACACCCTATATTCTCCAAGTCCATTAGATCACGTGCATGAAGTTTTGCATCGATCCGGTCAGCCAGTGGAAAAGGTTTTAAAAGCTTTTATGCTCAATTCAATATGGCTGCCGAACCATATGACCTTTGACGTCATAAATTTACATTCTCCAATATAATTTTTGCGTAGATCACACTCAAGTTTCAATTTTTTTCCATGGAGCGGTTTCGGAGATGTAGAGGTCTAAAGTGTTTCGGTTTTCCAAGATGGCGCCTGTTTCACTTGACTTATGTCGTCATAATTATCAATTAATAATTCTAACTGAGTAGACGCATACTATGGTGAAACTTTTGTGTCAATCGGACCATTGGTTGCCGAGATAAATCATTTTATAAGGGGAAAAATTAAGACACTGATGTGCCCGATTGCTTAACCCCGCTTTTTGCTTTGGTGCACATGGGGTAATTAACATAATTTAGCCTATTATTTATTTCCTCATAGTTTCCTCGACGTTAGGTAACTCTAGTTGCCTTCTCCTCCTCCTTAAACTCCATAAATAAGTTGAGCTGTCCCTTCAAACAATGATGGCTGGTTGTTGTTTTTTTTGTTTTTTTTTCTGCTGCATCCTAATGGCGGTTCGAATCTAATTGAGCTTATGAATCCCTGATCATTGTGATAATGAGTAATGACCAGATCAAGAGTGCTTGGATTCTGTCCAGTGCAGTATCGCGTTGGCTGGGTAACATGTGGGTGCAGAAACAATCCATGCAAGAATGAATGAATGAATGATCGTTTTAAGGCCATGTTCCCCGCTAGAGCGGGGGTTAGCCTTGCGGGCCCCATGACAATCATGGTTCCCTGTTTGAGGCAATGTTTTTATGGCCGGATGCCCTTCCTGACGCCAACCCTTAGTCGCCTCTTACGATGCGCAGGGATATGGTGTACCTATTCTAAGCCGAGGTACACACCGGGATCATTCATCCCAGCAAACTGGTACTCAATTTGCCGACCTCGGAAGGATGACAGGCTGAGTCAACCCCCCTGGTGTTAATTTAGCGATCGACCGGGATTCGAACCCAGGATCCTAGGATCCCAAGCCGGCACCCTAACCGCTAAGCCAACACCATGCAAGGTGTCCAAAATAAGTATGCTGGATGGTGCGGTGCTGTGCTGGTATGCACATTGAGCCAATCTATTCCTGGGAAATGTATGTCTCCTATGACAAGCAATTTTGTCTTATTTCCTGCACATTCTGTTTCTAGTAGCTCATTCAGTGCTATTGCGTTTTCAACACCGCTCGACGGGCTTCTATACAACCATCCAATAAGCAACCTGTCCTTCCGAGGTAAACTTAAGGAGGTGCCATTGTGATTCCTCCAAGATTTATTCAATCATCACTTGAGACTCCTCCATTTAAGTTTGAACATAAATTGTTACTCCGCTGCTATTGTTGTCCGATTCAATGCTAGTGATGACGTCATAGCCGTCTGCTCCGATAATGGCTGCCAATGGTTTGTGTATTGTACGAGCACTTTCAGTTTATCTGCTTCGTTTGCTGCAACTTTTAATGCCTTTTCTACTTCCATGACCTTCATTTAGTCATTCATTGGCATCTCCGGTTCCTATTGCTCATGGCAGTCCAGCTAACTAATGCAACTTCACCATCTCCTTCACGATCCGGCATGCTATCAAGCTCCACAGGTAGTATGTACATATCAATTGTTTCTAGTAAATTTCCTTCACTGGACTTGTCTTCTATTTCCTTCTGCTTTCTACTTGGCTGGAGTCTGCCATGCTCCTACTTGGCTAGCAGTGATTGCTTTTTCCTTTTTGCATCATGGATATCTCCTCTTGGATGTCTCCTTGCTTTGACGGATAAACAGATCACCATTCTCACGCCGTCTACGTGGCTCTTGTCTAAGCCCCTTTCTATCTTCCCATTGCTGTTTTATAATGGCAGGAGAGATGTAAGTGTCAAAAATTCTCCCATAAAAAAACATTACCAAAATAGATCTATATGCGATAAAGGGTAAGTTGTCTGTGTGTTTGCTCACATGTTCGCCAACTCCTCTTACGCTTTTTGGTTGATCTCAACCAAACTTGGCATGCGCACTCAGGGGCCAATTTTAGGAGTTCTCAAGGGGTCAGCATCACATTACCCTGATGGTTGTTCGCAGTGAAGGGTCAAACTGTTATTGAAAGTTACGAGGGTGTAATGCGCAGCTGTACAAATGGATCTGTGTAGCATGCAGATTAAACGATGGCATCAAATGAATGAAAATAATCAATGTATTGTCGAAATTAGATGAGAGCCTTGTACTTCTGGCAAGGCACAAATCTATAGACAAGGCAATGTGGTAAAGGGATGAATAAAATGGGGGTGGAAACCTACGTGTGAGTATTTTTCCACAATAGTTATACAGTGAGGTATACTTTATAATATCTGTTCCTCATCCCTATCTCCTAATACTTCATCCATATCTCATTTACAGTGTACACACATATTTGATAGTAAATGCAAATGAGCGAGCCTCATTGAAAATGAATTTAAAAAAGACAAAACATGGAATGTATATTAAAAGACCGAGTGTTATTGTTAAAGCACCTTTGATCATTCAGAACAATGTCAGCGTCCTGTGGCCGGATGATTCTGATGTGACCCAGGGACGCCAGCCCCTCCGTAACATCAATAACATCTCCACCAACACCCCCAACCCCTCCAACATCTTCTACAGCATAGAGCAATGGTGCAGCCCCCCAAGCCACGGCCTCAGCTAGAGCTCGAATAAGCCCAGCACTAGCCCAGCGTAGGCCAAACAGTGCAAGACCTGGAGCACGAGGTGTTGAGGGTGGAACGAGTAGATCCTAGAAAGAGAGTGGGGGTTGTGGTGTGATGATATAAGAGGAAACCATGAATTATTATTCAAGCCAGTTTTTAACTGTACAGGAATTAGAAATGGCTGTACTTTAAATATTTTGAAATCGAACTGTTATGAGTTTCACCTCTATATCCAAAACTAGAACGTCACTTGGTAGAGAGCATACCTCCGCAAGGTTGAACAGTTTTCATTGTGTACCCCACTGATAGGCCGGATCTGGATTCAGACCTGAACCAAAGTCTAATCAGCTTGGTCTTTTCACCAAAGTAACTAGTCCACCAAGTTTTGTCACAATTCGTCCACATTTTTTGAAATACCGTGCTATATATCGTTTTTGGCCCCATCTCTCAATGGTGAAGAAACACTTATAGTATTAAAAATTTTTATTGTGTCCGGATCCAGATCTTCACCAATATCGAATCCATTCTACCTCATACACGCACAACCTGTCCAACAAGTTTTGTCTGAATCCATCCATACCTTTTTGAGATATCCTTTTCACAAACAGACAGACAAACAGACCAACAAACAAGAAGGTGTCAGGTGGTATAGCCTGTCAGGTGTGATGAAAATCGAGAGAAACAATCATCGATTGATGAATTAATTGTGTAATTACAATAAATTAATAATGATTATAAAATAATTAATTTCTTAATCAATTACTAATAGAATACCCAGACCACCACTGTTTCATCTGAATCTGTAACTTTTTGAAAATTAATTAATCAATTAATTAATCGGAAAATGAAATAACCAATCGATTAATTGATTGATCAATAAATCAAAAATAACCTTTATAGCCAAATCATTTGGTCATTGTCATGTCCAAATATCAGCTTCCTAACTCAATATGTGCCTGAGATATTGTTTCCCAGACAACAAAGAAAATAAATAATTGATTGATTCATTGTAATTAAAATAAATAAATAATAATCGTAAAATAATTAATTTCTTAATCAATTCGCTAATGGCATAGTAACAATAACAACCCTAACAATTATCAAACTCACCACTGTTTCATCCAAATCTATAACTTTTTGAAAATTAAGTAATTAATCGAAAAATTAAATAATTAATCGATTAATTGATTAATCGAAAAATCAAAAATACCCTTTATAGCCAAATCACTTGTTCACTGTCGTGTCTGAATATCAGCTTCCGAACTCAAAAAGTGCCACAGATATTGCCCAGATGAGAAAGAAAATAAATCGATAATATTTAAGTAATTAATCATTTAATTGATTAATTAAAAAATAAAAATACCTTTTTGCCAAAGTAAGTGTTCACTATTGTGCCCAATTTCAGCTTCCTAGCTCAAAGGATGGCTGAGTTATCACCTGCACAAACGAGAGAACCTTGACCTTTGACCTATATCGTCAAAAAACATTGGCATCCCCACTTTTGTCCTTCGGAATCATCTGGTAAACTTTGACAAAGATAGCTGAAAGCGTTCGCGATTTATCGTCCTCACAGACAAACAAATAACCAAACGAAACAGAACGACATATGATGAAAATTGTAAATTTTCATCACAACGAGAAAGATGTCGTGCATAGCACAATACTTGTGAAATCCATGAAACATATTTGACCTTAAAAAATAAATTGGTGGTTGAATTCAATGAACAAATATACAAACACTCTTCAAATTTCAAGTCATTTAGATGAAAATTGACGATTTTAGAAATCTGGCTATGTTGACCTTTAGACCTCAAACTCTTGCCCTATCCTCATGAAAGAGGCCAGCAGATGTAAGAGCACCATGATATCAAACTCTCAATTTGACAATTTCATAGTCTTGGTTTTGAAAAGTAAATCTGTGGAAAACAAAAATTTGATGATAAAAATACATTAAGTGGATAAAATAACCCATGCCATTGAAAAGAGGTGATATATTAATACTAAAAGTAAGGTAACAAGATACGCCCTACCTGTATAACTTTCTGGGTTGTGGTTATATGTTCAGTATCCTAAATGTCAGCACCAGGGGGGTCTCTGGCTCACAGTACAGTGGACAGATACACTGAACAAAAGGACTAAAGAGAAAAAAATGAATGAATGATCGTATTAAGGCCATTTTCGCGGGGGTTAGCCTTGCGGGCCCCATGACAATCATGGTTCCCTGTTTGAGGCAATGTTTTTATGGCCGGATGCCCTTCCTGACGCCAACCCTTGGTCACGCTCTTATGATGCACAGGGATATGGTGTACCTATTCTAAATCGGGGTACAACCTATTCGAAATCGGGGTACACACCGTGATCATTCATCCCAGCAAGCTGGTACTCAATTTGCCGACCTCGGAGGGATGACAGGCTGAGTCAACCCCTCTGGCGTTTATTCAGCGATCGACCGGGATTCGAACCCAGGATCCTAGGATCCCAAGCCGGCACACTGACCGCTAAGCCAACGCCAAGGATTAAAAGGACTAAAGAGGATGAAAGTATATGTGTGGGTTGACAGAGAGAGGGGGGACGAGGAGGGATCTTACCCCACCTTTGCTGACAGTGACAGGGGCATCTTTCCGCACTTTACTCTAAATGGGGAGGTAAAGGGAAATTAAAAGGAAGACCAACTCAGATCAGATCATGAACCATGTTCTATAATCTATACAGAGCATCGGTGCTGCCGAAGCAGCTTCCATGGCAAGGGGTACAACCCTGGGCGGATCACCACTCTGGCACAGGAAGTCAGGGCAGCAGTTTATAGTTTGTTCAGGGTGCCTCTTTGTGAAGGACGTCGTTGGATCTTTAGAGCGCACCAACTAATGCCGGCAGATTAGATGCCCAGTTTCCCATCTATCAAGACGACCTCGGATTGAAAAGAAATAGTAATTTTGCAATATCAATAATGGTAAGCAAAGGGCCAATAACAGTGCCTGCCATAAATATTAATACAACAACTATCGGGGATGCCTCTTTGTGGTGGATGTACCCCCCAATGCAAGTCGGGGGCCAAAACTTCCCCATGCCCATGGACCGGCCCTTTCCCTCTTGTCTCCTCTCTCTCTCTCTCTGTCTGTCTCCCTCCCTCTCCGTCTCTCTCTCTGTCTCTAACTTTGTTGTGGGCTTAATTTGTGAAGACGGGGGTACACCATCTTGGGTGTGGAGGGATATCTGGGTCACTCCTGGGAGATCGATCGGCTGTCTCTGTGCTGCAGGCTTGTTCGAGAGAACTGTCCGGAACTATACAACAACAACTATCAATACAATAACAGTATTCTACACATTAAATAATACCTCATCGTAAATCCTACAAGTGCAATGGCATTCCCTCAATCTCCAACTGATTTTACCTGTTTTTACTTAATAAATGAGGAAGAAAGACTTTAAACTCAAAACAAAGTACAAGATAAATTTGTCTAAGAGTTTATATTGTGGCAATGAAAAGTACACCTACGTGACATTCTTTCCTAAATATTTAAACCTTCAGGATTGTTAGTAGGTGAACATGCAATTAGTCGTTAAGGATTAATGAAACGGTGGAATATGATAAGGAAGAATGAAAGCAAGAGAGATGGGATTGGAAATGTGATGATGTGTAAGGAACAAACCACACTCAAACAGATGAAAATACACAAACAATCTCTACCAATGGGGATGTTCGCTCCACGGCCGCTGCAAGTCGAGTGGTAGAAACGGATTCTTTCCCCCCAGTGAAGGGCGTCAGGTGACCCTGTTGCGAGCCACCGTCCACTCGTCCAGCTGAAACGGACTCTCCGGTGCCCCCGGCAGGTAACACAACACTTGTGAGTCCAGCCATGGGAAGGAACGTAGTCCCACTTGACTGCTCCGGTAGGAATGTGTTAGATGCGGAGACTCTGGCAACGCAAGACACAAAGGTACATATGTGTAAGCAATCGCAACAGAGACAATACTTACGACAAATTTTTCCTTCCCCATGACAGCAACTTCAGGACTTCAAGCTTACATGCAAAGTAATCTGTTGTTTGCATCATTTATAAGGAAAGAAAAAAAAAAACATTAATTGAGCCACCACTGATGCAACTGACTGGAGGTAATTTGCAATAAGAAAAGCAATAGCAGTTCATTTTGCATTTTTTTAAATCAGAAAGTACACAAGTACTCTCTATGTAGTGACGGCACGAAAAAAAATGCTGGTCCCATCCACTAGATGCCAAACTAAAGTTGGAGTATCTTCTCTAAAATGTCACTTAGGCTACATATGATAACCTACCTGGTCTGTTCAACTGATTGTCTAGGCATGGATCATTTTTCAGTTTTCAAGCCAATGGCAAAAAGCAAAAAAAAAAAAAGGCAAAAAATCAAGATCAGTCAAACCCAGGAATTCGCATTCTCGTTCATCATAATGACAATAATCTTCTTCAGACGACGTATTTCCGAGGTGCCGCTCTCAATGGCAATGACTATGGTATCATCCGACAGAGTTTTACTTGGTGCAGCATTCTTTAGCATTGTAATTTTAATAATTTGAAAGGATTCCACGAAAAGTACACAAAACTGCATTCCTTTGTATAAGAATAGGAAGGGATCCAAGGAATGGGTGGGACTATGACTGTCAATCAGCCGAATGGGATGGTTTCTCGGTGGCAGATTATTTACAAGCTTCAAGAAAATCATCATTCGTGCGCTTAAGGTTATTGGCATGAAAAATCATTCGATATTTTACGAAATATGTTCTATAACATAAAAATGGCAGATTTTCTATTTCAGAATGGCTTTACATTGAAAATGATAAACCTACAAATGCTGATTTGTTAAGAATATTAGATAACACTGGTCAACAGCCAAATTGGTTCTGACTTATTTTCAACTGTCTCTAACTGGTGTTGGCTTAGTGGTTAGGGTGCCGGCTTGGGATCCTCAGATCCTGGGTTCGAATCCCGATCGATCGCTGAATTAACGCCAGGGGGGTTGACTCAGCCTGTCATCCTTCTGAGGTCGGCAAATTGAATACCAGCTTGCGGGGATGAATGATCCCGGTGTGTACCCCGGTTTAGAATAGGTACACCGTATCCCTGCGCATCGTAAGAGGCGACCAAGGGTTGGCGTCAGGAAGGGCATCCGGCCATAAAAACTGCCTCAAACACGGAACCATGATTGTCATGGGGCCCGCAAGGCTAACCCCCGCTCTAGCGGGGAAAATGGCCTTAAAACGATCATTCATTCATTCATTCTAACTAATTTGGTGCCCACGAATCCGAATCTGACCTTAAAATTTCGCTATCACGTAACCTTGACGTAGTACATCATAAGTGTGGAAAAAATCTTTAGAGCATGCAAATTTCTTGATTAAGTCTCAATAGGTCTATTTATTGTCACAAAAACAAAAAAGAACTTCAAGTTTTTATATACATAACATAAAAAATTGTAAATCTCCAAAAGTAATATGAACTTTAAGTGTTTATTTACATCACATTAAAAGTGCTTCTGAACTTTACTTTTGCGTTTGTAGGAGCAATCACTTTCACGCTGTAAAGTCCAACAGTAGTCGCCCATCATGTTTGGATTGAATCGGCCTTGATATCGAGTCTCCATGATGCCAATATTCCTGGTGAAACCTTTCTCCATGTTCAGCACTGACATCGCCAAGATTTTGTGGAAAGAAGTCCAGATGAGAATGGAAGAAATGTATCTTGAGTGACATTCGAGCAACGAGCGCCTGGTAACTCTTCAACATCTTGCCCACAAGCTCTTCATAATTTGGTGCTCGAAAATTTCCAAGGTAATTGTTAGCAAGAGCCACAAAGCTATCTCAAGCAATGCTTTCCAGCTCAGATAGTCTCGTTACAAAGTCCTGATTAGTGAGCACAAAACGAATTTCGGCTGTGGCTGATATTCCTATGGTATACTGGTTCTCAAAAACTGGATGTGCTAGTGAAAATTGGATATCATAATCGAAATCTACAGGTTCATGTTGGTTAGAATCACCTCAAAATATACTAGAACCATAAAACTTCTAAAATTTTATTGACCAGTGTAATGAATGATAGGATTCTAAAGTTGAGAAAACAGAGATCTTTTTAAATTCAGACCAAATCTTGTTTGTTTCATGTGATGAAAAGTGTAATCACAGATACAAGAATTTCAAGAAATCCAGATGAATATATGTTTGATGTCCTTTGGGGTGAAAGTGATGGCTCAAGGATTTGTCGAGATCTTTATAATGACAAAGAAGGAAAAGAGGATGAACAAGAGGCGGAGGAAGGATTTCAAGAGGAAAGTGAGGAAACACATCGTACTGATTATGGTGACAAATTTTCTGCCAAATAAATGATTCGATCTAAAATTGCGACAATTAATGATTAATTTTTAAAACCACGGAGTGTTTTGATAATGCAAGAAATTACATATCATTCTTCCAAGCTCTTTGTAGAAAAAGCACAGATGAATATTACAGAGATGGACACTGAAAAGGGATCTGTGGTTATATACGCGGCTATTTTGAAGTGATGAGATTTTGTGGGAAAAAGAGAATATTTGTACGCCATAAATGAATAAGGTAATAATTGAAGAAGAAATCAAGAAGAGGTTGAAGGAATTAGACCAAGAGTTTTCAAAGAAATATATGATTATTAAAATGAGTGGTTTCAAAGTTTTAAAAAATTATTATGAAATTAGAAAAGTTGAATAATAAATATTTTGAAGAGGTAGTTGCTACAAGAAAATAAATAGACGTAATTTTTAACCCAGAATAAATTAATGGATACTGCTTGAAGACTTTTTTGAAGGTGATTTGTGTTTTACAAATTAAGACACGAATATTTATATTGATACTCAAGCTGTAAGAAACTAAAAGTTGGATTTTTAAATTTTCTAATAAATAAATAAAAGGTATTGTATCAAGTGTAAAAAGAAAACTGAAAGTTAATGATGTCTCATACACAGCGGACATCCCTGGATATTCTTTCTGTGGCCCGGAACAAACTTGGATAAAAGATTAGACGAGAATGGAAACCCTAAACCTCGAGGCAGATCTAAAAATAGGAATGATGAGGATTGTATGAAACATGATATTGACGATGGAAATAGCAGAACGCTGGATGAGAAACACGAAGCCAATCGGAAAATGTTACATCATTTGTCTTTGATGTGAAATCCATCCTTAAGAGAAAAGGTGGATAGGTTTATCATGCAAAACTGATAAATGCTAAATTAATGGGGCTTGGGAATCCAAAAACCTTTTAAGCTCCAATGATGTCATTGCTCTTTTAAGCTCAAATGATGTAACGACTAAAGAGCAAACAAAACAAAAAAACAATTAGCCGATGAATTACATAAACTCTTGTAGTTACAAATTTCAAAAGAAGGAAGTTTTATTCCAAAACAGTTGATCAAGTATGGTCAAGAGACTCTAATTGAACTTTAAAATGAGAGATACAAGTGTGCCTTAACAGATATTACCCTCTCCAGAGGAAGAGGGCATTGCATTTGAGACCGTTTGTTACTTGGAAAAATAATTTGGCCAAATATGTTGGTCTGGAGAGCTTGTTGTCTGTTTGTCAAGCAATTTTTGTCCACAGTTTTGAAGCAACCGTTAATAATTTTTTTTGTTTGTAGGTGACCGGCCGAGGAAAGCAACGAACATTTTTGGTCAGGATTCAGATCCGGATACGACATTTTAAAGTGATTCTTCACCAATGAGAGATGGGGCCAAAAACTATACATAGCACGATATCTCAAGAAGTTATGGACGGATTCGACCAAACCTGGTGGACAGGTTGGGTGGGTAATAAGGATGAATCGATTTGATTTTGGTGCAGATCTGAATTCCGGATCCAGATACGACATTTTTTTAATTCTAAAGTGATTCTTCACCATTGACAGATGGGGCCAAAAACGATATATAGCATGATATTTAAACAAGTTGTGGACGAGTTATGACAAACCTAGGTGGATGAGTTTGTTAGGCGACAATAACAAGCCGATTAAATTTTGGTTCAGGTCCAGATTTAGATATGGCCGATCAGTGGAATACAAAACGCAAACTGTTCAGCCTTGCAGAGATATGCGCTCAAGCAAGTGCAGTTCTCATACTTTCGTTATGTTTCACGGTGTTGCTCGATGAGTGATTTCTAGTTTGGCTGTCTGCATATAATGTGCTAAAGTAGGCCACAGACGCCACCTCGTGGTAGCCAGTATTTCATGTTATGTATTTTCAATGGAGTACCTCCATAAAGTATACACAATTACAATGAAAGTATGTCTCCAAAGAATGTTATTGGTGGATCGTTCCTTTGAAAAAAAACAAAGAACGAGTGTTAGTCTTGTGGAAGCTTTCAAACATATATATATATATATATATATATATATATATATATATATATATATATATATACACTGTTACATATATGTATGTATGTATATATATATATATATATATATATATATATATATATATATATATATATATATATATATATATATATATATATATATATATATATATATATACACATATATGTAACAGTGTGTATATATATATATATATATATATATATATATATATATATATATATATACACACACATATATGTAACAGTGTGTATATATATATATTTAAATATTTATATGTATATATATATATATATATATATATATATATATATATATATATATATATATATATATATATATACTACTGTGTTCAAAAAGTATCCGACCTTTATTTTTCGTGCGTAAAAAAAAAGAAGCTAGGGAGGCGTTGATTGGTGCACGTATGTAGGCGATCCTAATGCGTACGCGTGAATTTTTTCCCACCTGCAGAAGTCGTCATTCGACGGCAGACCGCCGATGAGTGAGGACATGTAAGCGAGCGCCGTCGGATTTTCGTTTTTGACAAAATGACGGAAAAACTTGAACAACGCTACTGCATCAAATTTTCTGTAAAGCTTGGCGATTCCCAAGTGGAAACGATCCGCAAGATTCAACACCGTTCATTCCATTATGAAGGAGGATTTGGGCTTCAGGAGAATCTCAGCGAAGTTCGTACCAAAGCTGCTAACGATTGAGCAGAAGCAACTCCGTTTGGAGATCGCACAGGACATGCTGGAGACTGTGAACAGCGATCCCAGCTTCCTCAACACAGTGATCACTGGCGATGAGTCCTGGGTTTATGGGTACGACCCAGAAACCAAGTTGCAGTCATCACAATGGAAGCATCCAACATCCCCGAGGCCAAAAAACACAAAATTTGATGCAGTAGCGTTGTTCAAGTTTTTCCGTCATTTTGTCAAAAATGAAAATCCGACGGCACTCGCTTACATGTCCTCACTCATCGGCGGTCTGCCGTCGAATGACAGCTTCTGCAGGTGGGAAAAAATTCACGCGTGCGCATTAGGATCGCCTACATACGTGCACCAATCAACGCCTCCCTAGCTTCTTTTTTTTACGCACGAAAAATAAAGGTCGGATACTTTTTGAACACACTACGTATATATATATATATATATATATATATATATATATATATATATATATATATATATATATATATATATATATATATATATATATATATATATATATATACATATATATATACAGACTTGGCATTTAATATGGAATTTTTTTTTTGTGGGGGTGAACTTACTTTTCAAGATGACTTAGAACCAAAAGTTCATTGGAATTATGTTGAAATTATTCTAGATTTTGTTAATGTGACCTTTAAAAGAAACAAAAACCACATTTGACATTTCGAAGCAAATAAATTGATCCTTGAAAGTGATGTAAACTGATATCAAACTCAATTCACGGACAGTACTGTGTTAAACTTCTGTACGTTTTCCAGAAGTATCTCTTTATTTTGCACATTAGCCAAAAAAAATTTCAACAAAAACAAAAGCTAAATTATGACTGGGATTACGGACAGTAAAATTACAGTTCAGTACTTCGTGTAACCCCCACGAGCATTCAGGAGAGCACGTACACGTCGAGGCATGCTGTTCACGAGATTTGCCAAGGTTTGGACAGGAATCGCTTGCCATGCAGTGACAATAGTCTGCTGCAATTCACGCACAGAGGCAGGCTGCTGGTCCAAGTTGTCGATTTGACGCGTTAATTCTGCCCACAAGTTCTCTATCGGATTCATATCCGGGGACATGGCAGGCCACTCCATATGCTCTACACCACGGTCAGCAAGAAAGTGTTGGATCATGCAAGCATGATGAGGCCGTGCATTGTCATCTTGGAAGACAAAGTTTCCTCGAAAGGCTGCACGAGCAAATGGAAGCAATTTTTCTTCCAGAATGACCCTGTACTTGAACTGGTTCAGGTTTCCATTCAGAACAACCAGGTCAGTTTTGCCCCCTGCATGAAAAGCAGCCCAAACCGTCACCCCACCACCTACAGCCTGGACTCTTGGCACTATACAATCTTCGTTGTGGGCTTCATGCACTTGTCTGCACACTCGGACACGGCCATCTTGACGATAGACCAGAAATCTAGACTCGTCACTGAAGGTCACGTGATTCCAGTGTCCTGGCTGCCATTGACGGTGCTCTCTGGCCCACTGCAATCGGCGCTGGCTGTGTTGTCTGGTCAGGCGTGGCTTTCTCAGGGGACGCCTGGCACAATAGCCTGCTTGAACCAGTCGTTGGTTGACGAGCCTTCTGGATACAGGCACATTTGTCAGTTGCTGCCACTCAGCCCTAAGCCGATTAGCTGACTTGGTACGGCCATTGCAGACTAACCGGTGCAGCTGGCGATCATCTCTCCTTGTGGTTCTGCGTGGACGTCCTGGCCTCGGTATTGGAGTAGGGACACCCCTCTGAGCATTTCGTTTCAGGATCTTTGACACCTGACCTTGAGTGATGCCATACTGCCGAGCAATAGCACGGTTTCATGCCAGAATTTCGTAAAGCCACCACTCCATGACAAACAGCATTGTCAAGTTGACGGACCATCTCCAGAGGAAGCGGCAATAACTTTTGTAGACGTGCAGCAGTTGTTTTCCACTAATACAGAACGCAACAACCCTTATATACCCGATTGTGAAGCCAATCGTCAAATGTACCTGTCCTTACATTTTGTCACGCCACCTGTGATATAATCCTGTTATTGACTTCTTGCTGCGAAAGACAATCAGTGACATGGTTCTTTCAACAAAGACATCACCGAAGGGTAAAAGAAACTCACCAGATTGATATACTGAGTTCAGAAAGTAAACCCAAGTCAAGAAAAAAAGAATATTCCATATTAAATGCCAAGTCTGTTTTTGTATGTTTTATATATGTTTTATATATGTTTTATATATGTTAAATATATATATATATATATATATATATATATATATATATATATATATATATATGTATACATAGAAAACTATATGTACAGTCACGTGAAAAAGTAAGTACACCCCATGTAAAGTTTTGACTTTTTCAACATATTTCAACATTCAGCTATTTGATCTTCATTTCAACAATATTGATAGATAAAGGTGATATAATATAACAAATATCATGAAACATTTACATTTTGTAGTCCATTGTATAATTTAAATAAACATAAATGCAAATTTTGCATGTGGAAAAAGTAAGTACACCCCTACATTTATCACTACTTCAAAGACCTAAAATTAGAATCAGGTGCACCAGCTCAGGTGCAAATGATTAGAACATCGTTAGAGAGGATCTTGGAGGAACCTGTCTTATTTAAACCTCAGACATTTAGTTTGGTTTGCTCTTTGTTGTTGAAGTGTGCGTCGTCACCATGCCTAGATCAAAAGAGCTCTCTGGGGCCTTCAGAAACAAGGTTATCGATGCCTACTAGTCTGGGAAGGGATTTAAAAAGATCTCCAAACAATTTGAAATCAATAATTCGACTGTCCGGAAGATCATCTACAAGTGGAGAAGATTCCAAACAACTGCCAACTTGTTCAGGCCAGGCCGCCCCAGGAAGTTCAGCCCGAGAGCAGATCGCAAGATGCTGAAAGTCTCTAAGAACCCCAGAATGTCATCACGGGACCGACAGGTAGCTCTTGCCACTGTTGATGTCAAAGTGCACGAGTCTACCATTAGAAAGAGGCTGCACAAATTTGATCTTCATGGGAGGTGTGCCAGGAGGAAACCTTTGCTGTCCAGAAAGAACATCAGGGCAAGACTAAAGTTAGCCATTGAACACCTAGGCAAAGCCCAGCACTTCTGGAACAATGTGCTCTGGACAGATGAGTCAAAGGTAGAGCTATTTGGCCACAGTACCAGAAGACATGTTTGGTGAAAACCAAAGACAGCATTTGACCACAAGAACCTGATACCAACTGTAAAGCATGGTGGTGGAAATATTATGGTTTGGGGCAGCTTTGCCGCATCAGGGCCTGGGCAGCTCACCATCATAGAATCCATTATGAATTCTCCATTGTACCAGAGGGTGCTTGAGGATAATGTGAGGCCATCTGTCGGAGAGTTGAAGCTCAACCGAAGGTGGACCTTGCAACATGACAATGACCCTAAACATACCAGTAAATCCACCAAGGAATGGCTGAAAATAAAGAAATGGAGGGTTCTGGAATGGCCAAGTCAAAGCCCGGATCTAAATCCCATCGAGATGTTGTGGGGGGATTTGAAACGAGCTGTGCATGCAAGAAACCCCTCAAACATCGCACAGTTAAAATAATTCTGCATGGAGGAATGGGCATAAATTTCTCCCAGTCGATGTCAGAGACTGGTAGACATTTATAAGAAACGCCTACTTGAGGTTGTTTCTGCCAAAGGGGGCAATACCACCTATTAGAGCCACGGGTATACTTGCGAAATTTGCGAAATTGCGTTGCGAAATTTGCATTTATGTTTATCTAAATTATACAATGGACTACAAAATGACTACACGGGACTACACGGGACAATGGACTACACGGGTATACTTGCGAAATTTGCGAAATATACATGCGAAATTTGCATTTACGTTTATCTAAATTATACAATGGACTACAAAATGTAAATGTTTCATGATATTTGTTATATTATATCACCTTTATCTATCAATATTGTTGAAATGAAGATCAAATAGCTGAATGTTGAAATATGTTGAAAAAGTCAAAACTTTACATGGGGTGTACTTACTTTTTCACGTGACTGTATATATGTATATGTATATATATATGTGTATGTATATATGTGTATATGTATGCAGTATATGTATATGTATATATATGTATATGTATATATGTATATATACATATACTGTATATGTACTGTATGTATATATATATATATATATGTATATATATATATATATATAAATATATATATATATATATATATATATATATATATATATATATATATATCGACATATATATAGATATAGATATATATAGATATGTTTGAAAGCTTCCACAAGACTAACACTCGTTTTTTGTTTTTTTTTCAAAGGAACGATCCACCAATAACATTCTTTGGAGACATACTTTCATTGTAATGGTGTATACTTTATGGAGGTACTCCATTGAAAATACATCACATTAAATACTGGCTACCACGAGGTGGCGTCTGTGGCCTACTTTAGCACATTATATACAGACAGCCAAACTAGAAATCACTCATGGAGCAACATCGTGAAACATAACGAAAGAATGAGAACTGCACTTGCTTGAGCGCATATCTCTGCCAGGCTGAACATTTTGCGTTTTGTATTCCACTGATCGGCCATATCTAAATCCGGACCTGAACCAAAATTTAATCGGCTTGTTATTGTCACCTAACAAACTCATCCACCTAGGTTTGTCATAACTCGTCCACAACTTGTTTAAATATCATGCTATATATCGTTTTTGGCCCCATCTGTCAATGGTGAAGAATCACTTTAGAAATTAAAAAAATTGTCGTATCTGGATCCGGAATTCAGATCTGCACCAAAATCAAATCGATTCATCCTTGTCACTCACCCACCACCCAACCTGTCCACCAGGTTTTGTTCGAATCCATCCATAACTTCTTGAGATATCGTGCTATGTATATTTATATATTGTTACGTGTTACCTCCCCAAACCCCGGTTACAGTGCCCCTCAGAGTCTCGAGAGGGAACACGGCAGAAAGATTTTTTATTTTGAGTGTTCTAATAAAGAATGGTAAAACCACACCAATGCAATTCTGTAGAACAAACAAGTAATTGTATTAAGAACTCTCACATACACAATAATAACTATTAAAGAAAGTATCACGAAAATATCATTTGCATCTCATGAACAATACATATGATGGTGCCATCATTCCCCGATGCTCTCAGAGCAATAAACTCACGATACGCCAAACGTGAGTGGAATGTAACAATCCCAAAGTTCGTGCACGAATCTCCACGCTGGGTGAAGGTTGAAGTCGTGCAGAATGGCAAGAACTATAGCAGGTATCGGCGCGGTTGCGAACGAGGAGTTACGAGGTGGGAGGTCGGGCAGCTGGCGGCACGGGGTAACGATTCCTTTAAAAAGTGAGCGCAATCCATGCCCCCCCCCCCCCCCAACCTCTACCCCTGTCCACCAACGATTAAGCCAATATGGAAACCAACGGCAATCAACACGATGATGTCAATATGAGAATCCTAACGACCAAACACGATGCACCAAGCGGATGGCCTCTTCGAGGACAAAATGGCAGATCGGCCTGTAATGGTGGCTCTTGCTTTCCCGCCAACAATAACTCATGCTTTGTAATAAAACCTGAGACGCAGGTTTAATTGCAATCGCAATATAGGACGATGTCGCGGGCAATCCCTTTAACAGGAAGCCGCAACTCATTCGCGACCAATAAAAAAAAAGTCCGCTCGCACCCTCGATGCGACTTACGGCTGTCTCTCTCATGGCCCTGCCGATCTCTTCCTCTCTCTTCTTCTCCCTTCCAGTTTCTTTGCCGCGTTTTTCCTTTTTCCTTCACAAACATTTATTGTTACCCTTTACGAAAGCCATCTCCATTTCACACAAAAATCTTAACAACAATATTACCTGAAATGAAAAATCCTACAAGTAAATAATAAATAACAAAGGCAGAAGTGACGAATCTGTAACACTCCCAGAAAAACAAAATTCAAAACATTAAAAAATTCAGAATATGAAAGAAGATTAACCTGAGAGAAAACCAAAATTCAAAAGTTGGTGTTGTTAGAATTTGCAGATTGGTTCTCTTCAATTGGTTCAATATCTTAAATATTGGTTCATATCCGTCCGTCCTACGTCTGTCTACAAACATCAGTTTATGATCGAGTAACAACTTATTGAAATGGAATATATATTTTGAACACAAATTGGAACATGAATCAGAAAAAAACCTGCTGTTCAACAGTACTTTGTCTCCAATACCTTCCTGATTGCACACGAGCAGCGAGGAGGAAGATCATTTTTAAGCTGTAAAGTCGCTTCAATATATGGCTATGTCCTTCCATCCGTCCGACTGTCAAAAACGAAAAGAAGAACCTTTCTAACCCACTGTGTTTAATTCTAACTGATTCTAAAGGGTGATTCTAAAGGGTGATTCTAAAGGGTGATTCCAAAGGGTAATTATAAGGTGTGATTCTAAAGTGTGATTCTAAAGTGTGATTCTAAAGTGTGATTCTAAAGTGTGATTATAAAGTGTGATTCTAAAGTGTGATTCTAAAGTGTGATTCTAAAGTGTGATTCTAAAGTGTGATTCTAAAGTGTGATTCTAAAGCGTTATTCGAAAAGGTAATTCCAAAGGGTGATTCTAAAGGGTGATTCTAAAGGGTAATTCTAAAGGGTAATTCAAAAGTGTTATTCGAAAGGGTAATTCCAAATGGTGATTCTAAAGGGTAATTCTAAAGGGTGATTATAAAGGGTAATTCTAAAGGGTAATTATAAAGGGTGATTATAAAGGGTAATTCTAAAGGGTATTTCTAAAGGGTGATTCTAAAGTGTAATTCTAAAGGGTGATTCTCAAGAGTAATTCTAAAGGGTGATTCTATAGGGTGATTATATAGGGTGATTATAAAGGGTGATTCTAAATGCTAATTCCAAAGGGTGATTCTAAAGGGTAATTCTAAAGGGCGATTCTAAGGGGTAATTCCAAAGGGTAATTTTAAAGGGTGATTCTAAAGAGTAATTCTGAAGAGTAATTCTAAAGTGTAATTCGAAAGGGTAATTCTAAAGTGAAATTTTGAAGGGTAATTCTAAAGGGTAATTCTAAAGGGTAATTCTAAAGGGTAATTTTAAAGGGTGATTCTAAAGAGTAATTCTGAAGAGTAATTCTGAAGAATAATTCTAAAGTGTAATTCGAAAGGGTAATTCTAAAGTGAAATTTTGAAGGGTAATTCTAAAGGGTAATTCTAAAGGGTAATTCTAAAGGGTAATTTTAAAGGGTAATTCTAAAGGGTGATTCTAAAGGGTAATTCTAATGGGTAATTCCAAAGGGTAATTCTAAAGGGTGATTCTAAAGGGTAATTCTAATGGGTAATTCCAAAGGGTAATTCCAAAGGGTAATTCTAAAGTGTAAATCTAAAGTGTAAGTCGAAAGGGTAATTCCAATGTGTAATTCTCAAGAGTAATTCCAAAGTGTGATTCTGAAGTGTAATTCTCAAGTGTAATTCTATAGTGTAATTCTAAAGTGTAATTCTGAAGGGTGATTCTAATGGGTAATTCTCAAGGGTGATTCTAAAGGGTGATCTAAAGGGTTTTAAAGGCTAATTATAAAGGGTTCCAAAGGTCATTTTAAAGGTTATTTCTAAAGGGTTATAAAGTGTAATTCTAATGGGTCTCGTTTGTTTCTCGTCTTTGCCTATTTCATATTTAAAATGCTAAACTGAACCGCTTCCTTCAGACACGGGTGCAATTGTTTTGTTTTTTTACTCTGTCTGCTTGCCTGTCAGTCAAACAAAATAAAAAATCATTCCATACATGAAACTCGATGTTATAAAGGACACAAACAGGCACGAATAAGTAATATAACGTGTTAGATAGGGTGGTGTCATATACACTGCATCAACGTCGGTAAAATGGTGGTAAATTCTGGAATTAATTTATTTGTACGACTTTTGAAATATTCATTTTATTTAAATTTATTTACATATTTGAACACTGTAGAACACAAATAGCCTTCTTAATACTTCGAAGAACCTCCAGCCTAGCAGTACTTGGACATCGTAAATAAGGGGGTGTACAAGGGTGATGCTGCTTCAGCCGCGCTAAACTTCCGGATTCTTTAAAACGATCTTTAAAATCATTATTACATTTACAACAACATGCATTTTAAGGCCATTTTCCCTGCTAGAGCGGGGGTTAGCCTTGCGGTCCCCATGACAGTCTTCTCCATTTTGCCATATTTTCTGCATCTCTCCTTGTTAACCCCATTGCCCGCATTTCTTCTTGCACCATCTTTAGCCAAGTCTTTCTCGGTCTTCCCCGTCCTCTACTTCCTTCTACATTCATTTCCATCACTCTTCTCAACCAATCACTTTCATCCTTCCTCAACACATGACCAAACCATCTCAACCTGTTCCTCTTCACAGCATCCATCACAGGCTCTATTCCCATCATCTTTCACAATTCATCATTTGGCTTCCTCTCTCTCAATGATACTCCGCACATCCACCGAACCATTCGCATTTCCACCCTTTCCAGCCTTTGTTGCTGCTCTACGTTCATTACCCATGTCTCGCTCCCATAAATCATAACACTTCTCACACATGCAGCATACACCTTTCCCTTCAGCTTCAACGACACTCCCCCCCTCGTCAGCACGCCACTCAGTTCCCGAAACTTCTTCCATGCACATCTCACTCTAGCAACCGTTGCCGAGTCTGATCCACCTTCTCCATTCAGCACGTCTCCTAGGTAGCAAAATGTTTTCACACCTTCCAGCTTCATGCCGTCTCCAAGATCCAACATTATTAAATTTAAATTGAAGTAAATATTTGAACACTGCGAGGGGTAGCGTGCTCTATGAATTCTCTAGTTGTTATTGTGTAAATTGCAAGTGGAGATGTTTCAACGACCAATGATGTGCTTTTATTTGGAACATGATGTTGTAAGATGACTGAAAGGATTGAAAACGAAGTTGAGAGTTTTTCGGCAGAAAAGTCAACGGATGGTTCTCGAGACGTTTTGGTGAAACAAAAATTTTAACGAGGAAACTAGGAGAAGACATGGTCAGAAGGACATTGTAGAGGAGGAAACCAAAGAAAGTGGAGATGAATAGGCCATGTCTGAAGAAAGGGAGAAATTTTGACAAGGGATCTCCATCTTTTGGGCAGAAATTGACAAGGGATCACCATCTTTTGGGAAACTTTGACTAGGGATCACCATCTTTTGGGCAGAAACTTTGACTAGGGATCTCCATCTTTTGGGCAGAACTTTGACTAGGGATCACCATCTTTTGGGAAACTTTGACTAGGGATCACCATCTTTTGGGCAGAAACTTTGACTAGGGATCACCATCTTTTGGGAAACTTTGACTAGGGATCACCATCTTTTGGGCAGAAACCTTGACTAGGGATCACCATCTTTTGGGAAACTTTGACTAGGGATCACCATCTTTTGGGCAGAAACTTTGACTAGGGATCTCCATCTTTTGGGCAGAACTTTGACTAGGGATCTCCATCTTTTGGGCAGAAACTTTGACGAGGGATCTCCATCTTTTGGGCAGAACTTTGACTAGGGATCTCCATCTTTTGGGCAGAAACTTTGACTAGGGATCTCCATCTTTTGGGCAGAAACTTTGACTAGGGATCTCCATCTTTTGGGCAGAAACTTTGACTAGGGATCTCCATCCTTTGGGCAACAACTGGAAAGAGGAAAGTTGGATGACCATAAATGACTTGGAGAAGGATGGTAGAACAAGAGATTAAAGAATTTAATGTCATGAACATCGAAGAAGTAGCAGAATTAGCCAAGAACAGAGAACGCTGATGGGTCAAAAGCCAAACAAGCAAAAGCTCAAAAGTTATTACTTCCTGTGCACCTCTAACCTCTGCATAACAATCTGACCAATGGGGATGGCTTGCAAGTGCATGATAAACCATTATTTAGTTTCCTGCTCCCTTTTTGCACTTGACTCAATAAAAAAAATTCAACTTGCAGGTTTTACCTGCAACCTTGTTAATTAAATGCCATCCATCAGCTTGAAGGTACAGAACACTACGATGGCTAAAAAGCCCCTGAAAACATTGATGTGAACTGCTACAGGCATGTTCCCCTCTTGCTTTCAATTGAATCATGTAAGGGAACACAAGGAACTTTAACACAGGAGAAGGCCATTTTGTCCATCATGCAAGCACTACATCAACACTATCCGTTTATTGACTCAACTTATCCTGTAGGGGGCAGTAAGAGTGTGGAGGGAAACAGTGGGGGCAGACGCAGGGACAGACTATTCAGATTTTGTCATGATCGACTATACAGTGAGGGCTGCCAGGATGACCCGGAGGAACACTCACTCGACTGTGAGCTCTCTATACTGGGTTTGAATCCCGACCTAGCTACAAACTGTCCACCTGGTGTTTCACAGGCAGGGTGTAATCATCAATGTGTGTGGTGTCCCTCGGATGGACGTTAAACTGGGTGTCCCGTCTGCTGGCATTAGTTGGTGGACGTTACAGATCACATGGTCTCATTCGCGAAGAGGAGGCGAGCTTTTGCCGGAACCATGAACAAATTACAAATTCCTTCCCTAACCTACAGGGGGCACAGCTGCTCTCCCAGCAATGATGCAAAGTGAAACATGCTTGGTGGATAAAGGCCATATATGTCACGTATGGAAATGTAATAACTGCTGCGATGATAAAGAGTCATCTCAATTCATTATCAGAGTGTGTGCGCAACAAACAAGGGCTGTGTGCAGACTGTTTCTGCCAACTTAGATATCTTCTCTGGCTTTGTTCCATCTATGAAAGCCACCCATAGTAAGTAGAAAAAAGAAAATGAAATAAAGAGTAAGTAATTCAATCATGTTGGAGAAATGGACTTTTTAAAAATGCAGTGGAAACATTACTGGGGAGGATATGCCCCCTGAGGATATGCCCCCAGAGGACATGCCCCCAGAGGACATGCCCCCTGAGGATATTCCCCCTGAGGATATTCCCCCTGAGGATATGCCCCCTGAGGATATGCCCCCTGAGGATATGCCCCCCTGAGGATATGCCCCCTTGGCATATTCCCCCTGAGGATATGCCCCCCGAGGATATTCCCCCTTGGCATATGCCCCCTTGGCATATGCCCCCTGAGGATATGTCCCCTTGGCATATGCCCCCTTGGCATATGCCCCCCTGAGGATATGCTCCCTGAGGATATGCCCCCTTGGCATATTCCCCCTGAGGATATTCCCCCTGAGGATATGCCCCCTGAGGATATTCCCCCTTGGCATATGCCCCCTTGGCATATGCCCCCTGAGGATATGCCCCCTGAGGATATGCCCCCTTGGCATATTCCCCCTGAGGATATTCCCCCTGAGGATATGCCCCCTGAGGATATTCCCCCTTGGAATATGCCCCCTTGGCATATGCCCCCTGAGGATATGTCCCCTTGGCATATGCCCCCTTGAGCCTGAGGGCTCAACCCACAGCCTCGCACCCTTAAGGAGTGAATATCCAAGGGAACTTTGCGTCGGCCACCACTGGTTACATTTGTTCCGTTACTAACATTTATGATTTAACCTTTCGAGAAGAAAAACATTCCTGGGTGGATCCATGAAAACAACATTCGGTTGTGAGATTATCTAGAGTTGCGACCGAGCCTATCCGAGACATCAAAACATGGCCTATCAGGGACAACTACAACGCTTACAGAATGCTCACTCATGTTGAGGCAAGACCAAAAGAACAATTCATTCCTTCAAGATCATTAGAATCTCTCAGGATGAAGCTGGGTCTAAGGGTCTATCACTTTCGCATGGCAGACAGGTCGGTGGTCTCTCTGTCGTCCTGGTCTTGCACCCTCTGATCTTTCTGCGTCCTCCTCTGCAGGGTGCACGTGTTTCACCAGCAACCCCCTCCTTGTGAAACTACCAAAATCCAGGATCACTGCTCACCTCCACTCATTCGTCCCCTTTCCTCCTGCCTTGTGGAACCAACTTCCAAATCCTCTTCAAGCCCATACTTCCCGTGGGAACTTGTTGTTTTTCCCAGGTCTTCAAGACAGATGTTCACCACCACCACAGATCATCCCCAATCCAAAAAGCATGAACTTTTATATCCTCGTTATGCACAAGAACTCTTCCTCAGCCCCCAAACCCACCTCTTTCCAAGCTTCCAGTTTTTCATTATGGAGCGCTTTGCGGCTCTGTCCATCTTGTCCACCATGTGTCCTCCCCGAGCGCTCATTCTTCCCCACATCCCTTATCCCTCCAGGTCTGCCTCTATTTTATCCCTCAACCCCGCGGTTGGTGTGCTTGCCCCTCTCCTTCTACCGTTTCTTTCCTTCTGTTCTATGAGCCTCGACATTGAATACAAAAGAAGCCGTTCGCAATATTCCCACGCAGAATGTACCAAATCCGAGCCGTTTACGTGGTCCTTCCACCAAGTTGAGCATCAGTTCCGTGAATGCGCATTTTCGCCAGGAAGGAAAAAGTTTGTAGAATATTTTTCAGCACCTAAGGTCGTGAGATTGCGAGTGGTGCCGACAGGGGGCGGTGAGCGCCGCGGCTTAAAGTAATCAAATTTAATCTAAACACACGGTCGGGACTAGAGCTCGGCCGTGGCAACAACAAGACACCGGAGGCAAAAAGGAATAAAAAGACCCTCGGTGGCCGCCAGCGGGAGGTCACTTAACGGATCCGCGACGAGGTCTAGCCCCGCTTGGTCCGTCACTTCCTCCGATGTAACCCCGCTCGTCACGCTCTCAGCCCGTTCCCCCTAATCTCGGCGTTAGAAGCACAATAGATTATAATGGCGGCGCGGAGACGGGAGGGAGCAAGGCGAAGGGCGGCTCGAGGAGCTTCGGGGAGGCACGACCGCAGTCGAGTGGGTGGAGGGACGATCGGAAGGGGTTCGTATGTATCTCGTCGTTCGGATCACTCACTGTTCGCGGAGTAGCAGCTTGTTCCGACTGCGATGGTAGCACTCCTTGGCCTGGCGGGCGTTCGCCCTGCGGCGGACGAGCAGCTCCAGACAGGCGGCGCATCGACACGGCTGGTAGGGACAAGCGTGTCCGGCCAGGAAGGAGTCGGCGCCGTGCAGGAGGCAGCGCTTGCACGTGGGCGCCTTGCGCTTGGACACTCGGACGGGACTCGAGACGTACGCGTTGTCCGCTTCGCGCCCATCGTGATCGTTTCCCCGCTCGCCACCGTCTTCAGCGTCTACGTCGTCCGATCCATCGACACCGCCGTCGTCGAGTCCTCCGACCTGAACCACCTCCCACTGACCGTCCTCCATGTCCCCCTAAGATCTTCTGCCTCACTCCCGCAGAATTAGATTAACTGAGACGGCGCCTAGCGTCCGCCCAGCGCTCTAACACTATAAATGGCTTTCATCTCCCTCCACCCGCCCCGTCCTCCTCCGTTTTGTTATATACCAGCGTGAGAAACTCTCCGGAATCATAACGGTCCTAAACGAACTTCCCCACTGTTTCGGTCCACTGTAGTAACTTTGCGTCGCCTGCACCCAACTTGATCAACTTGAAAGCATTCCCTAAACTTACGTCTCGTCACTCCCATCTCGGACACGTTCTTCGACCGATGCAAAGTTAACTTCACTCGAGTACTTTCAAAGTATTCCATTACGTTGTGGGTAACGGTGGATGCAGGTGACAACTCTTTCATCCCTTTACTATAAACCGTAGCAGACACCTGCTCAATGAGTCTTGCAAGCGTGTACCTTCTCAAGGTAACCCTGTAACACTTTGGAGGGCAAATAAAAGTTGTTAAATTCTAAACTAACCTGAAGAATCCACCATCTTTGAACATAATTGTCACCAAAGTGACAAAGTGTCACCAAAATCCACCAAATCCGACTTTACATTAAATACTCAGAGTGACTTTTTTGGACAAATGTACTTTTGTAGATGTGCAGTTCCTCGGATAAAACCACACAGTATGCACGATTCCAATTCAGATGTACCGTACTCTGTTACAGAGCGTCGGAGCTGCTGAAGAAGTTTCTTGGCAAGGGTTACACTGGGTGGTTTGCCATTGCCTTCCCAGCTGAAGTCCGGGCAAGAATTTGTAATTTGTTCAGGGTGCCGGCGATGACTCGCCTACTCTTTGTGAAAGACACCGTGGGGTCTTTAACGTCTACCAACTTATGCCAGCAGATGAGACGCCCAGTTTAACATCCATCCGAGGGACGGCACACACAATGATGAATCACCTTACCTGTGAAATACCGGGGTGAAGGTTTATAGCTGGGTCAGGATGACGGCTTAGAGGCGAGTGTGCGTACCTCCAGAGCCATCCTGCTAGTCTAGTATGTGTGTATATTGTCGCGTGGTTGGCTCAGTTAACACCGAGCGTCACCACGGATGGAATCGAGCTTTAATGGAGGCGTTTATTCAATCCAATGGCGACCGATACGCGAGACGGAATGAACAGTGCCGACTTACCTTCACGGCCGCAGGCGTCTTCAACCTGAAATCGATAAATCAAACCAAAAACGGAATTCAGAATGTACAAAAGGAATATTTATTACGGACCCGAGAACAATGGATGCGACGGTAAATAAATAATGTTCCTAAATCGGGATCCCGCACACGTCACTTCACATACAAGACAAGGGAAATAATTAAATAAAAGAATCGTCGTGTTTGGGGTTTGTGTGATGCATCTTATCTGTCTGCTGTCGTCCAGGCCCCAAACTCACGTCCGGACCCGGCTCAGTGCTTGGCGGGAAGGAGGCCTCAGTCCGCCTCGTTCGCGCGCTCTGCTAATCAGCGCACGCCGCCCGGCAGGCCCCGCTCGCACGATCGTCGCTCCACTGTCTTTCGTCAAGCAGGTAAATTCGAATCGCAAAGGAAGAGGTCCAAACGGAGACGAAAATCACAGGCAGAGGGAGGTCCAGGCAGGAAGGAACCAGGGACGAGAGAGAGGCAAGGGAAGAAAAGAAAATGCCGGCCAGGGAGAGGTTTTACTGGCAGTATTCCGACGTCAGCTCGCTTCCCCCCCAACCAGTGTGTCGCTTACTTGTCGCCTTTCGTGCCCTTTTTCGTCACCGGCGCTTGCCCTGCAATCAGTGCGTAGCTTGTTGGTTGTTCGTTCGCGCCTTCCGCACTGATTGGCCGTGGTCTCATCGGTTGGTGGTCAATCAGTGTGTCGCTCCTTTACCTTTCTCACCCCCAATCACGGGGAAGCTTTTTGCCCTTCCTTCGACCAATCACACATCCTCCCCATCTCTGCCAATCCGTGTGGTGTTTGTTGCTCGCCCCTCCCCTGGCCAATCACAAGTTCTCCGGGGCGTGGCTCCCAGCCTGCCTGGTCATTGTGTGAAAGCCATGGTGTACCACTGCGTGGCCGCTGCCTGCTTGTCTTTCCAGTCAGTTCTTATGGTCAGTCATTGTAAGGGGGGGGATTTAATTAATGTGGTGCACTAATGGGCCTATCTAATGTCTACAAGAGTGCATTGCCAAAAGGGACACAGGTATGATCACCAGGTCTGACACACAGGGGAATTATCTTAGTCCCTAGAACTATTTATCACCGGATTATCCTCGTATGATCACAGGTACACACTTACCCCGACAAACCGCCTGAACACATAACTTATTACAGGTGAGATTCTCTAGCACGACAGACGAAGCATGATACCTATTCAGATCTACCTAAATCTATATATGATCCACCACGCGGTAACCGGGTTGCCCCGTGATTTTAAATCATTTTACATAATTAATTAATTTATTTTAGGGGGAATGTAACCCGGGTGCGTCATAGGAAAATCCTTTGTGACACCTTTGTGAATGACTTTGTGACACAAAGGATTTTCCTATCACATGAACCCAGGCCAGGGGGCTTCAATTGGGAGGCCCAAATGAAAAGGCAAAATATCAGAAATTGAAGGGTTTTTTACATTTTAAACGATTCATATAAACATCCGTTGAATCAAATGTTATGGATTCGTCACTTCCGTTGTTGTGGTTTTCATCCACTGTAAACATTTTTGATTCCATGTACTATTATTGTTGTTGTTTAAGGGAGATCGAGGTTACTATTTGCAAAAGGCAAAAAGTTAATGTTTTAAATGAAACCGGAACCGGACGACGACGAAGAGGAAGAGGAGGGGGAGAAGGCGGAGCGAGTGAGTCGGGGAAGAAGCCTAGCTGCTTCGAGGTCTGGAGCAAACGTTGACAAACGGAGGTCACTAGCGAACTTTGGGTTTCCCAGGAAAGGGATTCCTGCGACAGAGTTGTTATCGCTGTGACGGATCAACCTGCATGTCAGGTTTTGCGGTCGATTCCGAAGAGAATCGTGGGAGTGCCGTTACGCCAAGAGAACGGGCCGTCGGCCATTTTTACCTTGCGCAGGACTTGCGCTTCGCTCAAGGTTTCATCTCACTTCAGCCATTTTCACCGCATTCAGACGTTGATCTGGTGTGTGTGTGTGTGTGTGTGTGTGTGTGTGTGTGTGTGTGTGTGTGTGTGTGTGTGTGTGTGTAACGTGGCTTTTGAGTGGAAAATCTGCGTGTCGCCGATTTGGCGCCGTAAAACGTCCATACCCGAGGGTGTGATTTCCCAGTCGCCTTGAGGGCGCCTTTGCGCAGCTTTGGCAGCAGGACTGTAACTGGCAACCCAACGGGATTCTGGTCTCGATTGGACATTGTTCTGACGATCGCTGGAGCGGATCGACTTTGGCTTGAAGCCGGAATCAACTTTGGCTTGAAGCCGGGATTAGAGACATTGGGAATCTTCTTCTTTTCGCTCACTTGGAGCACAGTGAGTTATATTGTACGAACCTGATGGTACCATCATAGGAAAGATATATTGGTTGTACAATTGATTGCTATTGTTGTTGTACTGTTATTCTTGTGTGATCTTAATACAATATTTGTTTGTTGGTAACAATTGGTGTGGCTTCACCATTGATCTTTGACATACAGAATAACACATTTTTCTGCCATGACTCCTCTCAGGGCTCGGAGGTACACCGTGACCAGGGGGGTTGGGGAGGAGCACGTAACAGAAATTGGGGGCTCGTCCGAGTAATAGAAATTGGGGGCTCGTCTTTGCTAAGAGAAATTGGGGGCTCGTCTTTGCTGACAAAATTCCCTAAATATCGTCCGGGATTAAATTCCCTAATAACATTCGTCCGGGATCTAATTCCCTAACATTCCCAAAATTCCCAAATTTGGAATTTCTCTAACATTCCCAGATTTGTCAAAAAAATTGGAAATTTTTTGTGTGAAGGTTAACAGGTGCTAACTAATAGTCACCATGGTGTTTGACGCAGAAAAGTTGGCGGCGTCCCCTAATGAGGCACAGTTCCAAGCGTTAAAAAGATCGGAACTCTTGATATTGGCCAAACATTTTAACTTGGAGGTCCGAGCTCATATGAAGAAAGCAGAGATGCAGACATTGGTGGTAGAATCTCTGGTGGGACAAGGAACATGGAAAGAGGTAGCCTTGGATTGGTTACCCGAGGAACAAGAAAATGTGGAGCTCCGGAAAATGGAGATGCAACTGCAGAGCCAGGAAAGGTTAAAAGAGTTGGAATGGAAAGCCGAGGAAAGAAGAGCAGAGGAAAGGAGAGCTGAAAGGGAACTCGAGGAAAGAAGAGTAGAACAGGAACGAGAACTCGAGGAGAGAAGAACAGAGGAAAGGAGAGCTGAGGAAGAGAGAAGAGCAGAGGAAAGGAGAGCTGAAGAAGAAAGAAGAGCAGGGGAAAGGGCAGAGGAAAGGAGAGCCGAAAGGGAGTTAAAGGAACATGACATGGAGTATCAGAAGGAATTTAAACTCAAGGAGCTGGAATTAATGGGAGAACGGAGAGAAGTAGTATCCATGCCGGCTAGTTCGACAACTAGTCAGAACACTTGGGATGTTGGTAGGCATGTGAGGCTGGTTCCACCCTTCAATGAAAAGGAGGTAACTAAGTTTTTTTTTACACTTTGAGAAAGTGGCTCAAATGCTAAAATGGCCTGTGGGGTCCTGGACTATGTTAGTGCAAAGTGTTTTGGTGGGTAAAGCTCAAGATATCTATTCGGCTTTACCAATTGACCAATGTGCAGATTATGACAGAGTGAAGAAAACCATTCTCAAAGCCTATGAATTGGTCCCTGAAGCAGCCTAGAGATGACTATGAGGACAAATCTGATACCGCGACTTTTAGGGATCAGAAGACTACAGTTCCAAGACAGACTTATCTTCCGGGCTGCCCGAGGCAGACCACGAGTTTTTCCTCCGGGCCTACTTGCGCTTTTTGCAAGAAACCTGGGCAATTGATGTCCCAATGTTACGCCCTGAAAAGGAAAAATCAGGAGCGGAGTCAGACTAGTACAACTCCGAATGCATTGGCCAATGCGAGAAATCGTCCTTGGAGGACAGTGCCTTGTGAAGGTTCCCATGCCAAAGTTACGGCATCACAGAACGACCTTGTTCAAGAGGGTTACAAACCTTTTATTTCAGAGGGGTTTGTGTCGCTGGATGGAGACTTGACTAACCAGAGACCTGTTAGGGTATTGAGGGACACAGGAGCACATCAATCTTTGATGCTTGAAGGCATTTTGCCATTGTCAGAGAAGACAGCAACTGGTGTTAGTGTTCTTTTACAGGGGGTTGGTGGCTATGTTAAAGCTCCTCTTCATGTCATCCATTTGAAGTCTGATTTGGTGTCAGGACTGGTCACCGTAGGTTTACAAGCCACCCTTCTTGTAGAGGGAATCTCTTTTATTATCGGGAATGATTTGGCCGGTGGTCGAGTTTTTGGTAATCCAATGTTGGTTGAAAAGCCCAGTATGGAAAATAACACCGCACAGTTAGAGCAGGAGATTCTGGGTATCTTTCCATCCTGTGCAGTGACTCGTGCTATGGGTAGGAAGCGCTCTGAAGAGAAGGAGAAGGAAGGCGATGTGGATTTGGGTTCCTTGGAGGTATTGGAGGAAAATTCTGAAAGAGATAATAGGAAAGGGAGTGACATCAAGGAACTTAAGGAAAAGGTCGCATCTGGAACCAATGAGGAAATGGAGTGTCCGTCGGAGACATCTGGGAACGAGGTTGAGCAAACAGTGCTGGTCCGAAAGAGACTTGTTGAAGAACAACACAGAGATTCGGAGATCCGGAGTTTAATTGGTAAAGCCGTTGCAGAGGAAGAGGCTATGAAGATACCTGTTGGTTACTTCATGAAAGGGGAAATACTCATGAGAAAATGGAGACCACCGGAGGTGCCAGCAAACGATGAGTGGAAAGTTCATTACCAAATTGTGGTGCCACCACCATACCGGAAGGAGATATTGAGTTTGGCGCATGAGACACCTTTGGCCGGGCACCTTGGAGTGAACAAGACATGTGAGAGAATATTGGTACATTTTTTCTGGCCAGGATTGCGACGTGATGTGGCGGAGTTCTGCAAATCTTGCCATTCTTGCCAGTTGGTGGGAAAACCTAATCAGAAAGTCCCATCCGCACCTTTAAAACCCATTCCAGCTTTTGAAGAGCCATTCAGCCGTGTCATTATTGACTGTGTAGGCCCTTTACCTAAAACTAAGGCTGGACATCAGTATTTGTTGACCATCATGTGCGCTTCCACAAGGTTCCCAGAGGCAGTGCCCCTTAGAAAAATTACTGCGGCAGTTATTGCGAAGGCCTTGATTAAATTTTTCACTTTGGTTGGCCTACCTAAGGTCATCCAGTCTGATCAGGGTTCCAATTTCATGTCAACGCTTTTTCAGCAAGTGGTATACCTGTTGGGAGTGGAGCAAGTAAGATCAAGTACTTACCATCCCGAGAGCCAAGGGGCCTTGGAAAGGTTTCACCAGACATTGAAGAATATGATCAGAACGTATTGTTTTGAATGTGACAAGGATTGGGATGAAAGAATACCCTTATTGTTGTTTGCTATGAGGGAATCTGTTCAGGAGTCATTGGGGTTCAGTCCTTTTGAACTTGTGTTTGGACACGCAGTGCGAGGACCGTTGAAATTGGTGAAAGAACAGTGGCTACAGGAGAAGTCACAGTCAACAGTGGTGGAGTATGTTTCAACGGTTAGGCACAGATTGGCAAAGGCTTGTGAAGTTGTGAGAAGAAACTTGAAAGTGACAGGACAAAATGAAAGTGAGACATGACAAGAAATCACAGATAAGAAATTTCAGTCCTGAGGACCGAGTATTAGTGTGTTGCCTCCTGTTCCAGGTCAGCTACTACAGGCGAGATATTTTGGTCCCTATGCAATCGAAAGGAGGGTTAATGAATCAGATTACATGGTGGCAACTCCCGACCGACAGAAAAAGCAGCAGCTGTGTCATGTCAACCGACTGAAGAAATATTATGAGAGGAAGCCTGTGAAAAAAATGGTTCCTGTCTCACCTGTCGTGCCTGTAGTCGGGGTGCAAGAGAATCCAGAGGTTGAGGCCGGTGTGAAGTTTGATAACTTTGATGACCAGGCTTGTCCCAGATTGACGAACACGGAAGTGTTGAGTCATTTAGATGAGAAATTAGGTCATTTGACGAGGGAACAACAAGGACAACTGTCCAGCCTAATTTTTGAGTTTGCACATTTGTTCACAGATGTACCTGGTCATACTGACTTGGTATATCATGATATTGAGGTGGGGGAAGCCACTCCTGTGAAACAACACCCCTATCGTATGAACCCTGTGAAGATGGATTATCTTCGGAAGGAGGTTCAGTATATGTTGGAGAATGACATCATCGAACCAAGCAGCAGTGAATGGAGCTCACCATGTGTGTTGGTTCCAAAACCCGATGGCAGTTTTCGCTGTTGTACGGATTTAAAATGGGTTAATGCAGTGACCAAGACCGACTCATATCCCATCCCGAGGATTGATGACTGTATTGATAGAATAGGCCCAGCTAAATTTGTAACGAAATTTGACTTGCTGAAAGGGTATTGGCAGATTCCTCTTACTGATAGAGCCAAGGAAATCTCGGCTTTAGTCACACCAAATGGGTTGTATCAGTACAAGGTTCTTCCCTTTGGATTGAAAAACGGGCCTGCTACATTTCAACGGCTGATTAATAAGCTCATTGCAGACCTTGAGGGCGTGGAGGCTTATCTGGATGTCGTCATCATCCACACCATGACCATGGAAGATCATATTAAACAAATTCATGCATTTTTCAAGAAATTGACCGAGGCAGGGTTGACCATCAACTTATCTAAGAGTGAGTTTGTAAAAGCACAGGTGGTGTTCCTAGGCCATGTAGTAGGTCAGGGTCAGGAGCAACCGGTGACAGCCAAGATAGAAGCCATTGATCGCTTCCAAGTTCCAAAAGGGAAGAAGGAGCTTATGAGATTCTTGGGTATGGCAGGTTGGTACCGGCAGTTCTGCAGGAATTGTTCTGATGTGGTAGCCCCTTTAACGAATTTGCTGAGGAAAGAGACCAAGTTTGTTTGGGATGACAAATGTCAAGCTGCCTTTGCCCACGACAAAGCGATATTAATGAGCTCTCCTGTCCTCGCAGCCCCGGATTTTCAAGAACCATTCAAGTTGGCCATTGATGCAAGTGATGTGGGGGCTGGGGCAGTTCTATTACAGGAAGATGAGGATGGAGTGGATCACCCGGTGTGCTACTACTCCAGAAAGTTTAACAAACATCAGGCAAATTATGCCACTGTGGAAAAAGAGACCCTTGCTCTCCTGCTAGCGCTTCAGCATTATGAGGTGTATCTGGGAACTACTACCTTTCCTATAAAAGTCTTCACTGATCACAACCCCTTAACCTTCATTCAAAAAATGAAAAATAAAAACCAGAGGTTGATGAGATGGAGTTTGGCTTTGCAGGAGTTCAACTTGGAAATTGAGCATGTAAAGGGCAGGGGCAATGTCGTTGCTGATGCTTTGTGAACTAACTTTGGAAATTTCTGTAGGTTGTTTGGAAGTTTTGTTGCTTTATTTTGGGAAATATTAATTATCGTTACTCACGGGAATTGATGATTTGGGTGTGAGTTTTACTTTTGTTTGTTAAAAGAGTTTTTGCCTGCAAACTTTGGGTTTCCCAGGAAATGGATTCCTGCGACAGAGTTGTTATCGCTGTGACGGATCAACCTGCATGTCAGGTTTTGCGGTCGATTCCGAAGAGAATCGTGGGAGTGCCGTTACGCCACGAGAATGGGCCGTCGGCCATTTTTACCTCACGCAGGACTTGCGCTTCGCTCAAGGTTTCATCTCGCTTCGACCATTTTCACCGCATTCAGACGTTGATCTGGTGTGTGTGTGTGTAACGTGGCTTTTGAGTGGAAAATCTGCGTGTCGCCGATTTGGAGCCGTGAAACGTCCATACCCGAGGGACGTGAAACGTCCATACCCAACAGCTTTCTGTTGTGCCATTGTACCTTACAACTGGCAAATGGCTTGGGGATCGAAAAAAATACCCGCACTGTTTGCCAAGACTTCTTTTGAAGATGATTGACGACGTTCAAAAATCCAAGTCCAGAATGGTGAGCTGCTGGACAGCTTCACATCAACTGCAATGTCTGAAGGTTCCTTTGTGATGTCGACAATCACCTTGTTTGTTACCTCTCTCACCGAAGGTGATGTTTTCACCCCTGTCTCTTTGCCTGTGAACAGGATAGCTCAAAAAGTTGTGGACGGATTCGGACGAAATTTGGCGGAGAGGTAGTGTATGTGACAAGGACAAAATGATTCGATTTTGGTGAAGATCCGGTTCTGGCACATATAATTTGTTAAGTTATTCTTCACCATTGGGAGATAGGGCCGAAAACGATACATAGCAGGATATCTCAAAAAGTTGTAGACGGATTTGGACGAAACATGGTGGACAGGTTTGGGTGTATGACAAGGATGAATAGTTTCGATTTTGGTGAAGATCTGAATATGGATTCGGATACGAAAATTATTAAATCTTTTAAGTGCTTCTTCAACATTGAGAGATCGGGCGAAAAGCGATATATAACATGATATTTTAAAAAGTTATGGACGAGTTAAGACTAAACTTGGTGGACGAGTTGGTTAGGTGACAAGAACAAGCTGATTTGATTTTGGTTCAGGTCCGAATCCATATCCGGTCTATCAGTGGGATGCAAAACGTAAACTGTTCGGCCTGGCAGAGGTTATGCGCTCTACCGAGTGTCATTCTAGTTTGAAGTGTTATCAGAACTTTTTCCACTGTGCCTCAGGATTAAACGAGGGCACTTTAAGAACCCAAACCAGAGCTCAAAAAGTTTTAGGGAATTATTTTCAGACAAGTCTTCGGAAGGTTCCGCAAATCCTTACGCATTGCCGAATTCATGCGGGCCGAGGTTCCATCATACCCAGGACTTGTGTCCTTCCCTGGATATAGATGGCATTTGCCAAAATGGGAAAGCAGCAAATGGGTGTGGATTTTATTGTTCCACTTATGATTCTCATCACAGCATTAAGCTGAACATTAAGAGATTTGGTTTGTGAGTTGCCTGGCCTAAACGGTGTGCAATACTCAGCAGTGGAGTCCACCTGTATGAAGTGTGTGCACCTCAGTGCCATGTGTTGTGCCCGCAAGCTTTCGGAGAAAAGGAGTTCTTGCTTTTGCCTTTTCACATATATTTTCCAGATGAACTTTTTAACATAAAGCTTCTGTCCAAAGTTACCCCCAAGTTCTTTAGATAAGACGTGCATGGCTTGGTGGTCGAGTGGGTAAAGCTTTGTTGCATTGCCCTCATTGATGTACGTTTTATTCCCATGGCTGCTGTATGGAAATGTACACACCTTGTGATGCAGTGGCGATGAATGACGATGTGTGTTTACAAGTGGGAATAAGAACCCCTTGTGTTTTAATAGAGCAATGATAGTAATTCAGTGATTGTAGTATTTTAGCCTAAATTAAGAATACATTATCCAACAAACAAAAATGCCAGAGATTGCAAAGGAACCAAAAGTATAGACTATTCAGTCTTGTAATATCAAGCAGGAAAGATTGAATCCATGAAAATTCCCAAAATGAGTAACAAATGTCTGGCCAAAAGTATGTTTGAGGTGGATACAGAAATCAGGAGATTGGCTGTGTCCAATTATATTGAACATTCAACTTTGGAGTTTGGTTAACTAGTGTAACTACATTAAACAGATTAGCAATAAAGTTCCGAGATCAGCGAGTATGCCATGTGGTGCAAGATTCATTGATATGCCACCACTCACCACTTGTCCATTGTGTATTCCAGGCTCGTTGATGACTTGGTCAACGAGGCAGGCGGAATTGCCGCCACTACGTTGTCTGTCAGAATCCAACGTGAGAATTGGTCATGTTGATCATTGGTAGACCCAAAATCAGTTTCAGATTCTTGTCGATCATCCTTCATGGAATGTCTGGTTAGCTCATATTTTGGTGCCCGGTTACCATCATAGCTCGGTATAAGAGCGATCAATGAGTGAGAGAAAACGTGACCAGTATACATTGCTGAACCGAGATACACTCACAGATGGCATGGGAGACAAAAATTAAAAAGTGTGACACCATTGTTTTTGCTCAACCTCTCATGCATAACATCACATACCGTATTACCAAAAGTATTGGGACAGTAAGGAAATATGAAGAGTTAATAACAACTTCATTCCATTTTTAATAGGGTGTTGCTCTACCTTGGACAGCAAGCATAACGAGCACAGCTCCCTGTACCAAATATAGCTAGATATCAGGCATTCAGTGGTCTGTTGATTCTGTAACTCAGCAGTAATTCCAAGACGTCCTAGAGATGTTTGATTAGGTTTAGGTCAGGGCTATGCATTTTCATGCTGGTAGATGTAAATAAAAACCTCAACTGAGTGATGAATCAAAGAGGCATTACCCAAAATGTCACAATAACAGAATGCTTTGCAGTGTGGGAAAAATATTCGCAGGCAGCTTGGGAGGGGTTGTTTCAAGTTTGGGTGTGCCATTAGTATCCCATTACTTTTGGTAATCAATTGAAAAAAATAAAATAATAAATAGGACCACTTGGCCTAATGTTGAAACCCAAATGTGGTAGTATTCTGACTGGTGGCTCTGGAGAAGAAGATTTTTGAAGGAATTTACTAAGTCTGCCATTTTGACACACTTAAAGTCATGACCAGAACGAGCTTTGCAATCCCCATTACCAGTCAGGAGCAGAACCTTGCTGCCAAATCACAGCCGGATTGGCCCAGCGGTTCGGCCGGAGAAGTCGAAATAAGAGATGGACAGACGGACGGACAATCAGTGCACGATGACAATACCTTATCTGGAATTCCAATTCCAGACAAGCTAAAAGCAGTGAATTGGTTCGAGAAAACATTTCGTTCATTCATTTGACATTGGAAACAGATCAGGAAGAAATAACTGGCCACCTATTATGAGCTGTGGCTCCAGAACACCGGACAATCTTTTGTTGAACTTTTCAACTTGGTGTTTAACATACATGTTTATACATACGGTATGCTTATTTTTAATTCCATTAAAATTCTCCCATATTGTGTTTCTCCTCCACTATCTTCCTGCTTATATTGTTTTTCCTGCGTTTATGTAGTCAAAGCAGTTCCCAAGGGTCATAATGTGCGTGTTACTTATCACCACCGTCTTATATTATGCAGATGTGACTGTTCCTCTTTTATATTCTTTAAATAGATTGCAATTTAAGTAATCCGCCAAATCTTAAGAAAAAATAAATCTTGAGAAAAACTTCCATAATACATGTTAGAAATTGTATTGAGAAATTTCTGAAACTCCCACACACCTAAAGAGGACATCCGCTGGAACCCCAAAAGGTTCCGCAGAAAGTTTGGCGGAGTTAGCCCCAAAACTAAGGGAGTAGTTTGGGGATGAACAGACAGACAGACACTCCTGCTTTATTATATAGACTAGTGGGACACCCGTGGGAAACCCACGCGCATAGACGTGTATGACATTTGGACATCTTGAGTTAGATGTTGCATGTAGAGTTTTCCAAAATGGGTACTGCCAATTCAACAGATCCAGAAATTATGTGATCCACACAATATATTTACTTTACATAATATGTGAATACATGTCCATGCACATGGGAAATACAGTTTGTAATGTGTAATTACACGTAATGTAAAATGTGTTTAAGATCTCAAATCTAGCCCCCTTCCCCTTCCCTCCCCTCTCTCCCCCAACCATGTCACGCACACTTCACAGGGGAGAAGGGGAGGGGATCCCACACAGTGGAGAAGAGGGATGGTCAGGGGAGAGAGCAGAGAGGGGTGGGAGAGGGGGGAGAGTGAGACTTCTACTTTGACTTGAGAGGAGGGAGTGGAGAGAACCTTCCTTGACTGACTTACTTCTGTTGTTCATTTTTAAACTTAAAAGCATCGAATACACTTGGCTTTCCAAATTAAAAATTCCTTAAAACCAAACGTTATTATTTAATAAATATTGTATTCTATAGTTAGTCCACATATACAATTTATTACGGACAAAGTTTTTCGAAGTATTGTTTAATTATATAGGTGAAAAAAAGTTAACCCGCCTAAAATAAACTCTTCGTATACACGCCGGGAATATGAAAAAATATAATTACACTACAGTTCGATCTGCAACTTCAGTTTTCAGTTGCTGTACTTTTACTAAGGAATAATATAAATAACTAATTCCCTAATGGGAAACCCAACCCTCCCTCCTCTCCATCCATCTCCACCTCCTGACTCCTCTCCCCCCTGACTCCTCTCCAACCCCTTACTTCTCTCCCCTCCACCCTTCACTCCTCTCCATCCCTCACTCACCTCTCCATTCTTCACTCTCCTTTACCCCTCTCACTCTCCACTACCCCTCTCACTCTCCTCTACCCCTCTCACTCTCCTCTACCCCTCTCACTCTCCTCTACCCCTCTCACTCTCCTCTACCCCTCTCACTCTCCTCTACCCCTCTCACTCTCCTCTACCCCTCTCACTCTCCTCTACCCCTCTCACTCTCCTCTACCCCTCTCACTCTCCTCTACCCCTCTCACTCTCCTCTACCCCTCTCACTCTCCTCTACCCCTCTCACTCTCCTTTACCCCTCTCACTCTCCTCTACCCCTCTCACTCCTCTCCCCCCTCATTCTCCTGTCCCCTCACTCCTCTCCTCTCCCACCTCATTATCCAGTCCCCTCACTCTCCTCTCCCTCCTCTCCTGCCTTACTCTATGCCTTACTCTACTCCTTCCTCTCCCTCTCTCCTCTCCCTCCTCATCTGTATCCCCCGTCCCCACATCATGGCCGACAGATACATTCAAAATAGCTATTAGAATGCATTTTTAAAACGGCAATATTAGTCCGATTTTCTCACCCGCAACCAAGCCTTAAACCATCTTAGTGACTACGAAAAATGAAATCAGATGGTGAATTAGAGTTGAGATAATGCCGTGAAGGAGTCAGAAAGCACAAACCTAACAAAAGAGGCTTCGGAGGCCTTCAGAGCAAACAAAATGTGGTGGAGATTTGTTTTTGAAGCCCCACCCTCAATGGGTGCCGAACAGACCTACTGGAGGAGAGTATTATAGTGTCGACAACAACCCATACAGCCCCCACTCCCACCATCCTCCTCCCAAACATGATTAATAGTAAATATCATGATTTAAAACTTACCCTGTGCATCAACAAGCCCCATACTTCAGGACCTTTCCATTGGTGTTAAGAAGCACAAGGATTTGGATAGAACGCACCATCTACGAACCTTCGGCCTTTCTTGGGCTCATATCGTTGAGTTTTTGCAATACGGACAGGAAGATATCAACCTTTTGGATGAGTTGATCAGGAAATTCTCCAACTCTTTCACTGTGCAGAGGCACCCCCTTTCTCGCAGGTACACTTATGAGTACTTTCGGATTCCTAAAAAGTTGTTTTAGTCGGTTTATTCTACAATCCTTATCTGGCACTTATGATACATGTACAGGCCGCAATATTTACTTCATTACCAGGGGTGTCAGCGCATGCGTACTGAGCAATCTGTGGTGGATTACATCATTTTGAAAGTTCGTATTTCTGAGAATCAAGCAAAGAAGAAGCACTGACCATTTTAAAAGTCTTTGGCGTGACTCTGCCTCGGTCAGAATGAAACTACTGACCTTCCACACTCAGAATCAGAGCAGACACTTAAACTGTTAAGGCATAGAGGCTGGTACATGTGATATTATTTTATAAACCTCTTAGATACATTAATCAGTGTAAATGATGAGAGCAAGAACACGAGATAGGCCAAGATCAATCTTCACGTGGTAATCAATTCACTCAAAGAACAATGACACTTATAAACAACTGCAATGTGAAGATGATACTGTATAGCCATTTTCACTTCCTGAGCAAATATTGTACAAGAAAAAACATTGATTCCTGCTTGTTCAAAACCACCCATATCAGCCATCTTCTCAGCTGACTCTCAACAAGTCTAATCAGCCTCCAGTTGTTGAACAACTCTCGACAACTCCAATCAGCTTCCTGTGATCAACAGATCTCTACAGCTCCTTTCAGCTTCCTGTTGGTCTCCAACTCTCAACAACTCCAATCAGCTTTCTGTGATCAACAAATCTCAACAACTCCAATCAGCTTTCTGTGATCAACAAATCTCAACAACTCCAATCAGCTTCCTGTGATGAACAACTCTCAACAACTCCAATCAGCTTCCTGTGATCAACAGATCTCAACAACTCCAATCAGCTTCCAGTGATCAACAACTCTCAACAACTCCAATCAGCTTCCTGTGATCAACAGCTCTCAACAACTCCAATCAGCTTCCTGTGATCAACAACTCTCAAAAACTCCAATCAGCTTCCTGTGATCAACAACTCTCAACAACTCCAATCAGCTTCCTGTGATCAACAGATCTCAACAACTCCAATCAGCTTCCTGTGATCAACAAATCTCAACAACTCCAATGAGCTTCCTGTGATCAATAACTCTCAACAACTCCAATCAGCTTCCTGTGATCAACAACTCTCAACAACTCCAATCAGCTTCCTGTGATCAACAACTCTCAACAACTCCAATCAGCTTCCTGTGATCAACAGATCTCAACAATTCCAATCAGCTTCCTGTGATCAACAACTCTCAACAACTCCAATCAGCTTCCTGTGATCAACAGATCTCAACAATTCCAATCAGCTTCCTGTGATCAACAACTCTCAACAACTCCAATGAACTTCCTGTGATCAACAACTCTCAACAACTCCAATCAGCTTCCTGTGATCAACAAATCTCAACAACTCCAATGAGCTTCCTGTGATCAACAACTCTCAACAACTCCAATCAGCTTCCTGTGATCAACAGATCTCAACAACTCCAATCAGCTTCCTGTGATCAACAACTCCCAACAACTCCAATCAGCTTCCTCTTGGTCTCCAACCCTCTACAGCTTATTTCAGCTTCCTGTTGGTCTCCACTCTCGACAACTCATATTAGCTTCCTGTTGGTCTCCAACTCTCGACAACTCATATTAGCTTCCTGTTGGTCTCCAACTCTCGACAACTCATATTAGCTTCCTGTTGGTCTCCAACTCTCGACAACTCATATTAGCTTCCTGTTGGTCTCCAACTCTCGACAACTCATATTAGCTTCCTGTTGGTCTCCAACTCTCGACAACTCATATTAGCTTCCTGTTGGTCTCCAACTCTCGACAACTCATATTAGCTTCCTGTTGGTCTCCACTCTCGACAACTCATATTAGCTTCCTGTTGGTCTCCACTCTCGACAACTCATATTAGCTTCCTGTTGGTCTCCACTCTCGACAACTCATATTAGCTTCCTGTTGGTCTCCAACTCTCGACAACTCATATTAGCTTCCTGTTGGTCTCCAACTCTCGACAACTCATATTAGCTTCCTGTTGGTCTCCAACTCTCGACAACTCATATTAGCTTCCTGTTGGTCTCCAACTCTCGACAACTCATATTAGCTTCCTGTTGGTCTCCAACTCTCGACAACTCATATTAGCTTCCTGTTGGTCTCCAACTCTCGACAACTCATATTAGCTTCCTGTTGGTCTCCAACTCTCGACAATTCATATTAGCTTCCTGTTGGTCTCCAACTCTCTACAACTCCTGTCAGCTTCCTGTTGATCAACAGCTCCAAACAGCTTCCTCTTCATCAACAACTCCAACCAGCTTCCTGTTGGTGTCCAACTCTCGACAACTCATATCAGCTTCCTGATGGTGTCTACCTCCCTACAACTCCTATTAGCTTCCTTTTTGGCTCAAACTCTCGACAACTCATATTAGCTTCCTGTTGGTCTTCTTGAAGTGTCCACATCATGAATTATCTATCTATAATTCCAGTAATCTCTGTACGTTTGTACGTCTGTACGTTTGTACGTCTGTTTGTCTGTGACCGCTGTTTCTCGACAACCACGGGTCCGATATACTTTTAACTTGCCAGGTATATTGCTGGGGACCCGAGGATGTGCCTTTTCAAGGTTTCATATTAATCGGACAATTACTTACCGAGCTATGTCCAAAAAACGATTCAACCAATCAGAGAGCAGCGAACGATCGCGTGTGCCGAACGTGGAGGACACACTCTGCCTCGGATGGCACATTTGAGAGCGTATTCATTTATTTCACGTTTGCAAACTATGTTGGCGTTAAACTATGTTTTAAAACTAATAAAACCGAATTTGCGATTCATTCGCTTTCCTGCGAGTTTGTGCACGCGATGGCGATTTCTTTACCAAACTCCGGAAGCCGTTCGCTTTGGACCAAACCATTGCATGTAAATAGAGGGGGGGGATTGTCACCGTACTCGCAAGCCGTTCGCTTTGGACCAAACCATTTCATGTAAATAGAGGGGGGGGATATAATTTTAGATATAGATATAGTACGGGCAATGCCCTAGTATGTTACAATAACAGACAAAATTAATCAGCACATGAAATTCAAACTCATTTCCTCCGAGTGCGAAAGTTGTTCTATCTTCCTGCATTTGTTTTTCAATTCACGGGTACTCTACGTTTGACACATAGAAATGTTTCTGGACAAAAAATTTCCCTGAAACGTTTTAATTTAAAAAACTAGCCACGTAATAAAAATTAACACATATTTTGGTGCTATGGTAATTGCAAATGTTCATGAGTACCATGCCCCTGGTTTTCTGCTGTAAAATGAGCTATTTTTGTGTGGAGGGCCCATAATTAATTACTTTTTTCATAATCGTTAGCCTATAAATATGACTTCCATTTGCAATGATGCACCAATTCTTAGCTGTGACACAGCTACATATCAATTATTTCTACATTTTTTCACAAATTCCTTCCCAAGCTCATGTCAATATGCAACCGCACTTCTCTCCAAATTAACGGATGAGGCTCTGTGGTGGGCCCAACATCTTCCTGTGATATCAATGAGGTGGCAGTAACAATGCAACGACCTTGTTGTACATCTGCCAGGATAGCTTGACGTATGCACCATTACCTTGGGCTGTCTAGCCTGGGCTCAAATTTCAACCCTGGAATTTCAGATGCAGGGTGATGCATCAGTGTGTGCACCCTCCATCGAAATAATGTTAAGATGGAGGGCCCATCTTTTTTTTTCTTTTTTTTATGGAGGGCCCATCTTTTTTTCTTTTTTATGGAGGGCCCATCTTTTTTTTTTTTTTTTTATGGAGGGCCCATCTTTTTTTCTTTTTTATGGAGGGCCCATCTTTTTTTCCCTTTTTTATGGAGGGCCCATCTTTTTTATGTAGGGCCCATATTTTTTTTCTTTTTTATGGAGGGCCCATCTTTTTCCCCTTTTTTATGGAGGGCCCATCTTTTTTTTTTTTGGGGAGGGCCCATCTTTTTTCCCTTTTTTTATGGAGGGCCCATCTTTTTTTCTTTTTTATGGAGGGCCCATCTTTTTTTTCCTTTTTTATGGAGGACCCTTTTTTTTATGGAGGACCCATCTTTTTTTCCTTTTTTATGGAGGGCCCATCTTTTTTTCTTTTTTATGGAGGGCCCTTTTTTTTTTTTAATGGAGGACCCATCTTTTTTCCCTTTTTTATGGAGGGCCCTTTTTTTTTTTATGGAGGACCCATCTTTTCCCCCTTTTTATGGAGGGCCCATCTTTTTTTATGGAGGGCCCATCTTTTTTTCCCTTTTTTTATGGAGGGCCCATCTTCCAGCGCTGGTTGTTATAGACGTTAAAGTTCCGATTTATCTCAATCAGGTGAATTGAAAATTTGAACTACTTCTTATAGATAATACCGTATGTAGTTTTTTGATTCTGTATTGATACTTGTACATGCTAAAATTAATATAAAAAAGTTTGACACATTTTTCAAAATGGCCGCCATGTTGAATTTCGAGTTGGCTAATTGACTGGATTTAAAGAGTATCTATATGAGCTTAACTGCCAAATTTCATGCTTGTATCACAATGTGAACGATTCACCCTAATAATGGGCGTTAGCCCCCCTTGCTAGACTCCGAAAGACGGTGGGAATAATTGAGGCCGTAAAATAAATTTCTCAGCGATGTTCTTGATGTATGCTTCGGCTTTCAATAAACTTGATACAGAGGATCAAGGACAAATCTCCTTAGACTCCCGACTTCATGAATGCATGGTTTTCCCCAAAAATCATTGCAACATATATTGGCCGCGAAACACTTTAAAATCATTCCACGATGCTTCGACAGGTTCGCAATACGCTTAAAATCTGTGCAACGACAATGAGATTCAGCGATTCTTGGGTTGAGCAGCCTACACTGTACAAATGGAGAACAATTTAACAATGGGTGTGAAATTTACCCCGGTGATCGAAGGTTACATTGCCATTTAACTAATATTTACGATGCAACTCATTTTTGTTTCAGGGTACTTCGGGCTTGGATTTTATTTTACCCTCCCCTCCCCTTCCCTCCTTCCCCTCCCTCCCCCCTCCCCCTCCCTTTCCCCCCCCCCCCTACCCTTCCCCCTCCACCCTACCCTCTCCCCTTTCCCCTCCCCGTTCCTTTTCCCCCTACCCCCTCCCCTTCCCCCCTACCACTCCCTTTCCCCCATACCCCTCCATTTCCCCCCTACCCCTCCCTTTCCCCCTACCCCTTCCTTTCCCCCCTACGCCTTCCCCTTCCCCCTCCCCTTCCCCCTCCACCCTACCCTCTCCCCTTCCCCCTCTCCTGCCCTCCCCCCGTTCCCCTCCCCCCTCCCCTCCCCCGCCCGGCAATGCCGGGTACTTCTGCTAGGTATATATATAGCTTAAAATGCTTAGTAATAAAATACACTATCAGGGTTCGAAATATTTTGCGTAGGAATTAAATAATTAAATAGGCTCCTCTTATCACACACTCGGACTCAGCTATCAATATGCAAAACCACAGATCTGACCTTATAATTGACAATATCCCATAATTAAAGAACTGACCAAATGCAGCACTGGGGTATCAGGAGGAATGCAAAAAGACAAAGATGGAGTCATCAGGAGGAACCTGGATAACATAAACTCATCCAGGCACAGTCAAGTGAACCCGACATTGCTAGATTCACCCCTCCACATACAAAACAAACGGAAGGAAAGAAAGGAGAGATTGAGGACAAATAAACAAATAAATCATGCATAGAACACACACACACACACACACACACACACACACACACACACACACACACACACACACACACACACACACACACACACACACACACACACACACACACACACACACACCAAATCTAGCCACACCTGACCTACCTTAACCTCACAATGTTTGTATGTATAATCCATGCAAGAAAACAAACAATTGCATAAGAATTTGTATACTTCATCTCAAATTAGATCCAAAAGCCTTGCCCCCCCAGCTCTCTCTGGGCTCTGTCCCCCAAATATTCCTTCAGGTCGCACAAAATCTGCCAGCAACCCTCTTATGGTTAAACTGCCAAAATCAAGACTCTCTGCTCACCTTCACTCCTTCATTCCTCTTTTCTCCCGCCTCTGGAACAAACTCCCTCACTCTCTTCAATCCCACTCCACCCTGTTTTTTTCTTTCTTTCTGTGATTGATGTTGGCTTTTACACAAGCCTCGATCTTGTATTAAAAAAACAAAAAAACAAAACAAAGGGGAGTTAGCCAACAGTCACATCAACTCATGAATATTGTATGGTAAACCACATGAAACCACAATCTTCTTAGCTCAACGTGGACGCATCTCTAAGTCTCATCGATCTCCATAAGTCTAAGTCTCATCCCTAAACATAAATTTTGACTCACTTACAAACTTTTAGGATTTCACGTGGAAACCATTATAATGCCAAGTACAACCTTCTCCCCCCCCCCCCCCCACCTTCTCCCCCCCCCCCCCCCACCTTCCCCTCCCACTCCTCTCCCCTCCTTCTCCCCTCCTTCTCCCCTTCCCCTTCCTCTCCCATCCCTCTCCCCTCCTTCTCCCCTTCCCCTTCCTCTCCCATCCCTCTCCCCTCCTTCTCCCCTTCCCCTCCCACTCCCATCCCTCTCCCCTCCTTCCCCTTCCTCTCCCACTCCCATCCCTCTCCCCTCCTTCTCCCCTTCCCCTTCCTCTCCCACTCCCCTCCTTCTCCCCTTCCCCTCCCATCCCTCTCCCCTCCTTCTCCCCTTCCCCTCCCATCCCTCTCCCCTCCTTCTCCCCTTCCCCTCCCATCCCTCTCCCCTCCTTCTCCCCTTCCCCTCCCACCCTTCTCCCCTTCCTCTGCCCTCCTTCTCCCCTTCCCCTCCCACTCCCATCCCTCTCCCCTCCTTCTCCCCTTCCCCTCCCCTTCCCCTCCCACCCCTCTCCCCTCCTTCTCCCCTTCCCCTCCCACCCCTCTCCCCTCCTTCTCCCCTTCCCCTCCCACTCCCATCCCTCTCCCCTTCCCACTCCCATCCCTCTCCCCTCCTTCTCCCCTTCCCCTTCCTCTCCCACTTCCCTCACCTCCCCCTCCCTCACCCAGTCCGATCACTCTCCCCTCCCCCTTGCCCTCCTTCAACCTTCTCCTCCCAGCCCCCCTTCTCCTCCCAGCCCCAACAACAACAATATATATATATTGTTGATTTATTTTCGATATTCAGTGTCACCTCGACTCGTCCAATTTATTATGGGATAGCATTGTTAAATTATTACATTTTATCAATGAAATCGCAGCTGGACTGGCAGGATGGTCTCGAGGTATGGACACTCACCTCTAAGCTGTCTAGCCTGGGTTTGAATCCCTACCCAGCTATAAACTGCCATCCTGGTGTTTAGCAGGCAGGATGATTCATCAATGTGTGTGCTGTCCCTCGGATAGATGTTAAACCGGGCGTCCCATCTGCTGACATTCATCGGCGTACGTTAAAGATCCTACGGTGTCTTTGGTGAAGAGTAAGCGAGCTATCACCGCGCCGCCACCATGACCAAACTAAGAATTCCTGCCCTAACCTGAATCGAACATCAGACCTGGCCAGCCGGTTCGTGAAAGTCTTGGGGCAAGTTCCACCCAGCCAACCCCACAATAACATGGATATAAAACATATCACAAAGATTAGTCACAGCTGATGCAATTTAGAATTTTGACGTACTTGTGTCCCCCCTACCCCTCCCTTTCTCCTCAATGGTGGCCAATTACCGGGAGTGCTCATTGCTGCACATTTCCTCATGGGGAGTATGTTGTGATTTGTCAGATTTGTTCTGCCCGAGTCAATTTCCTGCCTCACTGTTGTCAAGGCAACCGATGCTTTGGGCCAACTAGCCCGAGTTATATTATTCCCGACCACGACGATAAACTGCCGCCCTGGTGCCCTGCAGGGTAGCGTAAGTTAAAGATCCCATGATGCACTTGGAAAAGAACAGGGCATTGTGTGCTGGTGTACTGTCCAAATCAGTCCATGAGTCTATCAGTTTCCCATCGCAGACAAGTCGGTGATCTCTCTGTCTTGTACCACCTATTTTCTGGTCTTGTCTTTCTGTGCTTTCTCCCCCCCTGCCATCCCCCCCCCCCCCCCCCCCAGGTGTCTGCAGGGCACACACGGTCAACTATCAACCCCATTCTGATGCAACTACCGAAATCCAAGATCACTGCTCACCTCCTCATTTGTTCCTCTTTTTCCCACCTGTGGAACCAACTTCCGCATCCTCATTCTTCGTTCCAGTTCTTCAAGCCAGCTGTTCACCGCCATCTCAGATCATCCCCCCATCCAATACCATGACCTTTTCTACCCTCGTTAACCCCCACCCCAATCCCCCCTCCTTCCAAATTTCCAGTTTTCCCTCCTGAGAGTTCCCTTCTGTATCCATCTTGTCCACCCCATGCATCCCCACTCCCACCGTTTATCCGCTGTTCCTTTTGCCCTGTTACCTGCTGATCCGTTCAGTGAAGGCCTACTAGTACTAGCTCTTCCATGAGCCTCGACGATGTATAAAAAATAAATAAAAGTACAGAACAGGTGGCACTGCATCAATTGCACTTTTCCAAGAGGGGTGGGTAATTTATTAAATCTCTGATCCATCAGGTTTGTAGGAAATTGCACAAAACCTTATACATGTACGATGCATCATAACTATAAGTATTGTACTGTGGATAACAACGACAGCGCAGAATAATGACCCTTGGTTGTGTCAAGATGGTCGATGCGAGGGGGGGGGGGGGGGGCAAGGGGGCGTGGTTACTTGGTACAGCATAATTAATTAAACGAGAACTTCCTTTCAGACACAGGGACAAGATTTCTAAAACAGCATTTTCCAACACAATCAGAAAGGAGGTCGACATTTTGGTTCGTCTCATTGTGTCTGCAGCAAAGAGACATTGTCGTTTAACCTTTAACTTTAACCGGTGTGGTGAAGATTTACCTTTAAAGGTCATGGCACGTGGGCAGTTGCCTTTTGATTAATGCGTCACGATTAAACACCACACCTGCCTGCTCTTTTCGAAAGACTCGGCGAGATATGAAATGCCCGCACGTGGGACAGCCGGCTTTTTCCCCACCGGCCCTTAAACGCGGTTCCTCGGTGGGATTCATACCCAGAATAAAGCACAACGGCTAAGAATGACTAAACGGTCGCATCGAATGTCCCGTCACTCGCTCAACCGTACCTGGGATGTTCACACCGTCCGCCGCTCACTTATTGTACCTTCCCCTGCCATTGCTCGTCACCCCGGCGGTGCCTCCGCCCACCTAGAGTACCTATGTAGGTACTCTACGCCCACCCGCGTCTCCGACTCTGCTCGTCTAGCTCGCGCTGCGGCGCCCCTCACCTGTCCGCGCGCACCCCGTGCCTGCGGCGCACGTGCTCGCGCAGCGAGCTCGTGCTGTTGTGGAACGTGAGCGCGGCCCCGCACACCCGGCATCGGACGCGACCCCCGACGGGAGCCGCGAAAAAGTCCCACACACGGGAACGCTTCTGCCGGTAAAACTGAGCCCGGCTCGCCATGACGAGCGGAGCAACCGGAGAAGAAATGAGACCAAGACGGAGGGGAGAGAGAGAGAGGGGGGAAAAAGAAGAATAAAAGAAAAAAAGAATCACGAATCGATCATTCTGCCGGCTAATCGATTCAGCCTCGTAATCGACTCACCGAGATAGCCGACTCGTCGATTCGGGGTGCGCGCGTTCGGCCTCAGATGTGCGAGCACCCGCGGTCGGTGCGCAGCGTGCCTCGAGGGCCGCGGCGACTCGCGAACCGCCCGGGGGGAGGCCTGGGAATCGCGAGCCCCGGGGCCTGCAGCCGCACGTGCCCGATCGGGCTCTCTGGCCGCGGCTTGTCGTGCTGGCTCGGTGACGCGCACGGAGCGGGGCCGAGCGAGCTCGACGAACGGTGCGGAGAGGTTAATCGATCGTGCACGGCCACGAGGAGCCCAGACGACGGGAGAAAGCGTGGGGAGAATGGCAAACGGACAAAGGAAGCCAGATGGACGGAATAATGACGGACAAATGTGTTTTTAACATCTCGGGCCCATTGTACTTCATTTTCGGCTCTGAAACACCGTGCGCAGAAGCTTTTAATATGGGAGGAAAGACAAAGCCTGACAGGCTCTAATATGCGGCTCATAAATGAACAATCGATTCCAAGTCACTCAGGTCTCCGGAGACCAGGACCGGGGAGCGGACACATTGTACTTAATGGTCAGTTTTGACGTCACAATTACCTCCATTGTCAACAACGTTGATGTATGTAGCTCGAACGTGCCTCAAACACAAAATACCACACTCGGCACTCCAGCCTCACTTTATGTTCGTGCTTTTAATTTGAGAAACGGATATATTACAGGTATACGGTTGAGACCAAAGGCCTCCACAAGGCCTTACCATGGACCACCACCCAAAAAGGGGGGAGTGCAATGGTTATGCATCGTCACACTTACATTCAACCTATGGGAGGGAAAGAGAGAGAGAGCAGATGTACAATAGATTGAGAGGATGGGTTGGGGGTGCGTTCCAAAATGTCTGCCATTTTGTGGACCAATTAAATAAATGACCCAAACTCTTCCTTCCTCCCAATCACCTGAGACTACCTCCTGCATGTCCACAGACTGCTCAACACAAGCTTTTTTTAAATTACAACAGAATTTAGGATAACTGCAACAATTTTATACAATTGAAAATTAATGCTAAGGACATGGACAATGGCCTTTACATATAATATATTACACAGGAAACGTACAGGCATCGGCTTCTCCATCTTGGTCGTCATCCTCCTGTTTGTGCTTGGAAGCCACAGCTTTCGTCGTCCTCCTCTTCTTCTTCCCACGCATTTCCCGGTTGACCATCGTGAGCTCTTCGCTGCGTTTTGAGATGAAATTATGCTGCGGAGAGACGGCATTTAGGGGTGGGATGAGAGTTTAAATGGATTGAGAACATATGAGGTGTATAAAAATAAAATACAACGAAAGGTCCTACTGTACAAGGAAGATGCTGATACAAAATACCCAAAAATAATGCCCCCCTCCAAAGAAAAGAAAAGAAAAAAAGGAAATAAATTTTATATAAGCTGTAAAGTTCAATGTTCAACTTCACTTTAGCAATCCTCCGATAAGCAAAAATGTCATCGCCATGAATTATCTACCACACAGCAGGTCCAAATATCATTCCCCGAGGAAGATGGTGCTGCCAAATAACCTTCTGTACAAATGAAATAGGTTGTTTGCCATTGCATTCCCAGCAGGGTCAAGATTTGCACCTGCAAGTAACAGATCCGACCCAGAACCTCGGCTAAGCAGTCCCCACAATCAGTCATGTCAAAAAGTAAATAAATTAACAAATTGTCAGCTTCAAAACCAATGTCGTCAGCTTCAAAATGGCATCAAAAACCAATGCAAGTGAGACGACGGGGACAGACAGGTCTTAATGGGTAACAAGCGTTACGCCTAGGTCCCCTGTCGGGGAAGTGATGCGAGTTGACAAAGTGGAAGACGCAGAAAACATGCTATGATATGATATTTCGCTGACAAGGTTCAGACATATATGGAGGCGGCCATCTTGGATTTTGACGTGGCGACCCAATTTTCAATAGCGTTCTTCCTTATGCCTAGATACACCCACACACCCGATTAGAAGTTGGTACTTCGCTTATTTTTCAAGATATTCCACTCACAAGGTTAAGACATACATGGCGGTGGCCATCTTGGATTTTGACGTAGCGACCCAATTTTCAATAGCGTTCTTCCTTATGCCTAGATACACCCACACACCCGATTTGAAGTTGGTACTTCGCTTATTTTTCAAGATATTCCACTGACAAAGTTCAGACATACATGGCGGCGGCCATCTTGGATTTTGACGTGGCGACAAAATTTTAAACACCCTTCTTCCTCATGCCTAGATACACCCACACACCAGATTAGAAGTTGGTACTTCGCTTATTTTTCAAGATATTCCACTCACAAGGTTCAGACATACATGGCATCAGACATACATGGCGGCGGCCATCTTGGATTTTGACGTGGGTTGCACCCGCACACCAAATTCTAATGCGGTCCTTAGCTTACGCACGCACGCACGCACGCACGCACGCATGGACGGACGGAGGGGAAAACCATAGTCCCCCTTTCGCTCCGCGGTGCGACGGGGGACAAAAAGTGAGGCGGTTATTGAATAACGGAAGAGGGCATCACCAGGATTAATGCAATAATTGTCAGAGAAAAAAGTATTTTCTAAATGTGGAAGCCTTGTTGCACAACCGGATCGCTCAGGTCCACGGAGACCCAACTTTACGCTTGAGCGAAGTCGAAGGGGCGCCATTGCAAATCCCCACGTTTCCCACCTAAAGCAAAGTTGAAAGATGGAAAAAAGGTTCTGCGGGAAATGTGACCCAAGATCAAATTTTAAGTTTTGTTATTTATTCCCGTTTTGACCACTGTGACCCCAGGTCTCCACCAATCGTTACATATTTCATGTGCCCCCCGATGCTGATTATATTTACAACGTTTCATTGTAAAAAGTTGTAAAATGTGCCCGTAATCACATTTTTCGGTATTCAACCTTTTCAGGCGGTGAGGCCACAGGATGCTGCTCTCACACCTTCTTGCCATGGTCATAACTACCAGGTTTGGTGAATTTCTGCACACCCGTTAAGGTCAATGCGAAACCATTGCTTAGCTTATCACTGATGCTTGGGTCATGCAAGGGCAGCAATTCAAGAAGTACAATTATTGGTACATTGTTCCAAATTTAACGTAATCCACAAACCCTTCTAGCAGAATAGTCTAGGCCCCCTGGCCCGAGCCGTCTTGCCCGTGTTGGAATCTTGTGTTTCGCAGGCAGGACTATACCGCCCGCACACTTTGAACTGGGTGTCCCATCTCCTGGACTTGATGGGCGTTAAAGATCCCATGTTGTCTTTTGCGAAGCGTTGGAAAATTATCGACAGCACCTTGAAAAAATTGCCCAAATGCCCAAATGAATTGGCCAAATGCCCATATCCCTGCCCCAATGCGCAGGGCACCACATCAGTGGCACAGCAGGCTCTCATTAAGGATGCAACTAGCGGGATGAATTCAGAATTGAAACCCAGTCCAAAATGCATTAGCCAACGACGACAACAACAACTGGAGAGGTTCCAGGGAACCTGAACTCAACTGGTCTATATGAATATGGTTAGAATATGCATAATAGAACCACAAACTATATAATTTATATGTGCTAAAAATATATGACAAAAATTGGTTTTCAATATGGCCGCCCTGCCACGCCCATTTTTGGGCGTGCAACGCCCAAATGCAAACCCTTACTAGTTTATGTCTTAAAGATGCTGCATAACAAGTTTCATCAAATTTCATCAATATTTGTGACTTTTAGAGCGTAGACGTCGAATTGTTTACAGACGACAGACAGACAGACAGACAGACGACGGACACTGGGTGTCGACAAAAACTCAGCTGGACATAGTCCAGTTGAGTTAACAAACAACATAGACCCTCAATTTATTTTGCTTTCCATGATTGTCCGTTCACACTCAGGAGTTCAGCGGTTCAAACCCCGACCGAGTCACAACAAAGACTGGAAAAATGGTACCTCCTGCAACCTCGCTTGGCGTTCAGCATTTGAAAAGGTTAAGAGTGCGGATATAATTGATTGGCATCTATGGGGAGGAGGAAGCTCCTCCTTAGGGAATGCCCTGCAGAGCACAGTGACAAAAAGGCGGCACCATTGTTGTGACGTCACCAGTACCAAGAGTGCTCTGAGCTCAGTGGCTGTGTTTATCTTGTATAACAGTCGTGTGTTGTTTGTGGTGTATTCATCCGTATGTTCATGTGTATGACGCGTGTGTGGCAGATCCACTTTGAGCCTTAGATCCTGTGAAAAAGATAAAGAGCACACTCAAAAACTCTTCCATATTGGTTGTTTTTAGCTTCGAAGGATGCGTGGCACACGTTCTCTGCTCCAATTGCATAGAAATCACAAAACAATTTCATTCTTACTCAAAAACACCACCTCAAGATGCTGATGCATTGTGCCAATTTACATGCGCATGGGATTGGAAAAGCATGCAGGGAACGACGAACGGGGGAAATGACCCATTCATTCCATTTCCGAATTATCGATTTCTCCTTGGGCAGTGTTATGCGTTTGCACCGATCGACAGACCTAAGCAGACCTGTACTCGAGGAATGCAACGAAAAAAAAGAAATCGAACATGCAATCTCAACGAAAGATGGTGTGTAATTAACAAATAAGCAACTCACTAAGCTCTTGCTCCTTCGGCTCAGAAGCTTGACATCATCACAATTCACAGTTGTGCGCTTTGCGTGCCTGGAAGCAGGAAGGAAAGAGGTATCCCTGGTACAAGGTACAGTTCAATATATAAAAAGGACATACATCCCATGGGCTGGATGCATTGAAAATATGTCGCCCAGAACCCCTTCACCTTCCACCCCCCCTATCTGAAAATAAAAATAAACGGTCTTTCACTGAAGGGTAGGCGAGCTGTTGTGGGCATCCTGTACAGATTGCAAATTCCTACCCGGATGTGCAGAGGCACTGCATCAGCAGAAGTCATGCCACCAGTGAAATCAAAATCAAATTAATGTGCAATGTAGTGCCCCAATTTCAACCTATGATGCATCCAAACTGATGCAGTGCCCCAATTTGATCAGTGAATTGCAGTGATGCAGTGCCCCAATTTGATCAGTGAATTGCAGTGATGCAGTGCCCCCAATTTCATCAGTGAATTGCAGTGATGCAGTGCCCCAATTTGATCAGTGAATTGCAGTGATGCAGTGCCCCCAATTTCATCAGTGAATTGCAGTAATGCAGTGCCCCCAATTTCATCAGTGAATTGCAGTGATGCAGTGCCCCAATTGGATCAGTGAATTGCAGTGATGCAGTGCCCCCAATTTCATCAGTGAATTGCAGTAATGCAGTGCCCCCAATTTCATCAGTGAATTGTAGTGATGGAGTGCCCCAATTTCATCAGTGAATTGCAGTGATGCAGTGCCCCAATTTCATCCGATGATGCATCCAAACTGATGCAGTGCCCCAATTTCATCCACAGCTTGATGAAGTACTGCTCTCCCCTCGGGGCAGGTCCTCCTGCCTCACAACTAGCTTGGCTTCACTCTGTAGAAACCAAAGATTTCAGAATCATTGGTATCTCCCATGATGAAGCTGATTCCGAGGGCCGTTCACTCTCTCACCGCAGGCAGGTTGGTGCTTCTGTCTTCTACAGACTCCTCTACGGCCTTGCTCCCCCTGCTCTGTCTGTGCTCTGTCCCCCAAATATTCCTACAGGTCGCACAAGATTTGCCAGCAACCCTCTTCTGGTGAAACTGCCTAAATCAAGACACACTGCTCACCTTCACTCTTTCATTCCTCTTTTCCCCCGCCTCTGGAACAAACTCCCACACGCTCTTCAATCCCTCTCCTCTCTCCAGGTCTTCAAAACATCTGTTCACCACCATCTCTTATCCCTAACCCCCATCCAAAATCTCTCATCTCTTATCCCTAAGCCCCATCCAAAACCTTGATCTTTTCTACCCCCGTTAATACACCCCAAATTCACCTCTTTCAATCTCCGAATACATTGCTGAAACTCCTAGTAGTGTCAATTTGTTTTATACCATGTACCCCTTCCTCCCCTCCCCCACACTCACCCTCACCCTCCCCCCACCCCCCGTAGCCCTCTGCCTTCCACAGATCTCCCAATCCAATATCCCTGTTCTCTACTGTTGTGCTTGTGTGCTTCCCTCTCTCTCCCCATCTTGTCTTCCTCTCCCTTTATTATGCTTTATGTGTCCGTTTATGTTTTTTGTGTTTTATGTGCTAATGTGTGTTTAATGTGCTAGCTCTTACACGAGCCTTGATCTTGTATACGTAAATAAATAAATAAATAAATGTACATTTCACTAATAACAACACTGCAAAAAAATTTATCCATCAATAATAATAAAAGAGGAGGTGTGTCTGTGTGCGTGTCAGTGTGTCTCCTTCATAACTCTAAAATCATGAAACCCAGTGGCCCTAAACTTTGCATGCATATGAAGGGATCTCCAAGGACGTGCATAAATGAAAACTGGGGATTTGGGTAAATTTACACACCCCTTTTGAAGATAACAAGCGTTACGCCTCGGTCCCCCGTCGGTGAAGTGATGTGAGTTGACAAAGTGGAAGACGCAGAAAACATGCTATGATATGATATTTCGCTCACAAGGTTCAGACATACATGGAGGCGGCCATCTTGGATTTTGACGTGGTGACCCAATTTCCAATAGCGTTCTTCCTTATACCTAGATACACCCACACACCAGATTAGAAGTTGGTACTTCGCTTATGTTTCAAGATATTCCACTCACAAGGTTCAGACATACATGGCAGCGGCCATCTTGGATTTTGACGTGGCGACCCAATTTTCAATAGCGTTCTTCCTTTTGCCTAGATACACCCAAACACCAGATTAGAAGTTGGTACTTTGCTTATTTTTCCAAGATATTTCACTCACAAGGTTCAGACATATATATGGTGGCGGCCATCTTGGATTTTGACGTGGCGACCCAATTTACAATAGCGTTCTTCCTTATGCCGAGATACACCCACACACCAAAGTAGAAGTTGGTACTTCGCTTATTTTTCAAGATATTCATCTCAAGGTTCAGACATACATGGCGGCGGCCATCTTGGATTTTGACGTGGCGACCCAATTTTAAACAGCATTCTTCCTTGTGCCTAGATACAGCCACACAGCAGATTAGAAGTTGGTACTTCGCTTATTTGTCAAGATATTCATCTCACAAGGCTCAGACATACATGGTGGCGGCCATCTTGGATTTTGACGTGGCGACCCAATTTTAAACAGCGTTCTTGCTTTTGCCTAGATACACCCACACACCAGATTAGAAGTTGGTACTTCGCTTATTTTTCAAGATATTTCGCTCACAAGGCTCAGACATATATATGGTGGCGGCCATCTTGTATTTGACGTGGCGACCCAATTTTCAATAGCGTTCTTCCTTGTGCCTAGATACACCCACACACCAGATTATAAGTTGGTATTTCGCTTATTTTTCGAGATATTTCGCTCACAAGGTTCAGACATATATATGGTGGCGGCCATCTTGGATTTTGACGTGGCGACCCAATTTTCAATAGCATTCTTCCTTATGCCGAGATACACCCACACACCAAATTAGAAGTTGGTACTTCGCTTACGTTTAAAGATATTCATCTCACAAGGTTCAGACATACATGGCGGCGGCCATCTTGGATTTTGACGTGGGTTGCACCCACACACCAAATTCGAATGCGGTCCTTCGCTTACGCACGCCCGCACGCAAACACGCACGCCCGCACGGACGGACACATGGACGGAGGGGAAAACCATAGTCCCCCTTTCGCTCCGCTGTGCGATGGGGGACAACTAAAGGCTTACCTTCATGAAAAGCTTGTCCTTGGTCAGCCCAACTTCACGACATCATTTTGATTCGGCCTACTCAACAAAGCCTTGTCTTGGAAACACGATGTACTCTCATGGACTAATTAAAGTATACAAGCGTTACGCCTAGGTCCCCCGTCGGGGAAGTGATGTGAGTTGACAAAGTGGAAGACGCAGAAAACATGCTATGATATGATATTTCGCTCACAAGGTTCAGACATACATGGAGGCGGCCATCTTGGATTTTGACGTGGTGACCCAATTTTCAATAGCGTTCTTCCTTATGCCTAGATACACCCACACACCAGATTAGAAGTTGGTACTTCGCTTATTTTTCAAGATATTCCGCTCACAAGGTTCAGATATATATATGGTGGCGGCCATCTTGGATTTTGACGTGGTGACCCAATTTCCAATAGCGTTCTTCCTTATGCCGAGATACACCCACACACCAAATTAGAAGTTGGTACTTCACTTATTTTTCAAGATATTCCACTCACAAGGTACAGACATACATGGCGGCGGCCATCTTGGATTTTGACGTGATGACCCAATTTTAAACAGCGTTCGTCCTTGTGCCTAGATACAGCCACACACCCGATTAGAAGTTGGTACTTCGCTTATTTTTCGAGATATTTCGTTCACAAGGTTCAGACATACATGGCATCAGACATACATGGCGGCGGCCATCTTGGATTTTGACGTGGGTTGCACCCACACACCAAATTCGAATGCGGTCCTTCGCTTATGCACGCACGCAAACACGCACGCACACACGCACACACGCACGCACGCACGCACACACACACACACGGACGGAGGGGAAAGCCATAGTCCCCCTTTCGCTACGCTGTGCGACGGGGGACAATAATCTAAATATGGTTTTGGATTTGAGGATTGGATCTCGTGGGCTAAATAAGTGTCAGTATCTGGAAATGTTAAGAAATTACCAATGATTATAACTCAGGGTATAATAAGCGTATTTATTTGAGGAAGCCTGTACTCCAACCTTCTCCATATTCAGCGAAGCGACAGGTGGGATTTGCTTGTGTGTTCGTGACCTTACTCATCTGAGCTCCCATGGTTCATTGCGACAAAACTTTACAGGATCACATTAGTCATTTTCTCACAATTCATATTTCGAGTGCACCATCCCCCCCCCCCCCCCCCCCACTTCCTTGTCTCCCCCTCCCTTTATTATGTTATTTGTGTTAGTTCTTATATGAGCCTTGACTAAGTATACAAAAAAAATTCAAACTTCTTCCTTATAAACAGGTACTTACTTGGCAAACATCTCCACGTCTCGGGTGAAAAGTTCTGCAAAGCACGACACAGTAGGTTAAGTTTGATTGGGCAAAAAATTAAAAAAAAAACCTGAAATATTGTTAAGTACCAATTCCTGACTGACCCTTTAAAAAGTGTTGCCCTGTTATTGAGGATTTTTTATAGGCATATTGTATACTGTATTATATTTATATATGTGCGGGAGGGGGTATTTATAGGCATATTGATAAACTAGAACGGCACTTGGTAGAGAGCATACAGTATCTCCGCCAAGCTGAACAGTTTACAATTTGTATCCCACTGATGGGTCGGATCTAGATCAGGACCTGAACCAAAATTTAATCGGTTTGTTCCGTCACCAACCCAACTCATTCACCAAGTTTTGTCATAAATCATCCACAACTTTTTGAAATATCACGCTATATATAATTTTGGCCCAATCACTCAATGGTGAAATACCACTTTAACAACAAATAACAACAGGCATTTTAAGGCCATTTTCCCTGCTAGAGCGGGGGTTAGCCTTGCGGTCCCCATGACACTCTTCTCCATCTTGCCCTATTTTCTGCATCTCTCCTTGTTAACCCCCTTGCCCGTATTTCTTCTTCCACCACCTTTAGCCAAGTCTTTCTTGGTCTTCCCCATCCTCTACTTCCTTCTACATTCATTTTCATCACTCTTCTCAACCAGTCACTTTCATCCTTCCTCAACACATGACCAAACCATCTCAACCTGTTCCTCTTCACAGCATCCATCACAGGCTCTATTCCCATCATCTTTCGCAACTCATCATTTGTCGTCCCCTCTCTCAACGATACTCTGGACATCCACCGAACCATTCGCATTTCCAACCTTTCCAGCCTTTGTTGCTGCTCTACGTTCATTACCCATGTCTCGCTCCCATAAATCATAACACTTCTCACACATGCAGCTCACATGTTCGTCGACATGTGCCCGCAGTGAGTCAAGGGGCCACCAACAGGTCCTGTCAAGCATCAAGCTGCTGTCAGGGGGCCACAGCAATTATCCTACTGGTGCCATTAGTTGGGTGGATATGTGACAAAATATCAGAAAGATGTTCACCTCTGGCAGGAAGCATAAAAATTGGTATACACGGGTTTTAAGGTATGCTGAATTGAAATAGATGTGGAGACATTTGATAGGATCAACGTAACATTCTCAAAAATGAGGTTTGGGGGTGTTTTTGCATATTTTTTTGTTTTGGAGCCAAAAAGATCAAATCACTACCTGAGACGTATACTGAAGTAAACCCAGCTACATACCACAATGAGCACCCTCTGCCCTTGGAGCTAGAAAGCCCATTGATGCCAGGTGATGCTCTCCTAAGCTCAGATACTAATCAATGCATACATATTTTTGTGAATTAAAGAAGTCTTTCCATATCTGTCTGTTGTCAACTTTCTGAACAGAATACATACGTATATTACTGCCCACACATCTAACTTCCAAAAAGAGGAAAAAAGTATATGTCTTTTTGCAATTTTCGACTACCAGTAGCATAGCACATAACACATGTTCCCAGAGAAACACTGTCTATATTACTTATTTGGGACTGTTATTCCATTTAGCATGGATTGGAAGAAATATACATGCAGGTGTATTTTGAAATTTATTAAATTGTGGCACATTTAAAGAAATCAAAATTTTTCTCATTTCGCAGTGCAGTTGATGCCAGCAGTTATGGTTGAGAGTCCATGTTGAGTGAGATAACTAACACAATGTGATAAGTAATACACCATATTAGAGGTATTTATATACCCATTCCAGTAATGTATGCTGCTAAATGATCATTGAAGCCACAATAAGATGGCAGGCCAAGAACCAACTGTACCCTCCTACCGCGAATCGCGCGAAATTGGCAAAAAATGCATAAACACCCCGTCCCCCAAAACCTCATTTTTGAGAACGTTACGTTGATCCTATCAAATGTCTCCACATCTATTTCAATTCAGCATACCTTAAAACCCTTACATACCAATTTTTATGCTTCCTGCCAGAGGTGAACATCTTTTTCACATATCTGCCCAACTACCCGCTCTAGCAGGGAAAATGGCCTTAAAATGCATGTTGTTGTGTTGTTGTACATGTCTTATGTGTAGTTGTTGAAGTGAGATTGTCTAAGGGGGATAAGTGTTACAGGTAAGCATCTGCTCTTTTGTGCTTGTTCTGAATGATTTACTGTACTGTACATAAAGCCTGGTGTTGGCTTAGCGGTTAGGGTGCCGGCTTGGGATCCTAGGATCCTGGGTTCGAATCCCGGTCGATCGCTGAATTAACGCCAGGGGGGTTGACTCAGCCTGTCATCCTTCCGAGGTCGGCAAATTGAGTACCAGCTTGCTGGGATGAATGATCCCGGTGTGTACCCCGGTTTAGAATAGGTGCACCGTATCTCTGCGCATCGTAAGAGCGTGACCAAGGGTTGGCGTCAGGAAGGGCATCCGGCCATAAAAACATAGCCTCAAAAAGGGCACCATGATTGTCATGGGGCCCGCAAGGCTAACCCCTGCTCTAGCGGGGATAAATGGCCTTAAAACGATCATTCATTCATTCATTCATATACATATGGGCCTTTGAATTGCTGTGCTTGTAAATACGTGTTCCTTCATTTTGGTAAACAGTTTGGTTCCTTCCTGCTCATGTCGTCCCTTTCCATAGATTGGCTCGATTTAGTGTGCAAGATTAGAAAGCTGGGAAGTTCTGCCCCATTGGTTAGCTCGTACGTACTTTATCATTTCATTCAGCCATACGTAATAGATAAATAATAAAATACATGCGAACTGCGAAGGGTACGGTCCCCAATTGGAATCACCAAACCATCGGTAAGGTAATGCATCAATAAAGGAGCACGAACCCTGCTCAGTTTGGTGGTTTCAAATCGGCATCCGTGGTTGACTAGCAACCCGCAGGACCGCAGAGTTATCCGTGGCAGGTGGCCTCAGGTCCGGAGGTAATGATCTGTTTTAATATCTGTGGTTGTATACATGCACCATAGATTGGGAAAACAAAATTATACTGCATAAATTGCATCTTATTATTCTAATCTGCAGGAACACACTGCTGCCATTTTGTTCAGTTCGTGAAAGTTTCTGGGAGCGGCCATGACTTTCCTCTGCTACGTTCAAGTTGTAGTCTTAACAAACGTATTTCAGTTATAATATTGCAATTGGTCACTGGCTTTAACGCCAATGCAAATTTTTATTACAGACCCTCAGCATCAAAAAGCTACATATTGCGAACAGTTTCAAATGGAGCACCTCGATCTCCGCCATTAGAGCATCTAAATTTCATCAGATGTGGCAAAAAATGTGAATTGTTGCTTCCAGCTTTCCAACTCGATGACAGAAGACGCCATTTGCATTTTTGCCACCTCTATCCGTAACCCCGTATAAAACTCTGTGCGGGCACGGGCAACTTGCTAGTATTGACAATTTGTTGATCACGTCAGGCTACACAAAACTACACGTAGGCTACACAAAGATCACGTAGATCACGATGACGGAGGCATGTTGATCATGATCACGTTGATCAAGTAGGCTACACAAAGGGAACTGACTTGGAGGATATATGGATTAATATGACATGGTTAATTTGCACAGAATGTATAAAAGACAATTATATATTGGTCTGTGATGGTGCTTGTTATTAGCCAAGAAAAGATTGATGTACATTTTTCATGTAATCCTGTTCTTTGTTTGGGGTAGACGTGTACGTGAACAATCCAAGGGATGTGTGCATGTCCTGCCAAGTAACTTGTGGCATTATCTGCAGAGATAAGAGATTTGAGTTCAACGTCAAATTTGACTGCACTTTGTACTTCAGATTTGACACCTATAGCTTGTTAGTTACCTCTATCGCTGAAGGTGGATGGAGGTTATGTATTCACTCCCCCCCCCCCCCCCCCCCCATTTGTATGTCTGATGTCTGGTGAGCAGGATATCGCAAAATTTACGGATGGATTCAGACAAAATTTGGTGGACAGGTTGGGTGTATGACAAGGATGAATTGGTTCGATTTTGGTGAAGATCCAAATCCAGATACGAGAATTTTAAAGACATTCTTCTTCACCATTGAGAGTTGGGGCCAAAAACGACATGTGGCACGATATCTTAAAAAGTTGTGGACGAGTGATGAGAAAACTAGGTGAATGAGTTGGTTAGGTGAAAAGAACAAGCCGATTCGATTTTGGTTCAGGTCCGGATCCATATCCAGCCTGTCAATGGAATACAAAGCGTAAACTTTTCAGCCCGTGGTGGTATGTGCTCTACCGAGTGCCCTTTCTACTTTTAGAATGCATCGTCATGTGTGCTGTAACGTACATATGCATTTGAAGGATCCATGCAACTGGTGAATGGTACGAGTAAGATATTCAAAATGCCATGTGTCCCTGTCCAATCGATTTTGTTGGTGCATAATAAAATAAGGAATCCTGCAGATGACTATGTGTTGTTGGCATTGTGGAGAGGTCATAAATTGATTACACTGGCGAAAGAGGGAGATACAGACCACAATGGCAAAAGAGGGAGATACAGACCACACTGGCGAAAGAGGGAGATACAGACCACACTGGCGAAAGAGGGAGATACAGACCACAATGGCAAAAGAGGGAGATACAGACCACACTGGCGAAAGAGGGAGATACAGACCACAATGGCAAAAGAGTGAGATACAGACCACACTGGCGGAAGAGGGAGATACAGACCACACTGGCGAAAGAGGGAGATACAGACCACACTGGCGAAAGAGGGAGATACAGACCACACTGGCGAAAGAGGGAGATACAGACCACACTGGCGAAAGAGGGAGATGCAGACCACACTGGCGAAAGAGGGAGATACAGACCACACTGGCGAAAGAGGGAGATACAGACCACACTGGCGAAAGAGGGAGATACAGACCACACTGGCGAAAGAGGGAGATACAGACCACACTGGCGAAAGAGGGAGATACAGACCACACTGGCGAAAGAGGGAGATACAGACCACACTGGCGAAAGAGGGAGATACAGACCACAATGGCAAAAGAGGGAGATACAGACCACACTGGCGAAAGGTTGTCTCGGCGATTGCAGCAACAGCTTGCTTGCTGAACGAGACGTGCTCATCATTGGCCACTTTCTCACACAGTTTCCCCACAGTGAAATGCATCGCTGCACGCAGTCTCTGCAAATCAAAGCAAAACCTCAAACTCCATTAACTAATCGCAAAACTAGACACAATAATAATGAGAGCAAGAAGAAGAAGTAGAGGAGGAAGAAGAAGAAGGAACCTGCGTACACTGGTCAAAACACTACAAGCAATGGAAGCAAAAATGAAAAACCTCCTACTCCAAGTGTGTTTCTTTAGCCAGCGGCTTGCTGTCCCTCTCCAAACCAGTCGTTCTGTATCTACCGCTTTCTTAGCCAATCGGCAAGAGGAGCAAGCGATTAAGAGAGGTGCTTCCTTATGTTAGCAAAAATGGTCGCCATTGTCCGATTCAAAACGATACAACCAATGAAATGTTCAGAAGCATAGCCCTGTTGTGTATACTCAATCTATACTATAATTAGAACGGCACTCTACCTCTACGACATCGCGATGTCGACCGATATGCCTCACCCAGATCACATCACCAGCAAAGGTATCCACTGGGCAGCATTCCGATGACTGGTGTTTGTCCGATTGAGCACGGTAGGCAACTCACGACTCACCGCTGCCACCGTGCCTCGTAGCTGCAGAGTCTTGGGTGGAGACGGTCCAGCCTCCGTCTCGGTTAACACGACAGACCTGCTGCTGCAGAGGAAGAGTCATCATTCTAGGCAAGGTGAGCAACTGCCTTGGAAGCGGCCACTGCTGACTGGACCCTCGATTCGCCTCAGCAACCCTTCTTCGCATCACGCCCTCTTCCTGGAGAGCGAGAGTTCGGTCCACTCCTTCCATCGTACGTCTGCGACCCTTCTCCCGCTGGGCCTCCAACAACATGCGGTCCTCCTCGATTTTCATGAGGGACATCACATCACGGTGTGCCATATCAAGCAGATTATCGAGGCTTTCCTGGAACATCTGCTGGTTCGACAGGTTCTTTGCTGACATGCGGTTAATGAGCTTCTTTAGCCCCTGCCATTCTGCATGAAGCTTCCTGATATGCTCCACCACTCCACCACCTTCTCCCAGATAGGAAGCAGCACCTCGGTTGCCTTGGTAATGCTGTCCTTCAGGCTCATTTGGTCACGATCATGGTAATGGAACAGCACCCTCCGGACTTCTCCACGAGATGGAAGTTTGGAAGCCATTGGAAGCCACATATATCCAAAATGCCATTGTCTCTCTGTCTGTCTGCCTTTGTTCTTTACTAGGGCGTGCCCGCACGTACGTGCTTGCCCGTACGTGCGTGCAAAAAAACATGCGTGCAAACAACAACAACAAAAAAAAACTTTGAAACCACGTGGCAGTAACGACCACAGAACCCCCCCCTCTATTTACATGAAATGGTTTGGTCCATTCGCAAAGCCAAAGCGAACGGCTTGCGAGTACGGTAGAACCCCCCCCCCCCCCCTCTATTTACATGAAATGGTTTGGTCCATTCGCAAAGCCAAAGCGAACGGCTTGCGAGTACGGTGACCATACCTTGGGAACCACTTGTCCGATTAATTTCAAACCTTGAAAAGGCACATCCTCGGGTCCCCAGCAATATACCTGGCAAGTTTCAAGTATATCGGACCGGTAGTTGTCGAGAAACAGCGGTCACAGACAAACACACACACACACACACACACAGACACACACACATACACACAGAGATTACTGGAATTATAGATAGATGCACAGCCACATCTTTTAAGTTACAAACTCCAAAGCCTGGTGTACAAATACAACTATGTGGGGCCGGGGGCCTCAGGTGGAGGTGTGGAGGGCCAGGTGGGGGTGTAAATTCTCTATACTAGGGCGTGCCCGTACTATATATATATCTAAAATTATATCCCCCACCTCTATTTACATGAAATGGTTTGGTCCATTCGAAAAGCCAAAGCGAACGGCTTGCGAGTACGGTGACTATCCCCCCCCTCTATTTACATGAAATGGTTTGGTCCATTCGCAAAGCCAAAGCGAACGGCTTGCGAGTACGGTGACTACCCCCCCCCCCCCCCCTCTATTTACATGAAATGGTTTGGTCCATTCGCAAAGCCAAAGCGAACGGCTTGCGAGTACGGTGACCATACCTTGGGAACCACTTGTCCGATTAATTTCAAACCTTGAAAAGGCACATCCTCGGGTCCCCAGCAATATACCTGGCAAGTTTCAAGTATATCGGACCGGTAGTTGTCGAGAAACAGCGGTCGCATACAAACAGACACACACACAGAGATTACTGGAATTATAGATAGACTAGGACGTGCCCGTACGTGGCGTACCCGTAACCGTACCGTACCCGGTACCGTACCCGTACCCGTAATGAATATGTACAAAATATAAATATGTATGTACTACAATCGATCGTACCTTACAACAATCAACACAGATTGCAACGTCAAATAAATGAATACGCTCTCAAATGTGCCGTCCAAGGCAGTGTCTGCTCGCCACGTTCAGCATCAGTTCAGCGTCACTATGACTATCCGTAAGTCCGGAAGTGACGTCCTCATTTGACTGTCCGGAAGGTCGCATATCGCAGGAAAGCGAAAGAATCGCAAATTAGTTTTAATTAGTTTTAAAACATCGTTTAACGCCAACATAGCGCCAACATAGTTTGCCGACGGGAAATAAATGAATACGCTCTCAAATGTGCCATCCGAGGCAGAGTCTGTTCGCCACGTTCGGCACACGTGATAGCTCGCTGCTCTCTGATTGGTTGAATCGTTTTTTGGACATAGCTCGGTAACTACTTCTGCGATTAATTTAAAACCTTGAAAAGGCACATCCTCGGGTCCCCAGCAATATACCTGGTAAGTTTCAAGTATATCGGACCCGTGGATGTCGAGAAACAGCGGTCACAGACAAACAAACACACACACACACACACACACACACACACACACACACACATACACACACACACACACACACACACACACACACACACACACACACACACACACACACACACACACACACACACAGACACAGACACATACACACACACACAGAGATTGCTGGAATTATAGATAGATAAATGTGTACCATGCAGCACCATCTAATGGTGGTGGCAGAGGGTATTACTATTTCCTTTATTACCTGGGCAGCGCTGAGGTTAAAGCACTCGTCACAAGGGTAAACTTCCTCTCCCCTCCCTCACCCTCTCGGGTACTTCAGCTCGTATAATATATAACGGTAAACACACTAGACCGAGAACGGTAATGACACAAATAGCACAATAACCAATCCATAGTGCATATTACATACCAGTAAAGACAGTGAATACATGTGACAAATGAGGGGGCGACCTTACTTTTGTTATTTTGATAAAATTTGTCAAGTGAGAAATCTCTTCCTTTGTTGACAATGTGGTCTAACAGAATGTGCATGTGTGATCAAACTGCTGGCACCAAAAGGAGACCCTTCTAGACCCCTAACCTCTTAGACTGAGACCATTAAGGTCTTTAGACCCCTTTACTTATTATTATTTGCAGATTACATATTGGAAGCCAACAACGATAACAAACGATCGTGGCCCTACCAAATATGGTCATTGTATGGACGTGTTCTAGTCACTATTTGTATGCAAGTCAGTTTAAACTGACTTCAACCAAAATAACGAATAATAACCTTTCTTACAATGTTTAATACTAAGGGTAACTTAGAAAGCTTGCTTCTAATTGGTGGAGAAAATCCGATGACAAAAAAACATTTTTGGGCTACTAACGAGTAAATCTAGCACTTTATGGGTTAAACACACAACACACAAACATCAAAATAATCTTGAAATACACAGATAATACTATTTTTTCAATAAGTAATGTGCAAACTCTACCCACACAGAGGTACCCTGCGAGTATTATTGAAACGTGCATTGGATACTTTTATTACTTTTAATCCTCCTCCCACACCTTCCTCCCCCCCCCCTAAATAATTGGAGCAAATTGTCAATACTCCACCCATCCCGCCCCCCCCCCCCCCCCCCCACGAAAAATGCACAGTGGTAGGATCCAAAGACAAAGCTCCTCTTCTGATTCCCCATTTCTTATATTTCCTTCCCTCTTCCTCGTACTCTGTACCCGCTGCGAACACAATTAATTAATTTGGGAAGGTGTCACAAGACGATCGAGTAAAACTGAAAACGACGTCTGGACAGCAATGCTCGAGTACCACAGCATCGTTTCCGTCGATACCGCAATGTTGTTAAGCAGTGCAGAGTTGGCTCGAGTACCACAATCGTATTGTTGCCATGGAGACCGCCATGTTGTTAAGCAGTGCTGAGTTGGCTCGAGTACCACAGATAGCATTGTTGCCATGGATACGATACCCTATGTTAAGCAGTGCCGAGTTGCCTAGAGCACCACAAATAGCATTGTTTCCATGGAGACCGCCATGTTGCGAAGCAGTGCCAAGTTGGCTGGAGTACCACAATAGCATTGTTGCCATGGAGACCGCCATGTTGTTAAGCAGTGCCGAGTTGTCTGGAGCACCACAGATAGCATTGTTGCCATTGAGACCACCATGTTGAGCAGTGCCGAGTTGTCTAGAGCACCACAATAGCATCGTTGCCATGGATACCCTATGTTAAGCAGTGCTGAGTTGTCCAGAGCACCACAGATAGCATTGTTTCTATGGAGACCGCCATGTTGCGAAGCAGTGCCGAGTTTGCTCGAGTACAACGATAGCATTGTTGCCATGGAGACCGCCATGTTAAGCAGTGCTGAGTTGTCTAGAGCACCACAGATAGCATTGTTTCCATGGAGACCGCCATGTTGCGAAGCAGTGCCGAGTTGGCTCGAGTACCACGATATCATTGTTGCCATGGAGACCGCCATGTTGTTAGGCAGTGCCGAGTTTTCTCGAGTACAACGATAGCATTGTTTCCATGGAGACCGCTATGTTAAGCAGTGCTGAGTTGTCCAGAGCATCACAGATAGCATTGTTTCTATGGAGACCGCCATGTTGCGAAGCAGTGCCGAGTTGGCTCGAGTACCACAATATCATTGTTGCCATGGATACCCCATGTTAAGCAGTGCTGAGTTGTCCAGAGCACCACAGATAGCATTGTTTCCATGGAGACTGCCATGTTGCGAAGCAGTGCGGAGTTGTCTAGAGCACCACAATAGCATCGTTTCCATGGAGACTGCCATGTTGCGAAGCAGTGCCGAGTTGGCTCGAGTACCACGATAGCATTGTTGCCATGGATACCCCATGTTAAGCAGTGCTGAGTTGTCCAGAGCACCACAGATAGCATTGTTTCTATGGAGACCGCCATGTTGCGAAGCAGTGCCGAGTTGGCTCGAGTACCACAATATCATTGTTGCCATGGAGATCGCCATGTTGTTAGGCAGTGCCGAGTTTGCTCGAGTACAACGATAGCATTGTTGCCATGGAGACCGCCATGTTAAGCAGTGCCGAGTTGTCTAGAGCACCATGATAGCATTGTTTCCATGGAGACTGCCATGTTGCGAAGCAGTGCGGAGTTGTCTAGAGCACCACGATAGCATTGTTTCCATGGAGACCGCCATGTTGCGAAGCAGTGCTGAGTTGGCTCGAGTACCACGATAGCATTGTTTCCATGGAGACTGCCATGTTGTTAAGCAGTGCGGAGTTGTCTAGAGCACCACAGATAGCATTGCTTCCATGGAGACTGCCATGTTGCGAAGCAGTGCCGAGTTGGCTCGAGTACCACAGATAGCATTGTTTCCATGGAGACTGCCATGTTGCGAAGCAGTGCGGAGTTGTCTAGAGCACCACGATAGCATTGTTTCCATGGAGACTGCCATGTTGCGAAGCAGTGCCGAGTTGGCTCGAGTACCACAGATAGCATTGTTTCCATAGAGACTGCCATGTTGCGAAGCAGTGCGGAGTTGTCTAGAGCACCATGATAGCATTGTTTCCATGGAGACCACCATGTTGCGAAGCAGCGCCGAGTTGGCTCGAGTACCACGATACCATTGTTTCCATGGAGACCGCCATGTTGTTAAGCAGTGCGGAGTTGTCTCGAGCACCACGATAGCATTGTTTCCATGGATACCCTATGTTGCTAAGCAGTGTAGAGCACTCCGTTCGGTTGCATGGATAGCTTGAGCGCTTTGTATCTATCAAGCAAGCCGCTTCACACTGAACACACCCCTAATTGTGTAAAAGTATAGGCGCCCGCGGAACGAACTACGTAACTTCCGGTTGGTGCACCCTTCGACAACAGTCACGTGATTGGATACGTTGAAAACAAACCACAAAAGGGCACGTGTTACAGCCGGAAATTATGGAAACGGTGTAGGTTATTTGATCATAACTCGCTTAATTCTTGTCTAATCTTTAAAATTTTAACTTTCCGACAAGCTCGAAGTAATTCTCTTTCTAACAATATAAAGTTTTATGAAAAATAATACGAAATGTTTCTATAGCCGCCCACAGAACTACGTAACTTCCGGTTAGTGCGCCCTTCGCGACAAGTCACGTGATTGGATACGTTGAAAACAAACCACAAAAAGGGCACGTGTTACACGGAGGTATATAATAAACTGGAGAGCCAATGACGGCTGTCGGCTGAAGCTAGCGGAAGTTGCTTGGCGGCCATATTGGGAAGCCGATTGTGTCTGCGTCCGTGTTTGATCTCACAATCAGCTGATCTCACAATTTCTGATTCATTTTGGATGCTTACCGACTGTAAGGAGTCTTATTTGTGAACGTGCTGTTTCAAAATGCCACAGTGTGTTGCATTTGACTGCACAAATACCTCAGGGAAGGCCTCCACATGCACATTTCACAAGTAAGTGACAAACCGCTATCGCGGGTGTTCTGCTTTTTCAGTTTTTGGCGTGGTCACGGTGGTGGGGCTAGGTAATTAAGTTTCAATGTAGTTTCAATGAAGTTTGAACACTGTGTTTGAATTTGATGATGTTAGACCACGCGCAGGGTGTGCAATACGACACAGATCTCAAATACAACTGTATTGTGTATTCACTAGGGCTATGTGAGTATGTCAGACTGATGTCTGATTGACTCATTCATTGATTCAGATTGAAGTATCGAGATTGACTCGTCAGCTCGTGATCATTGTCAAGTGATTTAATTTGTGATGAGCTTCACTTAATTGTCCAGTCTACTACTGTCAGGGTTTCCATGCCCTCCTGTGTCACTCGTGAGCAGAAAGAGCAAATGGGGGTTACTTGTGGAAGGTACGAAAGTCCGACACATGGCAAACATTAGCAGATGAAGTTGTATTTAACTATACATATGAAACTCAAAATATTATTTTGATATGGAGTCGTTTTGACTCGGATGTTTTGACTGCCCTCTGAGGTTTTGACCCGCAACCACATTTTGTGACCACAATGTATTTTGTTTCAAGGTTTCCAAAGGATAAGGACTTGTGCTCTCGATGGACATCTGCCCTGAGAAGGGAGTCCTTCTACCCCACCCCAGGCACCACAGTTCTGTGCAGTGATCACTTCAATGAGAGTGACTTCGACAGGACTGGTCAAACCGTCCGACTGAAGCCGAAGTCCGTCCCCAGCTGTTTCAACTTCCCAGCACATTTAAAGAAGGTAAACTATGCTATGTTGGTATTCCACCTATGTTATGATAGTAACCCATCACATGCCATGTCTGCTGCTTCATATGCAGCTCCTAAGACATAGTTTTATGGAGAACAACTCAGTTGCTTTTTAAAAGATTTAGAGCTGAGCCGAATCCCATTTTGTACACTTTCTTGGCATTTCCCCCCCCGAAGCTTTGTTGTAATAATATTTAACAAAATGTTTAGTCTTTGAAACAATGTTACAATACGTCCAACGCAGTCACATCTATTTCTAATTAGAACCCCAATCTAATGAACGAAGCTTCTAAGCATTCGGCTCAGCCCTAAAAACAACTTAATGAGTATTAATGGTTCACCTTTTCTTTTCTTTCCAAATAGGTTACAGCTTTGAGGAAAGCGCCAGTGGCCAGGTCTGTCATCCAAGAAGATACACCAGAACCTCAAGCCACTACTCAAGATCCTGAACCTGAGGTGGGACCCTCATTTCAGACCACAGATCACTCCTACTCCGTCACAAGTCCACTGGTATTGAAGCACAAGCTCGATGAAGCAGTCCACAAGCTGGACAACTTTCGAAAAAAATTAAAAGTGAGTCAGCAACACAACAGAAGGTTAGCCAGAAAAGTGGAGTCCCTGAATACCATCGTGGAAGACCTGAGGGAGAATGGGATGGTCACCGACAATTGTATTGAAATGCTCAACACAACATTCTCTGGTGTGTCAAAAGCTATTGTGAGCAGAATGCTGAAGAACAAAGGCAGCGGCAAACGCTCGAGAGATGAATACGATCCAGTCATCAAAGCTTTCGCACTCACTCTTCAATTTTATTCTGCTAAAGGATACGACTATGTTCGAGAGACATTCGACTTGGCACTGCCAAGTCCATCCACAATCCGGAAATGGTACAGCGCAATTGATGGTTCACCTGGTTTTAGTGCAGTTGTATTCCAAGCACTAGAGAGCCGGTTTAAAGCAGAGAAGGAGACTGGCAAGAGAACACTGTGTAGCCTGATGTTAGACGAGATGGCCATCATGAAGGCAATTGACTTTTTAGGGGACAAGGTATTGGGGTACGTCGACATCGGAAACGGAGTCCAAGATGACAGTGCTCCCCAGGCCAGCAACGCACTGGTTTTCATGCTGGTTGCACTGAATGACAGTTGGAAAGTGCCTGTAGCATACTTTATGATAAATGGATTGTCGGGGAAGGAACAGGCGAATTTGGTGACACAATGTCTACTAAAATTGCATGATATCGGTGCAGAGGTGGTTTCCTTAACTTGCGATGGACCGTCCGCTCATTTGACAATGTTACGTGAGCTAGGTGCCGACATCACGCCGCAGAATGTGAAACCAACATTTCCCCACCCAGCAAATCCCGAAAAGAAAATTTGTGTTGTACTCGATGCATGTCACATGCTTAAACTTGCAAGAAACTGTCTTGGATCCATGAAAATGATGGAGGATGGCAACAAAAAAGTCATCGCGTGGAAATACATCCAGGCACTCTTTGATCTGCAGAAGAGGGAAGGCTTGCGTCTGGGAAATAAGCTCTCCCGGAAACACATCGAGTGGAAGAGCAATGTCATGAAGGTGGACACAGCTGCTCAGACATTGAGCACTAGTGTGGCAGATGCAATTCGGTTTTGCAGGGACACTTTGCAACTATCAGAATTTCAGGGCAGTGAGGCTACCTGCCAATACATTGAAACATTGGACAAACTGTTTGACATTCTAAATTCTCGCAATCCATTGGCACGAAACTACAAGGCACCACTCATGACATCACGAGAAGGACTTTTCCTGCCATTCCTGGATACTGCCTACAGTTACTTGTCCAACATCAAAAACATGAATGGTCAAGTTATGACCAATACGCGTTTGAAAACCCCCTTCATTGGTTTCATGATCTGCATAGAGAGTGTCAAAATTTTGTATTTCACATATGTCAAACCTGCCTCATCTCCCCTGCGATACCTGCTCACGTACAAAATGAGCCAAGACCACATTGAACTTTTCTTTGGAGCGGTCCGCATTGCATGTGGAAGTGGGAATAACCCAACGGCCCGGCAGTTTGTTGCCGCATATAAGCGCCTCTTGATGCGACATGACATCAAGTCTGCAAGTGGGAACTGTTCTGCACAGGACTCAACCAGAATCCTGAATGCGGCTTCCTTCAAGTGGGTGTAACATGTCAGGATTCTTATTCCTACTAGTGGGTGATTGGGTCATGAGAAGAACGATAAAGAACACAGAGCGGTAATTTTGGGCACTTTTTTTTCAAACAAGCTCTAAACCATTGGATTCCCCAGGAAAAATGCGTCTAGAACCAACTTCAAACTTAATGAACACCATTTCCTTAAAGAACGGGATTCTGAGCCAGAATATCAGTTCAAATATTAGTATTCTATATTAATTAAATAGTCGGCGGTCCTAAAATTCGCTCCAGCTGCATCATCAGTGCGCCACGCCTTTGCTTTGACAGGCTTACGATCGGCTTCCCAATATGGCCGCCAGACTATTTCCGGTGGCTTCACGGCGGCTAATGCTGCGAGGTGGCCAATTGGCTCTCCATATTATATACCTCCGTGACGTGTTACAGCTTACTTCCGGTAGTCTCGCCCTCACCTGTAGACTAAAGACAATGTGGAGCACAACGCTGTGTATAACACCGCAATGAACGCTTTTCCACTGCCATGGAGGTTAGTAACATTAATGGAAAATAAAAACAAACCGCAAATGTCATTGGAAAAGAAGCAGAAAGAGCAACACGAAGACTTTCATGAAAAGGAGTTCGGTTAAAACCCTCACAGAACGAGCACTCGGCAACGAAAATCCAGGCCTTGCTTGGGCCGACATCCCAAGCGCGATCAGTTGCGCGGAAAGAACGAAATACGGAGCGATTATAAAGACAACTTAATTATTAAGGTTAAATGAAACAAGGCTTGCTGTGCCATTCCCAAACCTGCTTTGTAAACTGTTCCTCTTCATCATCTGACGAAATCACAACATCCATCTAGGGAGGGTTTCCCGCCAAAATCACCGACACGACACGTGAACGCTCAAACTTGCGGTTGTTGTTTTAAGATCTTCATTCCGAAGGAGAACATAGACCCGGAACCCAATTAATATTGATTTTAGCAGATCCGTATATACTGTATATTGTCCTCTGATTAAATGTACTGTATATCATACCAAGTACAACATGAAAGTCATTCAACCTGCTTTTTGTCAAAATATTACGTTTTTATTTTAACATTTGCATTGCGTATGCGGAATGTCAGTGCAAGTGAGTTTACGTTTGATGACGTATGCGGCACGCCTGCAATGATCTCTATTCTAATTGGATAAGGTACCCTACGGTTATTGGACTGGCGGTCCTGTAGCCACCGGAAGCGCCCCATCCGCCATGTTGCTGCTCCCACATCACAGAAAATCCCGTTTGCGTCAATATAAATGATTCAACATGCATATTTCCTATGAAAATTCCACCTTCCTACTTGATTTTTTTCCTTTCCCACTTAATTTTAGGCCATTGCCTGTTTGAAAAAAAGCTTTGTTATACTCTATAATTATATCAAAGTAGCCGCAGTTTTATATTCCTCTGTTTCTCTCTTTCCGCCCATTGGTTACGCAATGGCCTGACTCCACCCATAACGACGTCATTCGTAGCAAGGCTGACTCCATCCACCGAAATTTTGATTTTCATGCAGTTCACACTGAACACATCGTCGAACCTGTCATATTCAAAATCGCCATGCCATACCCATATATTGCAATACAGAAACTTCCGGGAACATGAGAGGAGCGCTTCATTACCTATACACCGCCCCAAAAAGGGAGTGTATTCGTGGAACTCGTGTTTTATGAATCCCTGCTCGTATTTTTGAAATGCCAGCGTGTGCTCCTTACGGTTGTAAAAACCACGCTGGTTCTAATTACTTTAAAATAGTTATAGCACACTGGTTCAGGGCTCCATTTTGAGGACTTTTTTTTAAAAAGTTTTAAAACCTTTTTGGAAAGACAACATATTTTGTAATCCTCGAACTTGTAGCTGAGGTGAATATTTTCCGTCGTAATTTCTCACATAATTTTGAAACATCTTGACTTGAATCATTAAAAACTTGAAGTATTATAAATATATTAAATTAATGTTGTGTAAAATAGCTCAAGTACGATGTTACAAAATGGAATCTTGTTGTGTTGAAATGAATGTTAAACATGATATTAACCAGACTGGGCGGTGTAATAGTGTGAGCGTCTGGGAAGTCGGTGATTCAAGCCCTGTCCGAGTCGTACTAAAACATTTAAGATTGTATGTGCTGCTTCGCTGCTTGGAGGGAATTGAACGGTCTCTCCTTCGTTCACGTTGTTTGTGAGGGAACTCATATTATTATCCTTGTGTATTATGTACTTCCGGTTTGTACATGTTGACGACATTTCCCGTCATGCATTGTGATTGACATTTTTCAGTGCGAAAACATGTTTCTTTCAAAAGATTACGGTTCAAATCGATGCTCGGTAAATATACTGTAAACGTTGTTGTGTTATAATATATGGGAATGATTCTGTACATTCAAATGACTATGTTTTGTAATGAATAGACACCATTGATGTTAGACAGTGTTCTTCCTACAACAACGACGGAGAGCGATGCGATTAGTCAGTAATTGTTGATGCTCTTTTAGTATTTGTCTAGAAGGCTAACCTTTGTGTTAGCCATCTCTTTAAACAAAGAAAAGATTAACTCGATCGTCTCTTGGGAGAAAGTATCAGTACCAAACCATTAACATTTGTAACACACTTACCTGACAGGAGAAACACTGTGATCCTGGGTCAGGTGGAGTGGTCGACTCACTCCTATGGAGGAAGGGTCCCATTGTATGACGATGCGCTCTGGCCCTTCGGGGTCAGGATGCATGTGTTTTGAATGACCATGTGCTTCAGCCTTTGGGTTGAGGTGCACGTGTATGCTAATGGTACAGCCTTGATAGTCGGTGTGGCTTCGCCGTGGGGTCAAGGTGCACGTCCAAGGCTGTTTAAATGTTTGATTTTTTACCTTTTTTTATTTATAAAAAGGCGCCTCATAAGTAGGCTAACATGTGTTAGCCATCTCTTTAAACAAAGAAAAGAATAACTCGATCGTCTCTTGGGAGAAAGTTTTGGAACCTCGTTTCAATTTACACAATTAAAGTACCGATCCTCGGTTCAATTTACACAAGTAAAGTACTGATTCTCGGTTCAATTTACACAATTAAAGTAGTGATTCTCGGTTCAATTTACACAATTAAAGTAGTGATTCTCGGTTCAATTTACACAAGTAAAGTACTGATTCTCGGTTCAATTTACACAAGTAAAGTACCGATCCTCGGTTCAATTTACACAATTAAAGTAGTGATTCTCGGTTCAATTTACACAATTAAAGTAGTGATTCTCGGTTCAATTTACACAATTAAAGTACTGACTCGGTTCAATTTACACAAAGTACTGACTCTCGGTTCAATTTACACAATTAAAGTACCGATCCTCCGTTCAAATTGGTACCTCGGTTCAATTTACACAATTAAAGTACCAATCCTCGGTTCAATTTACACGGTTAAAGTACTGATTCTCGGTTCAATTTACACAATTAAAGTACTGACTCTCGGTTCAATTTACACGGTTAAAGTACTGATTCTCGGTTCAATTTACACAATTAAAGTACTGACTCTCGGTTCAATTTACACAGTTAAAGTACTGATTCTCGGTTCAATTTACACAATTAAAGTACTGACTCTCGGTTCAATTTACACAAAGTACTGATTCTCGGTTCAATTTACACAATTAAAGTACCAATCCTCGGTTCAATTTACACAAAGTACTGATTCTCGGTTCAATTTACACAATTAAAGTACTGACTCTCGGTTCAATTTACACAGTTAAAGTACTGATTCTCGGTTCAATTTACACAATTAAAGTACCGATCCTCGGTTCAATTTACACAATTAAAGTACTGATTCTCGGTTCAATTTACACAATTAAAGTACCAATCCTCGGTTCAATTTACACAATTAAAGTACCGATCCTCGGTTCAATTTACACAATTAAAGTACTGATTCTCGGTTCAATTTACACAATTAAAGTACTAATCCTCGGTTCAATTTACACAGTTAAAGTACTGATTCTCAGTTCAATTTACACAATTAAAGTACTGACTCTCGGTTCAATTTACACAATTAAAGTACTGATTCTCGGTTCAATTTACACAATTAAAGTACTGATTCTCGGTTCAATTTACACAATTAAAGTACTGATTCTCGGTTCAATTTACACAATTAAAGTACCGATCCTCGGTTCAAATTACACAATTAAAGTACTGATTCTCGGTTCAATTTACACAATTAAAGTACTAATCCTCGGTTCAATTTACACAGTTAAAGTACTGATTCTCAGTTCAATTTACACAATTAAAGTACTGACTCTCGGTTCAATTTACACAATTAAAGTACTGATTCTCGGTTCAATTTACACAATTAAAGTACCAATCCTCGGGTCAATTTACACAGTTAAAGTACTGATTCTCGGTTCAATTTACACAATTAAAGTACTGACTCTCGGTTCAATTTACACAGTTAAAGTACTGATTCTCGGTTCAATTTACACAATTAAAGTACTGACTCTCGGTTCAATTTACACAAAGTACTGACTCTCGGTTCAATTTACACAAAGTACTGATTCTCGGTTCAATTTACACAATTAAAGTACTGATTCTCGGTTCAAATTGGTACCTCGGTTCAATTGACACAATTAAAGTACCGATTTTCGGTTCAAATTGGTACCTGAGATCATTTTGCACAATGGAAGTACTGATTCTCGGTTCAAATTGGTACCTTGGATCACTCTGAACAATTAAAGTACCGATTCTCTGTTCAAATTGGATTACAAACCTCCCTCCACGAGGAAAGTGAGACAACCCCTTCTCGATCCCCCTCCCAGACCTTTCTCATCCTCCCAGATCCCCACACCTCCAATTAATTTGAAGCCACTTTTACGTCATATTTTTGCTTTCCTTGGAGCATTTTCCATGTTTCGGGGTGTCACAGTTTGGCAGCATCTACTATATGAGAGCTGTTGGTCTGTGTGTGTGGCCATTTTTCTCAGAGATGGCTGAACAGATCTTCGTCAAACTTTCAGAGGTTCATCAGTGACTACTTGGGAGTGTTTTAGGCAAAAAAAAAATGAAAAAAAAAGTTTTATTAGTTAACACCTAAATTAATGACAGAAGATAGTTGATCGGAATTGTTCAATTGCTAGTAGATTGCATTGGTAAAATATTTACTCTTCAAGTGTAGTAAATTGTAACGGTAATTGCAACAGAGTTTATCATTGAATACATGAAAGTATTGCCCTGAAGTTTGTAAATTCCTAAATTGTCAACGGCTGCATCCTGACAGGTTTCATTGTGTCTTTGGGGTTTTTCATCCATCTCCACCTGCAATTCTCAATACACTGTTGAAGCAAGATCAGTTGTTCTAATCTCACCTTCCACATCTTGGTGTCAGAAGTGGGATGTTGGATGGAGCTAAAAACCTGAGGAACCCCCAGGCTGACTAACTGACTGATTGTTATCACGTATCGCTGTCACGAATAGTAATGGCGGAGGGTGGTGAAGCAATTGAGGCCCTGTCTCGGGAGTTGGAGACTCTTCGGCTGAAATTACGTGAACAAGGGGAGGCCTTGAATGCCCAACAGTACCACCCTCTTGTGTTGACAACCGGCCGCAAACTCACCAGATTCAAGGACAAACCAGTTCATGATGGTGATATTCCTCTTGAGTGGATAACTGACTTGAAGTGTACAGCTGATGCTCGTCAATTGAGGGGTGATTGGTTTGCCATGTTGCTGTGGACAATCTGGATACAGGTGGTACTCTGAGGAGTTGTGCTCACAAGGTTTATGCCCAAAGGTCTGTACGCATTCACGATAGCTTTCTCCTTCCTGGTTCACTGAATACCTTGCCTACTGCTGAGGAACGCTTGCAAGGGGGGCACATACAACCTCGTACAGGTAATGCCATATAATAATAATAATAATTCATTTATTTTGTATAGCGCTTTTCCAGAAGCCCAAAGGCGCTTTGACAGAGTGGAAAACATAATGCATAACAATACATGAAAACAACAATTGCAAAAAGACAAGAATCAAGAAAACAAACAGCAGCGATATACGGCATATATATAAGACAAGAATCAAAAAGACAAGACAAGAATCAATAGGGAAATATTTAAAGCAAAAGGAGGGAGAAGGAGAAGAGATAGTCAGGGGTTAAATGCTGTGGGTTGAATGTTGAATGCAGCGTTGAACAGGTGGGTCTTTAGTGATGTTTTGAATGTGGTGAGTGAGGAGGAGTCTCTGATGGTGTGAGGTAGTGAGTTCCAGAGGGTGGGAGCAGCGATGGAGAAGGCCCTGTCCCCCCAGGATCTGAATTTGGTCCGGATGGAGGGGGTCAGGAGGTTGGTACCAGCAGAGCGGAGGTTGCGGGTGGGAGTGTGTCTGGAGAGGAGGTCAGCCAGGTAGGATGGGGCCAGGTTATGGAGGGCTTTGTATGTCAAGAGGAGGATTTTGTACTGGATTCTCTGGGGGATGGGGAGCCAGTGAAGCTTGTAAAGGACGGGGGTGATGTGGTCACGGGTCCGGGAATGGGTGAGTAGACGGGCAGCGGAGTTCTGAATGTATTGGAGTTTATTGGTGATTTTTGAGGGTGAACCATAGAGGAGGCTATTGCAGTAGTCCAGACGGGAGGTGATGAAGGCGTGGATGAGGGTTTCTGCAGCCGTGGAGGAGAGGGATGAGCGGAGACGGGCAATGTTTTTCAGGTGAAAGAAGGCTGACTTTGTGATCTGTTTAGTGTATTTGTCGAAGGAAAGGGTTTGGTCAAAGATGACGCCAAGATTCCGGATGTGAGGGGAGGTGGATACTGGGATACCGTCGATGTTGAGGGCAAAGTTATGGGTGGATTTTGTGAGCGTTTTTGGGCCAATGATGATTATTTCAGATTTATCACAGTTAAGCTTGAGGAAGTTGATTTGAAGCCAGGATTTTATTTCAGTGATGCAGTTTGTCAGGATAGAGTGGGTGTCGGTGGAGACGGACTTGGTGGAGATGAAAAGCTGGATGTCATCGGCGAAGCAGTGGAATTGGAGACCATGACGGCGGATTAAGTGACCGAGCGGGGACAGGTAAAGGATGAAGAGGAGGGGGCCAAGAACTGAACCTTGGGGGACACCTTGGGGGAGGGGAGCAGTGGGGGATTTGCAGTTATTGATGGAGATGAACTGGCATCTGTCAGAGAGGTATGATTTAATCCAAGAGAGGGCAGTGCCGGTGACGTTAAAGGTGGATTCAAGTCGGGTGAGGAGGATAGTGTGATCGATGGTGTCAAAGGCAGCGCTGAGGTCGAGGAGGACGAGAATGTTGAGGTTGCCAGCGTCAGAGGAGAGGAGAAGGTCGTTGGTGATTTTGAGGAGAGCAGTTTCAGTACTGTGGTTGGAGCGGAATCCGGATTGGAATGTTTCATACAAGTTATTGGCAGAGAGATGATGTTTGAGTTGAGTGGCTACAGCGCGTTCCAAAACTTTTGACAGAAAGGGTAGGTTGGAGATGGGTCTGAAGTTGTTTAGGGTGTCAGGGTTTAGACCAGGTTTTTTTAGAATGGGGGTAACAGCAGCAATTTTGAGGGAAGGTGGGACGATGCCTGTAGACAGGGAGGAGTTTATTGTTGCAATGATAAGTGGAGAGAGAGCAGGGAGGGAGGCTTTGACAAAGCTGGAGGGGATGGGGTCAAGAGTGCAGGTGGCAGTTTTCATTCCTATGAGGAGTTCAGAGAGGTCAGTAGGAGAGATTGGGGAGAACCGAGACAGGGGATGGCAGGACAAGGGGGGGCAGGTGGTTGGAGGGGGAGCGGGTGCGGCGGTGGTCAAGCTGTTGTAGATGTTGTCAATTTTGCGTTGGAAGAAAGAGAGGAAGGAGATGCAGTTGTCTACTGTGAATGACTGGGTGGTGGTGTTCAGGGGGCGGAGGAGTTTGTTTATTGTCGAGAAGAGTGCTTTTGGGTTTCCGGAGCCAGAGTGGATAATTTGAGAGTAGTAGGCAGAGCGGGCGCGGGAGAGGGCATCTTTGTAGTGTTGTATGTGGTCCTTGTAGGCTTGGGAGTGAACTGTGAGACCCGTTTTATTGCGGAGTCTTTCAAGTTGGCGAGCACGAGTTTTCATCAGGTGGAGTTCAGGGGTAAACCAGGGAGCAGAATGGGTGAAAGAAACTGTTTTGGTTTTTACAGGCGCAAGCTGGTCAAGGCAGGAGGAGAGAGTGTGGTTGTAGTAGTCAGTGAGGTCGGAAGGGGTGTGGAGGTCAATGAAGGGAGAAGTGGACATTTTTTCAGAGAGGGTGGATGAGAATGAGGTAGGTGAAAGAGCGTTTAGCTTACGGAAGTTGATTGTGCGATAATGCCTTGGTGTTGGGGCGGGGATGTTGATGGTCAGAGTGATGGCTAAGTGGTCAGAGAGGGTGAGGTCGGAGCCATAGAGATGGTGCAAATTTAATCCAGTGGAGCAGACAAGGTCCAAAATGTGACCACGGATATGGGTAGGAAAGTCGACATGTTGAGTGAGGTTAAAGCAGGTGAGTAAATCAGTGAAGTCAGTGGTTATTGTGGAGTCAGTGGAGTCCATGTGGATATTGAAATCACCAAGGAGGAGGATTGAGGGGGAGAGGGAACATAGCTGGGTCAGAAAGTAGGAGAAGTCAGACAGGAATGATGGGTGTGGTTTGGGAGGGCGGTAGACGACAGCCATGACTGACTGCGTGTGACCAGAGAGTTTTAAAGCCAGGTGTTCAAATGATGGAGCAGATGAGATGGAGATGAGGTTGGTCTTGATGTCTTGACGGTGGATAACGGCAATTCCACCACCTCGGCCCTCCGAGCGTGGTTTATTGACGTAGGAATATCCATTGGGTGTGGTGAGGTTGAGTGTGTAGTAGTCCAGAGGTTGTTGCCAGGTTTCGGTGAGACAGAGAAAGTCCAGTTTGTTATCCAGGATGTATTCGTTCAGGATGAGGCATTTATTGTTGAGGGACCGGGTGTTGAACAGGGTGAGCTTGATGTTGTTTTGAACAGCAGGGATGAATTCAGGTGATTTAGCCAGGGTTCGTAGGCAAGAGGTGCGATCGTGTGGGTTGCTGTGACCAGGTGCGCTGGGACGAAGAGTGAGAGTGCGCTGAGCCGACCAGAGGACGGGGATGGAGTGACCTGATTGCAAATAAACAAACTTGCGACCGGAGCCACGGTGAATGTACCTGGGTCGTCGGAGGAGTCCATTTGATTTATATGAATTTAACAAACCTTTTACCAGCAAAACTCTTCCCACAGTCAGAGCACTTTTTATGTGAGCACTCCAGCGTGGGTTGCACTACAGAAGTTCAATCTCCGTTTTGAAATAAAATCCTTATCACAAATGGAACATTTTTAAGGACGCTCTCATTGGTTGTTATCTCCACATGCGGGTTTTTGGAGGTGGGAGGAAGTTCTCCCAGAACTCAAAATCTCCACCTTTTTCGGTAAAGGATCATTATTAATGAACCAGTTTGTGAAACTTCATTCTCATAGTTTTGTTCCAAAGGCTCGTTTTAGAATCCTCACTGAACCTCTGACAGCCTCCACCTGTAGCATGTTTGTCGTGATATTCCCGGAATACTTTTTAAGTGCTCAGTTGGGTTTTCTTGAACATCCGGATTCCCTGTTGCTCCGACTATCACTGGTACAATTTCAGGTTTCTTCAATCTTGAAATCCTCTTGTCATTTTTCAGATCTTGGTATTTCAGATTTCACCTCTGCTGTATGGATCTTGATGTGCCTTTTCAAATTGCTTTTTTGAGAGAAACTTTTATCACATATCGAGCATTTGTGAGGACGCTCTCCTGTATGGATCCTCATATGTAATTTCAAATTGCTTTTTTGAGAGAATCCTTTATCACATATCGAGCATTTGTGAGGACGCTCTCCTGTATGGATCCTCATATGTAATTTCAAATTGCTTTTTTGAGAGAAACCTTTATCACATATCGAGCATTTGTGAGGACGCTCTCCTGTATGGATCCTCATATGTAATTTCAAATTGCTTTTTTGAGAGAAACCTTTATCACATATCGAGCATTTGTGAGGACGCTCTCCTGTATGGATCCTCATATGTAATTTCAAATTGCTTTTTTGAGAGAAACCTTTATCACATATCGAGCATTTGTGAGGACGCTCTCCTCTATGGATCATCATATGCAATTTCAAATTGCTTTTTTGAGAGAAACCCTTATCACATATCGAGCATTTGTGAGGACGCTCTCCTCTATGGATCATCATATTGTTACGGACACGGCTAAAGATGTTGCTTGACCGAGCGGAATGGCCGCCGTGTTCGCACAGTTTACCCGATTACCCCCAACTCACCCGATTCCACTCGAACGTTGGCCAAATCGCGCTACGCTAAATCAATGATGGAAAGGACACAACGACTGGGATAAATGAAACGACGCAAGGGGTACAGTTCTCAAGACCTCCGGAGGAGGATATAATTAGTGGTGGAGAAAAGGGGTAGATTACAAGGTAGAGTGATGTAAAAGACACAGAAGAGATAGGCACTTAGATACAATCTTATCTATCCCAGACAGACCACAGACAGACCACAGACAAACGGAACAAGGCTGACTTACACAGGGATTGATGGCAGGGAAGGACAGGTAGTCGATAGCACAAGGTGCACCTTGGCTCAGGGACAGGATAAAGCACGGTCCAGTCCAGAGATGCGGGGAGGTGTCACAGCGCTCGGAGGTGGCGTCCTTCTCTCTCCAAGCTCAGCGCGCATCTGATGTCACCTCCCTCTTCCTGCGCATGCTCAGCGGGGAGTGACACGCCCTCGGCTGGTTGACTCCGCCCCAGATGGGACCAGTCCGCCGCTTCTATTGGGTGCGGGGGTTACCGGGCTCCGCCCTTGACGAGGAGCTGACAGCGAGCCCCTACGTGGTAACCCCGTCGAGCACATGTTCGATGGCGGCTCGCTGGGAAGGCCTCATGCCCTCCCAACACCCCCTACCAACCAAGCCGGAGTGAGGACGCGCACTCCCCGCGCCACCGCCGTCGTTGTTGTTGTTGCTGAACCGTGAGGAAGAGTTGCGGGGAGGTATTGGGAGGTCCTAAACTTCCTAACGGTGCCATACAATCACATTCTGGTGCAACGAAGAGTCAGAATTAATGGAAACGAGTCCTTAACTGACATAGACTAAGAATAACTAGCAAGATGTCCTATAGTTGTCTACGTGAGATGCGGTGGACCTGGATGCGACATTTAATGGGGGAAATAGGGGGAGGTCGGGTCTACAGAGTGTTGTTTACAGAAAATGGGACTAGGGAATGGGGGATTGGGGATAGTTGGGAAGTATGGAGGAAATAGGGGAATATTTACAAGCGGATATGGATGGATGCCAATCCCATATCCGCAACAATATGTAATTTCAAATTGCTTTTTTGAGAGAATCCTTTATCACATATCGAGCATTTGTGAGGTCGCTCTCCTGTATGGATCCTCATATGTAATTTCAAATTGCTTTTTTGAGAGAAACCTTTATCACATATCGAGCATTTGTGAGGACGCTCTCCTCTATGGATCATCATATGTAATTTCAAATTGCTTTTTTGAGAGAAACCTTTATCACATATCGAGCATTTGTGAGGACGCTCTCCTCTATGGATCATCATATGTAATTTCAAATTGCTTTTTTGAGAGAAACCTTTATCACATATCGAGCATTTGTGGGGTCGCTCTCCTGTATGGATCCTCATATGTAATTTCAAATTGCTTTTTTGAGAGAAACCTTTATCACATATCGAGCATTTGTGAGGACGCTTTCCTGTATGGATCCTCATATGTAATTTCAAATTGCTTTTTTGAGAGAAACCTTTATCACATATCGAGCATTTGTGAGGACGCTCTCCTCTATGGATCATCATATGTAATTTCAAATTGCTTTTTTGAGAGAAACCCTTATCACATATCGAGCATTTGTGAGGACGCTCTCCTCTATGGATCATCATATGTAATTTCAAATTGCTTTTTTGAGAGAATCCTTTATCACATATCGAGCATTTGTGGGGTCGCTCTCCTGTATGGATCCTCATATGTAATTTCAAATTGCTTTTTTGAGAGAAACCTTTATCACATAGAGCATTTGTGAGGACGCTCTCCTCTATGGATCATCATATGTAATTTCAAATTGCTTTTTTGAGAGAAACCTTTATCACATATCGAGCATTTGTGAGGACGCTCTCCTCTATGGATCATCATATGTAATTTCAAATTGCTTTTTTGAGAGAAACCTTTATCACATATCGAGCATTTGTGAGGACGCTCTCCTGTATGGATCCTCATATGTAATTTCAAATTGCTTTTTTGAGAGAATCCTTTATCACATATCGAGCATTTGTGAGGACGCTCTCCTGTATGGATCCTCATATGTAATTTCAAATTGCTTTTTTGAGAGAAACCTTTATCACATATCGAGCATTTGTGAGGACGCTCTCCTCTATGGATCATCATATGTAATTTCAAATTGCTTTTTTGAGAGAAACCCTTATCACATATCGAGCATTTGTGAGGACGCTCTCCTGTATGGATCATCATATGTAATTTCAAATTGCTTTTTTGAGAGAATCCTTTATCACATATCGAGCATTTGTGAGGACGCTCTCCTGTATGGATCCTCATATGTAATTTCAAATTGCTTTTTTGAGAGAAACCTTTATCACATATCGAGCATTTGTGAGGACGCTCTCCTCTATGGATCATCATATGTAATTTCAAATTGCTTTTTTGAGAGAATCCTTTATCACATATCGAGCATTTGTGAGGACGCTCTCCTGTATGGATCCTCATATGTAATTTCAAATTGCTTTTTTGAGAGAATCCTTTATCACATATCGAGCATTTGTGAGGACGCTCTCCTCTATGGATCATCCTAATTATGTGTTTTTAAACTGCTGTTTTGAGAGAAACCTTTATCACATATATATCCCCCCCCCCCCCCCCCCTCTCCTGTCCACCCCACATTCCTCTCCCCTCCACCGCTCTCTCCCCCCTCCCTCCTTACTCCTCTCCACCCATGCCTCAACAACTAATGGGGATTCCTGTTTGCAGTGGTTGTACCCCCAATGCAAGTCGGGTGCTAAATCTTACCTGCTGCCCAGATTTGTCAGGGCAGCGCGGTCACCATGGTCCGGCCCTTTCCCTGTTGTCTCCCTGTCTCTGGTGTGGCCCTGACTTTGTGAAGGTGGGGGTACACCATCCTGGATGTGGCATGTGGGGTATCTCTGGATCACTCCTAGGAGATCGATTGGGGGTCTATGTGCTGCGGGCTTGTTCGAGAGAACTGTCCGGGGCAATACAGCAGCAACAACAACCCCACCTCACTCCTCACCAACCCCACCTCACCTCACTCCTCTATACTCCCCACTTTCCTCTCTCTCTTCCTCTCTCCCCCACCCCCACTCCTCATTTCCCCCTTCACTGCAGTCCAACCCCTCAATCCTCTCGTCCCTCACTGCACACACTGCATAGGGGAGGGCATCGCACACAGGGGAGAGGGAGGGAGGGTGAAAAGACAAGTGACACTTTTACCTTGACTTGAGAAGTGAGGTAGTTAGGAGAACCTGTCTTGGCTGACTTACTTCTGTTGTTCATTTTGAAACTGAAAGCATCGAATACACATCGCTTTTCAAATTAAAAATTGATTAAAACCAAACGTCATTATTTAATAAATATTGTATTCCAGAGTTAGTCTACATTTTTACGTACATTTTCGAAGTACTGTATCATTTAATGACAGGAGGAAAACAGTTGACTCGCCTTAAACAAACTCTATATATGCCCCGGGAACATGAAAAATAGATAATTACACGATGGTTCGATCCCGGGGCGTATTTGGAATCTCCTGCGATGAAGCTAACTCTGAGGGCCTGTCACTCACTCACCGCAGGCAGGTTGGTGGTCTTTCCGTCTTCTACCAAATCCTCTCCGGCCTTGCTCCCCCAGCTCTCTCTGTGCTCTGTCCCCCCAATATTCCTTCAGGTCGCAGATGATCTGCCAGCAACCCTCTTATGGTTAAACTGGCAAAATCAACGCTCTCTGCTCACCTTCACTCTTTCATTCCTCTTTTCTCCCGCCTCTGGAACAAACTCCCCCACTCCCTTCAATCCCACTCCCCCCTCCAGGTCTTTAAAACAGCTGTTCACCACCATCTCTTATCTTCCCCCATCCAAAACCTTCATCTTTTCTACCCCTGTTAATTCACCACAGATCCACTTTTCTGAAATACCGACTTCTTTCCTGGAAGTCCTAGCAGTGTCCATGTGTTTTTGACCTCTCCCACCCCCCAACCTCCTCCCCCCAAGCCCTCCACGTCCCACAGATCTCCCGATGTCACTGCTCTCAAATGTTGTTCTTGTGTGCTTCCCCCTTCTCCCCATCTTGTCTCTCACGCTCCCTTTATTTTGTCTGATGTGTCCGTTGTTTTTTTGTCATTAATGTTAACTCTTACACGAGCCTCGATCTTGTATACAAAAAAAAATAAAAATCCCTAACTTCAGTATTCAGTTGCTGTACTTTTACAAAGTGATAATATAAATAACTAATTTCAAGTAGGGTACCCAACCCCCCCACCCCCCCCCATCGCACACCCACCCTTCTCTCCTTTCCCAGTCCCCACATTTCGCCGATTTTCTCAACTTCTCCTGAAACTGAGAATTAAACCATCCTCGCAACTTCAAAGAATAAAATCATTTGGTGCAAGCAAGCCAATTAATACTGAACACACCCATAAAATTGCGTAAAAGTAGAGACGAAAGACAAAGTGGAGCACAACGCTGTGTGTAACACCGCAATGAACGCGTTTCCACTGCCGTAGAAGTTAGTAACATTGATGGAAAATAAAAACAAACCGCAAATGTCATTGGAAAAGAAGCAGAAAGAGCAATACGGAGACCTTCATGAAAAGGAGTTCGGTTAAAACACCCTCATCGGAGGGTTTCCCGCCAAAATCACCAACACGTGAACGTTCAAACTTGCGGTTGTTGTTTTAATATCTTCCTTCCGAGGGAGAACATAGAACCGGAACCCAATTAATATTGATTTTAGCAGATCCGTATATACTGTATATTGTCCTCTGATTAAATGTACTGTATATCATACCAAGTACAACATGAAAGTCATTCAACCTGCTTTTTGTCAAAATCTTGACTTTTTATTTTAACATTTGAATTGCGTATGCGAAATGTTCGTCCAAGTGAGTTTACGTTTGATGACGTACGCGGTAAGCCTGCGATGATCTCTATTCCAACTGGATAGGGTGCCTAACGATGATTGGACTGGCGGTCCTGAAGCCACCGGAAGCGCTCCATCCGCCATATTGCTTCTCCCACAACACAGCAAAATCCTGTGGCGTCAAAAAAATACTTCAAGATGCATATTTCCTATGAAAATTCCTACTTGATTTTTTTCCTTTCCCACTTAATTTTAAGCCATTGCTTGTTTGAAAAAAAGCTTTATTATTCTCTATATATCAAAGTAGCGGCAGTTTTCTATTCCTGTTTCTCTCTTTCTGCCCATTGGTTACACAACTGGCCTGACTCCACCCATAACGACGTCATTCGTAGCAAGGCTGACTCCATCCACCGAAATTTTGATTTTCATGCAGTTCACACTGAACACATCGTCGAACCTGTCATATTCAAAATCGCCATGCCATACCAATATATTGCAAAACAGAAACTTCCGGGAACATGCGAGGAGCGCTTCATTGCCTATACACCGCCCTAAAAAGGGAGTGTATTCGTGGAACTCTTGTTTCATGGGTCCCTGTTCGTATTTATGAAATGCCACCGTGTGCTCCTTACGGTTGTAAAAACCACGCAGGTTCTAATCACTTTAAAATAGTTAAGGCACCCTGGTTCACGGCTCCATTTTGAGAACTATTTTTTTAACAAAATTTTAAAAACCTTTTTGGAAAGACAGCATATTTTGTAATTCTCGAGCTTCTTGCTGAGGTGAAAAGTTTCCCCTGTAATTTCTCAAATAATTTTGTTAAACATCTCCAGTTGAATCATTAAAAACTTTAAGTATTATGAATAAATTGGATGAATGTGGTGTTAATATAGCTCAGGTACGATATCACAAAATGGCCTCTTGTTACGTTAAAATTAATCTTAAACATATTAACCAGACTGGGCGGTGTAGTAGTTGGGGCCTCTGGGAGGTTGGTGGTTCAAACCCTGTCCGAGTCGTACCAAAACATTCAATATTGCAGTAGGTGCTGCTTCGCTGCTTGGAGGGAATTGAACGGTCTCTCCTTCGTTCAAGTTCTTTGTGAGGGAACTCATATTATTATCCTTGTATATGATGTAACTTCCTGTTTGTAAATGTAGACATTTCCCGTCATGCATTGTGACTGACATTTTTCAGTGCGAAAACATGTTTCTTTCAAAAGATTACAACGATTCAAATCGATGCTCGGTAAATATACTGTAAAACGTTGTTGTGTTATCATATATGGGAATGATTCTGCACATTCAAATGACATTATGTTTTGATATGTAAGACACCCTTAATGTTAGACAGTGTTCTTCCTACAACAACGACGGAGAGCGATTAGTCAGTAATTGTTGATGCTCTTTTAGTATTTGTCTAGAAGGCTAACCTTTGTGTTAGCCATCTCTTTAAACAAAGAAAAGAATAACTCGATCGTCTTTTGGGAGAAAGTATCAGTACCGATCCTCGGTTCAAATTGATACCCTTGATCATTTTGCACAATGAAAGTACCGATCATCGGTTCAAATTGGTACCTTTGATCATTTTGCACAATGAAAGTACCGATCCTCGGTTCAATTTACACAATTAAAGTACCGATCCTCGGTTCAAATTGATACCCTTGATCATTTTGCACAATGAAAGTACCGATCCTCTGTTCAAATTGGTACCTTTGATCATTTTGCACAATGAAAGTACCGATCCTCGGTTCAAATTGATACCCTTGATCATTTTGCACAATGAAAGTACCGATCCTCGGGTCAAATTGATACTCTTGATCATTTTGCACAATGAAAGTACCGATCCTCGGTTCAAATTGATACCCTTGATCATTTTGCACAATGAAAGTACCGATCATCGGTTCAATTTACACAATTAAAGTACCGATCCTCGGTTCAAATTGATACCCTTGATCATTTTGCACAATGAAAGTACCGATCCTCGGTTCAAATTGATACCCTTGATCATTTTGCACAATGAAAGTACCGATCATCGGTTCAAATTGATACCCTTGATCATTTTGCACAATGAAAGTACCGATCCTCGGTTCAAATTGATACTCTTGATCATTTTGCACAATGAAAGTACCGATCCTCGGTTCAAATTGATACCCTTGATCATTTTGCACAATGAAAGTACCGATCATCGGTTCAAATTGGTACCTTTGATCATTTTGCACAATGAAAGTACCGATCCTCGGTTCAATTTACACAATTAAAGTACCGATCCTCGGTTCAAATTGATACCCTTGATCATTTTGCACAATGAAAGTACCGATCCTCGGTTCAAATTGGTACCTTTGATCATTTTGCACAATGAAAGTACCGATCCTCGGTTCAAATTGATACCCTTGATCATTTTGCACAATGAAAGTACCGATCCTCGGGTCAAATTGATACTCTTGATCATTTTGCACAATGAAAGTACTGATCCTCAGTTCAAATTGGTACCTTTGATCATTTTGCACAATGAAAGTACCGATCCTCGGTTCAATTTACACAATTAAAGTACCGATCCTCGGTTCAAATTGATACCCTTGATCATTTTGCACAATGAAAGTACCGATCCTCTGTTCAAATTGGTACCTTTGATCATTTTGCACAATGAAAGTACCGATCCTCGGTTCAAATTGATACCCTTGATCATTTTGCACAATGAAAGTACCGATCCTCGGTTCAAATTGATACCCTTGATCATTTTGCACAATGAAAGTACCGATCCTCGGGTCAAATTGATACTCTTGATCATTTTGCACAATTAAAGTACCGATCCTCGGTTCAAATTGATACCCTTGATCATTTTGCACAATGAAAGTACCAATCCTCGGTTCAAATTGGTACCTTTGATCATTTTGCACAATGAAAGTACCGATCCTCGGTTCAAATTGATACCCTTGATCATTTTGCACAATGAAAGTACCGATCCTCGGTTCAAATTGATACTCTTGATCATTTTGCACAATGAAAGTACCGATCCTCGGTTCAAATTGATACCCTTGATCATTTTGCACAATGAAAGTACCGATCCTCGGTTCAAATTGGTACCTTTGATCATTTTGCACAATGAAAGTACCGATCCTTGGCTAAAATTGATACCTTTGATCATTTTGCACAATGAAAGTACCGATCCTCGGTTCAAATTGGTGCCTTTGATCATTTTGCACAAGGAAAGTGCCGATTCTTGGTTCAAATTGATACCTTTGATCGTTTTGCACAATGAAAGTACCGATCCTCGGTTCAAATTGGTGCCTTTGATCATTTTGCACAATGAAAGTACCGATCCTCGGTTCAAATTGATACCTTTGATCATTTTGCACAATGAAAGTACTGATCCTCAGTTCAAATTGGTACCTTTGATCATTTTGCACAATTAAAGTACTGATTCTTGGTTCAAGTTGATACCTTTGATCATTTTGCACAATGAAAGTACTGATTCTTGGTTCAAATTAATACCTTTGATCATTTTGCACAATGAAAGTACCGATCCTCGGTTCAAATTGATACCCTTGATCATTTTGCACAATGAAAGTACCGATCCTCGGTTCAAATTGGTGCCTTTGATCATTTTGCACAATGAAAGTACCGATCCTTGGTTCAAATTGGTACCTTTGATCATTTTGCACAATGAAAGTACCGATCCTCGGTTAAAATTGGTGCCTTTGATCATTTTGCACAATGAAAGTACCGATCCTTGGTTCAAATTGGTACCTTTGATCGTTTTGCACAATGAAAGTACCGATCCTCGGTTCAAATTGATACCTTTGATCATTTTGCACAATGAAAGTACTGATCCTCAGTTCAAATTGGTACCTTTGATCATTTTGCACAATTAAAGTACTGATTCTTGGTTCAAATTGATACCTTTGATCATTTTGCACAATGAAAGTACCGATCCTCGGTTCAAATTGCCACCTTTGATCATTTTCCACAATTAAAGTACCGATCCTCGGTTCAAATTGGTACCTTTGATCATTTTGGACAATGAATGTACTGATCCTCGGTTCAAATTGGTACCTTTGATCATTTTGCACAATTAAAGTACTGATCCTCGGTTCAAATTGGTAACTTTGATCATTTTGCACAATTAAAGTACTGATTCTTGGTTCAAATTAATACCTTTGATCATTTTGCACAATTAAAGTACCGATCCTGGGTTCAAATTCGTACCTTTGATCATTTTGCACAATTAAAGTACCGAACCTCGGTTCAAATTGGTGCCTTTGATCATTTTGCACAATTAAAGTACTGATTCTTGGTTCAAATTGGTACCTTTGATCATTTTGCACAATTAAAGCACCGATCCTCTGTTAAAATCGGTACCTTTGATCATTTTGCACAATTAAAGTGCTGATTCTCGGTTCAAATTGGTACCTTGGATGATTTTGCACAATTAAAGTCCGTTCAAATTGGATTACAAACCTCCATACACGAGGCGATTGAGACAACCCCTTCTCGATCCCCCTCCCAGACCTTTCTCACCCTCCCAGATCCCCACACCTCATCCCTCTCAGCACCCATCTTTCTCAGATCACTCACACACCCCAAATAAATTTGGAGCAACTTTTACTTCATATTTTTGCTCTCCTTGGAGCATTTTCCATGTTTCAGGGTGTCACAGTCAGACAGCATTATATATATATATATATATATATATATATAAACCCCCCCCCCACCCTCCGCTCCCCCCTCTGCCTCAACAACAATTGGGGATTCCTCTTTGTGGTGGTTGTACCCCCAATGCAAGTCGGGGGCTAAATCTTCCCTGCTGCCCAGATTTGTCAGGGCAGTGCGGTCACCATGGTCCGGCCCTTTCCCTGTTGTCTTGTCTCCCTGTCTCTGGCGTGGCCCTGGCTTTGTGAAGGTGGGGGTACACCATCCTGGATGTGGCATGTGGGGCATCTCTGGATCACTCCTGGGAGATCGATTGGGGGTCGATGTGCTGCGGGCTTGTTCGAGAGAACTGTCCTGGGCTATACAGCAACAACAACAACAACAACAACCCCGCCTCATCTCACTCCTCTATACTCCCCACTTTCTTCCCCTCCTCTCCTCCCCACTCCCCCAACTCATCTCATTATCCCCCTTCACTGCAGTACAGTCCCTCAATCCTCTCCAGTCCCTCACTGCACACACTGCATAGGGGAGGGCATTGTACACAGGGGAGAGGAGGGTGAAAAGACAAGTGACACTTTTACCTTGACTTGAGAAGTGAGGTAGTTAGGAGAACCTGTCTTGGCTGACTTACTTCTGTTGTTCATTTTGAAACTGAAAGCATCGAATACACATCGCTTTTCAAATTAAAAATTGATTAAAACCAAACGTCATTATTTAATAAATATTGTGTTCCAGAGTTAGTCTACATTATTACGTACATTTTCGAAGTGCTGTATTATTTAATTACAGTAGGAAAATAGTTGACTCGCCTTAAACAAACTCTATATATGCCCCGGGAACATGAAAAATAGATAATTACACGACGGTTCGATCTTTAACTTCAGTATTCAGTTGCTGTACTTTTCGAAAATGATAACATAAATAACTAATTCCTAGTAGGGTACCCAACCCTTCCTCCTCCCCCCTCCTCTCCTACCCCTCCCCCTCCTCCACCCCTCGCCTCTCTCCTTTCCCCATCCCCACATTTCACCGATTTTCTCAACTTCTCCTGAAACCGAGAATTAAACCATCCGAGCAACTACAAAGAATGAAATCATTTGGTGAATTAGAGTCGAGATAAAGCCATGACGGAGTTTTAATGGAATTTATATTACTAGGGCATGCCCGTACTATATATAAGCTAGGACGTGCCCGTACGTGGGTGCCCGTTCCTTGCCAAAAAAAAAAAAAAAAAAAAATTTGTGTAGGGGTGTGTGTGTGTAAACATCCTAGGGCGTGCCCGTACGTGGGTGCAAAAAAACATGCGTGCAAACAACAACAACAAAAAAAAACTTTGAAACCACGTGGCAGTAACGACCACAGAACCCCCCCCCCCCCCCCTCTATTTACATGAATGGTTTGGTCCATTCGCAACGACCACAGAACCCCCCCCTCTATTTACATGCAATGGTTTGGTCCAAAGCGAACGGTTTGGTCCATTCGATGTGATTCGATGTGAATGGTTTGGTCCATTCGCAACGACCACAGAACCCCCCCCCCCCCCCTCTATTTACATGAATGGTTTGGTCCATTCGCAAAGCCAAAGCGAACGACCACAGAACCCCCCCCTCTATTTACATGAATGGTTTGGTCCATTCGCAAAGCCAAAGCGAACGACCACAGAACCCCCCCCCCCCCCCCCCCTCTATTTACATGAATGGTTTGGTCCATTCGCAACGCCAAAGCGAACGGCGAACGGCTAAATCGCCATAGCTCGGTAAGTACTTGTCCGATTAATTTCAAACCTTGAAAAGGCACATCCTCGGGTCCCCAGCAATATACCTGACAAGTTTAAAGTATATCGGACCCGTGGTTGTCGAGAAACAGCGGTCACAGACACACAGACACACAGACACACAGACACACAGACACACAGAGATTACTGGAATTATAGATAGATAATAATTATCGGCTTTTATCTCATTACCTTCATCATGTCATTACCACCTTTGGTGGTGGAGAATATGTTTTCACCCGTCTGTTTGTTCCTCGTGAAAGTCGAAGATTTTTCAAGTGTATTGGTTGGTCTTGTGCGTTATTCTGTCTGTCTGTCTGTCTGTATGTATGTCAGTCGCCTGCAGGTCACAATTTTGAACCGATCGTCATGAAACTTCACCAAATGGTAGAGCCGATCATAAGCAAGAAGCCTGTTGTTTTTGGGATAAAAAGTTATGGATGGATTTGGACGAAACTTGGTGGACCGGTTGTGTGCGTTTCAAGGAAGAATCAATTCTATTTTGTTGAAGATCCAGATCCAGCTGGTATAATTTTTTTAAAGCGATTCTTCACCATTGGGAGATAGGGACAAAAACGGATATCTCAAAAAGTTGTGGACGGATGATTTTGATTAAATGCGATTCTGTATTGGGATTTTCTGGGATACAAAACGTAAACTGTTCACCTGGCGGAGGTATGCTCTCGACTGAGTCCCGTTCTAGTTTAAAATGCATTTTCTTCTATAAACGGTAACTTTCGCCCAATTTGCTTCCCGTTTTTTTTTGCAACAGTCTAAAACCATCCTGGCGACTATTGAAAATGAAATCGAATTAGACTTTGGATAAACTGTGAGCCTAACAACAGAGACCTCAGAACTATGCGGAGCAAACAAAATGGTGGAGATTTGATTTTGAAGCCCCTCCCAGCATGGGTGTAGCCACTCCCTCAACGGGAGAAGCCACACCCATGAACGGACAGACGCCGGAGGGACAGACTGGAGCTGAGTGTTATGGTGATAGTTGGGGATGCGAAAATGATCCCTACATGGGATATTTAAGGTCCACCAGTTAATGCCAGCAGATGTGAAAATGGGCTTAACATCCACGTTTGGGACGTGATATCCCAGATTCACAAATCTGTTTTTTTACGGGTGTGGGGAGGGGGGAGGGAGGGGGGGGGTAAACATTTATAGGGGTAGGTTAGACATGAATCAAGTTAAGGGAAAGATGCAGAATAAACACAAACTTTATTTTTGTTTAAAAGAAAGGAATAATGCAGCACGAAGGATCGGCAATGATGAAATGAAGCTTGCAGCACTGCTGCAGCACGTAATTAAAGTGAAATTGATTGCAGATTCAGCCTCAAATGATGCCACAGTCACCCAGCAGGTAGCATCCAATTTTTGTAGTTCACATCGTTATTCAACTAACAACCTAGTAGTGGAATCAACAGAGATTGTTTTACTAACCGCCAACCAGGTTCCATTACAAGCAGACCTCTTAACAGCAATTTTAATCACAAGTCTTGGAGGTGCAAAGTCCTGGAAGAAAGATCAATCGGTCATCCATCATAACCGGAGATAAATCGGATCACAGTGTGAATAGCACCCCCCAACCTCCCCATTTCACATCCAACCATTGAAAAAAGCAAACTTTAATTGTTCGAAACCCGTGATTGTAAAATAGATTTAGAAACAAACAGACAAGGAAACACAGACCATTTTGGTGAAAATATTGGCATTTTGCATTAAAATTAGCAGCAACAGGTAATAATGAACTTTTCGCTAGCTGGAGTGGCATGGTGAAGATGATCAGTCTTCGCCTACCTTAACACTTAAAATATGCGAGCTTAAGGAAATAATAAAAAGCCATAATAATTCTAAACAAAGTCGAAGCAATTTCTCCACAAAAAGGAAAAAAAAAAAAAAAGGTGTGTGTGGTGTGTCGTTTGCTGTTGTCTCCATTTCCGGGTGTGAGCACGCTTGATGGAAATTCAAATTCCCGAGCAAAATAAAAAGAAATAAAAAAATACAGAAACAATGTCCTTTTTGGTATAAGAGAATTTCTGTGGATTTTATAAACCATCAAAGTACAACCTGTGTCGTTATACTTCGGGCAAACACCTTCCAGGTATGAGCACTGCCGTGCCTCGACGAGCAAAACATACCCTTTTAATTTATTAAGTGATCCAAGGCTCATGGGGGAGCTTGTATGTACATCGCACACTGGACAGATTAGTATACATGGTGTACTTCAACGTGGACTACAAGGACATCGGTAGACAATAGAAACACACAAATACATATATATATATATACACACATATATATATATATATATATATATATACACACACACATATATATATATATATACACACACATATATATATATATATATATATACACACACATATATATATACACACACACACACACACACACACACACACACACACACACACACACACACACACACACACACACACACACACACACACACACACACATATATATATACACACACACACACACACACACATATATATATATACACACACACACACACACACACATATATATATACACACACACACACACACACACACATATATATATATACCCATACATACATACACACACACATATATATATATATATATATATATATATATATATATATATATATATATATATATATATATATATATATATATATATATATACCTATACATACATACATACGTGTATACACACACACACACACACACACACACACACACACACACACACACACACACACACACACACACACACACACACACACACACACACACACACACACACACACACACACACACACACACACACACGATATGCCATTTGAACCTGGGTGTTCCCAGCGTCACAGGCAATTGGTACTCGAATGGAAATGCTGATCCACCCCCTCGCCGCCCCCCCCCCCCCCCCCACCCCACCTTTTGCAATGTAAAGCAGCAGGTGTACATGGATCGCTTTGTGGATGTTCGGTTTTGAAATTGATAAAAATGTGCGTGCATCATAAGCATAGCCTCGTTAGAAATTCAGCAAGATTCCGTTCAGAAAAGAGGTATAAGAGAACACAGAGACACGTCGACACCCTGTTTACTTAAAGTTCAAAACGAGCATTAGAATACTGTTCATGATAACGGGACACTTGCTTGCTTCACTTCATCCAAGCGGACGTATGCTATATAATCACTGGTAATATTTGCCTAACCTTTGCCAAAGTGAATTAAAAGAAACATACACTGGCTATACGTTGCTGGAAGTCATAGGTTGGAAAACCAAGGCTTGCGTTTCACCCGTAAACCAGAAGGGGGAGAAGAAAAAATAAATAAAGCAAAATTAGCAACCCCAGAAATGGAACGACCAGCTAACTGCAAGCATCAGCGATTACTGGCATCCCGAAATCTATTACCTCTTATTAAACAATGTCACGCAAACGTTGATGCCAAAGATCTCACCTCGTCGATCCTACAACCTCCGATTGGTCAAACGCTAGTTTCCTTCCCGGAAGCACCGCATTACATGAGGGATCCACATCACTTGCAGGAATGTTTAGACAGCAGTTTGTGCAGCTATATATTGGGGGGAAATGGCCGGAGTTGTTAAGGAGGGGGAATGGGGAGGAGGCGGGGGTAAGGCATTCGTTTACTAATGCATATAGAAGGAGGGTGGAGCCTGCTGGATGACCGGTAAGAAGAGTAAAAATAATAACAACAATAATAATTATTATTATTATAACAATGAGAAGAGGCACCTTGTAGCAAAATAAGAGTGACAGTAAGATACCTACACCATCGCTCGACCTATCTTAACATTGTGGCCGTTCGCCATCCCCACCGATGGAAACCTCACTTCCTGCAGAAGCTTCACCACCGTTGGAACTCTCTTCCCTATCGCTGTTTTCTCGAGAGCCACCGACTCCATCCAAATCGCCTCGCGTGATCACTTCAAAGTCATTCCCACTGCTGTGTTCACTGCTGGGTTGCGAATTCTGTTCATCTGCTTCCAACACCATCATAGCACTGGACGCAGAACCTTCATCGGATTTATCACCCTCTCCACACGTTACTTTCTTCGTCTCCGCAACACGATACTCGTACGTGAAAAGTGGGCGAAACGAGTCCAAAAATCCTACGTCTGCCGTGAGGTTCGGCAGAATCCACAAGTGATGCCGCCCACATGTAAGCAGCCAGATGAGGAAAAACAGGATGCACCGAGCTGGGGAAGCACAAAGAGGACAATCTGAAGGGTACGTCTACGAGCTGAAAATGTCATCAACACCAGAAAGGCAGACTCGCATCGAATAACTATCACAACATGGAAGCACAGGACTCAGAGCATTTCCATCAGCGTTACCAGACTCAGTGGTGTAATTATAGTTAGAGTGCCCGCTCCGATTCTGGGAGGTTAGCGGTTCAAACCATGGCCAAGTCAAAACAAAGACTTTGAAAATGTACGTGATGCTTCCTTGCTTGACATTCAGCATTTAAAAGTATAACACAACACACACAACATGCATTTTAAGGCCATTTTCCCTGCTAGAGCGAGGGTTAGCCTTGCGGTCCCCATGAGAATCTTCTCCATTTTGCCCTATTTTCTGCATCTCTCCTGGTTAACCCCCTTGCCCGCATTTCTTCTTCCACCATCATTAGCCAAGTCTTTCTCGGTCTTCCCCGTCGTCTACTTCCTTCTACATTCATTTCCATCACTCTTCTCAACCAGTCACTTTCATCCTTCCTCACACATGACCAAACCATCTCAACCTGTTCCTCTTCACAGCATCAATCACAGGCTCTATTCCCATCATGTTTCACAATTCATCATTTGTCTTCCTCTCTCTCAACGATACTCCGCACATCCATCGAACCATTCGCATTTCCACCCTTTCCAACCTTCGTTGCTGCTCCACGTTCATTACCCATGTCTCGCTCCCATAAATCATAACACTTCTCACACATGCAGCATACACCTTTCCCTTCAGCTTCAACGACACTCCCCTCCTCATCAGCACGCCACTCAGTTCCCGAAACTTCTTCCATGCACATCTCACTCCAGCAACTGTTGCCGAGTCTGATCCACCTTCTCCATTCAGCATGCCTCCGAGGCAGCAAAATGTTTTTGCACCTTCCAGCTTCACGCCGTCTCCAAGATCCAACTCAACATTTCCTCCATCTGCAGCTCCCTCTGTGCACACCTTACATTTGAATGTAGCTGCCACACTGGTTAATGACCCTCTCAGACCACTACATTTTTGATGAACCCACTCAGCGCACATTGTACATTGAATAGAGTTCACTCCGACACCCTTCCTGCACACAGCACACGGCCACTTCCCAGTTCTTTCCACCTCACCACATGCTTTACCACTTGCCATCACCTTCGTCTTTCCGATATTCACCTTCAGACCTTTTGTCTCCATACATTCCTTCCACTTGTTCATCTTTTCCTTCAGTCCATCCATACTTTCCGCAATCAACACCAGATCATCTGCATACAACAACTACAACATCTGCATACAACCCTCCTTTACGTTCTGAGCCAGCACCTCCATCACAGCTACAAATAGTAGTGGACTTAGTACCGACCCCGATGCACTCCCACCTTCACCTCAAACTCACCACTGTTCCCGTCCTTCGTCCTTACAGCTGTGCGCGCTCTTTTGTACATTGCCATAACTACTCTGATCAACCATTCCTCCACTCCTAACTTCCTCAATGCCCATGTCAATACTTTGCGTGGAACCCAATCGAATGCTTTCTCCAGATCAACAAACCCAAGAAACAACTTCTTCCTCTTCTCCATGTACTTCTCCTGCAACTGCCTCACAATGAAAAGCGCGTCTGTCGTTCCTCTTCCTGGCATAAATCCAAACTGCATTTTGTCGATCTGCACTTTCTTCCTTATCCTCCTCTCCAACACCCTTTCCAATACCTTCATTCCATGCTCCAATAACTTTATCGCTCGGTACGAACCACACTCCAGAGGGTCACCTTTCCCCTTGTATAGAGGGACGAGGGTACTCAGTTCCCAATCCACTGGAATGCGGCCTTCTTTCACCACCAGATTGCAGATCTCTGTCATTCTCTTCACACCCCAACTTCCTGCTGCCTTCAACATATCTCCCACAACTCCCGTCAGCCCTCCCGCTTTTCTACTCTTCATTGCTTTTATCGCTTCCTCAACTTCCTTCTCAGTTATCTTCTCTGCCGGTCCTAAAACTGGGTTACTCTCTATTTTGCGATCCCATTCATTCTCTGTATTCAACAGCATTTCCATATATCTTTTCCATCTTCCTTTAATTCCATCTGGGTCCACAACGATTTGTCCCAATTCATCCTTCAAGCAACTCACCCCCATCACATCACACCTCTCTTTCGCTATCTGCTTTGCAATCCTGAATACTGCTCTCTGACCCTCTTCCGAATCCAAGCGTTCTCCAAACATTTTCCTACATACCTCCTGCGCCTTTGCTACCTCTTTCTTTGCAGCCTTCTTGGCTGCCTTATAACTTTCATGCTCTGCTGTTTCTGCTCCCGTACCCTTCGCCTTCTGCCACTCCTTGAACTTCTTCCTCTTCTCGTCAATCCTCTTTCCAACTTCATCATCCCACCACCATGTTTCCGAGTGCCTCGGTGGTCCTTTTGTCCAACCACATACCTCACCAACGGCTCCCAACAGACTAGCTTTCATTGACATCCAACCACTTTCAGGCTCAACCACATCATCCTCTACCCTACTCAGCCTCTCTTTTAATGCCTCCCTTACTGTCACCTCTTTCAACCTCCACACCTTCATTCTCGGTTGGTACTTCACCCGCCGAGCTCTCCTCGCACCTTTCACCCTTATGTCGCAGACAACCAAGTGGTGCTGTGAAACAGCCTCCTCCCCCGGGATCACCTTTGTGTCCCGGAGGTGCCCCCTATCTCGCCTACGCACCATCAGGTAGTCAACGGTTGTCGTCGACCCACCTGACGTGTATGTAACAAGCTTATTATCCCCTTTCTGGAACTGAGTATTACAAATCAACAAATCAGCTCCATCAGCAAACTCCAAAATCATTTCACCTTCTCCATTTCTCACACCATATCCGTAACCCCCATGAACTCCCTCAAAACCATCCATACTCCTTCCCACATGTCCATTTAGGTCTCCTCGTACCACAACAACTTCCTCATCTTTCACGTTTTCCATCAGCTTCTCTATCGCACACCAGAACTTGTCCTTCTCTTCATCGCTCCGACCAACCTGCGGAGCATATCCCGAGATGATGTTCACCAAGAGCTTTCCAATCATCATTTTCACCATCATCAACCTATCACTTACTCTAGTCACACTCACCACACTGTCTACAAACTCCTCAGAAAACAGGACACCAACATCATTCACACCCTCCGGGCACCCTTGCCACATAAACTTGTATTTCTGTCCCTGCCTACCCTTCACCATTCTCACACCACTTCCCTTCCATCTCGTCTCTTGCACACAACATATGTCCACTCTTCTTCTGACCAATACTTGCACCACTTCTCATGATCTCCCTGTCATTGTCCCTACATTCCATGTCCCAAACCTCAGAAACCGATCTCCACTTCGGGCTGTACCCTGCCCATATGTAGTTGTAATTGTCATGGTTCTCTTTTTGAGGCAATGTTTTTTATGGCCGGATGCCCTTCCTGATGCCAACCCTCCTAGTCGTCTCTTACGACACGCAGGGATACCTATTACCTATTCTAATCCAGGGTATACACTGGGAAGCGTTAAAAATATGGAAATTCTGGGGTGGGGGGGGGGGGGGGGGGGTGGGGGGGGAGGGCAGCGTCAGCATCACGGCTGCGGTTTAAACATATTTAAATAATATTTAAACAAAACCATGCAAAATAATCTGGGAAAAGTCTGAGTGAGGACGTGGATTTGAGAAAGGAGCAGAGGTGGAAGAAAAACGAGATATAGGGGGCGGGGCACAAGTCGAGACGAGGAGGAGAGCGAACAAGCACGTGTCCGGGAGGAGAGAAAGAATTAATAAAGAATTTTTTTTTTGATGTTGTTTATTTGTTTGTTTTGTTTTTAAAACGTTGGACAAAGAGTAAGATGTTCCTGAGAGGTCGGGGGGAGAAAAGAAAATCAAAGAAACAAGCAAATACTCTGAAGGAAAGAACTTATATTCACAAAATACTGATGGGGGGGAGGGAGCCTGGAGAGACCAGGCAGCGCATGAGGTGCAAACAAAAAAACGACTAATTACACACAAATTTGCAATAATTACAAAACCAAAACTAAATAGAAACACACAATAACACATACACAATAAAATAACCAGTGGGAATTTGACAAAGACACGAATGGGAAAATACTCAAACTTTGATGTCGTGGAGAGATCGAAGCAAGCCTCCTCGCTCGAGCGACCGGAAGTGGAAGTATAAGATTTAAAATTAAGTATTTAAAATAAGTATTTAAAAGTATAAGAGCTAGGACAATCCCCATAGGTTGGCAACCATTGGGGAGGAAGAAATCCCTCCATATGAAATACTCTAAAGAGTGGTGTGAAAAAGGTGGCACCATTGTTTGTGACGTTGCTGGTACCCAGAGTGCCCCGAGAAGTGACGGCACTTCCCCCAAGCTCAGTGGCTGTCTTTGTCTCGTTTAACAGTCCTCCATTATGTCTTACATATTCGTCTGTATAAATCTACCATATAAAACACAATGTTTGTTACTTGTGAAAATCGAAGATTCTTCAAGTATATTGGATGGTCTTGTGTTATTCTGTCTGTCTGTCTGTCAGTCGCCCACAGATCACCACCGATCTTCACGAAACTTCACCAAATGGTAGAGTTGGTCATAAGCAAGAAGCCTATTGTTGTTGGGGTCAAAAGGTCAATAGGTCAACATAGGCCAAAGGTAACCAACTTCGTCAAATTTCTAAAATCTTCAATTTTCATCTGATTGACTTGAAATGTTAAGAGGATTTGCATACCAGGTCGCTGAATTCAACCACCAAGTATTTTTGAGGTCATCATAGGCCAACAATATATTTTAAGGATTTCGCAAGTATCGTGCTATGCACGACATATTTCTTGTTCGTGTATTTGTGTGATGTCTGTCCCCCTTCATAAGGATAGGTTTTAAAGGCTTTGAGTCGTGCTTTAGTAGGGATTTGAGTCGGGTTTCAATGGGCAATCTTTGAACACAACTGCGTGTACACCAATTAAAAGACCTAAAAGTCTCTGAGGACCCAAAAGACCCCAATGACCCAGAAGACCCCAAGGACTCTGAATACTCAAATTACCCAGAAAACCTCAAAGATCCAAAAGACCCTGAAGACCCAAAATTCCCCAAAGACCCTTAAAGACCACGAAGACCCAAAAGACCCCAACGACCACGGTTCCAACCTGCAACATCAAATAAACTGTTCCAACCCCGTCATTTTTGACGGGCTTTATACTCGTTGTTAAACTAGAACGACACTCGGTGGAGCGCATTCCTCCGCCAGGCTGAACAGTTTGTTTTGTATCCACCGATAGGCCGGATCTGGATTCGGACCTGAACCAAAATCTCAAAATCGGCTTGTTCTCGTCACCTACCCAACTCGTCCACCAAGTTTAGTCATAACTCGTCCACAAGTTTTTTATATATATCATGTTATATATCGCTTTTTGCCCGATCTCTCAATGGTGAAGAATCACTTTGAACAAATCCTCATATCCGAATCCATATTCAGATGTTCACCAAAATTGAACCAATTCTTCCTTGTCACACACACAACCTGTCCACTAAGTTTCGTCCAAATCCGTCCATAACTTTTGAGATATCCTGCTATTTATCGTTTTTGGCCCTATCTCCCAATGGTGAAGAATCACTTAAAAAATTCTACTAGCCGTCTCCGAATCCGGATCTTCACCAAAATCCCATTTCGTCCTTGTCACATACGCTACCTCTACACCAAATTTTGTCCGAATCTGTCCACAACATGTTGAGATATGTTGTTCACAGACAAAGAGACAGACAGACAGGGGTGAAAACATAACCTCCATACACCTTAGGTGGCGCAGGTAATAAAAGCACAGAGTGAAAGAAATTATCAAGTGACATCTTAACAACTATTTCTAATTTAAAATGTACACAATAAAATTCTCTCAAAGGCCTCTTGAAAGCGTCAAGATTGAATAAAGGGGAAAATATCTCCTTCGGCTAAAATAAAACTGGAGGCACTTTGGGGATGGGGATGCTCTGCCTCAAGAATACTCGTGGTCAGGGGGAATCTGACAAATCGAAAAGAGTCGAAAAAATACCCACCGACAGCCATGATGAGAATGCCTCCGACAAAGCAACCGATGGAAACGCTCAGGTAGTATACTCCCACTTTCATACCAGCTGGCCAGAGTGGGAACAAAGTTGCAGCGATCACACCCACAACTGCACACAGAAAGATGGTCTCACGTAAGGGATCTTGAACTATATTTCTCAAGTGGGTAAATTATGCCACTTTATGGGTTTTCTCACCTACAAACAACCCCAAGGCAAATGTCTTGAAATGTACAGGGTCATAGCTCCAGACATAGATCTGTACACACAAACCCCTGGGTTACATCATGCGTCTATCAAATGCACACGTCATGTCTGTGTGAGCTGTTACAGCCTGATGGCCTGTCAGTACTCTGTTACTTTTCTCATCTACTACTCGTTCACCTCATTGCCATCCAAGAAAACCTGATCTTCATGTAACACCATCTTCTTCCTCTTCTTCTTGGGGCTCCCTGGATCCTCGTCCTGGAGAATGTACATGTCTCGTCACCATCAGCACGGTTACAAAATAAACAATCCGCAGGGAACCTCAAGTTAGAATGCTGTACATTATTAACATCTCAGGATAAAATGGTTATTTTGCCACGTAATAAATAAATTGGCCATACTTGCTTGAGTAACAAACATGTTGATGGCCGATACTATTTAACCAGAGAAACAACTCAACCAAAAAGGTGACACAAAACACACCTTTTTATCTTTATTAGTTTCATCCCGCTCCTCGGTTTCTTTTTCCTTCTTCTTGTCTTTGTCTTTTTTCTCTTTCCCTCGCTCCCGCACCTTTTCATCCTTTTTCCCTTTCTTCTCGTCCTCCCGCTTGCCTTCTTTTTCCCTCTCAGACTTGCGTGCAATTTTGAGTCCCCGACTGAAGTATTCCCTCTGCAGCAGCCTGACGGCACGATATCGGAGATTTTCAAAAGCACATTTCATAAAAAGGAAAAAAACCAAGTCAAAACAAGAGAGACGCATAGAAGAAACTTCTCCTTACGTTACACATTTACCTTGATATTCAGAAACCAAGGTGTATGAAAATGAAATGAAATTCAAGCTTTATTCAAAGGAAAAATATCAATAAAGTATAAGATAATAAAAAGCCAACTAGAGAGATTGCAGACCACTTTACCCCAATGAGTCTCGAGAAAAAGGATGTGGGAAGGGTGCATGAGGAATACTCGATATGATTTGACAGGCTGACCACAACTAATAATAATAATAACTAGAACTGCCACTTTAAAACTGCTGGCAGTGATGACCGGTTTACTCGCACCCACTTTTGATGCAACCCCACTGTTGATACAACTCCACTTTTGATACAACCCCACTTGTGATACAACCCCATTTTCATTGGACATGCTTTGACACAACCCCCTTGGATACAACCCCGACACACACACACATACACACACACACACACACACACACACACACACACACATCCCCCCTACCCCCTCCCACACAACCACACCCCTCCCCCCACACGCACACCCCTCCACACACACACACACCCCTCCACACACACACACACACACACACACACACACCCCTCCACACACACACACACACACACACACACACACACACACACCAACCCCCCCTCCACATACACAAACACACCCCACCCCCAACACACACACACACACACACACACACACACACACACACACACACACACACACACACACACACACACACACACACACACACACACACACACACACACACACACACACACACACACACACACACACACACACACACACACATATCCACACAAACGCACATCTCCTTCCACCCCACCCCCTCCCCCACATACACACACACACACAAACACACGCACACATCTCTACACCCCCCCCCCCCCCACCCCAACACACACACACATGCACACACAAATCCCCCCACCCCTAACACACACAAACACACGCACACATCCCCCCTACCCCCACCACACCCCTCCCCCCATATGCACACCCCTCTAAACACACACACACACACACCAAACCCCCCCCACCTACACACACACACACACATATCCCCCCACCCCTAACACACACACAAACACACGCATACATCTCCCCACCCCCAACACACATGCACACACACACACACCAACCCCCCCCCCCCCCCCACCTACACACACACATCCCTCCACCCCCACACACATCCCCCCTACACACACACACACACATACATACACCCCACCCCCAACACACACACACACATATCCACACACACACACACACACACAAACACGCGCACACACATATCCAGACAAATGCACAACCCCCTCCCCCCACCCCCCAAGACACATACCACACACCCATCCCCTGACACACACCCCCACACCCCCCCACCCCACACACACACACACACACACACACACACACACACACACACACACACACACACATCCCCCCACCCCTAACACACACACATGCACACATCCCCCCCACCCCCAACACACACACACACATGCACACATCCCCCCACCCCCCCCCAACCCTAACACACATGCACACACACACAAACACCCGCACACCCCTCCCCCCACACGCACACACACACCCCCCTACACACACACATGCTTATTTTTCAAGATATGCAGGTTGCAAGGTCAGACATATATATGGTGGCGGCCATCTTGGATTTGACGTGGCGACCCAATTTTCAATAGCGTTCTTCCTTATGCCTAGATACACCCACGCACCAAATTAGAAGTTGGTTCTTTGCTTATTTTTCAAGATATTCCGCTCACAAAGTTCAGACATAGATATGGTGGCGGCCATCTTGGATTTTGACGTGGCGACCCAATTTACGATAGCGTTCTTCCTTATGCCTAGATACACCCACACACCAAATTAGAAGTTGGTGCTTTGCTTATTTTTCAAGATATTCCGCTCACAAGGTTCAGACATATATATGGTGGCGGCCATCTTGGATTTTGACGTGGCGAACCAATTTTCGATAGCGTTCTTCCTTGTGCCTAGATACACCCACACACCAAATTAGAAGTTGCTACTTCGCTTATTTTTCAAGATATGCAGGTTGCAAGGTTCAGACATACATGGTGGCGGCCATCATGGATTTTGCTGTGGCGACCCAATTTTCAATAGCTGGCGCATGCGCAGATGGGTTGCACTGCAATGCCACTGAAAAGCGACTGAGAAAACCGCGCATGCGCAGATCGCGGACATGATTCATTTCGATTTCTATCTTTATTTAATTTCCGAAAAGACGTCTGCATTCGAAAATTGCGTGATGACGTCACGACGTAAATGCATTTCTTCATATAACTTCAGATCAGCTGGATGGATTTTGACGAAATAAACGGCATCGTGTAGGGCATTTATTTGCGCAAATTTCAGGACCAATTACGACCATGACAGCCATTTCCTTCTCGCACAGCACCAAACATTCTAATGCGTCAATCCCGCCAACCCTGCGCATGCGCAGGTGGTGCAACGAAGCACTTAAACGCTGAAAAAATCACGCATGCGCAAATGGTAACGCTGGAGCGCAAGGTCACATGTGCACGCATACGTAATATGTGGATGGATGTTTGCACATGCGCAAATGGGCCACTCTATTTACATGTATTACGTACGCGCTTGATGGGCTTACTTTCAGTGAAATACGATTGAGTTAAAAATAGTCAGAATTTGAGCAAATCTGTTTCATTCGTTTGTTAATATGCCTCATCTATTGACAAATCTGCAATTATAATTTTTTTTGAAGTTCAAATGACCGCGGGAGATCGCGTTATCGTGAGCACGTTCTGGAAAGACAAAATGGTGTGTTTCTTCTTCTTTCAACAATAAAGACTTATAGCTTCGCGACCGTACATCCAATCATCTTGAAATTTTGCACACTTGTTACTCTTCATGACTTCTACTACAGTATGAAGTTTCACGTCGATCAATAAAGCGAATCAAGAGATATCCATTTAAAAAAAAAAATTCGTTTAATTAACGATATCTGCCTATCGCAAATAGTGACCAAACGTGACCTATCGCAAATTCTAAAATGACATTTTAGTAGACTGACATGCTGAACAGATCTGTGAATTTTCTCCTCGATTGGATCAAAAATGAGGGAGGAGCTAGGTTTTAAAGGTTCATGCTTAAAAACGTCATAACTCTGAAACCATGTGTCGGATGATGTCGTGCTCGCTGACTTTTTTGTTCGTCATGGGTATGCGATTCTGCTTGCAAAGTTTGGCCTCGATCTGTTCAGCCGTTGCAGAGAAAAAGGGATTTTCGTGTTTTCACGAAAAACAAGATGGCGGCCGAACCACGTGACCTGCGACGTCATAATTACCATTAAAATATTCTACAGACCGAGTCCCTCCTATGGTGAAAATTTTATCTCAATCGGCCCTATTATTGCAGAGAAAATGTTTTTTAAAGGAAATTAAAACTGAAAATGGCAATCGCACTGATGTCGGATGATGTCGTGGCCTGGGAGGACAAAATGGTGTGTTTCTTCTTCTGTCAACAATAAAGACTTTAGCTTCGCGACCGTACATCCAATCATCTTGAAATTTTGCACACTTGTTCCACCCGATGAGAGCTACATTGCATTAAAAATTAAAGTCGATCCATGCAGTGGTTCAAGAGTTACAAGCTTTTTAAAATTTATCTTCCATTATTTATTGCGGCCAAACCATGTGACTTATCAAAACGTCTCAAGTAACGATGAAACATCCCCCCATGAGGAACATTTGTGTAAAGTTTCCACTCGATATCTCCACAAATTATGGAGGTGATTCCATTTCTAGTTTGAGATTTTAAAACGTCATAACTCTGAAACCACGTGTCGGATGACGTCGTGCTCACTGACTTTTTTGTTCGTCATGGGTATGCGAATACGCATGCCAAGTTTGGGCTCGATCCGTTCAGCCGTTGCGGAGAAAAAGGGTTTTTTGTGTTTTTTCACGAAAAACAAGATGGCGGCCGAACCATGTGACGTATGACTTCGAAATTTTTTGCAATCTGAGTTTTTTTAAACTAAGCATCTGGGGAAAAAATCTCATTTTCGGGGGAGAAAAATTGTGTTTGACGAATTCTAACCTCTTAACGTTAGCATTTTTGATATACTCAATACACATGTTTTTTGTTCCCATTGCAGAGTTCTTTAGAATGAGCCATTCCTCAAATTTTTCCATTGAGCCGTTTCGGAGATACAGAGGGGCAAAGTTGCAGGTGTTTTACAAGATGGCGCCCATACCACGTGACCTATGACGTAATCATTAGCATTTAAAAAATCTACGAGCCTAGCCGATCATTTGATGAAAATTTCCTGTCAATCCGACCAGCGGTTGCTGAGAAACTTAATTATGAAGTTTTCGGAGGTGCAAAATAGGGCGGAAGAATAATAATAATAAGAAAAACTCTAGCAGTAATAATAGGTTACTCTCCATTTATGGAGAGTAAACCTAATAATAATAACTAGAACGGCACTCAGTCGAGAGCATACCTCCGCCTGGTTGTCCATATCACTCAATGGTGAAGAATCACTTTTAAAATTCTACTAGCTGGATCCGGATCCGGATTTTCACCAAAATTGAATCGATTCTTCCTCGTCACACACACAACCTGTCCAACAAGTTTTGTCCAAATCCGTTCATAACTTTTTGAGATATCCTGCTATGTGTCGTTTTTGGCCCTATCGCCCAATGATGAAGAATCACTGAAAAAATTAGCCGGATACGAACCCAGACCTTCACCAAAATCGAATCATTTCGTCCTCGTCACATATGCTGCATCTCTTTCAAATTTCGTCCGAATCTGTCCACAACGTTTTGAGATATTTTGTTCACAGACAAAAGGACAGACAAACAGACAGGGGTGAAAACATAACCTCCATCCACCTTTGATGGCGGAGGTAATAACTAGAACTGACACTTTATAACTGCTGGCAGTGATGACTAGGTATCACTACGTCCTGCTTTTATACAACCCCGCTTTGATGAGTCATGTGACACATGACGTCCTCTTTAAAAAAAAAAAAAAACGGATTTAAAACTCAGTAGAGAATTCGGTAGAGGGCATATGCCGCTGCCAGGCTCAACAGTTTACAGTTTGTATCCCACTGAAATGTCGGATCTGGATCCGACATGAACCAAAATCCAATCGGCTTGTTCTTGTCACTTGCCCAACTCATCCACCAAGTTTTGTCATAAGTCATCCACAACTTATTGAAATATCGTGCTATACATTGTTTTTAGCCCCATCACTCACTTAATGGTGACTCACTCAATTGAGTACCAGCTTGCTGGGATGAATGATCCCGGTGTACCCCGGTTTAGAATAGGTACACCGTACCCCTGCACATCGTAAGAGGCGACTAAGGGTTGGCGCCAGGAAGGGCATCCGGCCATAAAAACATTGAGACAAACAGGGAACCACGATTGTCATGGGGCCCGCAAGACTAACCCCTGCTCTAGCGGGGAAAATGGCCATAAAACGATCATTCACTCACTCAGTGGTGAAGAATCACTTTTAAAAATAAAATATTTATCATATCCAGATCTCCACCAAAATTGAATCAATTTGTCCTTGCCACACACCCAAACTGTCCACCAAGTTTCGTCCGAATCCATCCATAACTTGTTCAGATATGGCGTTCTATATTGTTTTTAGCCCCATCACTCAATGGTGAACAATCACTCAAAAAATTCTCGAATCCTGATCTGGATCTTCACCAAAATCTAATCACTTTGTCCATGTCACACACCCAACCTCCACCAAATTTCTTCAGAATCTATCCACAACTTTCAGCCATTTTGTTCACAGACAGACAGAGGTGAAACCATAACCTCATCCACATTCGGTGGCTACAGTAAAAATCGTTACATATTTAACGTGTCCCCCAATTTCGACTGCATATACAAAGTTTCATTTTAAAATGTTTATAAACGTGCACGTAATCCCTTTTTTTGTTTTTTTGATCCCCCGCATGATAATGCTCTCGTACCTTTGTGTCACATGGTGATTATAACTACCACGTTTGGTGAATTTCTGCCCAACCGTTTAGGAGATAGTGCGACAGATGGACAGACACTGAGTCGATTACAATGTCCCCACCTCCCTCCCCCTCCTCATTTTTTTTTTTTTTTTTACAAAAAGCATGGGAATAACTAGTTCATAGTACACATTACCCAAGCATTGTTCAAGTATATACTTCAATTTAAACAAGCATTCTGAGTATTGCGCTGCAATACATGTCCCCTACCAAAGTTCAAAGTGCCATAACTTTGTCAAAAATGATCGAATATGCAAATTTATGCACGGTTGATGCTGGTTTTCAAACTTGATCTGAGGTATGCTGAGACACATGTGTGTCACGCCTCGCCTCGTTGATAAGCCCGCAAGGTCGCGCCGTGTAGCGGCCTGCACGTATTGCACTGTGTGAATTATATAATTACCAACCCACGGTCTGAGGTACTAGCGATTGAAGAGATATCCATTTTTTTCAATATTTTCGTTTAATTAACGATATCTGCCAAACCACGTGCCGTCGTGCCCTATCGCAAATTCCAAAAGGACATTTTAGTAGACCGACATGCTGAACAGATGTGAAGTTTCCCCTCGATTGGATCAAAAATTAGGGAGGAGCTCGGTTTTAAAGGTTCATGCTTAAAAACGCCATAACTCTGAGACCATGTGACGCACGACGTCATGCTCGCTGACTTTTTTTGTTCGCCATGGTTATGCGATTGTGCCTGCAAAGTTTGGCCTCGATCTGTTCAGCCGTTGCAGAGAAAAAGGGGTTTTCGTGTTTTCATGAAAAACAATATGGCGGCCGAACCACGTGACGTCATAATTACCATTAAAATATTCTACAAACCGAGTCCCTCCTATGGTGAAAATTTGATCTCAATCGGTCCTATTATTGCAGAGAAAATCTTTTTTAAAGGAAATTAAAACTTAAAATGGCACTGAGTTAAGGATCATCAGAATTACCAAAGTTCAAAGTGCCATAACTTTGTCAAAAATGATCGAAACGTCGTGAAGTTCGAACTTGATCTGTAACTTATCATGAGGAAACCATGTGCCAAGTTTGAAATCATTCGCATTAAGAGTTTAGAAAAAAAAGTCCGGAAAACTGTTCTTTGCGTGATGGACTGACGGACTGACGGACTGACAGACGGAGGGACGGAGTGCAAACCTATAGTCTCCTCCGGTGTACACCGGTAGGGGACTAATAAAACAATTATTTTAAAGACCTTTAAAAAAAATTACAGAAGTTTAGCACCATGGTAGCAGTCTTATACACCACACGTAGACAACGCCCTATTTAATATGTGCAAGTGCTGCTTCAATGGAGGGGGTTTGAAAGGGCAAATAAAATATGACACTCAATTTAAATTAATTGCTCCTCGATCATAACCTGACATTTGTAGACAGACAGATGGACAGACATGAACCAATTGGTTAACCCCGCTTCCTGCTTAGTGTGCGCTGGTAATAATAACCAGTTCCCTTTAAAGGAACTTTGACGAAAGAAGAGGCCATTGCACCCATCAAAGCCTGCACAATCATTACCAACCTCTGGGCAAGGAAGCAGCACGTACCATTTTTGAAGTCTTTGGTACAACTCGGCCGGGGTTTGATCCCGAACCCCCCAGACCTGAAGCGGACGCTCTAACGAGATTACACAGACGAGCATTCTTCATGGAAATTACAGTCCTCTTAAACCATATTTTGTTGAAAGCAACGGCTTGCTTCTGTTTGCTGTTCAATCAACTGACAAAAGCACGGTAGTGATTTGGTGGAAGTAGCTCTGTTCAAGCAGTGGAACATTGTGCGCGGCAAATTTGAATGTCGAGATGGCATACAATCTTCCCAATATCGGAACCAAAGAGCTACTAAACTGCAGATTTTTGGAAGTGCCAACAACCAGATTCCGATTCGTGTTCTAGTGTTCATAATGTACAGTATACGGTAATTCTTTTGATCCATACATCTTGCTACCTTACCGTGCGATTTGCGCAACGTGTGTGGGATGGCAACAACGTGCCTTTCAAACTCAGAACAGGGCAATAGTTTGAAGATCTTACAAGCTGAAGAGCAATGCTCATCCGATTTACAAATTGAAGTGTTGTTTGACGAACTTGTTGCAGAAATGCACAGCAGTATCGCGGCTGGTGAAGAGAAGCGGCGCTCCTTTCCTGCCCGTCGCCCAGTCCGACTCGAGCAACACGTCCACCGCTCGCGAGCCTGCGCAGATGTATCGCTGCCGTCACAATCATGGCAATTCTTCTCAATCCGTCACCAGATCAATATAATCCAAACCAAGAGGCTGCAGATGGTTTATAATTAGTGAGGAATGCAGAAGCCATCCCTCTGGAGGCTTCAACAACTGCTCCACTGAGAGCGTTTGCTGCTCGAGCGTGCCAAACAAGCAAGGGGAAAAACAGCAACAGAACAACACCTTTGGAATCAAAGACTAATAAATTAATCTAAGGCAACGAGTTTATTCCAGAACATAAAATTGCCAAAATAAAAATAAAATACTTCTTGGAAATCAAATCAAAAGGATTCCTCCAGCAATTACGCAATAAATCCCTTTACGGATTTTAATCCAGCAATAAATCCCTTTACGCACCTGTAAAGTACTCAACTCTCTGACCCATCATGCTGGATGATTTTGTCGGACATTTAAACCGGAGATACTTGGCCACGGCAGTGTCCAACTTCTCTTCTTCTTCTTCAACATCCCCCTGCACACAGCACATTTGAAAATTTGATTCTTTCTTGGGCCGATGTACCACGTCACGGCCGATTAAAGGCTACCAATCCGTGAAGCATCAGCATTTGCTCACTCAAAACACTAAAAAGACTGCGTGGGAATCTCAAATGTATCAAACCTTGGAAAAAGAGAAATGTTTTAAAACTTTAAATGGCTGAAATATAACAAAAGAGTTACCTCAATACTAAGAATACAACAACAACAACACAACATGCATTTTAAGGCCATTTTCCCTGCTAGAGCGAGGGTTAGCCTTGCGTCCCCATGACAATCTTCTCCATTTTGCCCTATTTTCTGCATCTCTCCTGGTTAACCCCCTTGCCCGCATTTCTTCTCCCACCATCTTTAGCCAAGTCTTTCTCGGTCTTCCCCGTCCTCTACTTCCTTCTACATTGATACATTCACGAAGAATGATGGGTCCAACCAGCTGCCTTTGCAAAACCCCACAACCATCCCTCCGCCACCGACACCTGCGACCATCCCTTCACCAACGACACCTGCGACCATCCCTCCACCACTGACACCTGCTACCATCCCTCCACCAACGACGACACCTGCGACCATCCCTCCACCAACGACACCTGCGACACCTGCGACCATCCCTCCACCACCGACACCTGCGACCATCCCTTCACCAACGACCATCCCTTCACCAACGACACCTGCGACCATCCCTCCACCAACGACACCTGCGACCATCCCTTCACCAACGACACCTGCGACCATCCCTCCACCAACGACACCTGCGACCATCCCTTCACCAACGACACCTGCGACCATCCCTCCACCAACGACACCTGCGACCATCCCTTCACCAACGACACCTTTTTTCTTTTCTTTTTTGTATACTGAATCGAGGCTCGTGAAAGAGCTAACATTAACTTCACAAACAAATCGACCAGACAAACAAAATACACAAAAAGAGGGAGCGGAAGACAAGATGGGGAGAAAAGGGGAAGCACACACACACAACATCCGAGAGCAGGGAGATGTGTGGAAGGGAGAGGGCCCGGGGGGCCGCGACCATCCCTTCACCAACGACACCTGCGACCATCCCTTCACCAAAGACACCTGCGACCATCCCTTCACCAAAGACACCTGTGACCATCCCTTCACCAAAGACACCTGTGACCATCCCTTCACCAAAGACACCTGCGACCATCCCTTCACCAACGACACCTGCGACCATCCCTTCACCAACGACACCTGCGACCATCCCTCCACCAACGACACCTGCGACACCTGCGACCATCCCTCCACCACCGACACCTGCGACCATCCCTTCACCAACGACACCTGCGACCATCCCTCCACCACTGACACCTGCTACCATCCCTCCACCAACGACACCTGCTACCATCCCTCCACCAACGACACCTGCGACCATCCCTTCACCAAAGACACCTGCGACCATCCCTTCACCAACGACACCTGCGACCATCCCTTCACCAACGACACCTGCGACCATCCCTTCACCAACGACACCTGCGACCATCCCTTCACCAACGACACCTGCGACCATCCCTTCACCAACGACACCTGCGACCATCCCTTCACCAACGACACCTGCGACCATCCCTTCACCAACGACACCTGCGACCATCCCTTCACCAACGACACGACACCTGCGACCATCCCTTCACCAACGACACCTGCGACCATCCCTTCACCACCCTGCGACCATCCCTTCACCAACGACACCTGCGACCATCCCTTCACCAACGACACCTGCGACCATCCCTTCACCAACGACACCTGCGACCATCCCTTCACCAACGACACCTGCGACCATCCCTTCACCCACGACACCTGCGACCATCCCTTCACCAACGACACCTGCGACCATCCCTTCACCAACGACACCTGCGACCATCCCTTCACCAACGACACCTGCGACCATCCCTTCACCAACGACACCTGCGACCATCCCTTCACCAACGACACCTGCGACCATCCCTTCACCAACGACACCTGCGACCATCCCTTCACCAACGACACCTGCGACCATCCCTTCACCAACGACACCTGCGACCATCCCTTCACCAACGACACCTGCGACCATCCCTTCACCAACGACACCTGCGACCATCCCTTCACCAACGACACCTGCGACCATCCCTTCACCAACGACACCTGCGACCATCCCTTCACCAACGACACCTGCGACCATCCCTTCACCAACGACACCTGCGACCATCCCTTCACCAACGACACCTGCGACCATCCCTTCACCAACGACACCTGCGACCATCCCTCCACCAACGACACCTGCGACACCTGCGACCATCCCTCCACCACCGACACCTGCGACCATCCCTCCACCACCGACACCTGCAACCATCCCTCCACCACCGACACCTGCAACCATCCCTCCACCACCCACACCTGCAACCATCCTTCTACCACCACCACTCGCAACCATCCCTCTACCACCACCACTCGCAACCATCCCTCCACCACCACCACCCATAATCATCCCTCCACCATGCATAATCATCTCTCCACCACAACCACCCATAATCATCCCTCCACCACCACCACCCATAATCATCCCTCCACCACCACCACCACCCATAATAATCCCTCCACCACCACCACCACCACCACCACCACCCATAATAATCCCTCCACCACCACCACCACCCATAATCATCCCTCCACCACCACCACCCATAATCATCCCTCCACCACCGCAACCCATAATCATCCCTCCACCACCGCTATCCATAATCATCCCTCCACCACCGCTACCCATAATCATCCCTCCACCACCGCTACCCATAATCATCCCTCCATCACCGCTACCCATAAACATCCCTCCACCACCGCTACCCATAATATCATCCCTCCACCACCGCTACCCATAATCATCCCTCCATCACCGCTACCCATAAACATCCCTCCACCACCGCTACCCATAATCATCCCTCCACCACCGCTACCCATAATCATCCCTCCACCACCGCTACCCATAATCATCCCTCCACCACCGCTACCCATAATCATCCCTCCACCACCGCTACCCATAATCATCCCTCCACCACCGCCACCCATAATCATTCCTCCACCACCACCACCACCCATTATCATCCCTCCACCACCACTACCACCCATAATCATCCCTCCACCACCACCACCACCCATAATCATCCCTCCACCACCACCACCACCCATAATCATCCCTCCACCACTGCTACCCATAATCATCTCTCCACCACCGCTATGCAAAATCATCCCTTCACCACCACCCATAATCATCCCTCCACCACCACCCATAATAATCATCCCTCCACCACCACCCATAATCATCCCTCCACCACCACCCATAATCATCCCTCCACCACCACCCATAATCATCCCTCCACCACCACCACCACCACCACCACCCATAGTCATCCCTCCACCACCACCACCACCCATAATCATCCCTCCACCACCACCGCCACCACCCATAATCATCCCTCCACCACCACCACTACTACCCATAATCATCCATCCACCACCGCTACCCATAATCATCCCTCCACCACCACCACCCATAATCATCCCTCCACCACCACCACCCATAATCATCCCTCCACCACCACCACCACCCATAATCATCGCTCCACCACCATCACCCATAATCATGTCACGACCACCCATCCCTCCACCACCGCTACCCATAATCATCCCTCCACCACCACCACCCATAATCATCCCTCCACCACCACCACCACCACCCATAATCATCCCTCCACCACCACCACCCATAATCATGCCTCCACCACCACCACCACCCATAATCATGCCTCCACCACCGCCACCCATAATCATCCCTCCACCACCGCTACCCATAATCATCCCTCCACCACCGCTACCCATAATCTTCCTTCCACCACCGCTACCCATAATCATTCCTCCACCACCACTACCCATAATCATCCCTCCACCACCGCTACCCCTAATCATCCCTCCACCACCACCACCCATAATCATCCCTCCACCACCACCACCACCCATAATCATGCCTCCACCACCGCCACCCATAATCATCCCTCCACCACCGCTACCCATAATCATCCCTCCACCACCGCTACCCATAATCTTCCTTCCACCACCGCTACCCATAATCATTCCTCCACCACCGCTACCCATAATCTTCCTTCCACCACCGCTACCCATAATCATTCCTCCACCACCACTACCCATAATCATCCCTCCACCACCGCTACCCCTAATCATCCCTCCACCACCACCACCCATAATCATGCCTCCACCACCACCACCCATAGTCATCCCTCCACCACCGCTACCCATAATCTTCCTTCCACCACCGCTACCCATAATCATTCCTCCACCACCGCTACCCATAATCATCCCTCCACCACCCATAATCATGCCTCCACCACCACCACCCATAATCATGCCTCCACCACCACCACCCATAATCATGCCTCCACCACCACCCATAAACTTCCTTCCACCACCGCTACCCATAATCATTCCTCCACCACCACCACCACCCATAATCATCCCTCCACCACCACCACCACCCATAATCATCCCTCCACCACCGCCACCCATAATCATCCCTCTACCACCGCTACACATAATCATCCCTCCACCACCGCTACCCATAATCATCCCTCCACCACCACCCATAATCATCCCTCCACCACCACCCATAATCATCCCTCCACCACCGCCACCCATAATCATCCCTCCACCACCGCCACCCATAATCATCCCTCCACCACCGCCACCCATAATCATCCCTCCACCACCGCCACCCATAATCATCCCTCCACCACCGCCACCCATAATCATTCCTCCACCACCACCACCCATTATCATCCCTCCACCACCACCACCCATAATCATCCCTCCACCACCACCACCACCCATAATCATGCCTCCACCACCACCAACACCACCCATAATCATCCCTCCACCACCGCCACCCATAATCTTCCTTCCACCACCGCCACCCAAAATCATTCCTCCACCACCGCTACCCATAATCATCCCTCCACCACCACCACCACCCATAATCATCCCTCCACCACCACCACCCATAATCATCCCTCCACCACCACCACCCATAATCATGCCTCCACCACCACCACCCATAATCATGCCTCCACCACCACCACCCATAATCATGCCTCCACCACCGCCACCCATAATCATCCCTCCACCACCGCTACCCATAATCTTCCTTCCACCACCGCTACCCATAATCATTCCTCCACCACCGCTACCCATAATCATCCCTCCACCACCACCACCCATAATCATCCCTCCACCACCGCTACCCCTAATCATCCCTCCACCACCACCACCCATAATCATCCCTCCACCACCACCACCCATAATCATGCCTCCACCACCACCACCACCACCACCACCCATAATCATGCCTCCACCACCACCACCCATAATCATCCCTCCACCAGCGCTACCCATAATCTTCCTTCCACCACCGCTACCCATAATCATCCCTCCACCACCCATAATCATGCCTCCACCACCACCACCCATAAACTTCCTTCCACCACCGCTACCCATAATCATTCCTCCACCACCACCACCACCCATAATCATCCCTCCACCACCACTACCACCACCACCACCCATAATCATCCCTCCACCACCGCCGCCCATAATCATCCCTCTACCACCGCTGCCCATAATCATCCCTCCACCACCGCTACGCATAATCATCCCTCCACCACCGCTACCCATCATCACCCCTCCACCACCACCCATAATCATCCCTCCACCACCACCCATAATCATCCCTCGACCACCGCCACCCATAATCATCCCTCCACCACCGCCACCCATAATCATCCCTCCACCACCGCCACCCATAATCATCCCTCCACCACCACCACCCATAATCATCCCTCCACCACCACCACCCATAATCATCTCTCCACCACCGCCACTCATAATCATCCCTCCACCACCGCCACCCATAATCATCCCTCCACCACCGCTACCCATAATCATCCCTCCACCACCGCCACCCATAATCATGCCTCCACCACCACCACCCATAATCATCCCTCCACCACCACTACCCATAATCATCCCTCCACCGCCACCACCACCCATAATCATCCCTCTACCACCACCACCCATAATCATCCCTCCACCACCACCACCCATAATCATCCCTCCACCACCACCACCCATAATCATCCCTCCACCACCACCACCCATAATCATCCCTCCACCACCACCACCCATAATCATGCCTCCACCACCACCACCCATAATCATGCCTCCACCACCACCACCCATAATCATGCCTCCACCACCACCACCCATAATCATCCCTCCACCACAGCTACCCATAATCTTCCTTCCACCACCGCTACCCATAATCATTCCTCCACCACCGCTACCCATAATCATGCCTCCACCACCACCACCCATAATCATGCCTCCACCACCACCACCCATAATCTTCCTTCCACCACCGCTACCCATAATCATTCCTCCACCACCACCACCCATAATCATCCCTCCACCACCACCACCCATAATCATCCCTCCACCACCACCACCCATAATCATGCCTCCACCACCACCACCACCCATAATCATTCCTCCACCACCACCACCCATAATCATCCCTCCACCACCACCACCACCCATAATCATGCCTCCACCACCACCACCACCCATAATCATGCCTCCACCACCACCATCCATAATCATCTCTCCACCACCTCTACCCATAATCATTCCTCCACCACCACCACCACCACCACCACCCATAATCATCCCTCCACCACCGCTACCCATAATCATCCCTCCACCACCACCCATAATCATCCCTCTACCACCTGTACCCATAATCATCCCTCCACCACCACCCATAATCATCCCTCCACCACCACCCATAATCATCCATCCACCACTACCCATAATCATCCCTCCACCACTACCCATAATCATCCCTCCACCACCACCCATAATCATCCCTCCACCACCGCTACCCATAATCATCCCTCCACCACCACCCATAATCATCCCTCCACCACCACCCATAATCATCCCTCCACCACCGCTACCCATAATCATCCCTCCACCACCGCTACCCATAATCATCCCTCCACCACCGCTACCCATAATCATCCCTCCACCACCGCTACCCATAATCATCCCTCCACCAACGCTACCCATAATCATCCCTCCACCACCGCTACCCATAATCATCCCTCCACCACCGCTACCCAAAATCATCCCTCCACCACCACCCATAATCATCCCTCCACCACCACCCATAATCATCCCTCCACCACCTCTACCCATAATCATCCCTCCACCACCACCCATAATCATCCCTCCACCACCGCTACCCATAATCATCCCTCCACCACCACCCATAATCATCCCTCCACCACCACCCATAATCATTCCCCCACCACCACCCATAATCATCCCTCCACCACCGCTACCCATAATCATCCCTCCACAACCGCTACCCAAAATCATCCTTCCACCTCCGCTACCCATAATCATCCCTCCACCACCGCTACCCATAATCATCCCTCCACCACCACCCATAATCATTCCTCCACCACCACCCATAATCATCCCTCCACCACCGCTACCCATAATCATCCCTCCACTACCGCTACCCATAATCATCCTTCCACCACCGCTACCCATAATCATCCCTCCACCACCACCCATAATCATTCCTCCACCACCACCCATAATCATCCCTCCACCACCGCTACCCATAATCATCCCTCCACCACCTCTACCCATAATCATCCCACCACCACCGCTACCCATAATCATCCCACCACCACCGCTACCCAATACCCATAATCATCCCTCCACCACCGCTACCCATAATCATCCCTCCACCACCGCTACCCATAATCATCCCTCCACCACCGCTACCCAAAATCATCCCTCCACCACCGCTACCCATAATCATCCCTCCACCACCGCTACCCATAATCATCCCTCCCCCACCGCCACCCATAATCATCCCTCTCCCACCGCCACCCATAATCATCCCTCTCCCACCGCTACCCATAATCATCCCTCTCCCACCGCTACCCATAATCATCCCTCTCCCACCGCTACCCATAATCATCCCTCTCCCACCGCTACCCATAATCATCCCTCTCCCACCGCTACCCATAATCATCCCTCTCCCACCGCCACCCATAATCATCCCTCTCCCACCGCCACCCATAATCATCCCTCTCCCACCGCTACCCATAATCATCCCTCTCCCACCGCTACCCATAATCATCCCTCTCCCACCGCTACCCATAATCATCCCTCTCCCACCGCTACCCATAATCATCCCTCTCCCACCACCACCCATAATCATCCCTCTCCCACCGCCACCCATAATCATCCCTCTCCCACCGCTACCCATAATCATCCCTCTCCCACCGCTACCCATAATCATCCCTCTCCCACCGCTACACATAATCATCCCTCCACCACCGCTACCCATAATCATCCCTCCACCACCGCTACCCATAATCATCCCTCCACCACCACCCATAATCATCCCTCCACCACCGCCACCCATAATCATCCCTCCACCGCCGCTACCCATAATCATCCCTCCACCACCGCTACCCATAATCATCCCTCCACCACCACCACCCATAATCATCCCTCCACCACCGCTACCCATAATCATCCCTCCACCACCGCTACACATAATCATCCCTCCACCACCGCTACCCATAATCATCCCTCCACCACCACCCATAATCATCCCTCCACCACCACCACCCATAATCATCCCTCCACCGCCACTACCCATAATCATCCCTCCACCACCACCACCCATAAATCATCCCTCCACCACCGCTACCCATAATCATCCCTCCACCACCGCTACCCATAATCATCCCTCCACCACCACCCATAATCATCCCTCCACCACCACCACCACCCATAATCATCCCTCCACCGCCGCTACCCATAATCATCCCTCCACCACCACCACCCATAATCATCCCTCCACCACCGCTACCCATAATCATCCCTCCACCACCACTACCCATAAATCATAATCATCCCTCTCCCACCGCTACCCATAATCATCCCTCCACCACCGCTACCCATAATCATCCTTCTCCCACCGCTACCCATAATCATCCCTCCACCACCGCTACCCATAATCATCCCTCCACCACCGCTACCCATAATTATCCCTCCCACCGCTACCCATAATCATCCCTCTCCCACCGCTACCCATAATCATCCCTCCACCACCGCTACCCATAATCATCCCTCTCCCACCGCTACCCATAATCATCCCTCTCCCACCGCTACCCATAATCATCCCTCCACCACCGCTACCAATAATCATCCCTCCACCACCGCTACCCATAATCATCCCTCCCCCACCGCTACCCATAATCATCCCTCCACCAACGCTACCCATAATCATCCCTCCACCACCGCTACCCATAATCATCCCTCCACCACCGCTACCCATAATCATCCCTCCACCACCGCTACCCATAATCATCCCTCCACCACCGCTATCCATAATCATCCCTCCACCACCGCTACCCATAATCATCCCTCCACCACCGCTACCCATAATCATCCCTCCACCAACGCTACCCATAATCATCCCTCCACCACCGCTACCCATAATCATCCCTCCACCACCACCCATAATCATCCCTCCACCACCACCCATAATCATCCCTCCACCACCGCTACCCATAATCATCCCTCCACCACCGCTACCCATAATCATCCCTCCACCACCGCTACCCATAATCATCCCTCCACCACCGCTACCCATAATCATCCCTCCACCACCGCTACGCATAATCATCCCTCCACCACCACTACCCATAATCATCCCTCCACCACCGCTACCCATAATCATCCCTCCACCACCGCTACCCATAATCATCCCTCCACCACCGCTACCCATAGCATAATCATCCCTCCACCACCGCTACGCATAATCATCCCTCCACCACCACTACCCATAATCATCGGTTCATCATAACTATCAACGCACCGACCATAATGTTGGAAGTTTCGTTTGGCAAAACAAGGTAATTGGCAGAACTTGCGGTAAATTGTGGATCCCATCACACCAAGCGTTACAGTTACCACATCAAATAACTCTCGGATAGAAAACAAAATTAGGTCGAAACCCCATTGCAACATAATAAAGTATAAACAAGATATAAAACAAAGAAGCACATCCGTGAAGGAGGCCGCGCGAAGCTTTGCAACGAATAGCGGCGCCTGAGGAATCATCATGCCCGACGGCGACGGATACGTGGTCAGTTTTCTTCACAAAGACGCAACCATTTCACAAAAGAAAACACAGGACTGGTGAAACGGCAAATAGAATCGGCACTAACAACACAAAGCGATATCCAGGACCCGAGAGAAGCGCCGCTACCTGCAGGCTCCTCCGGTGCCGCCGTCTCTCCGCCATATTGGAAACACCGCGTCTAACCTGAAATATCGCGAGATTTCCAACGATATCTTAAACGTTGACAAGCTCGTCACCATGACGACCACATTATCATTGCCTTTCCATTTTTTTTTTTTTTTTTTTTTTTTTTTTGTTACTGTCCTTATTCATGAATTCCGAATAATATTGGTTTATTACTCTATTCCCACCATAATGTGCTCGACTAAATTTGATTCAGTGACATTTGTTGCAAATTATGAAGCGAAACTGAAATTTCACAGCATGCTCATGATTAATGAAGCGGATTCAATAAAGTAGGGAAATGTACTTTAAAATAACCGACACTAGAATAAAACCTCCATGAACCTCATTGAAATAAAGACCTACGGTTGATATTTTCTCTATTTTTAAAGTGTGCAGCATTCTTGAAGGCCAAGCGGAAGGGGCGTGGCTTCGGTTCCACCATGGGCAACATGATTGAAGTACAGGAGTAAGGGGCGTGGCTTCGGTTCCACCATGGGCAACATCATTGAAGTACAGGAGTAAGGGGCGTGGCTTCGGTTCCACCATGGGCAACATCATTGAAGTACAGGAGTAAGGGGCGTAGCTTATGCAGCATGATTGAAGGACTGGACGAGGGGCGTGGCTTAGATTATACGACAGGCAGAATAATTGAAGGATTGACAGGATGGGGCGTGGCTTAGGTTCCACAGTGGCGAGAATACAACATTTAAATATTAAACCTTATAGTTGACGTCACATATAAATACTGATAATACTGTCTATCTTCCAGTCCAGTTACAATGTACAACGAATGTGGTTATCGTAAAATATACCGTAGATCCAAGCAACGATTAAATAATTACCTGGCCACGATGACACAGATAAATCAATCCTATTGAGGTATTAATACTATCACCCTTTAGAACCCTCTAGAATTACCCTTTTGAATTCACATTGGAATGCCCCATATAACTCTTTGTGGAAAATGCCAGACGATAGAAAATAAGGGACATTCAAATAATCTCGTGTGCATGCTGGACTACCCTTGTGTTCTTAGGAGGAACCAAGTAATGCTGTAGAAAAGTTCATACATAGGGGTGCCAATTTGATTAATACACCTGCATGAAGAAGTAAATGTATTTTAACTTATATATGTACAGGGTGATTCACATACGACGTACTATTTTGTTTTTGAATAACTGTGTTGCGTGAACCGATTTAGTTGTAATTTGCAGCACTTATAGACAAATGTTCCCCATTTATTATGTGAAACTTTCATTAAAAAATAATTGATACAAATTTAGTTATTGGTCTCGATATGGCGGCCGTCATTTTCGATCACTCGGAACAGTCTCTGCCTTGTATTCGAGCATGGTTTTCTGCCGCATTTCATCAGTGATCTCCCAGAAGGAATCATGAACATCGCCCCTTTCCATCAGACTTGTGTGCCATCGCAGAATTGATGCCTTGCTCGGCAGCACCCAGCTTCGACCAAACTCCGTTCGAAGACGTCGTTTCACTTCGATGAAGCTTTTTGTGGCCTCATACCAGGTTGCAGCTTTTGCACGCTCCTGACTGTTGTAACTTGCCATTCTTGCTGATTTTTTCCTTTACATTATGCTGCTAAAAAGTCTAAAGCTGACTCGAAGACCGGTTCCATTATTATCAACGTTTAAGAGCAATTTAATCGACATGTTAATCGACATGTCATGTCATGTCAAGAGGTCAGGCTGTTTCCCATCATCAAAAATGACCAGGCCATATCGAGACCAATAACTAAATTTGTATCAATTAATTATTTTTTAATGAAATTTTCACATAATAAATGTGTAACATTTGTATATAAGTGCTGCAAATTACAACTAAATCGGTTCACGCAACACAGAGTTATTCAAAAACAAAATAGTACGTCGTATGTGAATCACCCTGCATTTTAACCTAAACATGTACGGAGCCCCTTTATTTATGCCTTCAAAATTCAAGATCATAGTAATGTCCCATGATGAAGGTGGGACTATGGGCATATCGACAGATAGGCCCATTGTCCCAGAGCTTCAGATGGTCTCTCTGTCTTCTTCGGTGGTCTCTCCAGATGTTACCACCTCTTTTCTGGTCTTGCACCCTGTGCTCTTTCCATGATTTGTGCCCCCCGGATCCCCAGGTCTCTGCAGGGCACAGCACGCACACGTCGCTCCACCATCAACCCTATTCTGGTGAAACAAACTAAATCCAGGATCACTGCTCACATCCACTCATTCGTTTCTCTTTTTTTCCCACCTGTTGAACCAACTTCCACATTCTCTTCAATCTCATTCTTCCCTCCAGGTCTTCAAGACACCTGCTCATCACCATCTCAGAGCACCACCCATCCAAAACCATCTGTTCTACCCTCGTTAACCTTCCTCAGGCCCTCCACTTTCCAAGTTTTCCCTTCCTGAGTGTTTCTTTTTGTATCCATCTTGTCCACCCCATGGGTCCTCCCATGGCCAATCCTCCCATGTCCCTCATTATTCGCAAATCCCTTATTTGTCCAAGTCTCCCTCCATTTTGTCCTTCTATCCTGCTCTTGGTGTGCTGCCACTCTCTTTGTGCTGTTCCATGTTCAAGCTCCTCCACGTGCCTTGACTTTCATACAAAATAATTTCTGCTGAGGATAATAAGCGTCAGAAAGTGTGTGGTTTGGCTCCTCTGACATCTTTGCAATAGAACATTTGAAAGACCAGTTTTGAAACAATTGAAAGACCAGTGCTGCAGTCCCTGCGCTCTGGTGGATCGTTTGTGACTTCCATTCCATGTAAAGCGCAGGCCATTGGATGCTGGTGCACATGACAAAATCTGTAACCGTTTGGATAGGTGTGGCATTTCCGACAACTGACAAAGTTTACATTAGGAAAAACTAGAACAGCAATCGGAAGAGCACATTCCTCCGTCAGGCTGAACAGTTTGTTTTGTATCCCACTGATAGGTCTGGCTCCAAATCCGGCCTGAACCAAAATCTAATCGGCTTGTTCTTGTCACCTTACCAACTCATCCACCTAGTTTTGTCATAAGTCGTCCATAACCTTTTAAGATATCGTGCTATGTATCGTTTTTGGCCCAATCTCTAAATGGTGAAAACACTGGTCAACAGCCAAATTGCTTCTGACTTATTTTCAACTGTTTCTAACTAATTTGGTGCCCAGGATTCCGAATCTGACCTTAAAATTTCGCTATCACGTAACCTTGACGTAGTACATCATAAGTGTGGAAAAAGTCTTTAGAGCAAGCAAATTTCTTGATTAAGTCTCAATAAGTCTATTTATTGTCACAAAAAAGAATATGAACTTAAAGTTTTTATTTACATCACATAAAAAAGATGTAAATCTCCAAAAAATATGAACTTCATAAAATATCACAAAAAAATAATATGAACTTCATAAAATATCACAAAAAATAATATGAACTTCATAAAATATCACAAAAAAATAATATGAACTTCATAAAATATCACAAAAAATAATATGAACTTTAAGTTTTTATTTATCTCATAAAAAAGATGTAAATCTCCAAAAAAATAATATGAACTTCATAAAATATCACAAAAAATAATATGAACTTTAAGTTTTTATTTACCTCACATAAAAAAGATGTAAATCTCCAAAAATAATATGAACTTTAAGTTTTTATTTACATCACATTAAAAGTGCTTCTGAACTTTACTTTTGCGTTTGTAGGAGCAATCACTTTCACGCTGTAAAGTCCAACAGTAGTCGCCCATCATGTTTGGATTGAATTGGCCTTGATATCGAGTCTCCATGATGCCAATATTCCTGGTGAAACCTTTCTCCATGTTCATCACTGACATCGCCAAGATTTTGTGGAAATAAGTCCAGATGAGAATGGAAGAAATGTATCTTGAGTGACATTGGAGCACCGAGTGCCTGGTGACTCTTCAACATCTTGTCCACAAGCTCTTCATAATTTGGTTCTCGAAAATTTCCAAGGTAATTGTTAGCAAGAGCCACAAAGCTATCCCAAGCAACGCTTTCCAGCTCAGATAGTCTCGTTACAAAGTCCTGATTAGTGAGTACAAGACGAATTTCGGCTGTGGCTGATATTCCTGTGGTATACTGGTTCTCAAAAACTCGATGTGCTCGTGAAAATTGGATATCATAATCGAAATCTACAGGTTCATGTTGCTTAGAATCACCTCCAAATATACTAGAACCATAAAACTTTAAAAAATTTGTTGACCAGTGAAATCACATAAAAAAATTAAATAATGATCATATCCGAATCTATATTCAGATCTTCACCAAAATCGAATCAATTCTTCTTTGTCACACACACAACCTCTCTGCCAAAGTTCGTCCAAATCCATCCATAACCTTTTGAGATATCCTCTTATGTATCGTTTTTGGCCCGATCCCTCAATGGTGAAGAATCACTTAGGAAATTAAATAATTATCATATCCGAATCCAGATTCAGATCTTCACCAAAATCGAATCAATTCCTCTTTGTCACACACACAACCTCTCTGCCAAATTTCGTCCAAATCCATCCATAACTTTTTGAGATATCCTGTTATGTATCGTTTTTGGCCCGATCCCTCAATGGTGAGGAATCACTGAAGAACTTCTAGCAACCAGATCTTCTCCAAAATCGAATAAATACATCATTGTGCGAGCCTCCCCAAAACCACCACTCTTCAAAGTCATTCACCGAGGGCCCCATGCCCGCATCATGGAAAGTCACCGATATTACCCGAGTCGATAAGAATTATGCAAAAACATCTTCGTCTTTCATATTGCAGCACAACGAAGCGGGGTAGCACCACCGGCTGAGGGATATGCTGCTGATGCAATACCTCCTGGAGATTAGAGGAATTTGTAATTTATTCAGGGTGCCGGCGATAGCTCACCTACTCTTCGCGAACTACACCGTGCGATATTTTACATCCCCACCAACTAATGCCTGCAGACGGGACACCAAGTTTAAGGTCCATTTCACTCATCGCAGGCAGGTTTTTTTTTTTTTTTTTTTTTTTTTTTTTTTTGTATACAAGATCAAGGCTCGTGAAAGAGCTAACATTATCACACAAAAAGTCAAAACGACACAAACCGACACATAAAACACAAAACAAGGGGAGCGGTAGACAAGATGAGGAGAGAGGGGGAAGGACACAAACACAACATTTGAGAGCAGGGACATCGAGAGACCTGTGGGAGGGGGAGGGCTTGGGGGGAGGTGGGAGAGGTATAAAACATATGGACACTGCACGGCCTTCCAGGAAAGAAGTTGGAATTTCGAAAAAGTGTATCTGGGGTGAATTAGCGGGGGTAGAAAAGATAAAGGTTTTGGATGGGGGAAGATAAGAGATGGTGGTGAACAACTGTTTAAAGACCTGGAGGGAGGAGTGGGATTGAAGGGAGTGGGGGAGTTTGTTCCAGAGGCGGGAGAAAAGGGGAATGAAAGAGTGAAGGTGAGCAGAAAGCCTAGATTTTGGCAGTTTAGCCATAAGAGGTTTGCTGGCAGGTCTTGTGCGACCTTGTAGGAATATTTGGGGGACAGAGCACAGAGAGAGTTGGGGGAGCAAGGCCGGAGAGGAGTCGGTAGAAGACAGAAAGACCACCAACCTGCCTGCGGTGAGTGAGTGAAAGGCCCTCGGAGTTAGCTTCATCGCAGGAGATTCCAATGATTCTGAATGCTTTGGTTTCAACAGCGTGAAGCCGAGCTAGGTGTGAGGCAGGAGCACCGGCCCAGAGGGGAGAACCCGGCCTTGCTCCCCCAGCTCTGTCTGTTCTCTGCCCCCCAAATATTCCTACAGGTCGCACAAGATCTGCCAGCAACCCTCTTATGGTTAAACTGCCAAAATCAAGACTCTCTGCCACCTTCACTCTTTCATTCCTCTTTTCTCCCGCCTCTGGAACAAACTCCCTCACTCTCTTCAATCCCACTCCCCCCTCCAGGTCTTTAAAACGGCTGTTCACCACCATCTCTTATCTTCCCCCATCCAAAACCTTGATCTTTTCTACCCCCACCAATTCACCCCAGATCCACTTTCTTGAAATTCCAACTTCTTTCCTGGAAGTCCTTGCAGTGTCCATGTTTTATACCTCTCCCACCTCCCTCCAAGCCCTCTCCCTCCCACAGTTCCCTCGATGACCCTGCTCTCAAATGCTGTGTTTGTGTGCTTCCCCCTCTCTCCCCATCTTGTCTACCGCTCCCCTTATTATATGTTTTATGTGTCTGTTTGATTTTTTTTGTGTGATTAATGATAGCTCTTTCACGAGCCTCGATCTTGTATACAAATAAATAAAATGAATATAAATGAATGCTCGTTTTAAGGCCATTTTCCCCGCTAGAGTGGGGATTAGCCTTGCGGACCCCATGACAATCATGGTTCCCTGTTTGAGGCAATGTTTTTATGGCCGGACGCCCTTCCTGACGCCAACCCTTGGTCGCCTCTTACGATGCGCAGGGATACGGTGTACCTATTCTAAACCGGGGTACACACCGTGATCATTCATCCCAGCAAGCTGGTACTCAATTTGCCGACCTCGGAAGGATGACAGGCTGAGTCAACCCCCCTGGCGTTAATTCAGCGATCGACCGGGATTCGAACCCAGGATCCTCGGATCCCAAGCCGGCACCCCTAACCGCTAAGCCAACACCAGGCTTTGTATACAAAGCCAGGCCTTGTATACAAATAAATAAATAAAAATAATTAAAGGGACGGCTCTTTGATGAATCACTGTGCCTGTGAAACCATGGGATGATGGGTTATACCTGGGTCGGGATTTAAACCAGGCTAAACAGCTTTGGGGGCCATCCTGCCAGTCCATTCAAAAACTGACACTCCCCTAGTCGAAAGTTAAAACTTACAACCATTTGTTCATCCTTTTCACATGTGAAACCATCTTCCTAACCTTTTTGCTTCACGCTCTTCCCTCCAAGACTTCTGCTGAACTTTACTACACTTGTTGTGACCTTGTGTCCCGTTCAATTTCAAATCCTCTTCTCTTCATGTGCATCTGTATATTCTTCTTCTCACACTTCCCCTTTGCCCAACTGTTGACCCTTTGACCCTTGTTTCACTCTTCCCTTTTATTTTATTTTTTTTACAAGAAAGAGGCTCGTGTAAGAGCTAACATTAATGAGCTAACAAAACAAACGGACACAAGACAAAATAAAGGGAGCGGGAGACAAGATGGGGAGAGGAGGGGAAGCACACAAGTACAACATTTGAGAGCAGGGACAACGGGAGATCTGTGGGAGGTAGAGGGCTTGTGGGGTTGGAGGCGTGGGAAGGGGGGTGGGGGGTGGGAATGTATAAAACACATGGACACTGCTGGAACTTTCAGGGAAGAAATCGGTATTTCAAAGAAGTGGATCTGGGGTGAATTAACGGGGGTAGAAAATATCAAGGTTTTGGATGGGGGAAGATAAGAGATAGTGGTGAACAAATATTTGTATTAACCTAAATAAACATTAAACTAAATATTTGTATCAAAATAATTTTACATCGGAGGCGAAGCTGCAAGATATGCCAAGTAGAGAGCACTCACTGTAAGGTACATATTGGGGATGTTTTGCAGTTTACAAAGTTAACACCTTGAACTAGCTCTGGCTTGAGGAACTCACATGTTTAATATAAAATGAAAACATTGAAAGATACATTTCAGGATTCCACCACCGAACAACAACAAAAAAAAACGATGAAAAAACAAATTATTTCACCAATTGTCCCAAATACAAAAGGAGTATAAAAAAAACCAAGACATCAGCAACTCCAATGCACAGTTGTGGTAGATCCCCTTACACCGGCAGCATGTTCATTTTAGGGGTGCATTTGAGTGGTAAGCAATGTTCAAGAAAAAGTGACACCAAAATATCAACGATACTAAAACCATAGTAAAAAGTAAACACATCCAACACATGTGTGTATAAGAACTTCAGATATAACGTATAAAAAGTGGCTTATAAACCTTTGGATCGTAGTGTCAGACAACACAAACCTGCGCTGACGGAATAAAAATGGACATTCTTGAAGAAACGGGTCGCCAACTGTAATGCACGCCACCGTGTCCAACTCTCGAGGTTGCCGTGAGAGCGAGACTTGCGAGAAGGCAACGTAACTTCACAAAGAACATGCAAACGAGATACTGGAGCGTCAGGCATTTGGCAGTGTGGATGAGTGGGGGAAAAGCAAAGGGCAACAAAACATCTTACAAATATCAATGGCAGCATACGTGTTCCTGTGCAATCGGCATCGCCATACGATGTCCATATGCAGACCACACCAAACCTTCCTGGTCCTAGTTAAGCTGCACTGAACTCATCAGTAACTTTCCTCAGAACATGATATGGGGTTAATACGCCACGATCAGCCCGTGTTCCAGTTCAAATGAATACGGTCGAATTCCATCAGAAACTGCATGGTGTTCCGTAGAATGGATGACGGCATCAAAACAAAACTTGCCACTCGATGATTTTCATCAGAGGCTCCTCGCACTTCTACGTCACTTCCGCAAAAGCTTCCAGTTCTGTTACGTCGGGCATAATAATTTCTTAGGATTGTGTTTTTTTTTTCTCCAAATCTCTTATAAGCAACTTTGGGGAGTATTTGAGGGGAAATATATCAAATACCCAAATATGGTGAAAATTACAAGGCAAGTTTACTTTACCTTTACACAGTTTAAAACTCGACCTTGATTTTCCATATTCCCCAGATGTCCCCTCATTTGAGAGTCCAGTAAGTAAAATCCCCGCTCCTTAATTAAGCAGCTGCTGTAACTTATCAGGAGACCATCCAGGTATCAACCCGTAAAGTCGCAGTCGGAGAAATGATGGCGCCGATGACTGCCAGCCTTGGTTTACCTGAAACGTTTAGGTCTGTCACACCACATTCGAACAATAGATCCGAGAACAAAAGAAAAGGAAATTGTTAGACACATTCTTCCGTGGACATCAACAGAGGGTTGATGTACTCGAACCCTTCAAACTCGGACTGGTCCATCTTCTGCATCACGCTACTGCAGGGAGAGAGAAAAAAAAAAAGAATAAATGAGAGATAACAAGATGATGTCATTCCATCGACATACTCTACTTTTCACAATGTAACATTGACAACAAATGAGTAATTGTTACCATGTTAACCTGTGTTTGATTTCTTAAACTTCCATGACAAAATTGAGTGAAATGGAGTACAAGATGAATAAATAGCACCGCAAAGCGGGCGTAACCCCTCAGCCCATGCATGGTGGAAATCAATTTCAAGATGGCTGCCGTGGCGGCCATATTGAAAATCGCAGAGCGCCCATTTTCGAAAGGAACGTTCCTCTACTCAACCCCAACACACACTGCAAAAATGGATTTAATCGGAGAAGCCGTTCTGCTTAAAATTGACAGAAACCAATTTCAAGATGGCTGCCATGGCGGCCATATTGAAAATCGCAGCGCGCCCATGAACCTTCCTCTACTCAACCCCAACACACACTGCAAACATGGATTTAATCGGACAAGCCATTCTGCTCGAAATTGATGGAAACCAATTTCAAGATGGCTGCCGTGGCGGCCATATTGAAAATCGCAGCGTGCCCATTTTCGAAAGGAACCTTCCTCTACCCAACCCCAACACACACTGCAAAAATGAATTTAATCGGACAAGCCATTCTGCTCGAAATTGACAGAAACCAATTTCAAGATGGCTGCCGTGGCGGCCATATTGAAAATCGCAGCGCACCCATTTTCGAAAGGAACCTTTCTCTACTCGACCCCAACACACACTGCAAAAATGGATTTAATCGGACAAGCCGTTCTCCTTGAAATTGACGGAAACCAAATGTTGACGGATGCCCGGACAACAATACCCCTTAGCCCAATTTGGGCTGAGGGGTGAAAAGCAAGGGTAGATAACAATGTGTGGAGAAAGGATGTGGAGTATAAAATAATATTAAACTCACTCATTGCTCGGGGGAGTGAAAGAAAGAGGTTCGGTGGTAAACTGCAAGTCAAAGTTGTCCAACCCGTAATCACCGGATATGTGAGGTTTGAATGGTGGGATCACCTGTTTCTGATCCAACTGAGGTTACCGGTTGGGAAGAAGAATGAAGAGTTATCAAGGTAAAGCAAAACCAAAGTATTAATGAACAGGATTATAAATAATTAAATTGATATTTGTGGGAAAATTGCATGCCCAGACCAGGAATCGAATCCAGGTCCTCTGGTGAACCGTACCAGTGCTCTGCCGTCTGAGCTATCGCCTAGGGTCGCCCAGATAACTCAGATGGCAGAGCACTGGTACGGTTCACCAGAGGACCTGGGTTTGATTTTCCTGGTTCTTGATTTCCTGATTGCAAAGAATCCAATCTGTGCTGAGTTTAATTTTCCCACATATATCAATTTAAAAACCAAACTAATAACCAAAGGAAGAATGACGAAGAGGAGACAGCCGGGAAGTGATTGGGAGAAATCCAAGAAGCGATGGACTGACCAGGTCCCACTCAATCGAGCGGAAGAAGGCGTGGCTTTGGATATCAGCAAATCCCGTCTGTGGATGGCAGCCCAGGCGCTCTCTTGGATCCTGGTGTTATTAGGGATTTTTGTGTGTGTGGTTTAGGAGATGGGAGGTGATACTTCATGAGATTTGGTGGAGGTGAAAAAAAAAAAAATCAACGGACAATCTTATTAAGTGATCAAGGAGACAACAGGAAGGTAATGGAAAATTGTAGGAATCCAATCTGTGCTGTGTTACCTTGTTCAGGAAGCCTTTAAGGATATTTGCTGCTTTGACAGAGAGTGAGCGAGGAATGCGGATCTTCTTCTCCAGAATCACTGCCAAGCACACAACACAAAACCAAAACTCAATCACACGGTAAAGGATGAATAATAATCACACTCTGAATGAATTTTATGAATGGCTCATGACAATATTCGGCACAGACGTTCAAAATACACCGAACACAAAGACTGTCAACACAGATATGGTAGGATGGCCCTGGGATATGCCAACGCACCTCTGTCGTCTAGCCTAGGTTCGAATCTGGGCTCAACTATAAACTGTCATCCTGATGTTTCACGGACAAGGTGATCCTGAAGTTTCACGGACAAGGTGATACATCAATGTGTGTGCCATCCCTCTAAGTGTTAAACTGGACACATCAGATTGCATGAGCTGATAGATGTTAAAGATCACACGGTGTCTTTTCTGATGGATCAGCGAGTTATCGTAAGCGCCGTGAACAAATCCCAAGTTCTTGCCCATTCGCTCGATCATCAGGCTTGGCCAGGCAGTTCGTGAAAGACTTGAGCCAAAAAACGTTCTCCAAGTCACAGGGTGATGGGAATAATTGGAGCCTTTAGAGAAGCAGTACACAAATATAGTCTTGAAACGAGTTGTTTGTTATGTTTTGACATTACACTCAATTATGCCGACAAAAAGTTGCAATCAATCTTAGTTTTGTTACAATAAATTCACAAGTTAATGGCGAGTTAAATAAAATAAATGTATGAGACACTTGTATTTAAAAGAGAGGTTTGACATTTATTTTATACTCTCAGGGTACCCGCCTTACGAGCGACCTTGTTCTGAGCACAACATGTTCTTTTGACACCTACCTTTATTTGGGCGGTGTACAGGTAACTGACAGTTGCCTCAAACTCTCCCAGAAATAATAAAGAATAACTCAGGTTATGTGCATGATGCAAAAACCTACTGCTTATAATTCAATACCTCAATGCCCTATAAAACGGGGGACAGGAATAGATATATATATATATACTGTAATGTAAAGAGTGGAACTTGTAATACTCTCTCTCACCTGGAGGTGGCGCTACACAGTACACATTTACATAGAGAATTTTCATCCTGTTCGCCTGCCCCCCCAATATCACCGGCAAACATAAAAAAAACAAAAAAACACCCCTTTACATTAATTGGGGTCATGCTGATTCTATGTAGCAAGTCTGGATGTAATCAGACCAGAACTCTAAGAACATGACAAACAAACAAACACACAAACACCGGTCACTGAATTATAGGAAGGATTATGGATTCACGGTTTTGCTTTTATCAATGTGTAAAATGCCATTAAAAAAACACCACCTTTATGTCAATAAGCTATTGCAGAGTAAATATCACCAAAGCAAAACAAACAAACCAAAAACGCCTTCGCCAAAAGGAAGCGATCTATCTATGGCACCCTGGACAATGTACAAATCCCTCTCCTAACCTACAGGGGGTGTTGCATCACAGCGCAGCTGACCCCCAGCCAATGATGATACTCGCAACTTTGGGCTGTATATGGAAAAAGAAGAAGAAGAAGAACTAACCCCTCCAAAAAAAATCGAATTGTGATAGTTACATGTTCCATGGTGATTTTATATCTTTGGAAGGGAAAGAGGGGTAAGGAGTTAAGCGAGATATATCTACAGGATCACAGCGAGGGTTGGTATGGCCCATGGCCAGGGTTGCTCCAGAGCCCCGCTGTAATAGTTCCGCTATTGAAAAGCGCATCCTGGGGATTGGAAAAGTGCACTGAGCCTGCATAGGAATACCGAAGTGAATATCCCGTGCCGAGGAGAGGTGTCCATGGGGAAGAGAAATGATTAGTAATTCGTATTAATCAATGTTAGCTAATCTATAACTCTCAGTCACCATTACCATTAACACAACTCAAAGACGAAGATGGAAACCATTTTTTCAGTGAACTGAACAGTGAACACGACAACTATTTAGAATCCTAATTGGTATGCTTTGTGAAGGGGGGAAAACCCCGTTTTTTTCAAGGGTTGGGGGCAATGGGACCAGAACTTACACCGCTCATCGTTTATTTTTGTTTTGTTTTAAACTGCAATTCAAGCAGGTTTCTCTTTGTCTTGTCACTTCCTGTCTCTGTTCCTTGTGTCCCCAAGTGAATAAGGCCGTCGTGGTTCCCGGGTGCGTGGCAGCATGGGTATAATTTATTATGTGGAACTGTCTATGATCGCCGCTGCATGGCCATGCTCTTCTTACTTCCTTTTTCTCTCTGTAATAAATCCCCATTTTAATGAGAACTTGCATCGTGATTTGGGCTCCACAGCAGGTAGCGAGATTTGGTGTATTTATCCGTTAGACAAGCAAATTGTGTCCGTGCTAAAATAACCTCAACGCAAAACACCGACAAACTTCGCTCGGCTATCCTCTCAGCATCCCGCCGTGGTCATTGTGTTCGGAGATGACGATTCGTGCCAAATTAACATGGCGGACATGGAGATCTTTGCTTCCCATACCCACCATGTGGTATGATGGTTGTTAAAGGCGCACGACTAACAATACACACAGGTTTCTGTACACAACGATTTTGGCCTCAACAACGCAGAAATCAAGAAAATGACCAAATACCAAGTGAAAAGATCTTGGAAGCTGAAGAGCACTGCAATTGTACCACTGATAGCTGGAGCAACGGGAATGATCAAGAAGAACCTCACAAAGATCTTAAAAATCATCCCTGGGAATATTACTACAAACAAACTGCAGTTGAAAGCTGTCCGGGTCTCAAAAGAGCCCTGGGAACAGAACTTTGAGAACAAGAAAACATCACAACGTGCTCCATGAATCATGATCCCTTTCTGAAACGGATGTGGATACTTCGAGACCTGGGAGGACTCCGTTCCACCTTCTAAAAACTGCATATAGAGATAACAACCAATGAAACACACACATTCTCCCTCCCCATCCCCCTCTCTATCTCTCTGACTTATCTACAGGCTTCTCCATAAGCCTTAGAAGCTGCAAAAAACGTCATCCCACAGACATCTCCACCTTCAGTCAAGTCACTATTCTGGCCAAGTCCCTTATCTTTCAATCAAAAACGCAGGTAAATAACCAGATTATCCATGGTTGCCATTCATAGCAGAAAACAGCTGTTTCAATGTGACTTGCAAACAACTTGGGAGCATTAACTTGTTTATAGTGCAGGAGGCTTCTGCCCAGACAACAATCATTCTCTGAGATAGCAAGTCGTGTAACCTGGTGTCTCGGGATATCCAGGAAAACCAGACAAGTTGCCATCTAGAGTTCAGGCAGGAATTTGTAATTTGTTCGGGATGCCGGCAATAATTTGCCTGCTCTTCACGAAAGACACCATGGGATCTTTATGTCCACCAATGACCATTGCTGGCAGATGAGGCCTCCAGCTTAACTTCCTCCCAATCGAGGTTGCAGGCACTGAATCAGCCTGCATGCGAAACACCAGGGTCAGAGTTTATAGCTGGATTGAGATTTGTACCCAAATGAGACAGTTCAAAGGAGAGTATGCACACCTCCAAGCTATCCTGCCAGCCCAAATTATACATGGGTTTAGGGCACATACTCACAGATTTAAAGTACTTACGGTCATATTTTAAAGGTCTAGTGCTGTATTTGCAGTTGTCGTACAACGTATATGAATTACTCATCAATTTCATTATTTGAGACAGAGTTGCAGCAAGACCATAATACAGGCCCAAAAAAGAAAAAACAAGACTTCGTGCAAAGCACAATACTTGCAAAATGCACCCCATTTTTTTGCACCCCCCCCCCCCCCTCAAAAAAGTTGCCATGGATACATCAAATTCTCCATTTAATTAAGATTCAAATTGACGATCTTGATCAAAGCTTGGGTCTATCGGATTAAAATTGACGATTTATTGATGAAAATTGATATTAGAAGTTTGAATTGAGTTGGCCTTTGACCTTTTGACCTCAAAAATAGTTGGTTTCCCAATTCAGTGAGGCAATATGCTGTTCTATTTTCAAGTCGATCGGATGAAAATTGATGGTTTTCCAGATGAAAATTAATGATTTTAGAAGTTTGACCTTGAGTTGACGTTTGACCTCAAAAATAGTTGGTTTCCCAATTTAATGACTCAATATGCAAATGCTGTTCAATTTTCAAGTCAATCAGATGAAAAATGACAATTTGAGAAATTTGACCTCAAGATGACCTTCGACCTCAAAATCGATAGGCTTCTTCCTTATGACCAACTCTACCATCTGGTGAAGTTTTGTGAAGATTGGTTTAAAATTGTGACCTGTAGGCAATTGACAGACAGACAGAATAACCACAAGACCAAACAATATACTTGAAAAATCTTCGATTTTGAAAGTAAAAAAGCACAATCATAAATTTGTGTAACAATGAATCCTATTAATAAATATTACATTTTCAATTAATGGCAGGAATTGTAAGAAGAAGAAAAAAAATCAACAACCATGCTCTCAGTGCAAACAAAACCAGGTGAGTCTGTTAATAAATAATTATTGAACTCGGCAGTAGGAAACCAAAAAGCCACTTCATCGATACACATGCCATGCATCCATTTAGGGGGCATCTACTCACTGTGTACCTGTGTAAACACGTCCTGCAAAAATACACAGCAAGCCCTCTTTGTGTACACTGCACAGCGATAAAGCACAACAGCAGAAATGGCGGAATGGCTGTACTAAATAACGCAGGTATGGTTACACACTTTAAATCCAATGATGTATGCTCTCCTCCGCAATACGCTCTCCTCCGCAATTACGGAGAAAATATGAAACCATTTTCAACAGTATTCTCTAACGTTTATGGAAACGCAGGTGAGAATTACGAAAGAAAAACAAAGCAATCTGAAATGCAATCAAGAGGCGGGTATTAAATAATTGTTTTTTTGGTCTTTTGGCCCTTTGCTTATTATGTACACAAACCCTCGAGGAGACCCCTTTGCCAGCAGACCCTCAAGAACGTTCCCTCTTGTTCCTTTCCCAACCCACTCCTCCACCCTCTCAATATCTGTTTTTCTCACTTGTCTGACACACTTCAATTTATCCTCTCAATTTACCTCCTTCCTCTGGTGAATGGACATTGTATACAGACGGTCCCTTTTCTGACAGCTTTGTCGGTGTGGTTTTACGAGGCCTTTAAACGAGTTCATACATAAAACGATGAAGATGGTATTTTTAAAAATACAACGTAATGTTCCTTTGCACAATCCTTTACAACCCTCTTCAATTTCTCCTATGCTGGCACGGAAGAAACGGTGATGCAATAAAAAGGAAGCGGGGCACGAAAAAGATATGGAATTAACAATACAGAGAATGGAGGAAACGGGGAAGAGAGTGGGTGGAGTGGGTGGAGTGGGGGATGCGGGGGAGGAGAGAGACCTGTGGGTGGGGGGAGGTAGGGAAGGTGTCTGGAATGAAAGAAGATGGTGAGGGAAAGGGAGCACATGCACACACTAGTCGAGGACCTGGCTAAGATATGTATGCACATAATTTAGGAGAGGATAACTCAACTGTTATAGGCTAATATGACCCAAAGGAACAACCTGGGATGTGTCATGTGTGCCAAAATCTCTATCCAGGGCGAAAAGCCCGAAAATGACCACGCCCATTTAAAAATGACCACGCCCTTTTTCATAGGAAGTGCTACTACCGACATAGCTGTATCTTCTAAACCGTTGGAGCTACAGATTTTCTGAGGTGCTTAAAATGTTCAGAATGGCCATGTTTAGGGGGTCATACAGAAGAGTGAAAAATTTCCAATTTGGTTTTCTACGAGAAAATGACTAAAAAGCGTTTGGTCAACTTATTACCATACAACTACCAACATACTGGAATTGCCATATAATATTAAAAAAGCGAGCACTTGGTTAATATAAAGAAATTGTATTTTCAATCATACTACTGTATTATCAATGGAATGTTAACTTAAAATGAAAAATAAAAAACAAAACTTATTACTTTAGTAGGCAGCAGTATCTAGAGAGCTTAAATGTAAATGTCACGTAAACCAGGGTCGGGAACAGGAACATGAAGACTAACACAACAGAGTCAAGATATGAGGATGATGAGCAGTGTTCATTCAGTGATATGGTTTTTACAACAATCACCTCCCTTGCATTTGCACAACTTGCAACACTTGATCTCAGCTACCCTGCAGGGACACCCATTCTTACAAGCACACCTGCCACACGTGCAGGGATCTGGCAGGCCTTCGGGTTTTGAGATCACAATCTCAGGGACTAATAAACTGCCCCTTCTTACAAAACCATAAGACTCGGCATTCATAATCAAGGTGGCGTCTCTAAATGGGGCTTGGACCCACAGCTGCTGTTGGTGATAGCCTCTATGGATATGTTTCCTTGCATTAGTTGAGGTGCAAGCGGTTCTCCCAAAGTCCATCTTGAGGGCATTGCTATCAAATGCAGCGAGACGCAGGTCGTCAAATGTCTCCAGGTCTTTTGATGGTTTGAGACACTTGACAAAGAATGTCTCCGCCATCTGTATTGCGCTTTCTGTTAGCTGTGGACAGTTGAAATTCAGGATCAGAAAGGAATTTCCTGGTTTGTGGACAGCATTCAGTGCTGCAAGTTTAGTTGATATATTGCTGGTTGTATCGCTCCCAGTCAGCGCATGGAGTGCTGGGAGACACTTTGTGAGCTCGTCTCCCAGCACTATGCAGATATCGTGGAGTGGTAATATTGATATTTTCACTCCTGAGTTGCGGACGAGCCAGAGCTCTTGGAGGCCAAGATCTCTCCAATCGACTGTGATGTGGTATAACAGGCACACAAAGACATCTGTGTCACCTGATGACAGCATCAAGGATGTAGGTCCTGACCAGTGACTTAGAATGTCCTGCACATGGAACATCATCCTGTCATCAGTCAGCTTCCTCGTGTGTGCAGTTGAGCCGAGGGAATGGAGAAGCACACGCAGCTGACACCATCCATGACTGTGGTGATATACCAAGGTACAGTGGTTTGGTGCTTTTGTAATTGGTGGTGAGCCACTCAACATAGAATGCCTGAAAAGCAGTTTTTCTGATGGAAGACGACCAAAAGTTCTCTAATACCACTGGAACATTTTGGTTTGGTGATATCACATCAAGAACAACCATTTCTTTTGACTTTCCTCTTCTCCCCCCTCTCTCCATTCTTGATGCTGTCCTCTCTGTAAGCATCAAAAACGATGTGGATCTCATCACAGTTGTGCCCAGCTTTGGTGACCATAGATGTCAAGGCAATAGCAAAGTCATGGAATGTCTTGACGGGTGGATCAAGCTTCTTTAAGGGGACTTTTCTCACCAAGTCCATGAAGTCGATAACTATGGCGTGGGTTTGTGGGGAGGTTTCTGGCCCTTTTTTAATCTATTAGTGGGCACAACTTCAGCAGCTCAGTCCCAAGTTGTGATTTGACACTCTTCCTCAAGTAACCATCTTTGTCAACCAAGAAAAACGCAGAGTTGGTCATCTCCTGCTAGAGTAGCTCCTCAACAGGATCCTAAAATCCTGCTGTGCCGCTCTATCTCACCCTCTCTTTTGCTCAAGGTCATCTGCCAGCATCTTGGAAATCAGCAAACATTACCGCTTTACACAAAAAAGATGCAAAAACAGATCCTTGCAACTACAGACCAATCAGCCTGCTCCAAATTATCAGCAAAGTCATGGATTCCATCATTGTCTTTCCTCTTCTCCAATGGCTTGATCTCTGATCATCAATTTGGATTCAGACCAGGCCATTCTACTCTGGACATGTGGCTTCTGCTGTCTCAACAATGGATGGAGGTCCTCAATGCCAAACAGGAAATCAGAGTTGTCTCCCTTGACATATCACATGCCTTCGATACGGTCTGGCACCCAGCTCTGTTCACCAAACTCTCCTCCTATGGTATCCATGGAAATCTCCACTCATGGCTTGCGGACTTCCTCTCTGGTCATAGGCAATGTTTGGCCCTGAATGGATTTCTCTCATCTCCACTTCCTGTTCTGGCTGGAGTTCCCCCAAGGTAGTGTTCTGGGCCCTGTGCTATTTCTGGTCTTCATCAATGATCTCTCCGACTCTCTGGAAAATCCTCTCTATCTCTTTGCTGATGACTCCACTATCTGCCACTCCATTCCTCATCCCTCAGATCGGCAGTCTGCAGCCTCCTCACTCTCTGCAGACCTGGACAAAATCACAGACTGGTCAAACAAGTGGAACATGTCTTTCAATCCTGACAAATCCCACACTCTTACTATGTCTCTCCGAAAAGACCGACTGGAAAACCCTCCCATCTACTTTCTCAACAATCCTCTCCAAGAAGTTCTGTCGCTCAAGCTTTTGGGTCTCACTATCTGCCATGATCTTTCTTGGGATAACCACATTTCCAAGCTGGCCTCCAAAGCTCTGTCATGCGAAGTCCTTCCTTGGCCCACCTGAGCTCCTCACCACATACAAGGCTTTCATCCGCAGCTCAATGGAATAATGTTCCCCCCTCTGGGCCAGTGCTCCTGCCTCACACCTAGCTCGGCTTCACGCTGTTGAAACCAAAGCTTTCAGAATCATTGGAATCTCCTGCGATGAAGCTAACTCCGAGGGCCTTTCACTCACTCACCGCAGGCAGGTTGGTGGTCTTTCTGTCTTCTACCGACTCCTCTCCGGCTTTGCTCCCCCAGCTCTCTCTCTGTGGTCTGTCCCCCTAATATTCCTACAGGTCGCACAAGATCTGCCAGCAACCCTCTTATGGTTAAACTGCCAAAATCTAGGCTCTCTGCTCACCTTCACTCTTTCATTCCCCTTTTCTCCCACCTCTGGAACAAACTCCCCCACTCCCTTCAATCCCACTCCTCCCTCCACATCTTTAAAACAGCTGTTCACCACCATCTCTTATCTTGCCCCATCCAAAACCTTGATCTTTTCTACCCCCGTTAATTCACCCCAGATACACTTTTTTTGAAATTCCAACTTCTTTCCTGGAAGTCCTTGCAGTGTTGATATGTTTTACACCTCTCCCACCTCCCCCCCAAGCCCTCCCCCTCCCACATTTCTCTCGATGTCCTTGCTCTCAAATGTTGTGTTTGTGTCCTCCCCCCTCTCTCCCCATCTTGTGTTCCGCTCCACTCATTTTGTGTTTTATGTGTCGGTTGCGTTTTTGTGCGATTCATGTTAGCTCTTTCACGAGCCTCGATCTTGTATCCAAAAAAAAACAAAAGAAAGAAAAAAAACAAAAAAAACAGTGAACCCCCGGTGACACCCATACTCAATAAACATGAGAGCTTTGATTGTCTCATCTTTGATGTCTGCTTTGGGAGCCAAATTTAAGGTGGTCTTCGGGGATGTAAATTTGATTTTGCTAATAGTTGAGTGTATCGATATCGACCTATTTCTGAGTCGATCATCGATAAATTTAGCACAAGCAGCGATGCCCTCCTTGATACAGCACAACAACTTGTCTACGATTACGTTGGTCACAATTTCTCCAGTGAGAACATTCTTCAGCACTACCTGGTCTTGTAGAGGACTGCATACCTTCAGGAGATAATCCTCTATGTCTTGCACCATCCCAACTATCTTAGTTGCAGTACTTGGGTTGAAGTCGTGGTGAAGTGAGAGTTCTCCTTCGACATCACCCTTCATCCTTCGACATCATCCTTCATCTTCAGAAGGTCAACGTACTGGTCTTTTTTATGCTTGATGATGCCCCACAGAGCTACTGCTTCCTTCTTCCTGGTGACACCAATTATCCCTCCACTTATTTTGGCAGGCCGGTTGTAGCACTGCTCTAGCGCCTGGTCAAAGGGCACTCCACTACCTTTCTTGGTGGTGTTCACGACAAATCTGACTATGGTATAATTATAGACTGAAACTATCAGCCAATCCGGGAGCTCAAAATCATAAAATGTATGGAGGCTCATAGTGGCCTTTGTATATCATGAATATGCCTGATATTAGTAGGAAATCGTGTTAAAGATGGCTGTATTTTCGGGCTTTTCGCCCCGGATAGAGATTTTGGCACACATCCCAGGTTGTTCCTTGGGTTCATATTAGCCTATAACAGTTGAGTTATCCTCTCCTAAATTATGTGCATACATGTCTTAGCCAGGTCCTAGACTACACGGGGTGAGGGAGAGTGTGGGGGAGGAAGGGTGCATGGGGAAGAGGAAGGGAGATCCTGGGAGAGGAAGGGGGAGGAAGGGAGAATGTGGGGGACGAAGGGAGAGTGTGGGGGAGGAAGGGAGAGTGTGCGGAAGGAAGAGCATGGGGGAAGGCAGAGTGTGGGAGAGGAAGGGAGCACATGGGGGAGGAAGGGAGAACCTGGGGGAGGAAGGGAGGGTGTGCGGAATAAAAGAAGATGGTGAGGGAAGGAAAGGGCACACATGCACACACAGGGTGAGGAAGAGCGTGGGAGAGGAAGGGAACGCGTGGTAGAAGAAGGGAGCACATGGTAGAGGAAGGGAGCATGGGGAAGAGGAAGGCAGCATGTGGAAGAGGAAGGGAGTGTGGGGAACAGGAAGGGAGTGTGGGGAACAGGAAGGGAGCGCGGGGGAGAGGAAGGGAGCACGGGAGAGAGGAAGGGAGCATGGGAGAGAGGAAGGGAGCACGGGAGAGAGGAAGAGGGAGCGGTGGGAGAGGAAGGGAGCGTGTGGGAGAGGAAGGAAGCATGTGGGAGAGGAAGGAAGCGTGGGGGAGAGGAAGGGAGCGTGTGGGAGAGGAAGGGAGCGCGGTGGAGAGGAAAGGAGCGTGTGGGAGAGGAAAGGAGCGTGGGGGAGCGAGAGGGAGCACATGGGAGAGGAAAGGAGTGTGTGGGAGAGGAAGGGAGTGTGTGGGAGAGGAAGGGAGCACGGGGGAGAGGAAGGGAGCGTGGGGGAGAGGAAGAGAGAGCGGTGGGAGAGGAAGGGAGCGTGTGGGAGAGGAAGGAAGCATGTGGGAGAGGAAAGGAGCATGAGGGAAGAGGAAGGGAGCGTGGGGAGAGGAAGGGAGCATGGGGGAGAGGAAGAAGGATACAAATGAGAGATGATTCACAGTTTGGGAAAGTCACCAAATATTTTAATCTTGAAGCAAACAGCAAAAACAGCTATTCTGAACATACCTTGGAAAAGATAGTCCTCAGTGTTTTGGTCAGGGTTATCTGCCACTCCGACAATATCAAAGGGTGATCGGCCCATCATCATTTCAAACATGAGCACCCCTAGTGCCCACCAATCTACACTCAGACCTGTCACACAGCCAGGAAGATGGACAAATCAGGCTCAAATGGAGAAATCTCATTCCAATGGACTGCTTAGCAATTTCACTTACCATAATCTTCTCCTCGCAAAATTTCCGGGGCGATGTAATTCGGAGTACCACAAAAGGTACTTGTGGTGTCACCTGGTCTAAGGCTCTCCTGCAGCAATACACAGACACACAAAAAACAAATGTATTAATAGTGATTGCTAAATAAACTCGAACGGCACTCAGTAGAGAGCATACCTCCGCCAGGTGAACAGTTTACGTTTTGTATCCTATAGTTGACCAGAAAATCACAATACAGAATCACATTTAATCAAAATCATCCATCCACAACTTTTTGAGATATCCTGCCATGTATCGTTTTTGGCCCCATCTTCCAATGGTGAAGAATCACTTAAAAAATTATACTAGCCGGATCCGAATCCGGATCTTCATCAAAATCGAATCATTTCGTCCTTGTCATATATGCTACCTCTCTGCCAAATTTCGTCCGAATCCGTCTCCAACTTTTTGTGATATTTTGTTCACAAACAAATAAACAAACGGACAAAGACAGACAGGGGTGAAAACATAACCTCCATCCACCTTTGGTGGCGGAGGTAACTAGAACGCCACTCAGTAGAGCGCATACTCCCGCCGTGGGTCAAGTTGGAATAGTACGATTTCACAAAAGTTTGAGGGAGTAGTTCAGTGACAACACAAGACAAGACAACACAAGACAAGACAGACACTGCACAGATATATATTTAGAATATATAAAAAATAATGTTAAAAACAAACAAGGCAATTTCACTTACATTTTCGGATTCAGTGTTCAATTCTATATAAGTGAGTGTATTTTGAGGCATGTGTGACTTCAAATAAAATTGTAAGCCAGGAAAAAACGTTCGTTTCATTCCTTAGGGTTGGTTACACCATGTAAAACTGGCCCAAACGTCAAAACAAAACTCGCTCATTTTAAGTCGCACAAGCTAATGCGACCACTCATTCTTCTGGGAAGAATCCCGTGCACATGCTGGTCACACTTACAACTCACCGAAGTCTTTATAAGTTCATCAAATACTGACACCGCGATTGACATTCGCTGAGGTAAATGTTGATATCTCTTCTGAGGTTAAAAAAAAAAAAAAAACTTTCAAAGCATTATACGTATCAAGCGATACATTTTATGAAACGGGGAAACCGAATACACACTTTGGTGGTTTTAAAATGACAGAATATGTCTTTATTAGAAAAAAAGAAGAACCTTGAAGACGACGCTGCTAACAAAATACACCGCTCTAACGCATAAACACGAGTTTAAACTACATCTACAACAAATATGGAAACTATTTTCATATCACAATGTTAAATATAGAATATATAGAAGATAATGTTAAAAAAAAAAAGAGCCCTATCTTCCAATGGTAAACAATCCTTCAAAAAATTCCTGGATCCGAAATAATATCCTGAGCTTCACCAAAAACTAATCAATTCTTCCTTATCCCAAGGGCAATCATCCCACCAACTTTCATCCAAATCCGTTCAGAACCTTTCCAGATATCTTGTGTGTGTGCGCGCACACACACACACACACACACACACACACACACACACACACACACACACACACACACACACACACACACACACACACACGATCGAATGCATTACTCCCGCTAAACGCCTCCCCAGATTTCTCAAGTCCTATTGTAGCTCCTACAAATCAATCTGACAAAACGTCGCCAGTCCAAGTCCTACCTTGCACATGCCATAGTCTGTGAGTTTGATGTGTCCATCACTGTCAAGTAGCACATTGTCCAACTTCAGGTCCCGGTAAATAATCCCTCGCTCGTGCAAGAAGTTCAGCGCCAGAGAGATTTCTGCTGAGTAGAACCTGGAGGGACAGACGTAGCTGTGAGATTACCATTCGACACGTATACCACCTGTGGGTAAATTAAACAGTTTGAGCTTTTGTATGCGTGTCGGTCAAACTGATTGCAGTAGAACCAGGAACAAAAATAGCAAATTAGACCCAAAATTCTGCAAAAAACAATGGACCTTGCGTGCTCCTCCGGCAGCTTTCGCTGACGCTGCATATGAAACATGAGGTCTCCGCCATTCACATACTCGATTACAAAGAAGAGCCTGCAAGGAGAGAAGGTGAGGAAATGTTGTTGATTTGGAAGGCAGAAGCCTCAAGCTGATGTTAAATTAATACCACATCTGTAAGATCTACCGTTTCATTTGCTCAAAATGACCAAAACAGTGATGACAAAACAATGGCCAGCTCATATGATTCAGCGCCCAAAGCGGGATCGGCAGCAAATGCTTATATATCCGCAGACAGCTCATCCTCAGCCAAGTATGTTATAGAAAAAAATAAAAGTGCACAAGATTGTGAGCAGCATCAAGCATGGCGCCCTAAGAGCATTTTCAACGAGGCTCCATTTATACGCGTGCAAAAAGCACGCAAAGCAAGACTGCTCGCAAAAAGCACGCAAAGCAAGACTGCTCGACCAGCATCAAGATTTTCTTGACACTTCCCTTTTCGTCGACAGGCCGAATTCCAAAAACACGCTCAAGAAAAAAAATTGATGGCATTTTTTGTCGAAGGTCGTCAAGCATGCTAGAAAGTACAACAATGCATCCCAGGTTTCCGATCGCCCCGGTTGACATACATCGCGCCGAGGTCAAATCTCCACCCTCAAGGTCAATTAATTGAGGTCAAAATGTCAAATTTCAATTTTCTTCATAAATTAGCTCCTTGTCTGCATGCTTTGAAAAACCACAGAGATTGACACAATATTAACCAATTAATAAGTTATGCTGTAAAGATTGAAAACAACAGGAAATTGTGAAGAAGATCCTGAAAAACGAAATGCAAATATCTCTGAAACCGTTTGACTCACAACTGATAATCGCCGCAAGACAAGTCCTCAAATTTGTGATGCACAAAAACGTTTTAAAAGGTCCATCATAATGGGCACTCAAATGGGCACTCATAATGGGCACTCATAATGGGCACTCATAATGGGAACTCATAATGGGCACTCATAATGGGCACTCATAATGGGCACTCATAATGGGCACTCATAATGGGCACTCATAATGGGCACTCATAATGGGCACTCAAATGGGCACTCAAATGGGCACTCATAATGGGCACTCATAATGGGCACTCATAATGGGCACTCAAATGGGCACTCATAATGGGCACTCAAATGGGCACTCATAATGGGCACTCATAATGGGTACTCATAATGGAAACTCAAAATGGGCACTCAAAATGGGCACTCAAAATGGGCACTCATAATGGGCACTCATAATGGGCACTCATAATGGGCACTCATAATGGGCACTCATAATGGGCACTCATAATGGGCACTTATAATGGAAACTCAAATGGGCACTCATAATGGGCACTCATAATGGAAACTCATAATGGGCACTCATAATGGGCACTCATAATGGGCACTCATAATGGGCACTCATAATGGGCACTCATAATGGAAACTCATAATGGGCACTCAAATGGGCACTCATAATGGGCACTCATAATGGGCACTCATAATGGGCACTCATAATGGAAACTCAAATGGGCACTCAAATGGGCACTCAAATGGGCACTCATAATGGAAACTCAAATGGGCACTGAAATGGGCACTCATAATGGGCACTCATAATGGAAACTCAAATGGGCACTCAAATGGGCACTCATAATGGAAACTCAAATGGGCACTCAAATGGGCACTCATAATGGGCACTCATAATGGGCACTCATAATGGGCACTCATAATGGGCACTCATAATGGTGTTACGACTGTTACGTGGTCCCCTCGGTGAATACCTGGTCTCGGTGACCCCCGGACCGTGAGAGGAACTTCGCCAGAAAGTTGTATTATATATATGCTTTCGCCACGCAATCCATATGAATTCCACCCAAGAGACAACTGATGTTCAAGGATATATTTCAATGGTAATGATACCATACAATTTCAATGATACAACCACGGAGATTTTCCCCGAGCAATCAACAATAAACAACCATCACCAATTCCCAATCCACAATCAATTCCCTATGATTAAGATGGCCATCTTATATATGTGTGTCCCCGTGGGTACTCACGACCCCCTTGTGGTCTCGGTCCCGCACAATGTCTCTGGGCCCCTCCTGACCAAGATGATGGTCGGCGTCGCCGCACTCGGGCGGTTGAACGAACCCCGGGTGGACGTGTTTCCACCGGGCAGGTATCGTACCAGGCACCCCGGCTGCAGCCCCTCGTGGCCACGCGAAGCGGGTACGGGAAAGCAAGCCAAAAGCCCCACGCCGCTTGCAAGGCGTGTTAGGCCCCAACGGGCGACCCGTACGCGTCTTTTTAGACGGTGTCGCGAACGGTGCCAAACGCTGGGTCGGTGCACGGCCACACGACAGTTTGACGTCCACCGGGCAGGTATCCGTCCCGGTAACTCCTCTCGCCAGACGGGCTCGGGAACGCCGCTTTTCCACACGGCTCAATCAATCCCCCCTTTCGTCGGAGCGGGGCGAGGAAGAAGAATCCTCGTCCTTTTTCTTCCTCGTGTCTTTTCCTCTTCCGTTTCCGGTCACTTCCGTTTCCAGACACTTTTTCAGAAGGGCTCCTGACCCTCCAACCACAACAACCCTTAATCTACTACGCATGGATAAGCAAAGACCTGAATGGGAATTCACATACATTCACATAAATATGTAACACTCCCCCCCTTCAAGAAAGAAAGTTTGAACCCAGCGAAAACTTTCTTTGCCGGCCAATTTGGAGAAACAAACCAGATAACTCAACCCCCCCACATTATCAGTTCCCCCCGGGCACAGTTATCACTTAAAAATAAAGCAACCAACCTTTCACCACACCCCCTCCAGATTACTCCCTCTGGACTAAGCACCAGCAACGACATTGTCCCTGCCAAATCAAACTCCATCTCATGACCCTCTGACTTTGACCGTCAGTTTCTTGTGAATGAAGGTTAAGGGGTTGATCAAAGATCCAAAGTTAAGCAACTCGATAGCACTTTTTCCGGGAGGCCAAGCCGAGTATTCACTACATGGATGCCTTTAGGAACGTGGAGTTCACGGTTAGTCCGTGCATGAAAGTTCACTACATGGACGCCTTTAGGAACGGCGTTCACGGTTAATTCGTGTAGGAATCTTGGCTCGGGGGCTCCGCCGCATTCAGTGCTTCAACTTCTCAGAACTTCCCTAATAATTAGGGTGGGACCGCTTGTCCCTGTAGTCCCATGAATAGCGGTCTCCTTCTCGGCCACTACTTTGACAATCCTTCCTTCGGGAGCTGCCGTAACTCAGGGAGCCTCCATAATAATATTGATTGCGGCCACCACCAAAACTACCGCCCAGTTGTCCTCTCCTGTAGACCTCTCGACGCCTACGAAATGCCTTCCCTACTGTTATGGTCCGACCCTCCAAATCCTTGCCATTCCAATTCTTCTCTGCCTCTCTGGCGTCTTTTGTGCTGGCAAACGTGACAAAGCCGAACCCTCTTGACTGTTGCGTTTCCCAGTCTCTTACCAACCGCACTTCCACCAGCGGCCCATATCTGTTGAAGACAGAGGTCAGAACTTCTTCCTCTGTTTTGAAGTTCAGTCCCCCTACAAATAACTTGGCACTTTTGTCGCCATCCCGAGCTGGTGTGGTGTTATTTTCCCTGCTGGGCTCTTTACCAACCCTCAGGTTACCATAAACTTGACCCCCGGCCAAATCATTCCCGATAACCACAGATACACCCTCTACAGGAAGCGTGGCTTGTAAACCGACGGTGACCGGTCCTGACACCAAATCGGACTCCAAATGGATGACATGAAGGGGAGCACTAACACCGCCCCCGATCCCCTGTAAACGAACACTATCCCCCGTTGCCGTCTCCTCGGACCATGGCAAAATGCCTTCAAGCATTAAAGATTGATGTGCCCCTGTGTCCCTCAATATCCTAACCGGTTTCCGGTTAGTCGAGGCTCCATCCCGTGACACAAACCCCTCTGAAATAAATGGTTGGTAACCCTTTTGATGGCGATTTCTCACAATGGCCATTGCATTTGGAGTCGTAATAGTCGGACTCCGCTCTGGGTCTTCCCTTTTCCGGAGGTAACATTGGGACATCAAGTGTCCAGTTTTATGGCAAAAAGCACAAGTAGGCCTGGGGGAGAACCTCGGGGTCGGCCTTGAGCCCCCCGAAAAATAAGTTTGTCTTGGGTCCGTAGCCCTCTGATTTCTAACAGTTGGGGTATCATAGTTGTCCCCATAATCATCTCGAGGTCGCCGCCATGTATTGTCGTTCTCCGCACCTGCTGTTCCCCACCTCCCCTGCGGAGATCTAGGCGAGGAGTTAGGTTCGTGGACCCCTATTCGGTGGGTTAAGGCATAATCATCTGCCATGGGGGCTGCGTCCCACAACTTTGGTACTTTCTTTTCCTGCAGGTACACTTTGATGTCCTCGTGGACACACTGCTGAAATTCCTCCACCAGGATCAAGTCACGCAATGTTTCGAAGTCTTTCCCGACTCCTTTTGACTCACACCACCGATCAAACATGTTTTCTTTCACTCTGGCAAACTCCACATGGGTCTCACTCTCCCTCTTCCTGGCATTCCTGAAGTTTTGCCTGTAAGCTTCCGGAACCAACTCATAGGCTTTGAGGATGTGCTTCTTCAGTACCTCATAATCTGCACATTGGTCCATTGGTAGCGCCGAATAAATCTCTTGAGCTTTTCCCACCAGCACACTTTGCACGAGTATGGTCCAGGCCTCCTCCGGCCAGTTTAATTGTCGAGCCACTTTCTCAAAGTGTGGAAAAAATCTCGCGACTTCCTTTTCACTGAACGGTGGAACCAGCCTCACATGTCTGCCCACATCCCAGGTTTTCTGGTAAGGTGTCGACCCCGTCAGCAAGGGTGGTGCCTCTCCCCGTTCTCTCATTAACTCCAGCTCCTTTAATTTAATTTCTTGCTGAAGCTCCATGTCACGTTCCTTTAATTCCCTTTCCGCTTTTCTCTCCTCTGCTTCGAGTTCCCTTGTTTTCATCCTTTCTAACCTTTCCTGGAGTTCTCGTTCCCCTCTCCTTTCTTCTTCTGCTCTTTCCTTTTCTGCTTTCCTTTCTTCTTCTGCTAACCTTTCCTGGAGTTCTCGTTCCACTCTCCTTTCCTCTGCTTGTTTCTCTTCTCTCCTCTCTTCTGCTTTCCTTTCTTCTTCTTTGATCCGTTCCTGGCTCCGTAATTGCAACTCCAGTTTCCGGAGCTCAACGTCTTCTGGTTCTTCGGGTAGCCACTCCCAGGCTAACTCGTCCCATGTTCCTAATCCCACCATAGATTGTATCACCGTGGCCTGCAACTCTGCCTTCCTCAAATTAGTTCGGACCTCCAAGTTAAAATGTTTGGCCAATTTCAAGAGGTCCGACTTTAGTAACGCTCGGAACTGTGCCTCACTCGGTGTTACCGCAAAGTTCTGTGCCACAAACGCCATGGTGACTATCGTTAACACCTGTTAACCTTCACCCCAGACTTTACCCCAATTTCCCCAAAAATTCTCCAATTAATACTTAATTAATAAATTTTAATTAATAAAAATATTATTTTATTATTTTATACCATTTTAGATCCCGGACGTAGACCCAATTGCGAATTGTAATTTGGACGAGCCCCCAATTCTGTTACGTGGTCCCCTCGGCGAATACCTGGTCTCGGTGACCCCCGGACCGTGAGAGGAACTTCGCCAGAAAGTTGTATTATATATATGCTTTCGCCACGCAATCCATATGAATTCCACCCAAGAGACAACTGATGTTCAAGGATATATTTCAATGGTAATGATACCATACAATTTCAATGATACAACCACGGAGATTTTCCCCGAGCAATCAACAATAAACAACCATCACCAATTCCCAATCCACAATCAATTCCCTATGATTAAGATGGCCATCTTATATATGTGTGTCCCCGTGGGTACTCACGACCCCCTTTTGGTCTCGGTCCCGCACAATGTCTCTGGGCCCCTCCTGACCAAGATGATGGTCGGCGTCGCCGCACTCGGGCGGTTGAACGAACCCCGGGTGGACGTGTTTCCACCGGGCAGGTATCGTACCAGGCACCCCGGCTGCAGCCCCTCGTGGCCACGCGAAGCGGGTACGGGAAAGCAAGCCAAAAGCCCCACGCCGCTTGCAAGGCGTGTTAGGCCCCAACGGGCGACCCGTACGCGTCTTTTTAGACGGTGTCGCGAACGGTGCCAAACGCTGGGTCGGTGCACGGCCACACGACAGTTTGACGTCCACCGGGCAGGTATCCGTCCCGGTAACTCCTCTCGCCAGACGGGCTCGGGAACGCCGCTTTTCCACACGGCTCAATCAATCCCCCCTTTCGTCGGAGCGGGGCGAGGAAGAAGAATCCTCGTCCTTTTTCTTCCTCGTGTCTTTTCCTCTTCCGTTTCCGGTCACTTCCGTTTCCGGACACTTTTTCAGAAGGGCTCCTGACCCTCCAACCACAACAACCCTTAATCTACTACGCATGGATACGCAAAGACCTGAATGGGAATTCACATACATTCACATAAATATGTAACAATGGGCACTCATAATGGAAACTCAAATGGGCACTCAAATGGGCACTCATAATGGAAACTCAAATGGGCACTCAAATGGGCACTCATAATGGGCACTCATAATGGGCACTCATAATGGGCACTCAAATGGGCACTCATAATGGGCACTCAAATGGGCACTCATAATGGGCACTCATAATGGGCACTCATAATGGGCACTCAAATGGGCACTCATAATGGGAACTCATAATGGGCACTCAAAATGGAAACTCAAATGGGCACTCAAATGGGCACTCATAATGGAAACTCAAATGGGCACTCATAATGGTCCAAATATCTCTGAAACCGTTTGACACAACTGATACTTGCCGCAAGACAAGTCCTCAAATTTGTGATGCACAAAAACGTTTTAAAAGGTCCATCATAATGGGCACTCAAAGGGTTAAATTTGGTTTTGATGCACGTTCCTCTTATGTACACATCGTGTCTGTAGCTTTTGCTCGTCAATATCATGTGGTGCTTCACTTCTGCGGTGGTGGTTTCAGGTGTTGGTGTGTTTTTGTTGCGGATGTCAAACATGGCTGACGGCATTATCCTCCAGTTACTACACTTAAGTGAAAAAGAGACTCCTCTTCCACAATTGATTACTCATGCTGTCTCATCTGCCAATAAATCAAGAGTGGATGAACAACTACGTGTCGGCTCTGAGGATGGGAAGAAACGCATCAGGGATGAACGACAAAGGCTTACTGATGACTCATATTTCAGACCATGACTCGAGGCATTTGGAGATGAAAAAGCACAAGATCTGCTATATAAAATCAACTTTTCCTCAGAGAACCATTTGAACAGGCTGCGGAGAAAGGTCAACACAAGAGAATAGCAAGCCTTCGGCAGGAACGAGCAGTGGAAACGATGACCAGACATTGGACTCTTCTAACCAAGGCCATCGATGCAAATGTCCGCCAATTAATTGGGACCTTTGTACATTTTGTCAACAAAAGGACAAAGCCAACCTATGTAACATCATGACTATGAGCATATCCGAGAGGATCCTTCACCTTTGCCAGGATGATTTTGTTATGCCAGTTCAGAGAGCTGGTGTACCGCTGAAGGCAGACATCACACCCGATGCCGAATTGAGTTTGAAAGGCGAGCGAAGAAGGAGAGACACCATTCTACAGATTTCAGTCTCCAAGAACTCTGCCATAAATTGCTGGATGGTCTCATTTAGGTCTTGTCTATGATATGGAAAGTATATCGGAAAATCGTGAGGAACTTCAAATAGTTGGGCCGGAGAGCTTCATTTCCAGAAGGAAAACATTCTACAATGTGTTACAACGGTGTGAAACCTCGCCGTCCATGAAGAAACTACCTGAAGGATATCGTTCATTCAGCAAAACAACATCTACCGAGAGACGTTACCCCCAACCAGTGATGCACTGGAACTGCACCTCAAGCTTGCATCTATCTATAATTCCACTAATCTCTGTGTGTATGTTTGTTTGTATGTTTGTATGTTTGTATGTTTGTATGTTTGTATGTTTGTCTGTGACCGCTGTTTCTCGACAACTACCGGTCCGATATACTTGAAACTTGCCAGGTATATTGCTGGGGACCCGAGGATGTGCCTTTTCAAGGTTTTAAATTAATCGCAGAAGTAGTTACCGAGCTATGTCCAAAAAACGATTCAACCAATCAGAGAGCAGCGAGCTATCACGTGTGCCGAACGTGGCGAACAGACTCTGCCTCGGATGGCACATTTGAGAGCGTATTCATTTATTTCCCGTCGGCAAACTATGTTGCCGTTAAACTATGTTTTAAAACTAATAAAAACTAATTTGCGATTCATCGTATTCATCGCTTCACATTTGCGACAGTGAAGACTTCACTTCCGGCAGCCAATCACAGGACGCGTTGTTGCGAGCCCGAGAGCCTGCGCCATTACGGTTCGTAATTCGATTTCTTCCGGAGAAAATAATAATTTCTCGATTTCTTATGCGCATTATTTCTCCCAATTCAGTCAGAGCGAAGGGCGGAAGCGAAGAGCGTTGTTTTTTTTGTTTACGGGCGTACGGGCGGGGTAGAGCGTACGGGTAGCGTTTTTTGTTTTTTTTGGCAAGGAACGGGCACCCACGTACGGGCGAGCTATGGCGATTTAGCCGTTCGCCGTTCGCTTTGGCGTTGCGAATGGGCCAAACCATTTCATGTAAATAGAGGGGGGGGTTCTGTGGTCGTTGCGAATGGACCAAACCATTTCATGTAAATAGAGGGGGGGGGATTGTCACCGTACTCGCAAGCCGTTCGCCGTTCGCTTTGGCGTTGCGAATGGACCAAACCATTTCATGTAAATAGAGGGGGGGGATATAATTTTAGATATATATATAGTACGGGCATGCCCTAGTATTTCCAATTGAAGGTAGGACAACAGGGAAACAAGAGGAGAGGGTGCAAGACCACAAAGGAAGTGGTAGAAGACAGAGACCACCGACCTGTCTGTGATGGCGAAGCAGTAGGCCCATGGACTTGGCTTCATTGTGGGAGGTTCCAATGATCTTGAAGGCCTTGGTTTCCACAGCGTCAAGCTGAACAAGATGTGAGGCAGGGGAGCTAGCACAGATGCGAGAGCGGTACTCCATCAAGCTGCGGATAAAGGCCTTGTAGGTGGATAAGAGTTCAGGTGTGCCAAGGAAGGACTGCACGAGGATTCCCAGTCGGCGGCTGGCTTTGGAAGCCAACTTTGAAATGTGGTTTGTCCAAGAAAGATAGTTGATAAATCAGGAACAATAATTAATCAACCAGTGGTTGCATATCTATCTATAATTCCAGTAATCTCTGTGTGTTTGTTTGTACATTTGTACGTTTGTTTGTCTGTGACCGCTGTTTCTCGACAACCACGGGTCCGATATACTTTAAACTTGCCAGGTATATTGCTGGGGACCCGAGGATGTGCCTTTTCAAGGTTTCATATTAATCGGACAATTACTTACCGAGCTATGGCGATTTCTTTACCAAACACTGCAAGCCGTTCGCTTTGGACCAAACCATTGCATGTAAATAGAGGGGGGGGGGGTTCTGTGGTCGTTGCGAATGGACCAAACCATTCATGTAAATAGAGGGGGGGGGGGGTTCTGTGGTCGTTACTGCCACGTGGTTTCAAAGTTTTTTTTTGTTGTTGTTGTTTGCACGCATGTTTTTTTGCACCCACGTACGGGCACGCCCTAGGATGTTTACACACACACACCCCTACACAAATTTTTTATTTTTTTATTTTTTGGCAAGGAACGGGCACCCACGTACGGGCACGTCCTAGCTTATATATAGTACGGGCATGCCCTAGTCTTATTCAAATTGAGATAAATTCAGGATTCTGGACAAAAATAAAATTTGACCTTCAACGACCTCTGACCTGAATTTGTATCTCCAAAGTCAGGTCACAGTGATTCAAATCCCATTTCGGGCCAATGTAAAATATTCAACTGGAGTTATACTGTCCAGCACAAATAGATAATCCTCAGCACCATTAATAAAGGTAACAAGAGTTAACTCTACTTTTCAGGGTTTTGCTATGAAGTCACAATTGCACATTTCATTTGACCTCAGCTTGACCTTTTGCTCAAAGGTAAGTGGGAGAGCTAGCACAACCATTTTATGTCATAATTACTATTGACTTAACCTTTAAAGTATTTGTTTTGTGCATCACAAATCTAAGAACCAATCAGTTGGCGAGTATTTTGTGAGTCAAATGGTTCAGGTACAGGAGATTTTCAGTCAAACGCAAACTAGAGAAAAGACCGCGAGGTGCTTTCTTCCCACCATGTATGGACCCCCTCTCGCCCCCGCCCTGCGTGGGTCATGAGCATGTGCATGCACTGTCGATGTCCCGGTTGTGCGAGGTAGAATGCATGAACCACCACGGTTGTAAAACCCCGTGTTCGAGGCTCCGTGGTAACATACGTGTACCAGCCATGAGTAGAGTGGGATTTATGTTTGGAAATTGCAATGAGGGTGATTTAGGGATTAAACAGGGACGGAACATGGGAGAAAGAGAAGACACAAGGAATCTAACTACACATACGATTCTGGTCGATGCTAAATGGGGATTGCAAAAGCTTATTTGCATACACTCATTAGGATGCAACTACTAAATAATTAACCCCATGCCATTTTTGTAAAAATATACACACGTGTAGAGGTTGCGGACAACGCGAAGGCGAGACACTTCTTAACTTGTTCAAAGCTCCTTTATTCCAACAGAACTAACTCGCGACCGGAAATCATGCATCTTTTATAACACAAAATCACTCGTTAGGGGGCGTGGCTCCGACAACCGAGCGCACGCCACGCCCCTGCCATCAACAGCCCCACTGGTCCCGTGCCAGTGGATTATGTCCCAATGGGGTAACCCCCACACACGCATACATAGATATATAAATATATATATACACAAAGAATTAAGTTAAGCACCCCCCCGTTTTTTTACAACCTCGCACATTACAAGTTTGTTGTCGTCAAAACAGTGTAATATACCCATGATATTGCTATATTTTCTGGAGAAGTGATATTATGGTCACATAAAAACATAACAATCATGCCGTTTTCAATATTTTATTCTGAATAATTTAAGGTGAAATTTTTTGGGAATTTTAGGCATATTTTCACCTCAATTTAAGTATGGAGCTATAGGTCCATCACGGACAGTGTGGATGACGTTTATGTTTTCTAACGTACAGTCATTGTTCTGAGAAGACCTCTAGCGATCTTTGCGTCAATAACGTGTGTAGGACCCACGTGATCGGATGGAGCAAGGTGCTGTGACAACCATCCCCTGGCCTGCGTACAGTCCTGACCTGAACCCCCTCGAGCACGTTTGGGACATGTTGGGACGACAAATTGCGAAGATGGTCCCTCCAATAGCCAATCTGGATGAATTGGAACGTGCATTACATCGGGAATGGAACAACCTGCCACAGCAACGCATACGACGGCTTACAGGGTCTATGAGACGTAGGGTTGAGTCAGTGATCCGATCACGTGGGTCCTACACACGTTATTGACGCAAAGATCGCTAGAGGTCTTCTCAGAACAATGACTGTACGTTAGAAAACATAAACGTCATCCACACTGTCCGTGATGGACCTATAGCTCCATACTTAAATTGAGGTGAAAATATGCCTAAAATTCCCAAAAAATTTCACCTTAAATTATTCAGAATAAAATATTGAAAACGGCATGATTGTTATGTTTTTATGTGACCATAATATCACTTCTCCAGAAAATATAGCAATATCATGGGTATATTACACTGTTTTGACGACAACAAACTTGTAATGTGCGAGGTTGTAAAAAAACGGGGGGGTGCTTAACTTAATTCTTTGTGTATACATATAAATAAATATATATACAGTAATACCCCGGCCTATGTCATTAATTGGTTCCATAAGCCGTGACGTAACTCGGTTTTTGACATAAACCGGGCGTAATGTCTTAAAAATGCCTTAAAATGAAGACAAACACCGTAATTCGTAAAACTAGAGTAAATAACTGGAGGAGGCTGCGGCTTCGCCCTGAATCTTTGCCGCTCCCCGTCGGGAGTCCCTCCGTTGTTTTCTATCGGTCGGGCCATTCCACATACTCATGCACCCAACCAAGCACTTCTTGCTACTCCCTGCACCACAGATGTCAATTTCCAAACGATTTACCTACTCCCTCTACCTAACTTTAAACTACCCTCCCCGCGTATTCGTGAAGGGGTCCATCCTCCCCCATCCACTCCTTCGCACCATGCACTCCACACCACGCACTCCACACCACTCATTCCACACCACTCACTCCACACACCATTTATTCCCACACACCAAGTATTCTCTCCATTTATCCACTTGCACCCCATGCAAGTCAATCACTCAACACCATTACACATGTCCTCAATACACCACTCATACACTTTCTCCGGTCAACCCAGACCATTGCCTCATTTCGCCAAGTTCAACGATGACCAGATTCTCTCACACACAACCATTCTCGACCAATGCCTCATTTCACCAAGCCCAAGAGGCAACCACAATTACACACACACAGCATCATCTAACTAACTACTTCCCTCTAATACTTGTGCTTTCCCTGTCTTCCCTTATACTAAGCACTTCCCTTGTCATTAACATCCTTCTAATCTGACTACGTCCCCTCTGCCTGTATCAATGTCTCTACTTAAATCTCGGTCTCCTATTGTCATCCTTATAAATCCCTAACAATATCCTAGCCTGCCCTCGGCTAGTTCACACTGCCAAACCCCATAAATCTACTGCTCCTTTGCCCCAACGTGAGGGATGGTAGAGCTACCATCCCTCTACATTGGACACTATCTCCCACTATCACCCCCCAGTCCTCTCGCACTATGAGCCCCCGTCATTGGAGGTACTGGGTCCTGCCTATATATATATATATATATATATATATATATATATATATATATATATATATATATATATATATATATATATATACATACATATATATATATATATATATATATATATATATATATATATATATATATATATATATATATATATTTGTGTATATATTTGTGTATATATTTGTGTATTTGTGTGTATGTATATATATATATATATATATATATATATATATATATATATATATATATATATATATATATATGTGCGTATATGTATATATATGTATATATATATGTATATATATATGTGTGTATATATATTTGTGTATATACAGTATATATATATATATATATATATATATATATATATATATATATATATATATATATATATATATATATATATATATATATATATATATATACACAAACGTATACTGTACGTCCGAGCCGGCATCGTCATGTTTCACCGCTGCCATGTTACGTTGGTTGTTTTACACAGTAAAGGAACCCTTACACAGTAAAGGAATAATCACAAAAATACCAGCGAAAGGCAAAGCAAGCACGTGACAAAATGCATATGGCGTCGCCTTTGTTTTGAATGAGAACCAGCTCAGCTACGCGTACGTATACTGTACGTACATTTTTTTAGATTTTTAATGTGCTTTTTATTGTATTTTAAATTGTTTCCATCGTTAAAACATCAACGTTAAAACAACGGATCGTTAAAACGTTAAAACATCCAATTGTTTAAATTGTTTAATTTTTTTCACGTCCGTAGGAGTGACGTAAAGTCGCACATAATGACGTTCGCTGAACTGAAATTTACTCTAGAAGAGTGGCGTAAAGTCGGATTTGACATAGGCCGAAATGGCGTAAAATGGGGGTATGACTGTATATATACACATATATCAATATATATATTGTTATGTCGATGTGGTAGTGATATGTAGAGCAGATAGATCCGAGTAGGTAACATGCTTCGTGTGTTGCAGTAAGGAAAACTACCTGTAATAAGTTCTTCATGTGTAGGCGTTTTGTCGGGTAAGATGTATACTTGTGAACCTACCAGGAGGTTCGTGTGTTAAGTAGAGTTAGGGATTAAAGAGTAGCGCCCCTGTGTGTCCTCACCTAGTTAGCCAAACCTTTGTCCCTTTTGGCACCGCAACCACATAGACATTCTGACAGGTCCTTATTGCAACACTAAGTAACGTCCTTCCCTGACATGACTGTGAAAGAGAACCGGCAAAAGGAAACCAGGCCAGGACACCGCCGATAATGGCCGCCGCCATTTACACCTCCGACAGGCCTATCCACCTCGATTGCCACGTGCTATGACCACACCACAGGCCTGTGATTCGGTGGAGGCCACTGGTTGGCATCGTGCCAAGGCTGACGTCACCGCCACGGAGTGATACGAGGGGCGGGAGGACTTTGGGAGAAGGAGTGAGTGAGTTGCGCGGTAGTTGGTTGAGAGTTGGTGCGCGATAGTTGGTTGAGAGTTGGTGCGCGGGAGTTGGTTGAGAGTGAGTTGCGCAGCAGTTGGTTCAGAGCAGTTGCTTCTGGCAGTGAGTCTTGAGCCGCAGTGGAGTGAGTGAGTTGGCAAGCAGAGGAGTTGACCAGTAGTGGAGTTGCTCTCTTGGTGTTTGGACATCTACGCTCGTGCTCCGGCAGTCTCTAGCGGCGCTCGGTCTTCTTCGTCTTCCGCAGCCCGAGTTGGGTTGTGGCCCCGGGTGGAGTTCGCTTGCTTTTGACCTCGTTTGGAGTCGCCAGCCCGCGTTGGACACGCGGTGCTTTTTCGTGGTGCTGGTGTTTGGAGCGGTGCTCGGTGCTTTGGAGTTTGGAGCGAGGGACCTCGTGGTGTGCGATCGGCGCTGGTGGAGCTTGGAGTGAGGCCTCGAGGGTGCATCGGGGCCGAACGGAGCCGTGTTCGGCGGCAGCCAAAGACAAGACGACAAGAGACAGATAAGCTCGTACACCACAGACGCACATAACGAACGTGTTTCTTTTGTTAATCCATTCCTTTGTTCTTGTTTCTGGAGTCGGTGTGTGGGATCCCAATTTAGTCACCTTATTTTATTATCGGCGTGTATTTTCCTGTCCTTGCTTTTATTTGTAATAAACCCTTGTATTATCTTCTGTATACAGTCACGTGAAAAAGTAAGTACACCCCATGTAAAGTTTTGACTTTTTCAAAAGTTTTGACTTGAAATATGCTGAAAAGGTCAAAACTTTACATGGGGTGTACTTACTTTTTCCCGTGACTGTATATTCCTGAACGCAGTTTTCCGTGTGATTTATTTAATTTGCAGCAGCATTGGAGATGCCCCGAGAACAGGTAAGAATGCAAGGGGTCTCGACGCCCCCCTCCATCCCGCGCGCTTTGGTGTAGCTTTGTGGTTCCGGAGTCCGCCATTGGGTTTTCGCCTCAGGGGTTAAGGCCTTCGCGATCGGCATCCGTGACCGCCTGATATTAATCAAAGGCGGACGCGCGACAATATATAATATATATAAATAAATATATATATATATATATATTTAAAAATATACACAGACATGGCATTTAATATGGAATTTTTTTTTTTTCTTGACGGGTTTACTTTCTGAACTCAGTATATCAATCTGGTAAGTTTATTTTACCCTTCGGTGATGTCTTTGTTGAAAGAACCATGTCACTGATTGTCTTTCGCAGCAAGAAGTCAATAACAGGATTATATCACAGGTGGCGTGACAAAATGTAAGGACAGGTACATTTTATGATTGGCTTCACAATCGGTTATATAAGGGTTGTTGCGTTCTGTATTAGTGGAAAACAACTGCTGCACATCTAAAAAAGTTATTGCCGCTTCCTCTGGAGATGGTCCGTCAACTTGACAATGCTGTTTGTCATGGAGTGGTGGCTTTACGAAATTCTGGCATGAAACAGCGTGCTATTGCTCGGCAGTATGGCATCACTCAAGGTCAGGTGTCAAAGATCCTGAAACGAAATGCTCAGAGGGGTGTCCCTACTCCAATACCGAGGCCAGGACGTCCCCGCAGAACCACAAGGAGGGATGATCGCCAGCTGCACCGGTTAGTCTGCAATGGGCGTACCAAGTCAGCTAATCGGCTTAGGGCTGAGTGGCAGCAACTGACAAATGTGCCTGTATCAAGAAGGCTAGTCAACCAACGACTGGTTCAAGCAGGCTATCGTGCCAGGCATCCCCTGAGAAAGCCACGCCTGACCAGACAACACAGCCAGCGCCGATTGCAGTGGGCCAGAGAGCAACGTCAATGGCAGCCAGGACACTGGAATCACGTGACCTTCAGTGACGAGTCTAGATTTCTAGTCTATTGTCAAGATGGCCGCATCCGAGTGCGCAGACAAGTGCATGAAGCCCACAACGAAGATTGTATAGTGCCAAGAGTCCAAGCTGGAGGTGGTGGGGTGACTGTTTGGGCTGCTTTTCATGCAGGGGGCAAAACTGACCTGGTTGTTCTGAATGGAAACCTGAACCAGTTCAAGTACGGGGTCATTCTGGAAGAAACATTGCTTCCATTTGCTCGTGCAGCCTTTCGAGGAAACGCCGTCTTCCAAGATGACAATGCACGGCCTCATCGTGCTCGCATGATCCAACACTTTCTTGCTGACCGTGGTGTAGAGCATATGGAGTGGCCTGCCATGTCCCTGGATATGAATCCGATAGAGAACTTGTGGGCAGAATTAATGCGTCAAATCGACAACTTGGACCAGCAGCCTACCTCTGTGCATGAATTGCAGCAGACTATTGTCACTGCATGGCAAGCGATTCCTGTCCAAACCTTGGCAAATCTCGTGAACAGCATGCCTCGACGTGTGCGTGCTCTCCTGAATGCTCGTGGGGGTTACACGAAGTACTGAACTGTAATTTTACTGTCCGTAATCCCAGTCATAATTTAGCTTTTGTTTTTGTTGAAATTTTTTTTGGCTAATGTGCAAAATAAAGAGATACTTCTGGAAAACGTACAGAAGTTTAACACAGTACTGTCCGTGAATTGAGTTCGATATCAGTTTACATCACTTTCAAGGATCAATTTATTTGCTTCGAAATGTCAAATGTGGTTTTTCTTTCTTTTAAAGGTCACATTAACAAAATCGAGAATAATTTCAACATAATTCCAATGAACTTTTGGTTCTAAGTCATCCTGAAAAGTAAGTTCACCCCCACAAAAAAAATATTCCATATTAAATGCCAAGTCTGTACATATATAAATAAATATATATATAAATAAATAAATAAATATATAAATAAATAAATATATATATCTAAATATATATATATAAATATATGTATGTATATATATATGTATATATATATACATACAGTCGTGGCCAAAAATATTGGCACCCTTGCACTTCTTTCAAAGAATGCACCATTTCTTCTAGAAAATTGTTGAACTTAAAAAATATTTTGGTATGTATTTCTTAAATATATGTATTTCTTTGGTTTGCAGTGGAAGAAAACAAAAAAAGCTGAAAAGATTACGAAATCTAAGCTTATTCCACACAGAAATCCTAAAATGGCCCAGACAATATTATTGGCACCTTTTAGAAGTTGTTAGAAAGAATTAGATTTCAAGCAGGTGATTCTCCTTTACTTTGGAATTGAACTCACCTGTGGTGAATTGCACGTGCCTGCAATATAAAAATCACTCATTTAATCAATTTGAAAAGAGAAAAGTAGTCATTCAGCTGTTTTGTGTCACTGTGTGTACCGCATTGAGCATGGAGAAAAGAAAGAAAACCAGAGAATTGACTGAGGAGGTCAGACACAAGATTATAGCCAAGCATGGACAATCTCAAGGCTACAAGTCCATCTCCAGAGACCTTGATGTTCCTGTGTCCACCGTATGCAATGTTATCAGGAAGTTTAAGGCCCATGGCACTGCAGCCAGCCTCCCTGGACGTGGCCGCAAGAGAAAACTTGATCGAAGATTGCAGCGAAGGATTGTTTGAATGGTGGAGAAAGCACATCGATCAACTGCTAAACAGATTAAAGCTGATCTTCAGACACAAGGTAAGACAGTTTCAACTCGCACCATCCGTCACAAACTCAATGAAAGGGGGTTCTATGGAAGGAGACCCAGGAGGACCCCACTGCTGAGAGAGACAAAAGAAAGCCTGACTGGAGTTTCCCAAAACACACATCAACAAGCCAAAATCCTTCTGGGAGAATGTCCTGTGGACAGATGAGACCGAATTAGAGCTTTTTGGTAAAGCACATCATCTCTGTTTACAGAAAACAAATTGAACCCTTCAAAGAAAAGAACACCTTCCTTACAGTTAAACATGGAGGAGGTTCAGTGATGTTTTGGGGTTTCTGAGCTGCCTTTGGCATTGGGTGCCTTGAATGTGAGCATGGCATCATGAAATCAGGAGATTACCAAGGCATTTTGGAGCACAATGTTCAACCCAGTGTCAGAAAGCTGGGTCTCCGTCAATGGTCATGCGTCTTGCAGCAGAACAATGACCCCAAACACACTTCAAAAAGCACCCAGCAATGGTTCAAGACAAAACGCTGGACTGTTCTGAAGTGGCCAGAAATGAGTGCAGATGTAAATCCCATTGAACACCTGTGGAGAGATCAGAAAACAGCAGTTGGGAGAAGGCACCCTTCAAATCTGGGAGAAATAGACCAGTTTAAACAAGAAGAGTGGGCCAAACTGCCAGTAGAGACGTGTAGGAAGCTCATTCATGGCCATAGGAAGCGCTTGAATATAGTTATTTTGTCCAAAGGCTGTGTGCGCTACCAAATATTAAGTCTAGGGTGTTGATAATTTTGTCAATGCCATTTATTTTTATTTTCTGATTTAAAAGGATATATTAAGTTCTGAAACAAAAACAAAGGTTCTGTAATAGTAACAGTGAAATAAATAATTGTGGAGACCAAATACTTTTGCCAATTTCAACTTATTTTTTGAGAAAATTGTTATTATTTTTAGTGCAAGGGTGCCAATATTTTTGGCCACGACTGTAAATATATATATATATATATATATATTAAATATTATGCAACAACCCCAGGACATACAACACTGTGGCTTGCTACCTTGCTGTTTCTCCCGGCCATCTTACGTGTGCCCTTTTTAAAGGCACTGCGTTGCTGTACCTCCTCCTCACCCACCTTACGCACACAACCCATCCGGCTCTGACAAGGCCACCTGCCCCCGATGCTGTCTCTCCAGTGTCACCAGCCTATTCCTGGTCGCCACCCAGTCTTTCCTGGGAGTCACTGGTAGCACCAGCACAAACAAATATATATATATATATATATATATATATATATATATATATATATATATATATATATATACACACACATACACAGTCGGACCCCGCTATATATATATATATATATACACACACATACACAGTCGGACCCCGCTATTCGCGGGGGATACGTTCCTGGAAAATCCACGAAGAGCGAAACCCATGAATAGCGGGGCATTGTTCCAATGGAAAAAGTGGGAATACGTTCCTGAGTCGTGAAAATCCACGAATAGAGAGGACCAACCCGTGAACGGCAAGGCAAAACCCGTGAATGGTGACGCAAATCCTGAGAATGTTGAAGATAATCCGCAAAGGTTGAGGAAAGTCACAGAAATGGCGAGACAAAACCCGCGAAGGTCGATGAAAATCCCGCGAAGGTCGATGTAAATCCCATGAATGTTTGCCACTGCATTGTTTCAATGGGGACAAGCGTTACGCCTAGGTCCCCCGTCGGTGAAGTGATGTGAATTGACAAAGTGGAAGACGCAAGGCGGCCATCTTGGATTTTGACATGGCGACCCAATTTTCAATAGCGTTCTGCCTTATGCCTAGATACACGCACACACCAGATTAGAAGTTGGTACTTTGCTTATTTTTCAAGATATTCCGCTCACAAGGTTCAGACATACATGGCGGCGGCCATCTTGAATTTTGACGTGGCGACCCAATTTTCAATAACATTCTTCCCTATGCCTAGATACACCCACACACCAGATTAGAAGTTAGTAGTTCGTTTATTTTTCAAGATATTTCGCTCACAAGGTTCAGACATATATATGGTGGCGGCCATCTTGGATTTTGACGTGGCGACCCAATTTTCAATAGTGTTCTTCCTTATGCGTAGGTACACCCACACACCAGATTAGAAGTTAGTAGTTCGTTTATTTTTCAAGATATTTCGCTCACAAGGTTCAGACATATATATGGTGGCGGCCATCTTGGATTTTGACGGGCGAGCCAATTTTCAATAGCCTTCTTCCTTATGCCTAGATACAACCACGCACCAGATTAGAAGTTGGTACTTCGCTTATTTTTCAAGATATTCCGCTCACAAGGTTCAGACATACAAGGCGGCAGCCATCTTGGATTATGACGTGGCGACCCAATTTTCAATAGCCTTCTTCCTTATGCCGAGATACACCGACACACCAGATTAGAAGTTGGTACTTCGCTTAAATTTCAAGATATTTCGCTCACAAGGTTCAGACATATATATGGTGGTGGCCATCTTGGATTTTGACGTGGCGACCCAATTTTCAATAGCATTGTTCCCTATGCCTAGATACACCCACACACCAGATTAGAAGTTGGTACTACGCTAATTTTTTAAGATATTCCGCTCACAAGGTTCAGACATATATATGGTGGCGGCCATCTTAGATTTTGACGTGGCGACCCAATTTTCAATAGCGTTCTTCCTTGTGCCTAGATACACCCACACACAAGATTAGAAGTTGGTACGTCGCTTATTTTTCAAGATATTCAGCTCACAAGGTTCAGACATACATGGCGGCGGCCATCTTGGATTTTGATGTGACGACCCAATTTTCAATAGGGTTCTTCCTTATGCCTAGATACACCCACACACCAGATTAGAAGTTGGTACTTCGCTTATTTTTCAAGATATTTCGCTCACAAGATTCAGACATATATATGGTGGCGGCCATCTTAGATTTTGATGTGACGACCCAATTTTCAATAGTGTTCTTCCTTATGCCTAGATACACCCACACACCAGATTAGAAGTTGGTACTTCACTTATTTTTCAAGATATTCCGCTCACAAGGTTCAGACATACATGGCATCAGACATACATGGTGGCGGCCATCTTGGATTTTGACGTGGGTTGCACCCACACACCAAATTCGAATGCGGTCCTTCGCTTACGCACGCACGCACGCACGGACGGACGGACGGGACACACGGACGGAGGGGCGGTGCGACGGGGGACAAAAACAAACACAACACCATCATGTAACGTTTAAATTTTTTATTTTACAAACACACGCAACTTTCAAATGATGATGATGATGATGGTGGTGATGAATTAAAATCCCATGAATTCTTCGAACTCTGCGGATGACCCAAATGATAGTCCTGCAACATCGTGCACTGAGGGAGAGGCAGGACAGGCAGCAGTTGAGGGTGTTTGTGAGGACGCTGGTGAGGACAATGAGAGGGCAGCAGGAGAGCAGGGTGCTGGTGGTGTTGAGGTGGAGAGAGCAGGGTGAAAGAAATTGGTAAAGGATAGCTGCCTGGCAGATTGCCACAGGTGTCAATGCAGCTCTTTGTAGGGGAGAAGCAAATCATCCAAGCCCCTCTTGGACTTGAAGTACGTCTTCATGACTGGGTCAGTGGGTCAGCATCTTCCAACTTGTCGACAAGCGCCCGCATGCCATGCAGCAACTCACCCAGGAACTGGACTGTGAGGTTTGACCTCGGCACCTCTTCGTCATCACTGCCTGCCTCCTCCTCCTCAGAAACCCTTATAATGGCCTCCAACTCCTCCTCGGTGAGGTTGTCGCCATGTGAGGCAATGAGATCCTCCAACTCCTCAGTCTGCATGTCATCAAATCCTTCCCCTCCCAACTGCCGTGCCAACCCGACAATCACATGCCTCTCCTCAGTGTTATCGGGAAAGCCAGTAAAGTTTCTGACTGCCAGTGGCCACAGGTTGTACCAGCACGCGTTTATGGTGGAGGCGTTTACCTCATCCAGCGACTCCTTTATGGCGCCGATGCAATGGGCAATGTTGAAATCCTTCCAACACTGCCTGACGGTGATCCCTGGGTCGGACTCCATCGCATCCAAAATGTGGTGAAAGGTGCAACAGGTGTGATACGTTTTAAACATTGAAATCACACCTTGGTCGAGTGGCTGGATGAGGGAGGTGGTGTTGGGTGGCAGGAAGATCACCCCGACGTTCGGGTGAGCCACGTCCAGGTTCGCGGGGTGGCCTAGAGTGTTGTCCAGGAGCAAGGTTTTTGCCCACCATGTACCTCTCCACCTGAGGGACGAAACAATTATGGAACCAGTCCAAGAAGGTTGCTGCTGTCACCCAGGCCATCCTAGTGGCCCTCCAAAACACGGAAGAGTTTGCTTGTTCTTGCCCTTGAGAGCATGCCGGTCCGGAGAACGGTACAACATCATGGGTTTCATCATGACGTCCCCTTTTGCATTTACAGAGGAGAAGATATACCCGGTCCTTGGCAGTCTTTAATCCCGATGCTGTCTCCTCGCGTTTCGAGATGAAAGTTCTTGTGGGCATATTTTTTTTCCAGAAGAGGCTAGTTGCGTCAGTGTTGAACACCTGCTCTGGGAGGTATCCCTTCTCTTCGATCAGCCTCACGTGTTGCGCAGGGAACATTTTTACCGCCTTGTGGTCCGCAGAGGCATGCTCCCCTGAGAGCTTCACATTTTTTAGAAAGTACGGCTCCTTGAAACAATGGAACCATCCTCTGCTTGCAGTGAATGAAGTCACGCTGCTTGTACCATCATCACTCAGCGCATTACTCGTGCTGGCACCACCCGCATCAGACAGATGATCGTAAATTTGCTTGGCCTTTTCGCGAATGACAAGTCCACTCAAAGGCATACTCTTCTGCGTGTTGTCCTCGATCCATATGCTGAGAGCCTTCTCCATCCTTTCTATGTGGACATCCCGGGCATGGGTGACCACCTTCATACTCGATACAGTGCTCACTGAAAGATTCTCACGAATCGCCTTCTCCTTCTTCCGTATGTAGTGAATGGTGGATTCGTTGATGCCATAATGCTTGCCCACAGAGGCCGCACTCTCTCCTCCTGAAGGCCGGTCGAACAGCTCCACTTTCTGGCGAAGACTCATGACTTTCTTCTGCCTCGTGATAGTCGACGCATCTCCGGCACTGGTGTGTTGCACTTGGGAGCCATTATTGAAGGATGAGCAGTGCAAGTCAAAAACACAGGTCAAAGCAATGGGACGAGAACAATGATCGAAATCAAGGACAATCTGTATATTTTTAGGGTTCTGAGAACCCTGCACTTTGTAAATTGTGTAAATATGCCCTTTGTAAATAATTTTTTGTAAATACCTCCATTTCTTGTAAAGGTCAAAGGTCGTCCCCTAGTTAGTCTACATTGCAACACGTAGCGAATCATAGGCCCTCTCTATAGTTATGTCATTATTATGTGTTCCAGGTAAGGCTGTGTTTCCAATAGTTGACTCTACGTTGCATCAATCAAATAAGATAGGCCCCTTTCAATGCCCCAATCGTCTCTTCAAAGTGCCAGTAAGTTGGCATTCGTCGCCATTGCATTGGGCTGTTTTCGGCGGCGATCGCCGCTGTTGCATTGGGCTGTTTCGTTGGCATCACCATGCCCCAAAACTCCATTGCACACGAGGCCAAGATCGGAGAAGAAGGGGGGAGGAGCCGCCAAATCACGGGCGTGGCACCACCTCGTCATCAAAGGTGGAGTCAGAGAGCCCTTACCAACCATCGCCAAGGTGAGCCCACCAGTAGGCGTGTCAGCGGGGCCGGCGGCTTGATACGGCCAAGGCCAATAAAAGGGACTGCGAGGGACTGCTTAGGCAGATGAGTGAGGAGAGGCGATCGGCGAGTTCACTGGCGATGAGAAGGGGGTCACGCATCACGAGCGAACGGTATTGAGAGAACGCATTGAGCGACTGAAGAGCGCATTGTTCGCGGTTGATTGAACTGTTCGTTTATTACGTATGCGGCTGAGCCACGAGGGTAACCGCCGAAGCCAGCCTACCGTTGCCCTGTGATAGTCCCGCACACGCCAAACGACACGCAAAGAGCTCCTGCCGTTTGGTTCATCTGCTTCGCGGTGCGAGTTGGGGACCGGAGAACAAGCTACCTGGACGCCATACCTGAACCATCTCCTCCAGCCACTCCTGCCTGAAATCCCCATTTGTGTACGTGAGTTTGTGCTGTTTGTGTTGTCCGGGGTCCTGCCGAAAGACCGAAAGACCGACCGACCTGCCGAAAGAAAGACTATAAGTAAGACTGTTTAAGGATTTGCTCTGTGTCTTCTTCTTCTTCTGTATATTGCTTTCATTTCTCCTTTGGTTTCTTTGGTTTTGTATAGTAATTAATAAATACCTGTTCCTCCTCTTACTTTGGTTTCTTTCTCGTCCGATCGTCTTCGCGTTTTCCCTATTGAGTACCTGTGGCGCGATTTCGGCAGGACCGCTTATAATCGGGTTTAGTCCTTTGTTAAAGGCCCGCGTCGCAGCTCGCTTCTCTCGGCGCAATCCTACTATTACGCTGCGGCCCGGGCGGGAGTATTTCCTCGCGTACTGGAAGGCACTGGTACTTAGGTCATAGGAATAATTGGCCTACTACCCTATTCAGCGCTGACAGGGCGTGACGTCATACCCCCAGGACCGGTCGGATGGCCAGCTTAACAAGACATGGGGCTTAACCCCCCCTTGCTAACGGGAGTGCCGTCCCCCGGATCCGTAACAATATGAAGGATTGAGAGCATTGTGGGTATTGAGCCAATATGCTAATTTCAATGGGTAATAGATTTAATGAAGCATTTGCATTCTATAATTCGCGGGTTTGACATGTTTTCGCAGCTGATGGAACATCCCCCGAAGCGTTTTCATTGTGTCACATCTCTGATGATGCTTTACCGTAAATTTCAAACTGTAATCAATTTAATGAAGCGTTTGCATTACAGTAAAACTTCCTCGAACGCGGTTTCCAATTTACGCGCTGAATTAAATGCGTCAAAACGTCCCCAACGCGAGGGTGTGTTTTGCATTTACGCGATCGTGGCTGGTGTTTTCCCAAAGATTTATATTATTCTTATTCCTCGTTACTGTAGTGTACTTTACTTAACACTTGTACATACAAGGCAGGTGTTTTTAGGCTGAATACAAGGCTAAAAAGACCCGCCTTGTGTGGACAAGGGTTAATTAATATTTAATTTATATATACGATGATACGAGTCGCCATTTGCCGTCATCGGCGATCGCAGTTCGATTTTATATTCTGGATTAATTGTGACAAAAACGGCCGGCGTTTCCCCAAAGATTTTATTCTTTTTCCTTATTCCTTATTACCTTGCTTAATTACTATTTAATTTATATACACGTGCGGCACAAGCTGCCACCTGTCACCATCTCCAAACCTGCCGCCATCAAGTGAGCTTACGGCGATCATTATGGCTCCCACTCAGATCATTATGGCTCCCATCGTCGATCATCATCACCCAAACCTCCAACAACCACCTCACAATAAGGTGGGTTATTTTGCAATAATACAGTACTATTATGATACTAACACTTATTTTAATGTATATTTAATAATGCTGCACCATTCCATACAAAGAAATATGTAAAAAAAGGCAAGAAAGTCTGTTTTAGGGTCAGTTTTTTGGGAGCCTGGAACATATCCCCAATTTACCCATACGCTTAATGATTCCTCCAACGCGAATTCCTCCAACATGAGGTTATTCCAGAACGTATCCCCCGCGTTGGAGGAAGTTTTACTGTATATAATTCGCGGAGGATGACTTGTTTTCGCGGTAGATGATGAACAGGCCAACTAGCACAGATCCCAGTATCACAGAGACACCTCAAGACGGTGTTGATACTTATCCTGGAGGTTCAGGGAGTGTGTTTGCTGTACTCTCAGCAGTTTTAAACCAAATGTGTAAATGGGTCATGCAAGTTTATCCTTCTTGAGTGAGAGTCGTTATTCAGCGTCATATCCCTGTTGATCCTGTAGCTTGATAATGTCTTCGAAGGTCATAAACAGTTTCTCTCCTCACGTTAAAGATCCTTGCAACATGGTTAATGGGATACCCTGGTTGAAGGTGTCCAATGATCTGATTCCTCTAATTTTCTGACAGACATGGAATTGTAATAGTTTCTTAAATAATGTAATCGCGGTGAGATTTTTGGATGATTCACACAATGGTCTCTCAGAAAGACTGTTTCAAGTTTGCTCAAAATGCCTCATGTCGCCTCAGAAAATCTCAGGATGCACATGTTGCATGTGCTGAAGGATTATTGCATGAAACAATTTTGTTACGCAGAAACTTGCAATCAGGTGTTCTGCACATCCCTCGTGCCAAAAGGGCACTTGGAATGAACGCTGGAACAGCCTTCAAAAATTACATTTTCAATGCTACATGTTCGGTTTATTATGGCAGAGAAATGACACAAAGTACACGGTACCCCACCCTTTCTACGGAACCCTCAACTCCCACATCCCTCACCGGCTCTCCGTCTGGAAGCATGAATGTAGTCCCACCAGGAATGGGTGATTAGAAGCTTGCTCAAACACATGCTTTTCAGTCTGGACCCAGTCTATGTCCTGAAAGACAAGTGATTTCAGATAGGAGGGTAAAGGGGAGATAGAGATGGCTATAACTGTCATCCCAGTATTTCACAGGCCGGGCGATTCATCAATGTGTGTGCCGTCCCTCGGATGAACATCAAGCTGTGCATTTCGTCTGCTGATTAGTTGGTGGACCTTAACCCCATGGTGTCCTTCGCGAAGAGTAGGAGAGCTATCACCGGCACCATGAACAAATTCCAATTTCCTGCCCCAACTACTCCTGGGAAGGCAATGGCAAACTACCCCAGCATAGCCCTTGCACAGGAAGTTGCTTTGACGGTTCCGACTCTCTGTGAAGAGTACGATGCATCAACGAGAGAGAGAGAGAGAGAGAGAGAGAGAGAGAGACAGAGAGAGAGAGAGAGAGAGAGACAGAGAGAGAGACAGAGACAAAGAGAGAGAGAGAGAAAGAGAGAGAGAGAGAAGCTGTTAATTCAGAGAAATCCTAAAGCTGACATTACAAAGGGGTACCTACTACCAAATGCGATAATATGCCACAGCTGGCATATTTTATATATGGCATATTTATATGGCTAACCCCCTCTCTAGCAGGGAAAATGGCCTTAAAATGCATGTTGTGTTGTTGTTGTTGGCATCTTTTATATGATCGTGTTGCGATCTTCTCCACTTGGGGTCGTTTTATACAACGTGCATGGAAAAAGTCAGAATCCGTTTAGATATCTCCTTGGGAGTGAGGGAAGCCAAGTTGCAGGAGTTCTCACTCTAATACCCCTAATGAGCTCACTTGGAGGATTACGTTCCTCCATACTGTGAAACGCATGATGCTTAACGATCATTACGTGAATATCATACCACCCCGGTGGAAGGTCAAAATAAAAGCGCACCTCATTGTAGAAAACCCCAGCAAGCATTAATGAAAATAATTTAGATCGGAATAGTTGCAATCCGTCCACCAACACCCTCACCTCATCATCAATGACGAGTTCCTTCTTGATCACTTTCATAGCATAAACGCGTTCACTCTTCCTGAATCGAACCAGCAACACCTTGGCGTAGCTTCCTCTCCCGATGACACGTAACAAGTCAAAATCAGACAATCCAAATCCTACCTGTGGAGTCGACGGACACAAAGAGCAAATCGACCAAAACATCACCTCTGTTTGAAGGTGTTTGTCATTTGCAAATTGCTCACCGTACGTTAACACTTTCAATACAAGGTGGATGACCTGATCTCTCAGTATCAAGGGTCACGTTTCAGTTGGAACCGGCGCTAGCAACGGTACAAACCTCTTTGTCCGATCTCTCGACTGCATCGTGAATTGATGGCTGATTCAACATTTCTGCGTGAGATGCAAAAAAGGCACAGGAAAGAAATCTTTACATCCGAGAAAGTTAACTGCTCAACTAAGCAATTACTTAAAAGTGAAACAAACGCAAGTTTTCAAAGATTTAAATTAACTGCAATTTACAAAATTTCACTCCACATGCAATGTGCGATTTAAAAAGTGCGCCGGTAAACATTAAACTGATGGCCGAGCATCGACATGTTTGAGGTGGGCCTTATAACCCCGTGGTGACACGTGCCGTGCCACCTTGTGACAAGAAACTGTTTAAAGGCCCGAGTGACCACATGCAGGGGCGTCGGGAAGGGGAGGGGAGGTGGGAGAGGTTAGAGGAGGGTCGCTGCCTCAGGGCCTGGGGTCCGTTGAGGGGCCCGAGCTTCTCCTGTAATTTTTTTAAACAGTATATTGAAACCCCTCATCAGCTCATCCTCATTTCCTCATCATTGCATTTAAACCCAGAACCTGATTTTGCTTACCTTGCCGGCTTTCTTGCCAGAAACAAAACGATATTTACCTCTGTTAATGGTGCAGCTTCAAACTTTACAGAAAATGGTTATTAACCAGAAATGTGTGTTACAAAGAAATGGGTTTATATCCTCTTTGTCCAAAAAAAATTATTAACGATCTTCTCACGTATTTTTTTTGCCAATGAATGAATGAATGAATGATCGTTTTAAGGCCATTTTTCCCCGCTGGAGCGGGGGTTAGCCTTGTGGGCCACATGACAATCATGGTTCCCTGTTTCAGGCAATGTTTTTATGGCCGGATGCCCTTCCTGACGCCAACCCTTGGTCACGCTCTTACGATGCGCAGGGATACGGTGTACCTATTCTAAATCGGGGTACACACCGTGATCATTCATCCCAGCAAGCTGGTACTCAATTTGCCGACCTCGGAAGGACGACAGGCTGAGTCAACCCCCCTGGCGTTAATTCAGTGATCGATCGGGATTCGAACCCAGGATCCTAGGATCCCAAGCCGGCACCCTAACCGCTAAGCCAACACCAGGCTCTTATGCATTTGCCAATCTTATGCAGAAATAGTGTTCAACAGTCGAGGGTGCGAATTGACTCGATCGGTCCAAACGTCCATCTATCTCCTTTATTGTCGATCATACGGCTAAATAAAAGTGACCATTTGTTTAAAAAAAAAGTTTTTTGGTTTTTCATTAAAGAAAGTTCCTTTAAAAGTTATAAAAGAGAGAAAGGGTGGGGGCCCTGTGGTCGTTTGCCTCGGAGCCCGGGCTGGCTCTCGACGCCCCTGACCACGTGGTAAAAACACTTTTGTTGATTGCCTGGGATGTCTAACACAACGTAACCTCGTATATAAACTTGAGACTTTTGCCTGTAAGCCATCAAAATACAACTTCATCGGATTTCCCCAGAGCTGCAGAAGGATGTCCAGATGACATATATTGTGTCCCATTCAATTGGATGTTTACTCATTTTCATATCCAAGTTTTTAGTTTGACTGGAAGCATTACAATATGTATAATAAGCTATTGTAATTATACCATTAACGAGCATTGTGCTATTCTTCAGCATTGATAATAATGAAAGAATAAACAGTAAAGTGTGTAAAAACCACGTGACCAGACAAAGCATGGCTGCCTCCGGGTAATAAACTGGGATATTTGTGGAAAGTGAGCTCAGGGACTTCACTTTTAAAAGCAGGACCAAGGATAACGAAAAACCCATCTCCGTTTGGAGTTAATTTTCTTTAAAAGATCAACTCGGAATAAAAATAAACGAATAGCCTTCTCTCCAGCAAGATGCAAAAAGATTTCCCCACGAATCAAAATTTTGAACTTACCAAAGATCAATTTATAGGTGTTAGAAAACGCATCGATCATGCCTCAACTTCTTGGGAGTTGCCATTTGACTTACTCAGATGTAAAATGGAATAATAATAATAATAATAGTAATAATAAAGTTCATTTCACAATAGCTGAAAACGGTCACATGACTAACTGCAGGGGATGGGCGGGGGAATGAATGAATGAATGAATGATCGTTTTAAGGCCATTTTCCCCGCTAGAGCGGGGGTTAGCCTTGCGAGCCCCATGACAATCATGGTTCCCTGTTTGAGGCAATGTTTTTATGGCCGGATGCCCTTCCTGACACCAACCCTTGGTCACGCTCTTACGATGCGCAGGGATACGGTGTACCTATTCTAAACCGGGGTACACACCGGGATCATTCATCCCAGCAAGCTGGTACTCAATTTGCCGACGTCGGAAGGATGACAGGCTGAGTCAACCCCCCTGGCGTTAATTCAGCGATCGACCGGGATTCGAACCCAGGATCCTAGGATCCCAAGCCGGCACCCTAACCGCTAAGCGGGATGGGCGGGGGAGATGAGCGATAAGCCGTTACCTCCTCTGTGGTCATTTTCATTGTCGTCGGTGTCACGGTTCCCATGATGCATAGATGTGGGCAGAGTGGACTGTTCCTGCAACGGAAATCAAATCAAAATATTTGTTACGATTATAATTATGCAGTCGCCATGTCTTCCTCAACAAGTTTGTAATTTGACTGAACAATTTCATCCTTAACTTGCTGTCCTCGCCAGGGAAGACCATTCCAGGTTTTTCTGGGACAGTACCAGCCTCGCTGGTGTAATGGCTCGAGTGTCCGCTCTGAATTTGGTCTGGTCGAACCTCGGCCAAGTAATACCGAGGATTTAAAAAGAAATGGTACATGCTGCTTCCTTGCATGATGCTCGGCATTTTACAAAAACCAAACATTTTAAAAGCACGGACAAACAACCACAGCTTGGTAATAATAGCGCAGGCAAATATGGGCCTAATGATCTCCTTGTAAGCGAACTCTTATAATAAAACAATGTTCCACGCCAATGGAATTAGTGTTTTACTTCATGCCCCAAACACTCCAAAATCTGGTGCACTTTGGGTCAGCACAAACGAGCAATGGCTTCAATGTGTTTTGCACCACGAGCAATTTCAAACACGCCCCTCCCCCCCTCCCCCCATCCGACCTCCCCTCAGCCCCTCAACTCGCTGACACTGACCAGTCGCTGAGCACACGATGTCGGTGTGAGCCGGTGACAGCGTTTATGCACGAGCAGTTTGCAATTGATGCATTTGTAGCCTTGGCGGCCCAGGCCCCAGATCCGGTCTCCACAGTAAGCGCAAAATGCCCGCTAAAAGGATGCAAAGAATAGGACAATCATTTGGAAGTGATTAGATGACGGTTGAGAATCAGGAAAGGTTTAGACACAAGGTCGGGGCAGATGGATATGTGTTGGAATCCTGTGGAGGAAAGCAACATTCTGGTACGAGATATGCAGTTAAAGCCACAAGAATCATTGCTGTCATTTTGATAATGATCTTTATGTACTGAACTTTTAACCAAAGCGATGAAATACTCACTCGATTGAACCTCTTGGCCTGGAATGTATGACCATTGACACGGTACAATTTCCGCCATCTTCGCGCTCCACGTCGATAAATGGACTCTGGTAAAGAAAAACACGAGGGTCACCGGAGATGAGACATGCGGGTGGAGCTGGTAATGAAGTTGATGAGACGTGGCGATGCAAACGATACGAAGAACGCAAACTCCTCTCAAAAGGCAAAGCTGTAAAAACTTTTACACTCTCAGCCTCCTCTCTCTCTCCAAACATCAAACACTTGCAGACATCAGGTGAAGAATATGACATTAACATTTGCGTTAAAGCAAAGAGAAAAATAAAAACAAGCATGTAGAGCAATTTCATCCACAACTTACTGTCCTCGCCAGGGCATGGCATTCCAGGTTTTTCTGGGATACTAGGAAAAACTGGAAATGAGAGGAGAAAAAAAAAAAAATTCAATTAGTCCAGAGCTCTAATGTCTAAAGCTTGAATGCATACAACTCAAATGCAATAGATTCCGTATCATTGCTGTGATTCCGTATCATTGCTGTGATTCCGTATCATTTAACCAAGCAAATAAATACATCCCTTCCATGGTGTGCATACATCTAATATATAAAAAGCTCATCATAACCACTGACTGCCTCACAGACCGATATTGATCGGGGGGGGGGGGGGGGGGCACAGAATCGTCGGAAAGCGTCCATAAATGAAAATTTACGTAAAACACCGTAAATGCGTGCGTAAAAATAAATAAATGAATAAATATGCCTAAATTGATATCAAGTAGGAAGTCGGTAAGGCTTGTCTATAATCATGAAGCTTCTATTTATTATGTATCAATGTACAAAGCACATTGGTTTCCAGATTCAGAACTTCTCAAACTTTTCAAAAATGTTAATTGTTACAACACTCCACAAAATCAGAACGAACCTTAAAATCTGGACATATGGAGCATGACTAGAACTCCATTGGATTTTTCGATTTTAGATCATGGGGACTTCTGTGGGGGATTACCCCCCAAACTTTGGATCCTCACTCGTCCCTTATTTACCAACAGACTGCTCTGAAACCTAATACAGCCCTTCTACTCGATGGTTGGAAGGATTGCTCAGGTTCAGATTTTTCGATTTCGGATCTGGGGCCTTCCAGAGGATCAAGGGGCTCTCCCAGGGGATTTCCCCCAAATCAGCAGTGGTCTGAACTTCAACCTCAAGAGATGACCATCAGCACACTCAGGGCTATTTTATATGTCGTGCTGTGATCTGTGTTTTTTTTTTTTTGGACACAGAATCGAGGCTCGTGTAAGAGCTAACACATTGAACATGAAAAACATGCACAGACACACAAAACATGCAATGAAGGGAGCGGGAGACAAGAGGGGGAGAGAAGGAAGCACACAAGCACAACAACAGAAGAGAAAAGGGATGCCGGTAGATCTGTGGAAGGGGGGGGGGGGGCTGGGGGAAAAGGGAGGGGTACACGGTACAAAGCAAATGAACACTTCTAGGAACCCCAGGAAAGAAGCGGGGGCTTCAAAGAGGCGGATTTGGGGCGTTTTAACGGGGGGTAGAAAAGATCAAGGTTTTGGATGGGGGAAGATAAGAGATGCTGTTTAAAAGACCTGGAGGGAGGAGAAGGATTGAAGAGAGTGTGGGAGTTTGTTCCAGAGGTGGGAGAAAAGAGGCATGGAGTGAAGGTGAGCAGAGAGTCTTGATTTTGGCAGTTTTACCAGAAGAGGGTTGCTGGCAAATCTTGTGCGACCTGCAGGAATATTTGGGGGACAGAGCACAGAGCAGGGGGAGCTAGGCCGGAGAGGAGTCGGTAGAAGATAGAAAGACCACAAACCTGCCTGCGGTGAGAGAGAGAAAGGCCCTCAGAATCAGCTTCGTCGCAGGAGATTCCAATGATTCTGAATGCTTTGGTTCCTGTGGTAAATTTCCAAGCAAATGTTGGTTGATTTCCAAGCAGATGGAAGATGACCTGTGGGAATGTTGTGTCTGACCTCCTCAGACAATTCTCTGGTTTTCTTTCTTTTCTCCATGCTCATTGCGGTACACACAGTGACACAAAACAGCAGAATGACTCCTTTTCTCTATTCAAACAAGTTTAATGAGTGATTTTTATATTGCAGGCACCTGCAACTCACCACAGGTGGGTTCAATTCTAAAGTAAAGGAGAATCACCTGCTTGAAATCCAACTAATTATTTCTAACTACTTCTAAAAGGTGCCAATAATATTGTCCGGGCCATTTTAGGATTTCTGTGTGGAATAAGCGAAGATTTACGATTTGATTTCAGCTGTTTTTGTTTTGTTCCACTGCAATCCATAGAAATAGATATGTGGATACCAAAATATTTTTTAATTTCAACACTTTTCTGGAAGAAATAGTGCATTATTTGAAAAAAGTGCAAGGGTGCCAATATTTTTGGCCACGAATGTATGTGTGTGTGTATATATATATATATATACACACACACACACACACACACACACACACACACACACACACACACACACACACACACACACACACACACACACTTGGCATTTAATATGGAATTTTTTTTTTCTTGACTTGGGTTTACTTTCTTAACTCAGTATATCAATCTGGTGAGTTTCTTTTACACTTTGGTGATTTATTTGTTAAAAGAACCATGTCACCGATTGTCTGTCGCAGCGAGAAGTCAACAACAGGATTATATCACAGGTGGCATGGCAAAATGTCCGGACAGGTGCATTTGATGATTGGCTTCACAGTCGGGTATACAAGGGTTGTTGCGTTCTGTATTAGTGGAAAACAACTGCTGCACGTCTCCAAAAGTTATTGCCGCTTCCTCTGGAGATGGTCCGTCAACTCGACAATGCTGTTTGTCATGGAGTGGTGGCTTTCCGAAATTACGGCATGAAACAGCGTGCTATTGCTCGGCAGTATGGCATCACTCAAGGTCAGGTGTCAAAGATCCTGAAACAAAATGCTCAGAGGGGTGTCCCTACTCCAATACCGAGGCCAGGACGTCCCCGCAGAACCACAAGGAGGGATGATCGCCAGCTGCACCGGTTAACCCGCAATGGCCGTACCAAGTCAGGTAATCGGCTTAGGGCTGAGTGGCAGCAACTGGCAAATGTGCCTGTATCCAGAAGGCTCGTCAACCAACGACTGGTTCAAGCAGGCTATCATGCCAGGCGTCCCCTGAGAAAGCCACGCCTGACCAGACCACACCGCCAGCGTCGATTGCAGTGGGCCAGAGAGCACCGTCAATGGCAGCCAGGACACTGGAATCACGTGATCTTCAGTGACGAGTCTAGATTTCTGGTCTATCGTCAAGATGGCCATGTCCGAGTGTGCAGACAAGTGCATGAAGCCTACAACAAAGATTGTATAGTGCCAAGAGTCCAAGCTGGAGGTGGTGGGGTGACCGTTTGGGCTGCTTTTCATGCAGGGGGCAAAACTGACCTGGTTGTTCTGAATGGAAACCTGAACCAGTTCAAGTACAGGGCCATTCTGGAAGAAACATTGCTTCCATTTGCTCGTGCAGCCTTTCGAGGAAACTGTCTTCCAAGATGACAATGCACGGCCTCATCGTGCTCGCATGATCCAACACTTTCTTGCTGACCGTGGTGTAGAGCATATGGAGTGGCCTGCCATGTCCCCGGATATGAATCCGATGGAGAACTTGTGGGCAGAATTAACGAGTCAAATCGACCACTTGGACCACCAGCCGACCTCTGTGCGTGAATTGCAGCAGGCTAGTCTCACTGCATGGCAAGCGATTCCTGTCCAAACCTTGGCAAATCTCGTGAACAGCATGCCTCAACGTGTACGTGCTCTCCTGAATGCTCGTGGGGGTTACACGAAGTACTGAACTGTAATTTTACTGTCCGTAATCCCAGTCGTAATTTAACTTTTGTTTTTGTTAAAAAAAATTTTGGCTAATGTGCAAAATAAAGAGATACTTCTGGAAAACGTACAGAAGTTTAACACAGTACTGTCCGTGAATTGAGTTCGATAACAGTTTACATCACTTTCAAGGATCAATATACAGTGGAACCTTGACTTACGAGTTTAATTCGTTCTGTGACCGAGCTCGTAACTCAAATTGCTCGTTTCTCAAATCAAATTTCCCCATTAAAATGCATTGAAATGCTATTAATCCGTTCCAGCCCGCCAAAAACCACACCAATTTTTTTTAAAATATACAGTATATATAAAAATATCTCGCGCTTTATATTTCACCTGTATACAGCATACAAGTTGGCAGGATGGCCTGGACTGGAGGTACGCACACTTGACTCTAAAGTCTAAACTGTCCAGCCTGGGTTTGAATCCCGACCCAGCTATAACCTGTCATGGGTGAATCACAGGCAGGGTGATTCATCAATGTGTGTACCGCTAAACTGGGCGCCCCGTTTGCGTCCCATTAGTTGTTGGATGTTAAGGATCTCACCGTGTTTTCCACAAAGAGAAGGCGAGCTATCGCCGGCACTCTGAACAAGTTGTGGCCTGGCATGCTCTTCTCCTCTGCCGTTATATACGTCCTCCTCGGCACCTCGCTCATGTTTTTCGACGATTGCGTGTTTTATATCCAAGCACAAGTTTTATATAAAACACGACGATTGCGTGTTTTATATCCACAAGTTGTGGCCTGGCATGCTCTTCTCCTCTGCCGTTATATACGTCCTCCTCGACACCTCGCTCATGTTTTTCGACGATTGCGTGTTTTATATCCAAGCACATCATCCTCTTCTTCTTCTCAGTACCGTGTTTTCCACAAAGAGAAGGCGAGCTATCGCCGGCACTCTGAACAAGTTGTGGCCTGGCATGCTCTTCTCCTCTGCCGTTATATACGTCCTCCTCGGCACCTCGCTCATGTTTTTCGACGATTGCGTGTTTTATATCCAAGCACAAGTTTTATATAAAACACGACGATTGCGTGTTTTATATCCACAAGTTGTGGCCTGGCATGCTCTTCTCCTCTGCCGTTATATACGTCCTCCTCGACACCTCGCTCATGTTTTTCGACGATTGCGTGTTTTATATCCAAGCACATCATCCTCTTCTTCTTCTCAGTACCGTGTTTTCCACAAAGAGAAGGCGAGCTATCGCCGGCACTCTGAACAAGTTGACGGCAGAGATACTGTACTTGCACGGCAAGATAACCACGTGACCAGAACCCACCTGGCGGCGTAAACTCAAAATAACCAACATGCGAAAACAAAAATGCAGCGCTATACGACAGAGATACTGTACTTGCACGGCAAGATAACCACGTGACCAGAACCCACCTGGCGGCGTAAACTCAAAATAACCAACATGCGAAAACAAAAATGCAGCGCTATACGTCAGAGATACTGTACTTGCACGGCAAGATAACCACGTGACCAGAACCCACCTGGCGGCGTAAACTCAAAATAACCAACATGAGAAAACAAAAATGCAGCGCTATACGACAGAGATACTGTACTTGCACGGCAAGATAACCACGTGACCAGAACCCACCTGGCGGCGTAAACTCAAAATAACCAACATGCGAAAACAAAAATGCAGCGCTATACGACAGAGATACTGTACTTGCACGGCAAGATAACCACGTGACCGGGTGGCGAAAGCTCGTAACTCAGATCTCGGCTCGCATCTCAAAGCAATAAACCGCCCGAGCGACGGCTCGTATCTCGAAAAACTCGTAAGTTGGGGCACTCGTAAGTCAAGGTTCCACTGTATTTGTTTCGAAATGTCAAATGTGGTTTTTGTTTCTTTTAAAGGTCACATTAACAAAATCTAGAATAATTTCAACATAATTCCAATGAACTTTTGGTTCTAAGACATCTTTAAAAGTAAGTTCACCCCCACAAAAAAATTATTCCATATTAAATGCCAAGTCTGTCTATATATATATATATATATATATATATATATATATATATATATATATATATATATATTATATATATATATATATATATATATATATATATATATATATATATATATATATATATATATATATATATACATATACATACATATACATATACATATATATATATATACATACATATACATATACATATATATATATATACATACATATACATATACATATATATATATATACATACATATATATACATATATATACATACATATATATACATATATATACATATATATATATATATATATATATATATATATATATCTATATCTATCTATAGATATAGCGGTTCCTCGGGCGAGTGAAGCGTACTTCAAGCTCTCCACGGCATCGAAGTTTAAGTGTTTTCCCATTCTTGTCTTTGTCAAATTTCCACTGGTTATTTTGCTGTGTTCGTGTTGTTGTGTGTTTCTGGTTGGTATTGGTTTGTAATTCGTACAAACTTGTGTGGAGTTAATCGTTTTCTAGGTCGTACCTCATGCGCGGCCTGGTAACTTGGGGCTTCCCTCCCCCCGTCGGTGTTTTGTCGATTTGGGTTCTTTCCTTCACTGTATTGCTTGTTTCCTTTATTTTATTTTCTCCCCCTCACCTCACCTCCCTAGACAAAGAATTCTATATTGATTCTTTCTCTCCTCCCGGACACGTTGCTTGTTCGCTCTCCTCCTCGTCTCGACTTGTGCCCCGCCCCCTGTATCTCGTTTTTCTTCCGCCTCTGCTCCTGCTTTCTCAAATCCACGTTCTCACTTGGAGACTTTTCCCAGATTGTTTTTCATGGTTTTCATGGTTCTGTTTGGATATTGTTGGAATATGTTTCAACCGCAGCCGTGATGCTGACGCCGCCCCCACTCCCCCCCCCCCCCCCAATTTCCATGTTTTAAACGTTTCCCAGTGTGTACCCTGGTCAGAATAGGTACACCGTATCCCTGCGTGTCGTAAGAGACGACTAAGAGGGTTGGCGTCAGGAAGGGCATCCGGCCATAAAAACATTGCCTCAAAAAGAGAACCATGACAATTACAAGTACATGTGGGCAGGGTGCAGCCCGAAGTGGAGATCGGTTTCTGAGGTTTGGGACATGGAATGTAGGGACAATGACAGGGAGATCAGGAGAAGTGGTGGAGGTATTGGTCAGAAGAAGAGTGGACATATGTTGTGTGCAAGAGACGAGATGGAAGGGAAGTGGTGTGAGAATGGTGAAGGGTAGGCAGGGACAGAAATACAAGTTTGTGTGGCAAGGGTGCCCGGAGGGCGTGAATGGTGTTGGTGTCCTGTTTTCTGAGGAGTTTGTAGACAGTGTGTTGAGTGTGACTAGAATGAGTGATAGGTTGATGATGGTGAAAATGATGATTGGAAAGCTCTTGGTGAACGTCATCTCAGGATATGCTCCGCAGGTTGGTCGAAGCAATGAAGAGAAGGACAAGTTCTGGTGTGCGATAGAGAAGCTGATGGAAAACGTGAAAGATGAGGAAGTTGTTGTAGTGGGAGGAGACCTGAATGGACATGAGGGAAGGAGTATGGATGGTTTTGAGGGAGTTCATGGGGGTTACGGATATGGTGTGAGAAATGGAGAAGGTGAAAGGATTTTGGAGTTTGCTGATGGAGCTGATTTGTTGATTTGTAATACTCAGTTCCAGAAAGAGGATAATAAGCTTGTTACATACACGTCAGGTGGGTCGACGACAACCGTTGACTACCTGATGGTGCGTAGGCGAGATAGGGGGCACCTCTGCGACACAAAGGTGATCCCGGGGGAGGAGGCTGTTTCACAGCACCACTTGGTTGTCTGCGACATAAGGGTGAAAGGTGCGAGGAGAGCTCGGTGGGTTAAGTACCAACCAAGAATAAAGGTGTGGAGGTTGAAAGAGGTGACAGTAAGGGAGGCATTAAAAGAGAGGCTGAGTTGGGTAGAGGATGATGTGGTTGAGCTTGAAAGTGGTTGGATGTCAATGAAAGCTAGTCTGTTGGGAGCCGTTGGTGAGGTATGTGGATGGACAAAAGGACCACCGAGGCACTCGGAAACATGGTGGTGGGATGATGAAGTTGGAAAGAGGATTGACGAGAAGAGGAAGAAGTTCAAGGAGTGGCAGAAGGCGAAGGGTACGGGAGCAGAAACAGCAGAGCATGAAAGTTATAAGGCAGCCAGGAAGGCTGCAAAGAAAGAGGTAGCAAAGGCGCAGGAGGCATGTAGGAAAATGTTTGGAGAACGCTTGGATTCAGAAGAGGGTCAGAAAGCAGTATTCAGGATTGCAAAGCACATAGCGAAAGAGAGGTGTGATGTGATGGGGGTGAGTTGCTTGAAGGATGAAGTGGGACAAATCGTTGTCGACCCAGATGGAATTAAAGGAAGATGGAAAAGATATATGGAAATGCTGTTGAATACAGAGAATGAATGGGATGGCAACATCGAGAGTAACCCAGTTTTAGGACCGGCAGAGAAGATAACTGAGAAGGAAGTTGAGGAAGCGATAAAAGCATAGAGTGGAAAAGCGGGAGGGCCGACGGGAGTTGTGGGAGATATGTTGAAGGCAGCAGGAAGTTGGGGTGTGAAGAGAATGACAGAGATCTGTAATCTGGTGGTGAAAGAAGGCCGCATTCCAGTGGCTTGGGAACTGAGTACCCTCGTCCCTCTATACAAGGAGAAAGGTGACCCTCTGGAGTGTGGCTCGTACCGAGCGATAAAGTTATTGGAGCATGGAATGAAGGTATTGCAAAGGGTGTTGGAGAGGAGGATAAGGAAGAAAGTGAAGATCGACGAAATGCAGTTTGGATTTATGCCAGGAAGAGGAACGACAGATGCGCTTTTCATTGTGAGGCAGTTGCAGGAGAAGTACATGGAGAAGAGGAAGAAGTTGTTTTTGGGGTTTGTTGATCTGGAGAAAGCATTCGATAGGGTTCCACGCAAAGTATTGACATGGGCATTGAGGAAGTTAGGAGTGGAGGAATGGTTGATCAGAGTAGTGATGGCAGTGTACAAAAGAGCGCGCACAGCTGTAAGGACGAAGGATGGGAACAGTGGTGAGTTTGAGGTGAAGGTGGGAGTGCATCAGGGGTCGGTACTAAGTCCACTACTATTTGTAGCTGTGATGGAGATACTGGCTCAGAACGTAAAGGAGGGTTTACCGTGGGAGTTGTTGTATGCAGATGATCTGGTGTTGATTGCGGAAAGTATGGATGGACTGAAGGAAAAGATGAACAAGTGGAAGGAATGCATGGAGACAAAAGGTCTGAAGGTGAATATCGGAAAGACGAAGGTGATGGCAAGTGGTAAAGCATGTGGTGAGGTGGAAAGAACTGGGAAGTGGCCGTGTGCTGTGTGCAGGAAGGGTGTCGGAGTGAACTCCATTCAATGTACAATGTGCGCTGAGTGGGTTCATCAAAAATGTAGTGGTCTGAGAGGGTCATTTACCAGTGTGGCAGCTACATTCAAATGTAAGGTGTGCACAGAGGGAGCTGCAGATGGCGGAAATGTTCAGTTGGATCTTGGAGACGGCGTGAAACTGGAAGGTGTGAAAACATTTTGCTACCTCGGAGACATGCTGAATGGAGAAGGTGGATCAGACTCGGCAACGGTTGCTCGAGTGAGATGTGCATGGAAGAAGTTTCGGGAACTGAGTGGCGTGCTGATGAGGAGGAGAGTGTCGCTGAAGCTGAAGCGAAAGGTGTATGCTGCATGTGTGAGAAGTGTTATGATTTATGGGAGCGAGACATGGGTAATGAAAGTAGAGCAGCAACGAAGGCTGGAAAGGGTGGAAATGCGAATGGTTCGATGGATGTGCGGAGTATCGTTGAGAGAGAGGAAGACAAATGATGAATTTCGAAAGATGATGGGAATATTGCCTGTGATTGATGCTGTGAAGAGGAACAGGTTGAGATGGTTTGGTCATGTGTTGAGGAAGGATGAAAGTGACTGGTTGAGAAGAGTATATAATAACCACCTTTAGAGGCCATTTTTCTCCGCAAAGCGGGGGTTGGCCTTTTTCGGGAACCGTGGTTGTTGTTGTTTTTCGGTCCCCTATTTGAAGCAATGTTTTACGGCCGGATGCCCTTCCTGACGCCAACCCTTTTTGCCGCCTTTAACGACAAACAGGGAATTACCAGTGAACTGGTACTCAATTAGCCGACCTCGGAAGGATGACAGGCTGAGTCAACCCCCCTGGCGTTAATTCAGCGATCGACCGGGATTCGAACCCAGGATCCTTGGATCCTAAGTCGGCACCCTAGCCGCTAGCCCAACACCAGGGATAAAGTAGAGTGATGGTTGAGAAGAGTTATGGAAATTAATGTAGAAGGAAGTAGAGGACGGGGAAGACCGAGAAAGACTTGGCGAAAGATGGTGGAAGAAGAAATGCGGGCAAGGGGGTTAACAAGGAGAGATGCAGAAAATAGGGCAAAATGGAGAAGATTGTCATGGGGACCGCAAGGCTAACCCCCGCTCTAGCAGGGAAAATGGCCTTAAAATGCATGTTGTATCTATATATCTATATATCTATATATCTATATATCTATATATCTATATATATATATATATATATATATATATATAGATATATATATATATATATATATATGAATGTTGGGGTAGAGTGATATATAGATCAGGTAGATCTGTGTAAGTATCATGCTCCGATTATCGTGATAGGGAACCCCACATGTAATAAGTTTGTTTTTGCGGTTTGTTCGCGTAAGTGTATCTTTGTGATCATACAAGGATGATCCTTGTGCTAACTAGAGTAGGGATTATGTTAATTCCCCTGTTCGTGAGACCTGGTGATTTATCCATTGTCCCGTATGGCACCACACATAAACAATAGTGAGGAATCCCACCAGTAAAAGCACCACACATCACATAAATAATAATAAAACCCAACCGGAAGCAGGCATCAAGCACCAAGGCTAACAATCCCGCCTGGCAGGCAAACATTGAGCAAGCAGGCAATAGACACGCCCAGAGGGGCAGCGATTGGACGAGACACCACCAATAGGGAGACGAGGCAGGATGAAGCCCGCCGATTGGTAGAGGGAGGGGCAAGAAGCTTCCCTCGGATTAGTAGGAAGAAGCGACGAACTGATTGGCCATCGACCGATGGCATGAGGAGGAGAGCGCGAAGCGCTCGGCCAATGGTGAGGGACTGACGTGGGAAGAACATTCTAGAGGTTGAGAGGCGACAGACTGATTGGAAGGAAGGACCGATGACGGGACAGCACGAGCGATAAAATAACTCGCTAGCCGGCATTTTAGCCCCTCTGGTTCTGGATCCCTTCGTGCCCAGACATCCCTCTCCTCGCCTTGGACTCTCTTACCTCCTCTCTCGATTGCCCCTTACGCCTTCCTCCGCCATAGACTCTCCCCTCTTGGTTCCGGATATCGCGAGCGATTGTGCGTGGACGAGGGCAGCTTGCCGCTGGAACACCACAAGGCCTGGGTGAGCGGGACGCCCGGTGAGGCCTAGCAGCGCACGAACGAGGCGGATTGAGGCCTACTTCCCGCCAACACCGGAGTGCGCGCTCGGACTGGACGATCGCTGCCAAGGCGCCAATTGAGCTGAGTGCACGATAACTTACACATTTATTTTCATTCCTTTTATTTTCCTTTCGTCCGTGTGATACGTCTGGTGTGGGAGCGCTCCGAATAGGAACCATAGTTAGTACCTGGCGCGTTTTATTTTGTATTATTGGCATCTGTGGCAATAAAGCCTTGTTTATTTTTGTACATAAAAGCAGTTTTCGTTTGAGTTACTTTGCAGGGTTGAAGACTGCTCGGAGCTGCCGCGCGGGACCAACAGGTAAAATCTTCCAGCTTATTCTTCTTCTTTCTTATTCTTCTTCCCGCGCTTGTATAGTGAGTCCGTATTTGATCATCGCTTCGAAGTAATGCTCAATTGCTATCAGTGATTTCCCGGTCTTCACCGAGTGGGATCACACGACAATATACAGTCACGTGAAAAAGTAAGTACACCCCATGTAAAGTTTTGACTTTATCAACATATTTCAACATACAGCTATTTGATCTTCATTTCAACAATATTGATAGATAAAGGTGATATAATATAACAAATATCATGTAACATTTACATTTTGTAGTTACGTGCTCCGCTCCTCCCCGACCCCCTGGTACCTTCGAGCCCCAAGAAGTGTCACGGCAGAAAAATGTGTTATTCTGTATGTCAAAGATCAAGGGAGAAGCCACCCCAATTGTTACTCACAAACAAATATTGTATTAAGATCACACAAGAATAACAGGACAACAATAATAGTATTCAAAAGTACAATCAATATGTCCTATGATATGATGGTACCATCAGTTTTGTAATATTTAACTAACTGTGCTCCAAGTGAGTGAAACACGAACATTCCCCAATGTCTCTTATTCCCGGCTTCGAGACAAAATTGATTCGCTCCAGCGATCGCCAGAACGAGGTCCAATCGAGACCAGAATCCCGTGCGTTTGGCAAATACAGTCACACAGCCGAAGCTGCACAAAGGCGCCCTCAAGGCGCCTGGGAAATCCAAAGGCGCCCTACAGGCGACTGAGAGATCACACCCTCGGGTATGGACGAATTAACCTTCAAAAAGCCACGTCACACATACGCCCCAGATCGACGTCTGAATGCGGTGGAGATGGTCGAAAAGAGACGAAACCGCGAGCGAAGCACAAGTCCTGCACGAGTCAAAATGGCCGACGACCCGGTCTCGTGGCGCATGGCACGGCGATGATTCTCTCCTGAATCGATCGCAAAACCTGACACGCAGGTTGACCGGTCACAGCGATGACAACTCTGTCGTAGGAATCCCTTTCCCGGAAACCCGAAAGTTCGCTCGTGACTCTGGCTCGCCAACGTTCGCTTCAGAACCCGGAGAAACTTGGCTTTCTTGTCCGACTCATTCGCTCCGCCCTTTTTCTCCCTCTTCTTACTCTTTGTTGTCCGGTTCCCGGTCCGGTTTCCTGTTTCTTTTAACATTAACTTTTTTGCCTTTTGAAACCAGTTCATGAACAATAAACCTTTTGAACACAATAATAGTACATGGAATCAGAAATATTTACAGTGGATGCAAACCACCACAATGGAAGTGACTAATCCGTAACACTTCCCCCCCTCAAGAAAGAAAGTTTGAACATAGAGAAAACTTTCTTTGCAGGCAAAAACATTTTTTGAATGAAGGTTAAAGGGTTGTGATCAAAAATCCAAAACAAAGCAAATCGATAGCACTTTTTTAGGGAGGCCGAGCTGAGAGCCAGGTTTCATGGTGGTTGGGTGGTGAGGCCTGGAAGTATTCACTACATGGATGCCTTTAGGAACGTGGAATTCACGGTTAATCCTTGTAGGAATCTTGGCTCGGCTGCTCCGCAGCATTCAGTGCTTCAAACTCTTCCTAACTTCCATAATAATCACGGTTGGAGCTCTTGTCGCTGTAGTCATGTGAATAGCGGTCTCCTTCTCGGCCACTACCATGATAATCGTCCGTTCGGGAGCTGCCGTAACTCTGGGAGCCTCCATAGTAATCTCGACTGCGACCACCACCAAAACTACTACTCCCACCCCGGGAGCCATAGCCACCCCTGAAACTACCTCCACGTTTTCCTCCTCTGTAGCCCCTTCGACGCCCATGGCCTGCCTTCTCTACTGTTATGGTCCGACCATCCAAATCCTTGCCCTTCAAATACGTTTCTGCATCTTTGGCATCCTTTGTGTTTTCAAACGTGACAAAGCCAAACCCTCTTGACTTTTGCATCTCCCTGTCCTTTATCAGCCGCACTTCCAAGAGCAGTCCATATTTGCCAAAGACAGAGTCCAGAACATCTTCCCTTGTTTTGAAGTTCAGTCCACCTACAAAGAGCTTGCCATATATATATATATATATTCATATATATAAATATATTTACATTTTGTAGTCGATTGTATAACTTAAATAAACATAAATGCAGATTTCACATGTGGAAAAAGTAAGTACACCCTTGGCTCTCTCAGGTGGTATTGCCCCCTTTGGCAGAAACAACCTCAAGTAGGCGTTTCTTATAACTGTCCACCAGTCTCTGACATCGACTGGGAGAAATTTTTGCCCACTCCTCCATGCAGAATTCTTTCAGCAGTGTGATGTTTGAGGGGTTTCTTGCACGCACAGCTCGTTTCATATCCCCCCACAACATCTCGATGGGATTTAGATCCGGGCTTTGACTTGGCCATTCCAGAACCATCCATTTCTTTCTTTTCAGCCATTCCTTGGTGGATTTACTGGTATGTTTAGGGTCATTGTCATGTTGCAAGGTCCACCTTCGGTTGAGCTTCAACTTTCCGACAGATGGCCTCACATTATCCTCAAGCACCCTTTGGTACAATGAAGAATTCAGAGTGGATTCTATGATGGTGAGCTGCCCAGGCCCTGATGCAGCAAAGCGGCCCCAAACCATAATATTTCCACCACCATGCTTTACAGTTGGTATCAGGTTCTTGTGGTCAAATGCTGTCTTTGGTTTTCGGCAAACATGTCTTCTGGTACTGTGGCCAAATAGCTCTACCTTTAACTCATCTGTCCTGCGCACATTGTTCCAGAAGTGCTGGTCTTTGCCGAGGTGTTCATTGGCAAACTTTAGTCTTGCCCTGATGTTCTTTCTGGACAGCAAAGGTTTCCTCCTGGCACACCTCCCATGTAGATCAAATTTGTGCAGCCTCTTTCTAATGGTAGACTGTGCACTTTGACATCAACAGTGGCAAGAGCTACCTGTAGGTCCCGTGATGACATTCTGGGGTTCTTCGAGCCTTATTTAGGCATCTGGTTGCCTGCTCTCGGGCTGAACTTGCTGGGGCGGCCTGGCCTGAACAAGTTGGCAGTTGTTTGGCATCTTCTCCACTTATAGATGATCTTCTGGACAGTCGAATGATTGATTTCAAATTGTTTGGAGATCTTTTTAAATCCCTTCCCAGACTCGTAGGCATCTATAACCTTCTTTCTGAAGGCCTTAGAGAGCTCTTTTGATCTAGGCATGGTGCTGCCGCACACTTCAACAACAAAGAGCAAACCAAACTAAATGTCTGAGGTTTAAATAAGTCAGGTTCCTCCAAGATCCTCTCTAACGATGTTCTCATCATTTGCACCTGAGCTGGTACACCTGATTCTAATTTTAGGTATTTGAAGTAGTGATAAATGTAGGGGTGTACTTACTTTTTCCACATGCGAAATTTGCTTTTATGTTTATTTAAATTATACAATGGACTACAAAATGTAAATGTTTCATGATATTTGTTATATTATATCACCTTTATCTATCAATATTGTTGAAATGAAGATCAATTAGCTGTATGTTGAAATATGTTCAAAAAGTCAAAACTTTACATGCGGTGTACTTACTTTTTCACGTGACTGTGTGTGTGTGTATGTATGTATGTATGTATGTATGTATGTATGTATGTATGTATGTATGTATATATATATATATATATATATATATATATATATATATATATATATATATATATATATATATATATACATACACATGTTGTGCAGCAATAAATGCTCCCAGTAATATGAAGATCGCAGTAATACAAATAAATGCCCCCAGTAATAATTTATGCAGAAAATACGACAGCAACTTGCAAAGATGGCAAACTTCAAAAGCCCTGGCCCAGATGGGATTCCAAACTTCTGGTTAAAGCATTTTGATGCTCTCCACATTCCCTACGCTCCAGCATTCAATGAACTTATCCAAAGGGATCAAGAAATGGATGAATGGCTCACAGAAGGTAACACCTTCCTCATCCCAAAATCTGAAAAGACCGGAATACCCCACAAATACTGGCCAATAATTATCTGCCCACAAACAACATACAAACTTTTAACAGGAATCATCGCAGAAACAATGCACCATCACCTAACACAACAAGGAGGCCCTACAGGCAGAAAAAGAATGGATGCAAGAGAGGATGTTATGGAACAATCGATCACCTGCTACTAAACAGGGCCATAATCGAAAATTGCAATACGAGTAGAACCAAATTGTCCACAGCATGGATAGACTATAAAAAAAGCTTTTGGCAGTGTCCCTCATTCATGGATGATAAAATGCATGCAAATGTACAAGATAAATCCCCAAATAAACAAGCCGATTGAGAAAGCCATGGATCTATTGAATACCACACTAATCCTGCAGCACTCAGAAGGAAAGATTGAAATACCAGGAGTAAAGCTATGACATGGAGACGAGACAGCCTTTCCCACTCCTGGTTTGCCTGGCCCTGGGCCCACCAAGTAAGCTCATTAATGAGCAGGGACACAGATACACTCTAACATGCAATAAAAGAACATCTAAAGAAACAGGAAAGGTGACGCATCTACTGTATATGGATGACTTAAAACTCCACCGAACGACGAAAAATTTGCAGAACATCAAAAATTAGTGAAATGGTTCTCAGAAGACATCCAAATGGAAATTTGCCTGAATAAGTGTGCCAAGTGCATATTCATGCAATGCAGTCCAACAAAAACGGACAACATAAATAAAATCAACACCTAAATGTTGTGACCTAAATGCAACAATAATGCAACAACAACAACAATAATAAATGCAACACCTAAATGACCTAAATGCAACAATACAAGAGCTAGACAACGAAGCATCTTTCAAATACCTTGGAGTAGAAGAGGGCCACCAAATTTGTCATAAACTAGAACAACACTCTTCGCCGTCGACCGATATGCCTCCACCCACATTATTACATCATTATAATACTTGTACCAAGTTTGATTTAAATCCATTCAGCTGTTCTCAAGTTATCACATTTTAATCTGACATGACCTCTGACCTTTGACCTCTTGATGCCATAATCCAATCAGTTCATCTTTGCATCATATATACTTATGCCAAATTTGCTCAAAATCCCATCATTTGTTCACAAGTTGGCTTGGCAACATAAATTTTACTCAACATGAACTCTGACCTTTTACCGCATGACCCCAAAATCTAATCAGTTCATCATTACGTCATTATACATACCTGCACCAAGTATGACTAAGATCCCTTCTTCTTCTTCTTAAGATCTTCTTAAGTTATCGTGGTAACGAAGTAATTATAACTCAACATGACCTCTTTGACCTCTTTACCCTAAAATCGAATCAGTTTATCTTTGCATCATAATATATAATTATACCAAATTCAGTGAAAATCCCACGACTGGTTCACAAGTTAGCTCGGTAATCTTTTTTTTAACCTGACGGGACGTCTGACATTTGACCTCTCAACCCCATAATCTAATCAGGTAATCTTTACATCATTATACATACCTGTACCAAGTTTTAATTTGTCCCTTCAGTTGTTGTCCAGTTATAGACCTCTTGCAGACTTTGACCTTGACCCCAAAATGTAATAAGTTCATCTTTGCATCATAATACAAACTTGTACCAACTTTGGCCAGAACCCCATCACTGCTTCACAAGTTATTGTGGTAACAGGATTTTTACCTAACATGACCTCTGGCCATTGACCCTGTGACCCCAAAATCCAATCAGTTCATCTTTACCTCATTAGACATACCTGCACCAAGTTTGACTAAGATCCCTTCAGCCGTTCCAAGTTGTCCTATCATGAAAACCTATCACGGACGGACAGATGGATGGACAACCTGAAAACATAATGCCTCCGGCGACTTCGTCGGCAGAGGCATATAAATGGACAAAACAGTTACCAAAGAATACTTGCGTAGAACGAGGTTGATCCTGAAAACATATCTCACCCCAGGAAACAAAATTAAAGCCATAAACCAACTAGCAATAACAGTGATCCAATGCAGCTGCAGAATGGTAAACTGGCAACAAGCGGATTTCAAAAAGCTAGATATCAAAACAAGGAAACTCCTCACTATCCACAAAATGGTCGACAAAAATCAGTGCATCCCAAGAATGTACCTGATGAGGAAAGAAGGAAGTGGCGGCCTGATGGAACTCAATCAAGTGCACAGAGCAACGACTGTTGGATTAGCAGAGTACGTGAAAAGCTCAAAAGACTACTGAATACAATTTGTGTATTTAAGCATGAACAAAACAAACCAGAAAAGGTATCTCCCACTCACCTTGCAAAAAAACTTTCAAAAACAGGTGCACTAGAAAATGTCACACACCAAACCGAAACAGCAACAAATACAGCCACAACGATTGCAAAAAAGGCAAAAGAAAAATACAAGATGAAATACCAGTGGATATATAGTGATAACTGGAAGAAAAACAAAAGAGCAGGAAATATAAAAAAGCTGCACAGATTGGAGATAGACAAAGAAGGATTACTGGAATGGCTAAGAAGTGGGATGGCGAACGAATCATTATCAATGCCCAAGATCAAGGACACTACAACAAAAGCTTTAAAGAGATGGCAGGATTGAGACAGACAGACAAGTGTAGATTCTGCAAGACATAAACAAAAAGCATGAGTCACCTCCTATTGCGATGTAAAAAAAACAAACTCATGTCAGAGCAGCTGTACACCCAACGGCACATCAAGATATGTAGAGTAATCCAATGGCACATCTGCAGAAATTTCAATATCCCAGTTCCACAAAACTCATGGAGACATGAACCAAGGGCAATCAATGAAAACAAGGACATACTGCTCATGTATGACCTGATGATTCCATCGAGCCTGAACATAGAAAACAAAGCATTGCGTCTGGACACAGTACTCAAGAACAAAAAGGAAAAGACAGCATTGCTGATAGCGATTTTAGCCTAAATAACACAGAAATCAAGAAAATAACCAAATACCAAGACCTCAAGAATGAAGTGAAAAGATCCTGGAAGCTGAAGAGCGCCAAAATTGTATTAGTGATAATTGGGGCAACGGAAATGATAAAGAAGAACGTTACTGATATTTTAAAAACCATCCCTGAGAATATTACCACAAACGAACTGTAGTTGGAGGCTGTACGGGGCTCAGTGACGATCCTGAAATGCCAATTTCAGGATGATGTGGAAAAGAGACTCAAAGCTAAGTGCACCTGTGCATCAAAACTCTGAGAACAACACAACTTCACAACTTAGCCCATGAATCGCAATCCTTCACCGAAGCAGGGGTGGGATACTTGAGTCCTGGGAGGACTCCATTCGACCTTCTACAACCCAAATTATGAAGATATCAACCAACAACACACACACACACACACACACACACACACACACACACACACACACACACACACACACACACACACACACACACATACATACACACACACACACACACACCCACCCTGCATTGGAGGACAAAGGCCTCCCTCAACTCATGCAGAAGGATATTTGGCATACTTGCTACACTCGCAAAGTGCAAGTTGGCAAGAGAAAATTTCGGTAGGATTTTGGAATTTGTTCAAAGTGCCGACAACAACTTGCTTATTCCTTGCGAATGACACCGTTGGATCTTTATCATCCACAAACTAATTCTAGCAAACCGGATACCCAGCTCAACATACACCCCAAGGTCTGCATACTTTGTGAGGCAAGACCCTGCTTGTGATACAACAGTTCAACCGTTTATAGTTGGGTCCAGAATCTAACGCAAACAAGACTACTCAAAGATAAGTGCACCACCTCTGCACCATCCTGTCGGACACGCGTGCACAACTCAGGGATCTAATGAGAAATTTTCACAATTGCAGCACAATACCTACCTTACCTATAAACCGGAGAATCTTAGCAGTCGTGTTGTATTCACATATCAGGATGATGTGGTGGTGACCCCAATCATTTTCTACATAATTGCTACATTAATGCAATTCTCGCTTCACACAGTTACACAGTTCAGCACAGTGCTCAACCAATCCACCTTCACTTCATGATGCATCACATAACACTGACCAATCCCGTGTGTGCAATCCCGAAGAGGTTTCAGGTAAAATCAAGACATCTCTGATATGTATAATTACAGCAAGTGTCCTGGAACAATCCCAAAGCAGCACCATAAACCCTATTAGAGCAGCCTTGGCATTCTCATTCCAAGTGGGATTACATATCGTAAATAAAAATTGGTCTCACAACCAACGGCCAATGAGGGAGGCTCCCATCCTGCGACAAGCACGTCACAAGTTGTTGCTTTGTAGAAAGCAGATTATAATCTTGCAAAAAATTGCAATGTTGGAACTAAAGTCTCAAAAAGATAACCAAGTAATTCTGTTAAAAATATTCACACAATTTGCAACATTATAACACAATCTGAATTGGGAAATAGCCAAAAAAAAAGACAATTTTTGTGACAAACTAAACCCAAATAATATTCAGGAGCGATGTTCTGTTCTGAACCACCACTTGTCAAACGAGTTCCCTTCCAAGGAACTTCATTGCAGGAGAAGGCCTTTAGGCCCATCAAATCCTGCACGAATATTGCCAACTTATGGTTGTTTGTCCGTGCTCCATCCTTCTAAATCCCGAGAGTCAAGCAGGGAAGCAACATGTAGCATTTTAATAGTCTTTGCTACAAATTGGTCAGGGTTTGAATCACCGACCTCCCAGAATCGGAACGGATGCTCTAACCCCGTGGTTCCCAACCTGGGGGCCATGGTGTATTTCTCGGGGCACCATGGGCTAATTTGCCGGAGACAATGCAAGATGAATTCCTGGATCTCCGAAACGATTCATTTGCCAAAGACACATTCGAAGAGAAGAGCTTGACGGAGTTTTGGGTGGGAATGGGTCGCTACCCTAATATCAGCCAGATAGCTATCCGGGTGCTTCTGCCATTCTCATCTACCTATCTCTGCGAAGCGGGGTTTTCCGCGCTGTTGAATATCAAATCGAAACAGCGTAATCGGCTCCACATGGAAGATGACCTCCGCTGTGCCCTGCCTGTGACTCAACCACGGCTACCCCAATTGGTAGCTAAAATGCAATTTCAGCCATCCCACTGAGTTTTTAATTCACTTTTACGGTGCATGCACCACGTCCCTAATTTTGATTACCTGAGTTGTTGTCAAATTGAGTTTCTTTTTGTGAGATTATAACACGCTGCGTTAAATACAGACACAACAGAGGTTTTTAGTTTTCACATGTTCTTGATTTGGAACCTTTTCATACTGTTTTCTTGTGTGACAGTTCTATTTTATGCTGTCCATAATGTTGCTTCTGATGATATTAAAATCTCATATCACACATGCATCATTCGAACGACGTTGCTTTGTTTGCTTCTTCCAAAACCGATGTAGTTGGGAGCCAGTAAGGAACAGAAAAAAACTATGGAACTAAATGTTCATGTTGGCTGCTTGGAATTCCTCATTTTCTGTGTAATAATTTACCAATTCTCATACAAACAAAATAGCCAATTAAAGGAAAAAACACCTCTCAGAATGCACGAGAGAGCATCTAGAAATCAAAAAATTTCTGGGGGGCATGCCCCCAGACCCCCTAGCCTGCTAACACGGCCTCTGCCGCTCGACCCCTGCGAAAGGGAGGGGGTGCTGGGTATGTGCTCTGGGAGCCAAGGGGGCCATAACACAAAAAAGGTTGGGAACCCCTGCTCTAACCATTACGCCACCGAGTCTGGTTAAGTCAGTTGATGCATCATTAGTGTGGCTGCAAAAGAGCACAATCTCTCCCACCAAAACTACAATTACTTGGTTGAGGTTCTCACCATGTATGATCATCTCAGAGTCCTTATTGAGTTCGTAGAGACGGAAGGCCTCGTCCAGCTCCATCTGGGATGAAATCGTGCAAGGGTCTCCTAGAAATGAGAGATGATGCGAGGATGGCGGTGGGTGGGTGGAGTGTTGGTGGTGGGGAAAGGGGGAGTGGGGAGCGGCATCAACATCGAGTTGGAACAAACGTGATAGCGTCCTACACAACATGTAGTTTTCGCACAATCTGGACAAACCCGACGTTACAATTGACAGCAGGTGTAAAATCGTCCGCGCCTTTAGACCGAAAGAAACCCACCTTCCTCATCGACCCACTTCATGGTGAACACTTGCTCGGTGGCAAACTCACACATCTCTTGAATATCCGTGCAAAGGTCAGAAAAACTCTTTCCTGGTTCCACATTTGTTATCAGAATGTCCCTACACACACACACACACACACACACACACACACACACACACACACACACACACACACACACACACACACACACACACACACACACACACACACACACACACACAATAATAACAAACATGTCTACATAATAAAGAAGCAAATATATTTACCTCTACCAAAGGTGGACGGAGTTGTAGATATGTTTTCACTCCTGTCTGTCTGTGTCTGTCTGTCTGTCTGTGAGCAAGATATCTCAAAAAGTTATGCATGGATTCAGATGAAATTTGGTGGACAATTTGGGTGTGTGACAAGGTCGAATTATTCGACTTTGGTGAAGATCCAGATCTCGATCCAGATATTAGAATATTTTAATTTCAATGTGATTCTTCACCATTGAGAGGTAGGGCCAAAAACAATATATAGCATGATATTTAAAAAAGTTGTGTATGGGTTATGACAAAACTTGGTGGATGAGTTAGGTAGGTGACAAGAACAAGCCGATTAGATTTTGGTTAAGGTCCAGAAGCAGCCTATCACGTCAAGCCTATCAGTGGGAAACAAAACAAACTGTTCAGCCTCGCAGAGGTGTGCGCTCCACCAAGTGACGTTCTAGTTACCTCCTGCTATTGCACAGAAGTTACCGATATACAGAGCGTTTCAAAAAGATTGATACAACTTTGACTTCCTGCCATTTCTTTGTTTTTTGACCCACCGAGTTACAACACGAGCAAGGGCGACAGTGGCAGGCCAGCATCAGTAACCAAGAGCCAAGCCAACATCGACGCCATGCGGGATTCTGCAGTGGACAGTCGCAAGAAGTCCCACCGCCGGCGCTCCCAGGAGCTAGGGATCAAACCAACATCAGTCTGGCGTATCCTCACTAAGAAACTGAAGCTTTTCCCATACATCATCACTATTAGGCATAACTGAGTCAAGATGACATGAGAAGGAGACTTAATATGTGCCAGTTGGCTCAGTGACAGGATGGAGCGGTACCCGAACTGGATCAACCTGATGTGGTTCAGTTATGAAGCCCATTTCCACTTGAACGGTGTCACCAACAACCACAAGAACATTTTCTGGGGGGGGGTTCAGAACCATCTGAGACCTACAGGAAAGTTGGACAGAACTCTGGAGTCAGGATCAATGCCTGTCTGAACCGCACACATCGAGAACGTCAATTACAAAGATTTTGCGTAAATGCCAAATTCAGACCTTGGGCTCTCACGAACTCTAGCAGTAACTTACTGCAATAACAATCAGTGATAGAAAATACCATGTCATAAGCTTTCAAGAAATGTTTGGTTCACGTTCTTGAGGATTCTGTTTCTTTGTAAATAAACGTTTGAAGTTGTATCACTCTTTTTGAAACACCCTGTAAGTCACCAGTTAGTTCAATTTATAATTCACTTCATACCGTGAGTGGATGATTATGTTTCCACATTTTCAAAACTTCTTCCTTTGCATGCTGTGCATCTGACGCAGTGCCCTCTGTAGGTTATGGCAGGAATTTGTAATTTGTTCACTGTGGTGATGATAAATCGTCTAATCTTCGCACAAAGGACATCATTGGATCTTTAACGTTCAGCACCAAATTCTGGCAGACAGGGCGCCCAGCTTAACGGTCATCCGAGGGACGGCCACACGCACAGTGATGAATTACCCTGCCTGTGAAACACCAGGACGGCCGTTGATAGCAGTCGGGATTCAAACACAGGCTGGACTAGACAGCTTAGAGACGAATGTGCGTACCGCTAGGCCATCATGCCAGCACTACTTTCAAAATCAATGTGTCGCCTATAAAAGGAGTTTATGCAATATGTAGTAGATTGCCAATCGGGCCATGTGCGGACAACTGCACTTGCTCAAGTCTTGCCTCGGATGCAGTCAACACACAGAGATCTAGTTCCAGCACTACCTATGTATGACATGGTAAGTGTGCCATCATACCACGACTGGCAGTTGGAAACCCACCACTCGGCACCAAATGAGCGCGAGCTCGGGTTCAGTTCCGAGTCAGTGACCCACAGAAGTGGCCCCTTATTAGGTCAGGGCCAGTTGTCGCTAAAGCGATACAAGCGCAATGATAATGATGGTCAATAATAATGGCTTGCCATGGTTGTTTTTCCTGAAAACAGATGCAATCCATCAACCTGAGTCACATAATTTGTCACGATTACAAACAGGTGATGAGGTGGCAAAGCCAACGCCCACAAACGGGAGAATCACGTAGAGTTGATCATCTCTTGCCATATCTACCTACCTATCTATCTATATCTACCCAAAAGTATAGGTTCAGTGTTGTCAAAACAGTCTCACAGCGAAGGATTGCACAACCTGCTTTGCCTTCCCAGCAGGAGGCAGAGGAGGATGTTTGGAATTTTGTTTGGGGTGCTGGCAATGACTCGCCTGCTCTTCGTTGATTGCGGGATCTTTAATCCACCATCTAATGGGAGTCAACCCCCTCAATGTTGTGTATAACAAATTGTAACAAACACCGATCGAGCTTGTGAGGTTCTACAATGAATGGAAGTAAGGGTAAAGGGAGTATTACCGACCGAGTCGAGGAGGGACAAGGAATTTGAGAGTACAAGTTATCCACACAGTCCTGATCTTCGACGATGCTAGACCGGGGTTGTGTGTGTCCAGACCGGATCCAGTATGTGTCTCATCAGTGTGTGTCCAGACCAGGGTCCAGTATGTGTCTCATCAGTGTGTGTCCAGACCAGGGTCCAGTGTGTATCCAGACCAGGTTCCAGTATGTGTCCCATTAGTGTGTGTCCAGACCAGGGTCCAGTGTGTATCCAGACCGGGTTCAGTATGTGTTCCATTAGTGTGTGTCCAGACCAGGGTCCAGTGTGTATCCAGACCAGGCTCCAGTATGTGTCCCATTAGTGTGTGTCCAGACTAGGGTCCAGTGTGTATATAGACCGGGTTCCAGTATGTGTCTCATCAGTGTGTGTCTGGACCAGGGTCCAGTGTGTGTCCAGACCAGAGTGTAGTGTGTGTTCAAACCAGGGTACAGTGTGTGTCATCAATGAGTGGCCATACCGGGCTCAAGTGTGTGTCCAGACTGGGTCCAGTGTGACTCATCAGTGTGTGTCCACACTGTGGTCCAGTGTTTATCCAGAATGGGGTCCAGTGTGTATCCAGACTGGGGTCCAGTATGTGTCTCATCAATGTGCGTCCAGACTGGGGTCTAGTGCATGTCAATGTGTGTCCAGACCAGGGTCCAGTGCTTGTCATAAATGTGTCCAGACCAGGGTACAGTGCATGTCATCAATGTGTGTCCAGACCAGGGTCCAGTGCTTGTCATCAATGTGTGTCCAGACCAGGGTCCAGTGCTTGTCATCAATGTGTGTCCAGACCAGGGTCCAGTGCTTGTCATCAATGTGTGTCCAGACCAGGGTCCAGTGCTTGTCATCAATGTGTGTCCAGACCAGGGTCCAGTGCTTGTCATCAATGTGTGTCCAGACCAGGGTCCAGTGCTTGTCACCAATGTGTGTCCAGACTGGGGTCCAGTGCTTGTCATCAATGTGTGTCCAGACCAGGGTCCAGTGCTTGCCATCAATGTGTGTCCAGACCAGGGTCTAGTGCTTGTCATCAATGTGTGTCCAGATCAGGGTCCAGTGCTTGTCATCAATGTGTGTCTAGACCGGGGTCCAGTGCTTGTCATCAATGTGTGTCCAGACCAGGGTCAAGTGCTTGTCATCAATGTGTGTCCAGACTGGGGTCCAGTGTGTGTCCAGACTGGGGTCCAGTGTGTGTCCAGACCAGGGTCCAGTGCTTGTCATCAATGTGTGTCCAGACCAGGGTCCAGTGCTTGTCATCAATGTGTGTCCAGACCAGGGTCAAGTGCTTGTCATCAATGTGTGTCCAGACCGGGGTCCAGTGCATGTCATCAATGTGTGTCCAGACCAGGGTCCAGTGCGTGTCGTCAATGTGTGTCCAGACTCGGGTCCAGTGCGTGTCATCAATGTGTGTCCAGACCGGGGTCCATTACTTGTCATCAATGTGTGTCCAGACCAGGGTCCAGTGCGTGTCATCAATGTGTGTCCAGACCAGGATCCAGTGTGTATCCAGACCAGGGTCCAGTATGTGTCTCATCAATGTGTGTCTACACCGGGTGCCAGTCTCTAGTGTGCGTCATCAATGTGTGTCCAGACAAGGGTCCAGTGTGTATCCAGACCAGGGTCCAGTGCTTGTCATCAATGTGTGTCCAGACCAGGGTCCAGTGCATGTCATCAATGTGTGTCCAGACCAGGGTGCAGTGTGTATCCAGACCAGGGTCCAGTATGTGTCTCATCAATGTGTGTCCAGACCAGGGTCCAGTGCTTGTCATCAATGTGTGTCCAGACCAGGGTCCAGCGCTTGTCATCAATGTGTGTCCAGTGCTTGTCATCAATGTGTGTCCAGACCGGGGTCCAGTGCTTGTCATTAATGTGTGTCCAGACCAGGGTCCAGTGCGTGTCATCAATGTGTGTCCAGACCAGGGTCCAGTGCTTGTCATCAATGTGTGTCCAGACCAGGGTCCAGTGCTTGTCATCAATGTGTGTCCAGACCGGGGTCCAGTGTGTGTCATCAACGCGTGTCCAGACCGGGGTCCAGTGTGTGTCCAGACCAGGGTCCAGTGCTTGTCATCAATGTGTGTCCAGACCAGGGTCAGGTGCTTGTCATCAATGTGTGTCCAGACCAGGGTCCAGTGCTTGTCATCAATGTGTGTCCAGACCAGGGTCAGGTGCTTGTCATCAATGTGTGTCCAGACCGGGGTCCAGTGCGTGTCGTCAATGTGTGTCCAGACTTGGGTGCAGTGTGTGTCATCAATGTGTGTCCAGACCAGGGTCCAGTGCTTGTCATCAATGTGTGTCCAGATCAGGGTCCAGTGCTTATCAATGTGTGTCCAGTGCTTGTCATCAATGTGTGTCCAGACCGGGGTCCAGTGCTTGTCATTAATGTGTGTCCAGACCAGGGTCCAGTGCGTGTCATCAATGTGTGTCCAGACCAGGGTCCAGTGCTTGTCATCAATGTGTGTCCAGATCAGGGTCCAGTGCTTGTCATCAATGTGTGTCCAGACCGGGGTCCAGTGTGTGTCATCAACGCGTGTCAAGACCGGGGTCCAGTGTGTGTCCAGACCGGGGTCTAGTGTGTGTCCAGACCGGGGTCCAGTGCTTGTCATCAATGTGTGTCCAGACCAGGGTCAAGTGCTTGTCATCAATGTGTGTCCAGACCAGGGTCAAGTGCTTGTCATCAATGTGTGTCCAGACCGGGGTCCAGTGCGTGTCGTCAATGTGTGTCCAGACTTGGGTGCAGTGTGTGTCATCAATGTGTGTCCAGACCAGGGTCCAGTGCTTGTCATCAATGTGTGTCCAGACCAGGGTCAAGTGCTTGTCATCAATGTGTGTCCAGACCGGGGTCCAGTGCGTGTCATCAATGTGTGTCCAGACCAAGGTCCAGTGCTTGTCATCAATGTGTGTCCAGACCAGGATCCAGTGTGTATCCAGACCAGACCAGGGTCCAGTGTGTATCCAGACCAGGGTCCAGTGGGTGTCCAGGCCAGGGTCCAGTGTGTATTCAGACCAGGGTACAGTGCATGTCATCAATGTGTGTCTAGACCAGGATCCAGTGTGTATCCAGACCAGACCAGGGTCCAGTGTGTATCCAGACCAGGGTCCAGTGTGTATCCAGACCAGGGTCCAGTGTGTATCCAGACCAGGGTCCAGTGTGTATCCAGACCAGGGTCCAGTGTGTATCCAGACCAGGGTCCAGTGTGTATCCAGACCAGGGTCCAGTGTGTATCCAGACCAGGGTCCAGTGTGTATCCAGACCAGGGTCCAGTGTGTATCCAGACCAGGGTCCAGTGTGTATCCAGACCAGGGTCCAGTGTGTATCCAGACCAGGGTCCAGTGTGTATCCAGACCAGGGTCCAGTGTGTATCCAGACCAGGGTCCAGTGTGTATCCAGACCAGGGTCCAGTGTGTATCCAGACCAGGGTCCAGTGTGTATCCAGACCAGGGTCCAGTGTGTATCCAGACCAGGGTCCAGTGTGTATCCAGACCAGGGTCCAGTGTGTGTTCAGACCAGGGTCCAGTGTGTGTCCAGACCAGGGTCCAGTGTGTGTTCAGACCAGGGTACAGTGCGTGTCATCAATGTGTGTCCAGACCAGGATCCAGTGTGTACCCAGACCAGACCAGGGTCCAGTGTGTGTCCAGACCGGGTGCCAGTCTCTAGTGCGCGTCATCAATGTGTGTGCAGACCGGGTGCCAGTCTCTAGTGCGCGTCATCAATGTGTATCCAGACCAGGGTCCAGTGTGGCTCATCAGTGTGTGTCCAGACCGGGGTCCAGTGTGTCTCACCCATTGTAGTAAGCCTTCACTCGCACGCGGGACCCCTCCTCCACTTGAGACATCGTGATGGTACCACCACCGGACCGTACCAGTCCCTGCTGCCGATCTCCACTCCTCCTTCACCAATATTCTCTCCTCTATTCGACACGTCAGTGACCCAGTCCTTTTAAACAAACCTCTCCCTGCGACAAACAATCCTTTCGAGTCCAGTAGAAGTACACCGAGCAATGACAACTGGCAAGAACTCTTCCAATCAGTACCCCCAACAAATTCACCCGAAATCTCTTTCCTTTTAAAAAGTTTTTCTCGATTGTTCCTCTTTATAATCCCGACAATGAATAATCCATCACACGTTCATCTTGAAAATCACTCCAATCCACACTCGCAATGTCTCCCGATTATTTCCTTGCTCGTCTCATTTTGTCTCCCAGCGAAGGGGTGTAAGTTTTTATCAATGGTATTTATTTCCTCGTTTTTATTTCCGACACTTGTTTATTTCGGTCTAACTTATCCTAAACTAAACTATATTCATTCATTCATTTAAAATGTGAAACACATTTTTACTTTTAACAACAGATGTAAGTTTATTGTTATATGAGAATCCCCCTTTCTGTGGGATCGTAAGTCAAAAGTGGCACGGTCCAAATCCAGGTCTCCAAAACTTTAGGCCAATTGAAAGGCAGTTCGGCGTCACGTGGCCGAGCAAACCGGTGACGTTATGTTCGCGCGAATCCAGCATTGAGACTGATTTTGAGGTCTCAAGATGACTTTTTGGTGAACAGGATGGCCTACAGGTACGCACAATCGCCTACCAAGCTGTCTAGCCTGGGTTCGAATACCGACCCGGCTGTAAACTGCCATCCTGGTGATTCGCAGGTAGGGTGAACCATTGAATGGACGTTAAGCCGGGCGTCCCATCTACCTGCATTCGTTGGTGGACGTTGAAAATCCCAAACCGTCATTCACGAAGAGGAGGCGACCTATCTCTGGCATCCTATCTCTAGCATCCTATCTCTGGTTGTGAGTTCTACCCTCACAACACTGGTCTGAGGCACTGCGTCAGCAGCACAGCTGCACCTTCAACAGATGATGAAACACAGCCAGAAACTCTTATTTGGCTGCGTGCCATATAAGAAGAAGAAGAAGCACCTGAATTCTGCATTTGGCGTGTACAGTAAGTATATGTTCGTTTATTAATTATTTCCTCACCTTTGTATTCCTCGAGGATCGTTTATATGACCTAAGGTATCACCATGTAATGCATCACCATTTTGTGTGTGTGTTTGTATGTATATATATATATATATATATATATATATATATATATATATATATATATATATATATATATATATATGTGGCGGACACAAAAGCCCACTGGCGTGGTGACATCATTCCACGCACCAAGTGGGCGGTGGCCACGCCCGAGGGGTAGGCGTGGCCCCATGATATACACCGGGCGACCAGCCCGGAGGAGTTCAGTGTTACAGTGTAGTCTTACAATAAAGACGTTTATATGTTACCGCTTGTCCGCTTCCTCCTTGCTCACAAGCAGCGCGCGTAACGCCGCGCTTTACTGGTGACCCTCGACGTTGGATCTGCCGGAGCGATCCTTCCACACGCGACGCCATCGCCATGGCCGCCTTCGTCAAACTTCCGGAATTTTGGGAGGCTCAGGCCGAAGTCTGGTTCGTCCAGGCCGAAGCCCAATTTCAGCTTCGGCACCTCACCGGCGATGACACGCGCTACTGCCACGTCGTCGCCTCCCTCGGGCCCGGCACGGCCGCTCGAGTTGTGTCCGTCCTTCGCCACCCACCGGACGGCCACAAGTACGAGGCACTCAAGCGGCTACTCCTAGCCACGTTCAGCCTCACGGACGACGCACGGGCCGACCGCCTCCTGGATCTCCCCGAGCTCGGTGAGACGCGCCCGTCGGTCCGAATGGACCATATGCTGTCACTGTTGGGCGACGAAGCCCCCGGTTCGCTATTCCGGGCGCTTTTCCGTCGCCAACTTCCAGCGCAGGTTCGCCTCGCGTTGGCCGGGACCGGGCTAACGGAACCCCGAGCATTGGCGGCCGAGGCGGACAAGTACTTCGCCGCTTCGGACACGCGGGCGAGCGTTGGCGTGGCCGTCACGGCCTTCGACGCTGATGTTCCACAGCATCATCTTCTACAGCACGCTGAAGTTCAGCAGCATGCTGATACGCACCTCGTGAACGCCGCCACGCCCCGCCCACCGCCGCGGCGAAAACCGCCACCGCGGGGAAACCCGTCGACTCCACCGGCCTGGCGGAGCCAGCCGCGCTCCTCCAGCTCCACCACCTGGTGCTGGTTCCACGCCAAGTTCGGCCACGAAGCTCGGCGGTGTCATCCGCCGTGCTCCTTCAACGGGTCGGGAAACGCCCGGGCCGGCGCTCAATTGTGGCGATGAGCGCCGGCCGTTCGAGCAGCCTGCTGTTCATAACGGACACCTTCTCCAGGCGCCGTTACCTGTGCGACACGGGAGCACAGGTGAGTGTCATTCCCGCCGGCACGTCAGACAAGCACGCCGCGGGTGGGGGCCCCGCGCTGCTTGCCGCGAACGGGACGCCCATCCGTACGTACGGAAAACGCTGCCTCTCTCTGCGGTTTGGAGGGCAGGTTTTCCGATGGACGTTCGTCACCGCCGACGTGCCCATGGCACTGCTTGGCGCGGACTTCCTGTGCGCTAATGGGCTCCTGGTCGACGTCAAGCGCAGACGGCTTGTCCAGGCCGAGACGTTCAGCTCGCTCGCATGTGCGTTGCCCAGCTCAACGAGCGGCTTGCCAAGCGGCTTGCCGAACGATTCGGTTCCGGCCACGTTGGTCTGTACGCTTCCGGCAGCGGACGCATTCACCCGCCTCCTCGCCGGCTTCCCGGCCCTCACGCGGCCCACCTTCTTGGCGGGGGCCGTCAAGCACGGGGTGGCCCATCACATCCCCACCGTCGGGCCACCGGTCTACGCCCGGGCACGCCGCCTCGAGCCGACGAAGCTGGCGGTGGCAAAAGCGGAGTTCGCTACCCTGGAGCGACTCGGCATCGTTCGGCGCTCAGAGAGCGCTTGGGCGTCGCCGCTGCACATCGTGCCGAAGCCCGGCGGGGGATGGCGACCGTGCGGGGACTATCGCCGTCTCAATGACGCCACGACTCCCGACCGCTACCCCGTCCCCCACATTCAGGACTTTTCCGCCCGTTTGGCGGGCAGGTCCTTCTTCTCGAAGGTGGACCTCATACGCGGCTACCATCAGGTCCCCGTCAGGCCGGAGGACGTCCCGAAGACGGCGGTCATCACGCCATTCGGACTCTTCGAGTTCCTGCGCATGCCCTTCGGTCTGAAGAATGCGGCTCAGGCGTTCCAGCGACTGATGGACAGCGTCCTGCGCGACTTGGATTTTGTCTACGTCTACCTGGACGATATCCTCGTCGCCAGCGCGTCCCGCGAAGAGCACCTACGCCACCTCCGCACGCTCTTCGAACGCCTGGGCCAGCATGGCCTGATTGTGAACCCCGCAAAGTGCCGGTTCGGCGCCGCCACAATCGATTTTCTGGGGCACCGTGTCACCAGGCACGGAGCCGTCCCCCTGCCGGCCAAGGTGGAGGCGGTGAAGGGGTTTCCGCGCCCCCGCACGATCAGAGGGCTGCAGGAGTTCCTGGGCATGGTGAACTTTTACCATCGGTTCCTGCCCCGTATCGCCCAGCTCCTGCGCCCCCTGCACGAAGCTCTCCGAGGTAAGCCGGGCAAAGGCGACGTTACCTGGACCGAGCAGATGGACACGGCGTTCACGGGCGCGAAGCTCGCCTTGGCTAACGCCACCATGCTCGCGCACCCCGGCGCCCGATGCACCGATCGCCCTCACCACCGATGCCTCGGACTACGCGGTGGGCGCGGTGCACGAGCAATGGGTGCGTGGAGCTTGGCAACCGCTGGCGTTCTTTAGCCGGCAGCTTCGCCCGCCCGAACGCCGTTACAGCACCTTCGACCGCGACTTGCTCGGACTTCACTTGGCGGTCAGGCACTTCCGCCATCTGCTCGAGGGCCGGGCGTTCACTGCCTTCGTCGACCACAAGCCACTGATCTTCGCGATGGGCAAGGTCACCGAGCCGTGGTCGGCCCGGCAGCAGCGTCACCTCTCGGCCGTGTCCGAGTACACGACGGACATCCAGCACGTCGCGGGGAAGGACAACCCGGTTGCGGATTGCCTTTCCCGGGCCGTCGCCCATGCAGTCCACCTCGGCATCGACTATGCCCGGATGGCAGCGGACCAGGCCGCTGACCCCGACGTCCAGGCCTTGCGGACCGCCGTCACGGGCCTCCGCGTCACCGAGGTGCCGTTCGACGGCGCGGGCGCGGCCCTCTTGTGCGACGTCTCCCTCGGGCGTCCTCGCCCCATTGTGCCCGCGGGCTGGCAGCGCCAGGTGTTTGACGCCATCCACGGCCTGTCCCACCCGGGCGCGAGGGCCTCCGAAAGGCTGATCGCCGACAAGTTCGTCTGGCATGGCCTCCGGAAGGCCGTCCGCGGCTGGGCCAGGACATGCCTCGCGTGCCAGCGCGCCAAGGTGCACCGGCACACCCAGGCCCCGTTGGCCCCGTTCACGGTGCCGGAACGCCGGTTTGACCACGTCCACGTGGACCTGGTGGGACCTCTGCCCCCCTCGCGGGGTTTCACCCACGTCCTCACCATGGTGGACCGCACCACCCGGTGGCCGGAGGCCGTGCCCTTGGCGTCGACAACGGCGGCCGATGTCGCGCAGGCTTTCATCGCCACCTGGGTCGCCCGGTTCGGCGCCCCCTCAGACATCTCATCCGACCGCGGCCCCCAGTTCACCTCGGAGCTCTGGGGGGCGGTTGCGCAGGGGCTCGGGGTCCGGCTGCACCGAACCACGGCCTACCACCCCCAGGCTAACGGCCTGTGTGAGCGATTTCACCGCTCATTGAAGGCCGCGCTCCGGGCCACCCTCCGCGACGGCGGCTGGGTCGACAGGCTCCCCTGGGTCCTGCTGGGCCTCCGGACGGCGCCCAAGGAGGACCTGCGCGCATCCGCGGCGGAGTTGGTCTTCGGGCAACCGCTGCGGGTGCCGGGCGAGTTCCTCCCCGACTCCACGGCACCATGGTCCGCGGCACAGCAGCGCTCCGCTCTGCAAGAGACCGCCCAGAGGTTCGCCCCGGTGCCAACGGCATGCCACGGGCACCCACCGACGCACGTCGCCCCGGAGCTTCGCACGGCGGAGTACGTCTTCGTCCGCCACGATGCCCATCGGACACCACTGCGGCCCCCGTACGACGGGCCTTTCCGCGTGCTGGAGACCGGGGCGAAGCACTTCACCCTGGACATCGGCGGTACTCCTGACCGCGTTTCGGTAGACCGCCTCAAGCCGGCCCACCTCGATGTGGACCATCCACCGCCAGTGGCCCGACCCCCACGTCGGGGCCGCCCTCCTGCGGGCGGACCCCCGGCACCGCCCAGCCCCGCCGCCACGGCGCCCCCCGGTCCTGCACCCATCCCAGGGGCAGCCAGGGGCATCCCACCTGGTATCCCTGCACCCCGGACGCCGCCGATCGCCAGGGGGCGCTTCGGCCGGGTCATTCGACTGCCCCACAAACTGGCCCTCCAGGTGCGCGGGAATTCTGGGGGGGCGCGTGTGGCGGACACAAAAGCCCACTGGCGTGGTGACATCATTCCACGCACCAAGTGGGCGGTGGCCACGCCCGAGGGGTAGGCGTGGCCCCATGATATACACCGGGCGACCAGCCCGGAGGAGTTCAGTGTTACAGTGTAGTCTTACAATAAAGACGTTTATATGTTACCGCTTGTCCGCTTCCTCCTTGCTCACAAGCAGCGCGCGTAACGCCGCGCTTTATATATATATATATATATATATATATATATATATATATATATATATATATATATATATATGTGTGTGTGTATGTATGTGTGTTTTGGTTGTTATCTCCATAATTTGGGTTGTTATCTCCATAAGCAATCATTCAAAACAAGGACATAATGCTCACTTATAACCTGATGATTCCATCCAGCGTGAACATAGAAAACAAAGCATTGTGACCGGACACAGTACTCAGACACAAAAAGGAAAATACAGTCGCACCCTACTATTCGCGGGGGATACGTTCCTGGAAAATCCACGAATAGCAAAACCCGCGAATAGCGGGGATTTTTTTTTTTTTGTATTGTATACAAGATCGAGGCTCGAGAGCGAACACATTAATCATAAAAAATAAACGGACACATAAAAAACATATAATAAAGGGAGCGGAAGACAAGATGGGGGGAGAGAGAGAAGCACACAAGTACAACATTAGAGAACAGGGACATCGGGAGATCTGTGGGAGGGAGAGGGCTTGGGGGGAGGAGGCGTGGGAACGAGGGAGGGGGTGGGAGAGGTATAAAACACATGGACACTGCCAGGACATCGAGGAAAGAAGTCGGTATTTCAAAAAAGTGGTTCTGGGGTGAAATTAATGGGGGCAGAAAAGATCAAGGTTTTGGATGGGGGAAGATAAGAAATGGTGGTGAACAGCTGTTTTAAAGACCTGGAGGGAGGAGTGGGGTTGAAGAGTGAGGGAGTTTGTTCCAGAGGCGGGAGAAAAGAGGAATGAAGGAGTGAAGGTGAGCAGAGAGTCTATATTTTGGCAGTTTCACCAGAAGAGGGTTGCAGGCAGATCTTGTGCGACCTGCAGGAATATTTGGGGAGCGGAGAACAGACAGAGCTGGGGGAGCAAGGCCGGAGAGGACTCGGTAGAAGACAGAAAGTCCACCAATCTGCCTGCGATGAGTGAGTGAAAGGCACTCAGAGTTGGCTTCATCGCGGGAGATTCCATGGAAAAAATGGTTTCAATGAGAAAAGGGGGGGATAGGTTCCCGAATCGCGAAAATCCACGAATGGTGAATCAAATCCTGAGAATGTCGACGATGATCCGTGAAGGTTGATGAAAGTCCCGGAAATGGAGAGACAAAACCCACAAATGTCGGCGATAATCCGCAAAGGTCAATGAAAATCCACAAAGGTCAATGATAATCCGTGAAGGTCGATGAAAGTCCCGGAAATGGAGAGACAAAACCCACAAATGTCGGCGATAATCCGCAAAGGTCAATGAAAATCCACAAAGGTCAATGATAATCCGTGAAGGTCGATTAAAGTCCCGGAAATGGAGAGACAAAACCCACAAATGTCGGCGATAATCCACAAAGGTCAATGAAAATCCACAAAAGTCAATGATAATCCGTGAAGGTCGATGAAAGTCCCGGAAATGGAGAGACAAAACCCACAAATGTCGGCGATAATCCGCAAAGGTCAATGATAATCCGTGAAGGTCGATGAAAGTCCCGGAAATGGAGAGACAAAACCCACAAATGTCGGCGATAATCCGCAAAGGTCAATGAAAATCCACAAAGGTCAATGATAATCCGTGAAGGTCGATGAAAGTCCCGGAAATGGAGAGACAAAACCCACAAATGTCGGCGATAATCCGCAAAGGTCAATGAAAATCCACAAAGGTCAATGATAATCCGTGAAGGTCGATGAAAGTCCCGGAAATGGAGAGACAAAACCCACAAATGTCGGCGATAATCCGCAAAAGTCAATGAAAATCCACAAAGGTCAATGATAATCCGTGAAGGTCGATGAAAGTCCCGGAAATGGAGAGACAAAACCCACAAATGTCGGCGATAATCCGCAAAGGTCAATGAAAATCCACAAAGGTCAATGATGATCCGTGAAGGTCGATGAAAGTCCCGGAAATGGAGAGACAAAACCCACAAATGTCGGCGATAATCCGCAAAGGTCAATGAAAATCCACAAAGGTCAATGATAATCCATGAAGGTCGATGAAAGTCCCGGAAATGGAGAGACAAAACCCACAAATGTCGGCGATAATCCGCAAAGGTCAATGAAAACCCACAAAGGTCAATGATAATCCATGAAGGTCGATGAAAGTCCCGGAAATGGAGAGACAAAACCCACAAATGTCAGCGATAATCTGCAAAGGTCAATGAAAATCCACAAAGGTCAATGATCCGTGAAGGTCGATGAAAGTCCCGGAAATGGAGACAAAACCCACAAATGTCGGCGATAATCCGCAAAGGTCAATGAAAATCCACAAAGGTCAATGATAATCCGTGAAGGTCGATGAAAGTCCTGGAAATGGAGAGACAAAACCCACAAATGTCGGCGATAATCTGCAAAGGGCAATGAAAATCCACAAAGGTCAATGATAATCCGTGAAGGTCGATGAAAGTCCCGGAAATGGAGAGACAAAACCCACAAATGTCGGCGATTATCCGCAACGGTCAATGAAAATCCACAAAGGTCAATGATAATCCGTGAAGGTCGATGAAAGTCCTGGAAATGGAGAGACAAAACCCACAAATGTCGGCGATAATCTGCAAAGGTCAATGAAAATCCACAAAGGTCAATGATAATCCGTGAAGGTCGATGAAAGTCCTGGAAATGGAGAGACAAAACCCACAAATGTCGGCGATAATCCGCAAAGGTCAATGAAAATCCACAAAGGTCAATGATAATCCATGAAGGTCGATGAAAGTCCCGGAAATGGAGAGACAAAACCCACAAATGTCGGCGATAATCCGCAAAGGTCAATGAAAATCCGTGAAGGTCGATGAAAATCCACGAATGTATGCCGCAGCATTATTTCAATGGGGGAAAAGGGGCATACATTATAGGTTCCCGGCGGTTCCTGATTCAGGGAGGAAAATTTTAAAGTTTGAAATGTTTTCGACCGCAAATGCACATAATCAGTTTCACAAAAAATGCTTCCATTTAAAAATAACAACACCAGGTACCATTTCCAATTTATTGAAAGAATGCGCTTACAGTTTATTAAAAGTGCTTAACCATACCGTACTGCGAAAGTAAAAAACAAACACAACACCATCATGTAACGTTTAAATTTTCTTTTACAAACAAACACAACTTTCAAATGGTGACGATGATGGTGGTGATGAATTAAAATCCCAAGAATTCCTCGAACTTTGAGGGCGACCCAAATGATGGTGCAGAAAAATCATGCACTAAGGGAGAGCCAGGAGAGGTAGGAGAAGGTGAGGACGGACGCTGGTGAGAATGCTGGCGAGGACGCTGGTGAGAATGCTGGTGAGGATTCTGGTGAGGATGCTGGTGAGGACGCTGGTGGGAATGTTGATGAGAATGTTGGTGAGGATGCTGGTGAGAATGCTGGTGAGAATGCTGGTGAGGATTCTGGTGAGGATGCTGGTGAGGACGCTGGTGGGAATGTTGATGAGAATGTTGGTGAGAATGTTGGTGAGAATGTTGGTGAGAATGCTGGTGAGGACGCTGGTGGGAATGTTGATGAGAATGTTGGTGAGGATGCTGGTGAGAATGCTGGTGAGGATTCTGGTGAGGATGCTGGTGAGGACGCTGGTGGGAATGTTGATGAGCATGTTGGTGAGAATGTTGGTGAGGATGCTGGTGAGAATGTTGGTGAGAATGTTGATGAGCATGTTGGTGAGAATGTTGGTGAGAATGTTGGTGAGGATGCTGGTGAGAATGTTGGTGAGAATGTTGGTGAGAATGTGGGTGAGAATGCTGGTGAGGATGCTGGTAAGAATGTTGGTGAGGATGCTGGTGAGGATGCTGGTGAGAATGCTTGTGAGGATGCTGGTGAGGACGCTGGTGAGGATGCTGGTGAGGATACTGGTGAGAATGTTGGTGAGAATGCTGGTGAGGACACTGGTAAGAATGCTGGTGAGAATGCTTGTGAGGATGCTGGTGAGGATGCTGGTGAGAATGTTGGTGAGGACGCTGGTGAGAATGTTGGTGAAAATGTTGGTGAGAATGTTGGTGAGAATGCTGGTGAGGATGCTGGTAAGAATGCTGGTGAGAATGCTGGTGAGGATGCTGGTGAGAATGTTGGTGAGGATGTTGGTGAGAATGTTGGTGAGGATGTTGGTGAGGATTCTGGTGAGGACACTGAGATGACGGCAGGAGAGGGTGCTGGTGATCTTGAGATGGAAGGAGCAGGGCTGAAGAAATGGGTGATGGGGAGCTGCTTGACCCATTGCCCAACATTTTGATGCAGCTCTTTGCACGGGAGCAGCGCATCATTCAAGCTGCTCTTGAACTTGAGGTACCTCTCCACGACTGGGTCAGCGTCTTGCACCCTGTCGACAATCGCCTTCGTGTCCTGCAGCAACTCGCCCAGGAACTGGTCTGTGAGGTTGGACCTCGGCACCTCTGCCTCATTACTGCCCGCCTCCTCCTCGGAAACCTTTGTAATGGCGTCCAACACCTCCTTGATGAGCGGGTTTAGGGAATCGTTCAGCATCATGGGGTTCAGCATGAAGTCCCTCGTCTGTGTGTTGTCCTCGATTCATATTCTGAGAGTCTTCTCAATCCTTTCCGTGTGGACATTCCAGACAAGGGGTGACCGTCTTCATACTCGATACGGCGCTCGCTGAAGCTTTCTCACGAATCGCCTTCTCCTTCTTCCGGATGAGGCGAATGGTGGATTCGTTGAAGCCATAAAGCCTGCCAACAGAGGTAGCACTCTCTCCTCGCGAAAGCCGGTCCAGCAGCTCCACTTTCTGGCTCAGGCACATCACTTTCTTCTGCCTCTTGGTAGTCGACGCATCTTCTGCACTGGTGTCGCGCTTGGGAGCCATTATTGAACTATGAGCAGAGCAAGTCAAAAACACAGGTCCAAGCATTGGGACGCGAACAATGATCGAGATGGAGCGGAGGACACAATCTGTATTTATATGTACGATTGTGAGCATTGTGGGTATCTGCGGGATACAATATTGTTTGTGGAGGATGTTATCGGATGATGCTGTATCGAGCGTATCTGCTAATTTCAATAATAGATTTCATGAATCATTTGCATTCTATAATTCGCGGTTTGACATGTTTTCGTAGCTGATGGAACATCCCCCGAAGTGTTTTCATTGTGAAAGATCTCTGATGATGCTTTACCGTAAATTTGAAACTGTAATCAATTTAATGAAACGTTTGCATTCTATAGTTAGCGGAGTTGACTTATTTACACATCTGGTGGGATATCCCGCGAAGCTCGCTTATAGTGAGGTTACAATTCACGCCCGCGAAAGCCATGAAAACGTAAATCACACAGCAGTGAATGTACGGTACTGTACTGTACTGTATAAGCCGGTCATGCTCACAGCTTGTATAAGCCTCTCCTCAGTGAAAGACACATGAAAGCCCGCTTGGAGTTTGCAAAAAAGCACCGAAAGGACTCTCAGACTGTGAGAAACAAGATTCTGTGGTCTGATGAAACCAAGATTGACCTGTTTGGCTTCCGTCTGGCCACTCTGCCATAAAGCCCAGATCGGTGGAGTGTTGCAGTAATGGTTGTCCTTCTGGAAGTTTCTCCCATCTACAAACAGGATCTCTGGAGCTCAGTCAGAGTGACCATCGGGTTCTTGGTCACCTCTCTTACCAAGGCCCTTCTCCCCCGATTGCTCAGTTTGGCTGGGCGGCCAGCTCTAGGAAGAGTAATGGTTGTTCCAAACTTCTTCCATTGAAGAATTATGGAGGCCACTGTGCTCTTGGGAACCTTCAATGCAGCAGAATTTTTTTTTGTTGTTGGCTTCTCCAGATCTGTGTCTCGACACAATCCTGTCTCTGAGCTGTGCAGGCAGTTCCTTCGACCTCATGGCTTGGTTTTTGCTCTGATATGCATTGTCAGCTGTGAGACCTTATATAGACAGGTGTGTGCCTTTCCAAATCATGTCCAATCAATTGAATTTACCACAGGTGGACTCCAATCAAGGTGTAGAAACATCTCAAAGATTATCAAGAGAAATGGGAGGCACCTGAGCTAAATTTCAAGTGTCATAGCAAAGGGTATGAATACTTATGTAAATGTGATATTTCAGTTTTTTCTTTTTAATAAATTTGCAAAACTTTCTAAAATCCTGTTTTCTCTTTGTCATTATGGGGTATTGAGTGTAGATTGATGAGGGAAAAAATGAATTTAAACGATTTCAGCATAAGGCTGCAATATAACAACATGTGAAAAAAGTGAAGGGGTCTGATTACTTTTTGAATGCACTGTACAATCAATGGTTTGGTTTATTGCCCATAACTGCTCATTTTTTGATATTATTGCATTTTGATATCATAACTGTTCATTTTTTCATATTATTGCATTTTAATATAACTGTTCATTTTTTGATGTTATTGCATTTTCATATCATCACTGCTCATTTTTTGATGTTATTGCATTTTGATATATCATAACTGTTCATTTTAAGATATTATTGCATTTTGATATCGTAACTGTTCATTTTAAGATATTATTGCATTTTGATATCATAACTGTTCATTTTTGATATTATTGCATTTTGATATATCATAACTGTTCATTTTAAGATATTATTGCATTTTGATATCATCACTGCTCATTTTTTGATATTATTGCATTTTGATATCGTAACTGTTCATTTTAAGATATTATTGCATTTTGATATCGTAACTGTTCATTTTTGATATTATTGCATTTTGATATCATAACTGTTCATTTTTGATATTATTGCATTTTGATATCATAACTGCTCATTTTTTGATATTATTGCATTTTGATATCATAAATGCTCATTTTTTGATATTATTGCATTTTGATATCATAAATGCTCATTTTTTGATATTATTGCATTTTGATATCATAAATGCTCATTTTTTTGATATTATTGCATTTTGATATCACTGCTCATTTTTTGATGTAATGCATTTTGATATCATCACTGCTCATTTTTTGATATTATTGCATTTTGAGATCATAACTGCTCATTTTTTGATATTATTGCATTTTGATATCATCACTGCTCATTTTTTGATATTATTGCATTTTGATATCATAAATGCTCATTTTTTGATATTATTGCATTTTGATATCATCACTGCTCATTTTTTGATATTATTGCATTTTGAGATCATAACTGCTCATTTTTTGATATTATTGCATTTTGATATCATCACTGCTCATTTTTTGATATTATTGCATTTTGATATCATAAATGCTCATTTTTTGATATTATTGCATTTTGATATAATCACTGCTCATTTTTTGATATTATTGCATTTTGATATCATCACTGCTCATTTTTTGATATTATTGCATTTTGATATCATCACTGCTCATTTTTTGATATTATTGCATTTTGAGATCATAACTGCTCATTTTTTGATATTATTGCATTTTGATATCATCACTGCTCATTTTTTGATATTATTGCATTTTGAGATCATAACTGCTCATTTTTTGATATTATTGCATTTTGATATCATAAATGCTCATTTTTTGATATTATTGCATTTTGATATAATCACTGCTCATTTTTTGATATTATTGCATTTTGATATCATAAATGCTCATTTTTTGATATTATTGCATTTTGATATCATAAATGCTCATTTTTTGATATTATTGCATTTTGATATCATAAATGCTCATTTTTTGATATTATTGCATTTTGATATCATCACTGCTCATTTTTTGATATTATTGCATTTTGATATCATAAATGCTCATTTTTTGATATTTAATATTGCATTTTGATATCATAAATGCTCATTTTTTGTTATTATTGCATTTTGATATCATAAATGCTCATTTTTTTTATATTATTGCATTTTGATATCATAAATGCTCATTTTTTTGATATTATTGCATTTTGATATCATAGCTGCTCATTTTTTGATGTAATGCATTTTGATATCATCACTGCTCATTTTTTGATATTATTGCATTTTGACATCATAACTGCTCATTTTTTGATATTATTGCATTTTGATATAAAAAATGCTCATTTTTTTATATTATTGCATTTTGATATCATAACTGTTCATTTTTTTTATATTATTGCATTTTGATAACATAAATGCTCAATTTTTGATATTATTGCATTTTGATATCATAACTGCTCATTTTTTTTTGATATTATTACTTTTTATTATCATAACTGCTCATTTTTTGATATTATTGTATTTTGATGACATAAATGCTAATTTTTTTATATTATTGCATTTTGATATCATCACTGCTCATTTTTTTGATAATATTACTTTTTATTATCATAACTGCTCATTTTTTGATATTATTGCATTTTGATATCATCACTGCTCATTTTTTGATATTATTACATTTTGATATCATAACTGCTCATGTTTACTCAAAACGCTAAAAATAATCTCCACTGGCTTTCCATTGAAAACAGAATCGTTTTGAAGATCATTCCACTCAATTATTTTGGATGAAACAGGACGAAACAACATGAACCCGGCCTACATCATGGACATGGTCACCACTTATTTACGAGCACACACCTCGAGATCTACAGCCCAATCCCTCCTCATTATCCCAAAAGTCTTGACTCCTTGTTAAGGTGACTGCGCATTTGAAGTAGCTGCTCCAACTCCCTGGAATTCACTCCCTCTAAACATCCGCCAAGCAACCAGTCGACAAATTTTTGAAACATTGCTCAAAACACAAACACGAGATTTAAATTCCATGTTACTATTCTAGTTTGCCTATTTGAAATAAAAGTTGGTTCGTGTGAATATTGTTCATTTTAATGGATTTTATTTGAAAAGTGTGTCGAGGATATAAATGTGCCATAAAACGATATAAATGCGTTATTATCATGCCCCATAAAACTTAGCATTATTATTATTAACAGGAAAAGAGAGAGAGAGAGAGAAAGAGAGAGAGAGAGAGGAGGAGGAAACAAATATGTACAATGATTGGGTTGCTTCAGGTTAATGAGTGAACATTGAAAGACTGCGCAGGGATGTCTCATCTCATGGGATTACAAGGGTTAGGGATAACTTGAGATGGTGAAATGCCTGCTCAAAACTCAGGAGGGAAGATTAGGATTGGAGTACCACTCATCCGTTGCCTTTTCACCTTGGATAAGCTCATCCAATGCTCGAGCGTAATGATTGTGGGGAACATCTCGTTGCTTCACAGATATTTGGAATGCCATCCACATCAGGGATTTTGAATCTCGGCATTTCTAGGTGTTTTCTAATTTTCTGTTTGAGAATGATCATTCTGGGGGAAATATCCTCACGATGTTGCTTCTTATTTACCAAGTTTTGGATCAATTCCTCCTTGTTGTTGTTTTTTTTTTCATTTTCTCTTTCCAGAATAAGTATCCTTCCACAAATGTTCTGGTTCATCTTTTTCTAGGGAGGAGTTTTGTGACATTCTGTTTCTGTTTCTTTAGTTTACAATATAATCTTTCCAGTACATTTTTTAACAGCTGGTCTTTTCTGTCATTTACTGTGTTTGAATTTTTTTAAGCTCTCCTGTATGGATCCTCACATGCAATTTCAAATTGTCCTTTTGAGAGAAACCCTTATTACATCTGGAGCATTTCTAAGGACACTCTCCTGTATGGATTCTTATATGCCTGTTCAAATTTCCTTTTTTAGAGAAACTCTTATTACATATAGAGCACTTGTGTGGGCGCTCTCCTGTATGGATCCTCATATGCTGGTTCAAATCACACTTTTGAAAGAAGCCTTTATCACAAACAGAGCATTTGTAAGGACACTCTCCTGCATGGATTATCATATGCAATTTCAAAGTGTCCTTTCGAGGGAAACCTTTTTCACATATGGCGCATTTGTAAGGATGCTCTCCTGTATGGATCCTCATATGCCTGTTCAAATCACCCTTTTGAAAGAAACTCTTATTACATCTGGAGCATTTGTAAGGACGCTCTCCTGTATGGATCCTCACATGCAATTTCAAATGGTCCTTTTGAGGGAAACTCTTATTACATATGGAGCATTTGTAAGGACGCTCTCCTGTATGGATTCTCATATGCCTATTCAAATTGCCTTTTTTAGAGAAACTCTTATTACATCTAGAGCATTTGTAAGGATGCTCTCCTGTATGGATACTCAGATGCTGGTTCAAATTGCCTTTTTTAGAGAAACTCTTATTACACCTAGAGCACTTGTGCAGGCGCTCTCCATTATGGATCCTCATATGCTTGTTCAAATCACACTTTTGAAAGACACCCTTATTACATCTGGAGCATTTGTAAGGACGCTCTCCTGTATGGATCATCATATGCAATTTCAAAGTATCCTTTCGAGGGAAACTCTTATTACATCTGGAACATTTGTAAGGACGCTTTCCTGTATGGATCCTCATATGCCTGTTCAAATCACACTTTTGAAAGAAACCCTTATTACATCTGGAGCATTTGTGAGGACGCTCTCCTGTATGGATCCTCATATGCAATTTCAAATTGCCCTTTCGAGGGAAACTCTTATTACATATGGAGCATTTGTAAGGACGCTCTCCTGTATGGATCCTCATATGCCTGTTCAAATCACACTTTTGAAAGAAACCCTTATTACATCTGGAGCATATATAAGGACACTGTCCTGTATGGATCCTCATATGCATGTTCAATGTGGCTTTTTTAGAGAAATCCTTATCACATATCGAGCACTTGTGCGGGCGCTCTCCAGTGTGGGTAGTCATGTGTATTTTGACGTTACTCGAAGAAGTAAAATCTACACTGCAAATGTTACACTTAAAACGCATTTGGCTTTCGAGAACTGTTCTGTGTTTGTTTAATTCCGTATTAATCTTTGTGTTGCAAGGACCAGACATGCACTTCGATGTTAAAGGTCGTGAGACTTGTACTTGGGATTGTTTCTTCAAACAAGACAGCTTCACTGCCACACTGCACCTGGACCTTATTTGTCCAATTGGACTTCTTGATTGTTCTACAAAACAATGAAAAATAAGTCATTTTTTATTTTTTATCAAACTGAAAATGCAAAATATTTAAAGATTTCGAAAATTTTATATATTCTGAATTCAAAAGATTAAATATTCATTTTATAGGTTTCTGCTCACCAGTTGAGGAACAGTTAGGACTGGAATTTGTCACATGAACATATGAATCTTCCTTTCTAGAAGCATGTGTTGAAGCTTCTGAGACAAATGAATCATTGTGTCGTTTAGATTCCATATTTGCAGGATAAACATCACCTGTATACAATTCAGTGTCAGTCTTTTGCAGGACATGGAGTTTAAAACCTGCCAAATATAAACCATGTTAATAGGTAGTATGCAATGATGTCACTTCCTGTGCAAGAACAAGGCTCCGTAATGCTGCCACCATTACTGGAGAAGAACCGAGGTGTTTACAACGAGAAGTATGTATGAGCTGGTGTGTGTAGCAACCATTTCATCAATGGTAAGTATTTCCCCATGTATTACACTCTGTATTACCGTAAACTGTTGTGTGTAATCTGCACCGTTATTTTGTGACTTTTCCAGTTGACTTCCGGATTTCTTTTCCAAGTGTCGGTCGAATCTGCTGTAGCCACTGCTACCTGATTATTGCCAAGTTTTCCAAACCGGATTTGTCATGTTTTTTTATGACATATCTTTACCTCTGCCACCAAAGGTGGGCAGAGGTTGTTTTTCCCCCTGTCTGCCTGCCTTCATCTGTTTGTGAACAGAATATTGTCGTGCGAATACCCTCGGTTAAGACCGTGGGATCGCGGATAGCCTGAACGAGCTTTAACTCCGAGGCGACGATCAATTGCGGATTTGACTATGCAAGCACGGGAGGAAGAAGGAAGAGGAAGAAGCGGCGAGCTCTTACCTCATGGCCCGCGCATGCCAGCGTCTTCAACCTGCAAATTAATAACTCAAACGAACATGGAGGTAAAATGTACGAAAATAAACAGGTTTATGACACGGAACCCGATACAAAGGAAATGCGACGGAGGAAACTAATTCTAAATTGGGACGTCCCCACACAGATTTCAAATACGAGACAAAGGGAGAAAGAATAAAATAAATGTCGCGTCGTGTGTTTGTGAATGCGAGCTTATCTCCGTCTGGCAGTGTCAGGGATCGTCTGGCTCGAGCGCGTCGTCCGACGCAGCTCCGGTTGGCACAAACTGCCTGGTCTTTGGTGCGGAGCGGCCCTCAGCGCGCCCGCTCGTCAGCGCTCCAACGCAAGCTTCGCTCATCATTCGCACACCAACACAAGGAAGAGAATCGACGGCGTTCCTTCTCTCCACCGTCTTTCGAACTGCTCGATCCTCCACCAGGTCCGATGCAAGAGAAGGCCCAGTGCGAAGGGACAGTCAGGAGCAAGAGGCCAAGAGAAGAGAAGAGAGGGAAGAGAGAGAAACAAAATGCCGGCGAGCGAGTCGTTTTGTCACACACTGTGTGACGTCAGCCCTCCTCTCTCCCAACCAGTGCCTTGTTCCTTGGTGGTCTTTCGCACCTTCTGACATCACCAGCGCTTATCCTTCAATCAGCAAACTGCTTCTAAGTAGTGGTTTTGCGCCTTCCGCACTGATTGGCCGAATGTTCGCGCCTTCCGCACTGATTGGCAAAGCTGTCAACGGTCGGTGGCCAATCAGTGTGCCACTCCTTTACCTTTCTTACCCCCAATCACGGGGAAGCTTTTTGTCCCTTCCCCGACCAATCACACGTTCTCCTGGGCGTGGCTCCCAGCCTGCCTGGCACGATGTTTGTCGCCATGGTGGTGTACTGCGCGGCCACTGCCTGTTGGTTTTTTCCGGTCAGTCATTGTAAGGGGGGGAATTTAATTAGTGTGTGCACTAAAGGCCTATCTAAGTGTCAATAGGATGTATTGCCATAAGGGACACTGGGATGCACACAGAGGGAACGACACAAAAGGGAATTTTACCCATAATCCCTGTACTAATTAGCATGCCCCACCCCCTCATAACAGGGACAAAGATAAAAGCATAATCCGACATTCGGGCTACAGAACTTATTACATCTAGATTCGCTATCATGACAGCCAGACACCTACCTATGCAGATCTACCTGGATCTAGATATTCATCTACCCCTAATTTTCATAACAATATCTCAAAAGGTTGTGGACTAATTTGGAAGACATTGGTGGAGAGTTTGAGTATGTGACAAGGACGAAATTATTAAATATTAGTGAAGATTCAAATCCGGATCCAGATCAGATAACTCTTTACATGATTTTTCACCATTTAGTGATCAGCTAAAACCGATATATGTCACGATATAAGGCACGAGTGATAGGCACGATATCTCAAAAAGTTATGGATGGACTTGGACGAAATTTGGTGGGCAGGTTGGTTGGGTGACAAGGACTAATCAATTCCATTTTGGTGAGGATCGGAATCAGAATCCGAGAATGTTTAAATTTGAAGTGATTCATCCCCATTGACAGATACGGTCAAAAACGATTTGCAGCATGATGTTTCAAATAGTTTTGGATTATTTATGACAAAACTAGGTGGATGAGTTGGTAAGGTGACAAGAACAAGCCGATTAGATTTTGGTTCAGGCCGGATTTGGAGCCAGACCTATCAGTGGGATACAAAACAAACTGTTCAGCCTGACGGAGGAATGTGCTCTTCCGATTGCTGTTCTAGTTTTTCCTAATGTAAACTTTGTCAGTTGTCGGAAATGCCACACCTATCCAAACGGTTACAGATTTTGTCATGTGTACCAGCATCCAATGGCCTGCGCTTTGTGGACAAGTTGTGGACAAGTTGGTTAGGTGACAAGAACAAGGTGATGAGATTTTGTTTCAGGTCCGAATCCAGATCTGGCCCATCAGTGGGATACAAAACAAACTGTTCAGCCTGGCGCAGGTCTGCTCTCCACGGAGTGCTTTTGTCGTTCCGAATTTAGCCAACAGTGTCCTGTCCTGAAAGGTGGTTGCTGCTTTTCTAACCCTTGTATCAAGGATATTACCCTGCGCTCACCAAGCGAAAAGCAGGGTTAGGCATTTGTTTGCGTACGTGTGGCATACGTGCGTACGAGTCGCATGCATGCTTGTCTGCATTAAAAAAATTAATTATCTCGGCAACCGTTGGTCCGATTGGCACAAAATTTTACCATAGGAGCGCCTCCACCTGTAGATTTTTTTTATTCATAACTATGTCGTTATAGGTCACGTGGTACGGAAAAACGTTACACTTCTATATCTCCGAAGCCACTCAATGGAAAAAATTTAAACAATTCTCATTGTGAAGTACTCCCCATGGGGAATAATATATGTTAATGATGATGTCATTGGTGCCTTCATTATGACGTCATAACCTGACAAGTACAATGCTTGATCTGATCAGTATGAAAAAAAATTGATCTGCAACTGTTAGGGTGATGGACACGAAATTTTCACCATATGAGCGCTTCCACCTCGAGAATTTTTAAATGATAATTATGACGTCATATGTCAATCTTGTTTGATTATTATGAATTATGACATCATAGGCCACAGAGTAGCCAGACGGAAGCCAAACAGTTCAATCTTGGTTTCATCAGACCACAGAATCTTGTTTCTCACAGTCTCAGAGTCCTTTAGGTGCTTATTTGCAAACTCCAAGCGGGCTTTCATGTGTCTTTCACTGAGGAGAGGCTTCCGTCTGGCCACTCTGCCATAAAGCCCAGATCGGTGGAGTGTTGCAGTGATGGTTGTCCTTCTGGAAGTTTCTCCCATCTCCACACAGGATCTCTGGACGTAAGCCAGAGTGACCATCGGGTTCTTGGTCACCTCTCTTACCAAGGCCATTCTCCCCCGATTGCTCAGTTTAGCTGGGCGGCCAGCTTTAGGAAGAGTCCTGGTTGTTCCAAACTTCTTCCATTTAAGATATGGAGGCCACTGTGCTCTTGGGAACCTTCAATGCAGCAGAGATTTTTTTGTAGGCTTCCCCAGATCTGTGCCTCGACACAATCCTGTCTCTGTGCTCTGCAGGCAGTTCCTTCGACCTCATGGCTTGGTTTTTGCTCTGATATGCATTATCAGCTGTGAGACCTTATGTAGACAGGTGTGTGCCTTTCCAAATCATGTCCAATCAATTTAATTTACCAGAGGTGGACTCCAGTCAAGGTATAGAAACATCTCAAATATGATCATGAGAAATGGGAGGCACCTGAGCTAAATTTCAAGTGTCATAGCAAAGGGTATGAATACTTATGTCAATGTGATATTTCAGTTGTTTCTTTTTAATAAATTTGCAAAACTTTCTAAATTCCTGTTTTCTCTTTGTCATTATGGGGTATTGAGTGTCGATTGATGAGGGAAAAAATTAATTTAAACGATTTCAGCATGAGGCTGCAACATAACAAAATGTAAAAAAGTGAAGGGGTCTCAATACTTTCTGAATGCACTGTATAGCACAAACATACTTCTCTATGCCAAGAAAGGTGTCTGGTGTGAGTGTTGCTGATTGGCCAAGAACAGCCAAAGATGAAGCATGTGGTCTGTGCCGGTCCATCAAATCAAATGGTCGTGCTTTACCCTTGTGACTGAAAGCTGCTGAGAAGTCACCACCAATGAAGGTATGGTATGAGGGCAAGGCGGTGCACACGTTTGGGCCTACGATGTCTGGCTACATTGATCAACCACTGATTGTTCTTACCGTTGAGCCCCATATCCAGATAGACAGTCACCTGGTCAGTAAGAGTAATCAGCTCGTGGTACAGAAACAGTACTAAGATATCGGTATTGTTACGTGGTCCCCTCGGTGACTACCTGGTCTCGGTGACCCCCGGACCGTGAGAGGACCTTCGCCAGAAAGTAGTATTATATATATGCGCTTTCGCAACGCAATCCCTATGACTTCCACCCAAGAGAAACGGATGTGCAATGATATATTTCCAGGGTAAGGATATCATACGATTTCAATGATACAATCACGGATATTCCCCGAGCAATCAACAACAAACAACCATCAACAATTCCCAATCCACAATCAATTCTCTATATGATTAAGATGGCCATCTTATATATGTGTGTCCACTTCTGTACTCACGACCCCCTTTTGGTCTCTGCCCCTCACAATGTCTCTGGGCCCCTCCTGACCGAGATGCTGGTCGGCGTCGCCGCACTCGGGCGGTTGAACGAACCCCGGGTGGACGTGTTTCCACCGGGCAGGTATCGTACCAGGCACCGCGGCTGCAGCCCCTCGTGGCCACGCGAAGCGGGTACGGTAAAGCAAGCCAAAAGCCCCACGCCGCTTGCAAGGCGTGTTAGGCCCCAACGTGCGACCCGTACGCGTCTGTTTAGACGGTGCCGCGAACGGTGCCAGACGCGGGGTCGATGCACGGCCCCACGTCAACTTGACGTCTCCACCTGGTAGGTACACGTCCCGGTAACTCCTCTCGCCAGACGGGCTTCGGAACGCCGCTTTTCCACGCAGCGCAAGGTCGATCCCACCTTTCGTCAGAGCGGGGTGAGGAAGAAGAATACTCGTCCCTTTTCTTCCTCGTGTCTTTTTCTCTTCCGTTTCCGGTCACTTCCGTTTCCGGACACTTTTTCAGAAGGGCTCCTGACCCTCCAACCACAACAACCCTTAATCTACTACACACGGATAAGCAAAGACCTGAATGGTAATTCACATACATTCACATAAATATGTAACACTCCCCCCCTTCAAGAAAGAAAGTTTGAACCCAGTGAAAACTTTCTTTGCCGGCCAATTTGGAGAAACAAACCAGATAACTCAACCCCCCCACATTATCAGTTCCCCCCGGGCACCGTTATCACTTAACAATAAAGCAACCAAAATTTTACCACAACCCCTCCAGATTACTCACTCTGGACTAAGCACCAACAACGACATTGTCCCTGCCAAATCAAACTCCATCTCCTGACCCTCTGACTTTGACCGTCAGTTTCTTGTGAATGAAGGTTAAGGGGTTGATCAAAGATCCAAAGTTAAGCAACTCGATAGCACTTTTTCCGGGCGGCCAAGCCGAGTATTCACTACATGGATGCCTTTAGGAACGTGGAGTTCACGGTTAGTCCGTGCAGGAAAGTTCTCTACATGGGCGCCTTGAGGAACGTGGAGTTCACGGTTAGTCCGTACATGAAAGTTCACTACATGGACGCCTTTAGGAACGGCGTTCACGGTTAATCCGTGTAGGAATCTTGGCTCGGCGGCTCCGCCGCATTCAGTGCTTCAACTTCTCAGAACTTCCCTAATAATTATGGTGGGACCACTTGTCCCTGTAGTCCCATGAATAGCGGTCTCCTTCTCGGCCACTACTTTGCCAATCCTTCCTTCGGGAGCTGCCGTAACTCAGGGAGCCTCCATAATAATATTGATTGCGGCCACCACCAAAACTACCGCCCAGTTGTCCTCTCCTGTAGACCTCTCGACGCCTACGAAATGCCTTCCCTACTGTTATGGTCCGACCCTCCAAATCCTTGCCATTCCAATTCTTCTCTGCCTCTCTGGCGTCTTTTGTGCTGGCAAACGTGACAAAGCCGAACCCTCTTGACTGTTGCGTTTCCCAGTCTCTTACCAACCGCACTTCCACCAGCGGCCCATACCTGTTGAAGACAGAGGTCAGAACTTCTTCCTCTGTTTTGAAGTTCAATCCCCCTACAAATAACTTGGCACTTTTGTCGCCATCCCGAGCTGGTGTGGTGTTATTTTCCCTGCTGGGCTCTTTACCAACCCTCAGGTTACCATAAACTTGACCCCCGGCCAAATCATTCCCGATAACCACAGATACACCCTCTACAGGAAGCGTGGCTTGTAAACCGACGGTGACCGGTCCTGACACCAAATCGGACTCCAAATGGATGACATGAAGTGGAGCACTAACACCGCCCCCGATCCCCTGTAAACGAACACTATCCCCCGTTGCCGTCTCCTCGGACCATGGCAAAATGCCTTCAAGCATTAAAGATTGATGTGCCCCTGTGTCCCTCAATATCCTAACCGGTTTCCGGTTAGTCGAGGCTCCATCCCGTGACACAAACCCCTCTGAAATAAATGGTTGGTAACCCTTTTGATGGCGATTTCTCACAATGGCCATTGCATTTGGAGTCGTAATAGTCGGACTCCGCTCTGGGTCTTCCCTTTTCATGCGGTAACAACTGGACATCAAGTGTCCAGGTTTCTTGCAAAAAGCGCAAGTAGGCCCGGAGGAAAAACTCGTGGTCTGCCTCGGGCCCCCCGAACTATAAGTTTGTCTTGGGCCCGCATCCCTCTGATTTCGAACAGGTGGGGTATCATAGTTGTCCCCATAATCATCTCGAGGCCGCCGCCATGTAAGGTCGTTCTCCGCACCGGGTGTTCCATAACTCCCCTGCTGAAGTCTAGGCGAGGAGTTAGGTTTGTGGACCCCTATTCGGTGGGTTAAGGCATAATCATCTGCCATGGTGGCTGCGTCCCACAACTTTGGTACTTTCTTTTCCTGCAGGTACACTTTGATGTCCTCGTGGACACACTGCTGGAATTCCTCCACCAGGATCAAGTCCCGCAATGTTTCGAAGTCTTTCCCGACTCCTTTTGACTCACACCACCGATCAAACATGTTTTCTTTCACTCTGGCAAACTCCACATGGGTCTCACTCTCCCTCTTCCTGGCATTCCTGAATTTTTGCCTGTAAGCTTCCGGAACCAACTCATAGGCTTTGAGGATGTGCTTCTTCAGTACCTCATAATCTGCACATTGGTCCATTGGTAGCGCCGAATAAATTTCCTGAGCTTTCCCCACCAGCACACTTTGCACGAGTATGGTCCAGGCCTCCTCCGGCCAGTTTAATTGTCGAGCCACTTTCTCAAAGTGCGGAAAAAATTTCGCGACTTCCTTTTCACTGAACGGTAGAACCAGCCTCACATGTCTGCCCACATCCCAGGTTTTCTGGTTAGGTGTCGACCCCGTCAGCAAGGGTGGTGCCTCTCCCCGTTCTCTCATTAACTCCAGCTCCTTGAATTTAATTTCCTGCCGAAGCTCCATGTCACGTTCCTTTAATTCCCTTTCTGCTTTTCTCTCCTCTGCTTCGAGTTCCCTTGCAGCTCTCCTCTCCTCTGCTTGTTTCTCTTCTCTCCTCTCTTCTGCTTTCCTTTCCTCTTCTGATCTTTCCTTTTCTGCTTTCCTTTCTTCTTCTGCTCTTTCCTTTTCTGCTTTCCTTTCTTCTTCTGCTCTTTCCTTTTCTGCTTTCCTTTCTTCTTCTTCTGCTCTTTCCTTTTCTGCTTTCCTTTCTTCTTCTTTGATCCGTTCCTGGCTCCGTAATTGCAACTCCAGTTTCCGGAGCTCAACGTCTTCTGGTTCTTCGGGTAGCCACTCCCAGGCTAACTCGTCCCATGTTCCTAATCCCACCATAGATTGTATCACCGTGGCCTGCAACTCTGCCTTCCTCAAATTAGTTCGGACCTCCAAGTTAAAATGTTTGGCCAATTTCAAGAGGTCCGACTTTAGTAACGCTCGGAACTGTGCCTCACTCGGTGTTACCGCAAAGTTCTGTGCCACAAACGCCATGGTGACTATCGTTAACACCTGTTAACCTTCACCCAAGACTTTACCCCAATTTCCCCAAAAATTTACCAATTAATACTTAATTAATAAATTTTAATTAATAAAAATATTATTTTATTATTTTATACAAATACACTTTTAGATCCCGGACGAGCCCCCAATTCTGTTACGTGGTCCCCTCGGTGACTACCTGGTCTCGGTGACCCCCGGACCGTGAGAGGACCTTCGCCAGAAAGTAGTATTATATATATGCGCTTTCGCAACGCAATCCCTATGACTTCCACCCAAGAGAAACGGATGTGCAATGATATATTTCCAGGGTAAGGATATCATACGATTTCAATGATACAATCACGGATATTCCCCGAGCAATCAACAACAAACAACCATCAACAATTCCCAATCCACAATCAATTCCCTATATGATTAAGATGGCCATCTTATATATGTGTGTCCACTTCTGTACTCACGACCCCCTTTTGGTCTCTGCCCCTCACAATGTCTCTGGGCCCCTCCTGACCGAGATGCTGGTCGGCGTCGCCGCACTCGGGCGGTTGAACGAACCCCGGGTGGACGTGTTTCCACCGGGCAGGTATCGTACCAGGCACCGCGGCTGCAGCCCCTCGTGGCCACGCGAAGCGGGTACGGTAAAGCAAGCCAAAAGCCCCACGCCGCTTGCAAGGCGTGTTAGGCCCCAACGTGCGACCCGTACGCGTCTGTTTAGACGGTGCCGCGAACGGTGCCAGACGCGGGGTCGATGCACGGCCCCACGTCAACTTGACGTCTCCACCGGGTAGGTACACGTCCCGGTAACTCCTCTCGCCAGACGGGCTTCGGAACGCCGCTTTTCCACGCAGCGCAAGGTCGATCCCACCTTTCGTCGGAGCGGGGCGAGGAAGAAGAATACTCGTCCCTTTTCTTCCTCGTGTCTTTTTCTCTTCCGTTTCCGGTCACTTCCATTTCCGGACACTTTTTCAGAAGGGCTCCTGACCCTCCAACCACAACAACCCTTAATCTACTACACACGGATAAGCAAAGACCTGAATGGTAATTCACATACATTCACATAAATATGTAACAGTATCATCAGCTTTCTTTCAGGTTTCCTGCTCCTGATGAAGAATACGAAGTCTACAAAAGCCACTTGAGGTCGGACATCAACTGGTATATGGATCAGATTCTTCTCTACCTTTTTGCCGAGAACTGTTTTGTTGGTTGAGCAAATCGCTCCATTAATGTGCGCCATTGACAGAGGTGCTGGTGACAGGGGATATGATACTATGGCCTCGACACTTATGAACGTCTGCATTGCTAAATAAATAAGTCGTCAAATAAATCTCGCGTGAAGCGTAATTCCAACACGTTGAGATATCTGGTGGTTAATGTCACAGTGATCCCATTAACTGCAGAATTCTTGACCTTGTGTCTTCTGATAGGTTCTTTGAAACAATCAGGTCCGGCTTCACATTCGGTGATGAATTTATTTTTCAACTTGTTCTCAGTTTTATACAGATTGTTGAGATCTTCAGCAACTTCAGAGGAATCAGTGCACCCAGTCGACAGGCAGTACAGTTTGTCATCTCTGTGTATGTCACTGTACGGGTTGCAGGTTTCCTCTCTCTGCTTTGCAAGTGCTTCCCCATCTGCATTGTCATGTTCTTCACGATATGGTTGAAGTTCCTTGAATATTTCTTCCTCCGATGACAGTCCAGCCATCTCAAGAAGGCATGTAACAACAGCGCTTCTTGCTGATCGTGTCACTGACCACCTCTTCTGTGACTGACCACATTGGGTGCATGCGGATATTCCAGTCTGTCGAGAAGCAGCATCATGGTTAATGGTTTGCTTGCGTGATGTCTCCGGCAGTGCGAATAAATGTTTTGGATGTTCCTTGTACTGATAGTGCACCATCTTCAAAGTAGGCTTTTATCCCTGGGTGTATCTTCTCCATATTTAGAAGATCGAGATAGTATTTTACCATCCATCGCTTGTAGTTTGGTCTGTCTGCAGCCCACAAGACTGGTAAGATCTTCTTCAGTGCATACACATAGAGGTCAACGCCATTAGTATGCGATACACATTCGAGTACCATATCGTGACTGAGCATATCCATGTAACTGATCCAGTATTTGGCTGTCTTTCCACGATTCGCCTCTCATATGTTATCCCGATACTTGTCCCACTGTGTGAAGACCAGTTTAAGGCCTGGATCAGCGAGTAATGCTGTGAGAGACTTGGGTGAAGCTTTCTTGCTGAAGACTTTTAGTGCTGAAAGCACACGGTCTGGAAGATCCGCATTTTCCTTGATAAACTGGTTGAGAAGCAGCTTTTCCAGGGCGCTCATAATAATTGGGTGCAGACGGACACAGCGATTGTAATGCTTTCCATTCAGGAAGTCTTGCAGTGAGCCAGAGCTAAGCAATTCTGCATCACATAGCAGATCAGGCATTCCAGATGAGTTTATTATATATCTCAGTCCAGCAAAATATGACTATTCCATTTAAATGTCCCAAAGCAGATGAAAAGGTTGTCAAACTTAGGTGACCCTTGGTCTTGAATACGCATAGCTATTTTAGCTATTGCTAGATCATAATGAACTGCCATGTACTTCTCACCACACTCATCTGCCACTTTCTGAACATTGAGTAGAGTTTGTTGAACTACATTTAGCCTGGTAGGGGGTAACTCAATATTTTTCCCATTTCTTGTAAAGGAAGTGTGCATCCTGTGTGTAGAGGGAATTCCACCCTCTCAACACGAGAGTTTTTGAATGTATGGAACATTAGAGATACCACAAAGAGTCTTTCCTTTTTGAAAGTACAAGATTATCTGCCTCAACTACAGTGTACTAGGCATATTTGAATTTTCCTGCCAGAGGTCTGCATTGACATGGCGATCTCTTTCTGGAGTAAAATATGAGTGACGTCGTCTCTTCGTTGAGACTTCCTCATTTTCCATATTGGCTAGCACAGCATCTTCCACTGGGACTTCCTCAGGTTCCATATTGGCTAGCACAGCACCTTCCACTGGGACTTCCTCAGGTTCCATATTGGCTAGCACAGCACCTTCCACTGGGACTTCCTCAGGTTCCATATTGGCTAGCACAGCACCTTCCACTGGGACATCCTCAGGTTCCATATTGGCTAGCACAGCACCTTCCACTGGGACTTCCTCAGGTTCCACATTGGCTAGCAAAGCACCTTCCACTGGGACATCCTCAGGTTCCAACAATGTGGCATACCTGTGGAGGCACGCCCAACTACCAACCCCGATCACATGGAATTCAACGCAACATGGCTGGAATATGGATGACAATGACAATCTACGTATTAAATGGTTTGATGGGCTGCAAATGCCAGATAACTTGAACCTGGACAACTTGGTTGAGGACAACTGAGGTCTGGCAAGTGAGGACAACCTGGACAACTGAGGTCGTGACCTCAGTTCAAGTTATGACTCAGATGAGGAGATTGATGATGAATGGTCGGATACAGACAACAGTGATGTGGATGAGTGTTATGATGTTTAAGTCGTAGTGATATGGGTTATATAAAAATGTACTGTACATACACGTTCAATGTGAATATAATAATTTCATTTTTATTTTGTCATTTGTCAAGTGCATTATTGACTAAATATGTGTTTGTAGCAAATATCATACCTGACTGCCATTACTCATATGTTTACAGACTGCATTGCATCGATACAAATTATTAACTGCATATGAAACCTTCATATCAAAAGAATCTATCATACTAAAATACACCATTTGGTGTCTGTCTGTCTGTCTGATGAATTTTTGACGCCAATACATTCCGTCGTTCATTATCCAATCTCAACCAAACTTGACAGGAGGACAAAGGGTTACACAATGAAGGTTGTAGCGCATTTATTTGCCCCCCTCCCCAAAGGGGTTTTCTCCCCCGAGCGGGTTTTCCCCGCCATTGCCGTCAATGAGGTTGCGTGTTGAGGTGTATATCAATGTTAAATTAGCTTTATTGTGGCGTTTTTCCAAAGAAGAGATTTATCACGGCGTTTTTCCAAAGACGCTTTTAATAACAAAATTAATGATAATCGCATATTGTTAATGTTATGACAAAACAGTATTAATACTAATAATGTCCCACTTCCCCACGGCGTTTTTCCTGCAGTGATAACGTGTATAAACAGCTTATAGTTATAATGGCGTTTCCGTGGGAGCAACGGATTCTACAGGAAGTAAAAAATATTATAAACCACAAACACGTATGCTTAGCTTTTTAAACAGTCGCTAATGCTCTTTATAACACTAAATGAAGAAATTTGGAGGAATCCCGACATCCGTGAAGTAAGGTTTACTTACAGAACGGAGCGAAGATCAACTGTACTCGAAATAACCCACAAATGTTGGGTTAATAACATGGCCCTTTCTACCACTACCATAGTATTTTTGGTAGCGAACATTTGAAACTTGCTCTTGCTGTTTAATACGAAACTGAAAGGGAGGAAGACCAGGGTGTGCTCATTTACCAAGCAGCTAGCTTGGGCTTGCCAAGCCAGCCGTTCCTTAACGGTTTTGAATGGAGTGCTTGCTCAAATGCTTAAACCACTTGGCGATCTCTTCACAAGAAACTTGGCAAATGAACACACACCCAATGTTCTTGAGACCCGACCATAAATCGACTGTAATCTATATACCCCAAAGAGGAATGACCCTTCTTGCCGCTCCCGTAGTGAGCGGGTGTACTAGTTGTGATAAGTAATTTTGCCAAATTTGACCGAATTACATGCACATTTCCACTTTAAGGTAAGTGTTTACTTGTGGGCCTGTAACTCACTCATTTTTGCAGATATAGACCTCATATACCACTCATTTTGTTTGTGAGGAAATAGCCCAGGTTTCTGAATCAATTACACTGAGTTTAGACTAGTATCTTGTATGTGTCACTCACTCAAACATGAAGGAAGTGACCCTGGTGAAAGTCGTTTTTCCCATTTTCGGAAAATGAAATCCATACAGTTTCAAAATTACGAGCTACGCATCCAATTTGGTTTCACAAGTGGATGGTGGTACCACTACAGTAACTCAATTCCTAATATTGTAAGATTTGAATGATGTATATGGTCAGGAGAGCATACAATGTGATGTTGAACTTCTCAAAACCCAGCACCACTGTAATTAACACATATTTGGGCCTGATACATTAATCCATAACGGGCACCCTTTAATAACAAATGGTCATTTCGTGCAAAAAACGACCGCTGGCTCCTGGTTTATAATACCTCTTTGTGAATGATACAGTTGTTTGTTGTGCATTTATATAAGCCAGAGATCCTTGTTTCTTTGTTGTGGGGCTGTGGGTGCTTTGCTTTTACTAAAAGGACCCCGAGTGTCCGACCACGTCAAAATGATGTTAGTGGAGGTTGAGGAAATGTGGTGCTGAGTGTTTCTGACTGGGGGGCGGAGGGGAGAGAGAGGAAGGGCCTTATTCAAAATACATGGCAATTGGTATGGGGTGGGGAAGTAGGTTGTTACCAGTGGGTCACGGTTAGTTGCAGGTTTGGGTTTGTAAGTCAGAAGGTCTGGTCTAGGTATGCGTTTTGCTTGGTTTATCGCTTCTTTCACAGAGTGAGAGGCATAGTGTCTTGCAAGGAAATGTCTTTCTAGTTGGGAGAGAGAAGTTTCTTCTGCCATTTTTGTTGAGCAGATGCGTCTTCCTCTGATTGCTCGACTGTACTGTATCGACGACTGTACGTATGTATGGTATGTTTACAATAAATTGTATGTTTAGGGTCAGATGAAGATAGGAGAAGGTAAGAGTGAGTGTTTCTTGGTTTGGTGTATAGTTCTGTTTTGAGTCTGTTGTTTTGAAGTGTGAGTGATGTGTCTAGAAAGTGAAGCATGGACTTTGAGCTGTCGAATGTAAACTTGATGGTCGGATGAATCAAATTTAATTCATTTTGGAACTGTATGAGATTATGGGGGGATTTTGACGAGATAAACTCGATGTCATCAATATAACGTACCCAGGATGCCGTGATGAGGTTGTGCATAGATTTTAGCCTCTATCATTCCCATGAAGATGTTGGTGTATGATGGTGCAACAGGGGTGCCCATAGTGGTACCCTGAGTTTGAATGTAATGTCGTCCGTTTACATTTATTTATTTTTTTGTATACAAAATCGAGGCTCGTGTAAGAGCTAACACATTCAACACAAAAACAAGAACGGACACATAAAACATGTAATAAAGGGAGTGGGAGACAAGAGGGGGAGAGGGAGAGAGAGGAAAGCACACAAGTAGAGAACAGGAACGTCGGTAGATCAGTGGAAGGGAGAGGGCGGGGGTGGGAGGGAGGGTACACGGTATTATTAATATGGTTTTTTGGAGGTGTTTAAGACATTAAAACAAAGGTAAGAGGTTCGGGAGAAGTATGGGTGAAAAAAAAAAAAGAGGCAAACAGCGAAAGAACAAATGTGAATAAACAAAAGATCGACGAGGAAAATTTGAAATTATTCAATTTGAGCGTCAGTTCCAATGGGCGCATAAGGTAGGTGGTATTGGGACTTGGAGTGTATCCAGTGCTTTGCGGCATGCAGACAGGCCTTCTGAATGTGGAATAGTAGCGTATGGGGATGTAACATCTGCCGTGACTAAAATATTTCGGGAGTCAAAAGGCGAGTATGTTTCGTTCAATCCTCGGACGTGAGTCAGAAAACTGGTTGTGCCCTTGAGATATGAGGGGAGATTCAGTACGAGACGAAATACATAACAGTCAACAAATTTTCACATCAAAACAGTTGGACATGCGCAGCCAGACACAATTGGCCTACCTGTATTGTTTACCTTGTGTCTTTTAGGAAGAAAATAAAGATAAGGACAAGGAGGGTATTTTGGAACAAAGTGAGATTTGATGGCTTCATCTACCTGAATAGAATCTACGATCGTTTTAACCTCTGAGATGTGGAAGGGTGGGGCCGGATGGGAGCTCTTTGTAGGTATCACTATGTAGTTGGAGATTACCTTCTGCAATTTAATCGGAAGTCGACATAATGACAACGGTAGAACCTTCATCTGCTGGCTTTATTACTAAGTCTTTATTATGTCGGATATTGTAGAGTGCTCTTTGTTCTGCCTTTGTAAAATTGTCCTTGTGTCTTGAATAATTGTATTTTTGTGCTGCATTTTCAATTTCATTGTTCAGTTGTTCCATACAGACGTGCAAAAAGGGATTGTCAACACGTGGTGTCCAGGTGCTTTTTGGTTTCGGTAAGGTGAGTTGTGGTGTATTAGGTGTATGTAAACTATCGGTGTATGTAATTGATTGTATGTGTGTCTGTTGGTGTTGTCTGTTGTGGGGCTGATGGTGCTGGGTGTACTTTAGCAAAGTATACTTTTAATGTCATTTGCCTACAGAAATCCTTTATATCTTCTTTCAATTGTAATTGGTCTATTTGTGGATTGATTGGGCAAAATTTTGGACCCTTGGACTGTAATTAAATTACCTGTAAAAATTAACCTTTAATTTTAGACCCAAGGCTGTCCTTGCCTAAATGTGAGGTGAACAAACTGCTTCCTGCTTGTGAATAATTGCAACGTTTGTTGCAATATTGCAACAACTTGTGTGTTGTTAAACACGGAACACTTTGGATTTTGATTAAGAAAAAAGGAGTTTGTATATCATAAATCCAAACATGCTAACAACGCAAAATTTCTCGAAAAGACATTCCATACATTCCAAGAAAAAAAGTATTTATGGTGGAGTATCAAGGTATTTCTCAACATGCTAGAGTGTATAAAATAATGACATACCAGACTTGGGTGTGAATCCATCACCCTGAAGTTGGAGGTTGCAGACATCACTGAACCCGATTCCACAGAAACCAGGAACGTTTTCCAGCTGCACATTTTGGAATCCATCAAATTTTTTACAAAAACTGGAAAGTTCCCGAATAACATTCTCCAAGTTTACGAACAGACCTCCCAACAGAGAAGATCCTGCAAACTGGACAACTTGTGGCTTCAAGAAAGAATTCATAAATTTACAGAGGTCAGCATACATTGCAAATTGAAATTTCTCTTTGGCGAGAGAGAGGAGCTCGGTTCGCAATGCATCTGACTCTGTACAAACTCGAATAACCTTCTGATGCTCAATTCCAAGCTTATCGATCACTGCTTGGGCTGTTTCTGCTCTCAGGCCTTGTGATTGGAGCCATTCCAAGAAGCTCTCCATTTCACCCATGACCTGCCAGGGACACAATATTCATGTTAAACAAGGAAAGGTTACACATGTTACTTTCTTTACAACGTTTTCCTTATTATTTTACCCAATCAATGTGGGGTTTTGCATCTAGTTTGTTCTTCATGTGGGGGCTGGCAGTATGGCCTTGAGGTACACACATTCACCTCTGAGCTGTCTAGTTTGGGTTTGTTTGAATCCCAGCGCAGCTATAAACTGTCATCCTGGTGTTTCACAGATAGGGCAAGGTGAGTGTGCTGTCCTTCGGATGGACTTGAAGCTGGCCATCCATCTGTCAGCATTAGATGGTACCTGGTGGGCGTTAAAGATTCCATGGCATCTTAATCGAAGAGTAAGTGGGCTATCACTGGCACGCTGGCCAAATTTCTTCTCTCACCTAAAGGGGGCACTACATCAGCGGCACAGCCACACTCCGAGCAATGATGCAAACAGCAGCCACTGCAAACATAATGAAAGAACCACTTCTGCCACCCACCCCATGTCATCCGCCCCCTCTACCATCACCACTCCTCCTACTCCTCTTCCTCCTCTACATCCTGCCCTACCCCTTCACCCCTCCTACTTGCACCCTCATTATTGTGTTTCATTAATAAGCATATAATCAATGTCCAGAGCCAAAAATGGACAGAGGATAAAATTTCAATGCATCGCCAGCAACGCCATGGGTGAACAAAACAAAGAGAAAACAAGCAGAAAACAAGTACAGATCCATTCAAAGTACACCGTCCCCATGGCAAATAATTAAATATCCCCCAGCGCGGCATTTCACCAGAAACATAAACTAAATTATTCCTCAAGGCATTCAATATCCTTCTGCTATCCATTTCTGTAGGCTACACTAATTGATCCACTTCAATGCAACGAGAACGTCACTTTGTTTACGGCTTTCCGTTTCTGGGTTCTTCTTCGTTTTCTGTACATTCTTTAGTTTTAGTAAATGCGACACTCCCCCTAGTTCACGCATTAGCGTTACGTGCTAGTATGTTCGCAAACAACCGTGCGGACGTCTGCGAGCGACACCCGTGCATGTTAGCTCGCAGACGCACAAGCATAACTCCGGCTTAATGCCACCAATCCGCTGCTGCACCACCCAGGGCCGGCCCGAAATGAAATGACGCTTCAGGAAAGATTAATCTTCGTCCCCCCTCTACGTTTGTTTAACTTTTGAACACCCCCTTAGGCAGTGGTGAGGGTGGAGGGGGTGCATGCGGTGATGAGGGGTAGCGAACCCAAACAGGATATCTCAAGATGTTATGGATTGATTTGGATGAAACTTGGTGGACAGGTTGTGTGTGACCAAGACAAATAGATTCGATTTTGGTGAAGATCTGAAAATGGATTCAGATAGGAGAATTATTTAATTTTTAAGTGATTTTTCACCATTGAGAGATAGGGTGAAAAGCAACATTTTTTTTTTTTTTTGTATAAAAGATCGAGGCTCTTGTAAGAGCTAACATTAATCACAAAAAGACAAACTGACACATACAACATATAATAAAGGGAGCGGGAGACAATATGGGGAGAGAGAGGGAAGCACAGAAGTACAACATTTGAGAGCAGGAACTTCGGGAGATCTGTGGGAGAGCGAGGGCTTGGGGGGAAGAGGCACGGGAAGGGGGCGGGGTGGGTGAGGTATAAAACACATTGACATTGCTAGGACTTCCAGGAAAGAAGTCGGTATTTCAAAAAAAAAGTGGATCTGGGGTGAATTAACAGGGGTAGAAGAGATCAAGGTTTTGGATGGGGGAAGATAAGAGATGGTGGTGAACAGCTGTTTCAAAGACCTGGAGGGAGGAGTGGGATTGAAGAGAGTGAGGGAGTTTGTTCCAGAGGCAGGAGAAAAGAGGAACGAAAGAGTGAAGGTGAGCAGAAAGTCTTGATTTTGGCAATTTCACCAGAAGAGGGTTGCTGGCAGATATTGTGCGACCTGTAGGAGTATTTGGGGGACAGAGCACAGATAGAGCTGGGGGAGCAAGGCCGAATAGGAGTCGGTAGAAGACAGAAAGACCACCTACCTGCCTGTGGTGAGTGAGTGAAAGGCCCTCGGAGTTAACTCATCGCAGGAGATTCCAATGATTCTGAAAGCTTTGGTTTCAACAGCGTGAAGCCGAGCTCGGTGTGAGGCAGGAGCACTGGCCCAGAGGGGAGAACAGTATTCCATTGAGCTGTGGATGAAAGTCTTGTATGTGGTGAGGAGCTCAGGTGTGCCAAGGAAGGACTTCGCACGACGGAGGATGCCCAGTCGGTGACTGGCTTTGGAGGCCACCTTGGAAATGTGGTTTTCTCAGGAAAGATCATGGCAGATAGTGAGAACCAAAAGCTTGAGTGACAGAACTTCTTGGAGAGGATTGTTCAGAAAGTAAATGGGAGGGTTGTCCAGTCGGTCTTTTCGGAGAGACATAGTGACATCGTTCCAATTGTTTGACCAGTCTGTGATTTTGTCCAGGTCTGCAGAGAGTGAGGAGGCTGCAGACTGTCGATCTGAGGGATAAGGAATGGAGCGGCAGAGAGTGGAGTCATCAGCAAAGAGATAGAGAGGATTTTCCAGAGAGTCAGAGAGATCATTGATGAAGACCAGAAAAAGCACAGGGCCCAGAACACTGCCTTGGGGGAACTCCAGCCTGAACAGGAAGGGGGAGATGAGAGAAACCCATTCAGGGCCACACTTGACTACGACGAGAGAGGAAGTCCGCAAGCCATGCGTGGAGATTTCCATGGATACCATAGGAGGAGAGTTTGGTGAGCAGAGCGGGGTGCCAGACTGCATCGAAGGCACGTGATATGTCAAGGGAGACAGCTCTAATTTCCTGTTTGACATTGAGGACCTCCATCCATTGTTGAGACAGCAGAAGCAGCATGTCCAGAGTAGAGTGAAAATTAATGTCCTTATTAATAAAAAAATTTAAGTTACAGATTAGGATGAAATGGTGGTGGTTTATGTATTCCATTAGCGAATTGATTGATTATTGAATTTTTTATGGTTATTCTTTATTTATTTTCATTATTAATCATTTATTTATTTTCTTTCTCATCTGGGCAATATCTCAGGCACCTTTTGAGCTCGTAAGCTAATATTTGGACACGACAGTGACCAAGTGATGTGACTATAAAGGTTTTTTGGGGATTTATTGATTAATCAATTAATCGATTAATTATTTATTGATTAAGAGATTAATTATTTAATTTTTCCGATTAATGACTTATTTAATTAATTTTCGAAAAGTTACAGCTTCGGATAGCACTGGTGGTTTCGGTATGCTATAAGTATTAGCCAATTGATTAAGAAAATATTTTATGATCATTATTTATTGATTTTAATTAAGTAATTAATCAATCAATTATTGTACACCTCTCCCTCCCAATACAGTCTCTATGAGCTGCACGGCGGTATTGCCAGGGCACCCCCCCCCCTCTTCCCCCCCCCCCCCGCGCTGGAGGATATTTAATTATTTGGCATGTGGGTGGTGTACTTTGAATGTATCTGTATTTGTTATTTATTTATTTTCTTTATTAATTATTTATTTATTTTCTTTCTCATCTGGGCAATATCTCAGGCACTTTTTGAGCTAGGAAGCTAATATTTGGACATGACAGTGACCAAGTGATGTGGCTATAAAGGATATTTTTGATTGTTTGATTAATCAATTAATCGATTAATTAATTATTTATTAATCAATAAATTATTTGATTTTTTCGATTAATGAATTATTTAATTAATTTTCAAAAAGTTACAGCTTCAGATGAAGCACTGGTGGTTTCGGTATGCTAAGTATTAGCCAATTGATTAAGAAAATATTTTATGATCATTATTTATTGCTTTTAATAATGCAATTAATCAATCAATTACTGTACACCTCTCCCTCCCAATACAGTCTCTATGAGCTGCACGGCGGTATTGCCAGGGAACCCCCCCCCCCCCCCCACGCTGGAGGATATTTAATTATTTGGCATGGGGACGGTGTACTTTGAATGTATCTGTACTTGTTTAATGATTCTGCTTGCCGGATTTAATGAATCTGAGAGTGGTGTTCATGTAGCACAGGCATGATGGACCAAATCCGAATGGCCTCATGCACCAAATTTCCTTGAGAATTGCACACTGCTCCTTTCCTATTCAATCTCCAGGTGCTACATGACGTCATCGCGGCGAGCCGAAGAGGGCCCGGCGATGATGCGCGGCGTGCCGAAAGTACTCAGTTTTCGCCCCATTTCTTTGTTTGTTTGTCCGGGCGATATCTCTGCCATCCTTTGAGCTCGGAAGCTGAAACTTGGATGAGGAGACGGTGAGGTCTAATAATAATAATAATAATAATTCATTTATTTTGTATAGCGCTTTTCCAGAAGCCCAAAGGCGCTTTGACAGAGTGGAAAACATAATGCATAACAATACATGAAAACAACAATTGCAAAAAGACAAGAATCAATAGGGAAATATTTAAAGCAAAAGGAGGGAGAAGGAGAAGTGATAGTCAGGGGTTAAATGCTGTGGGTTGAATGTTGAATGCAGTGTTGAACAGGTGGGTCTTTAGTGATGTTTTGAATGTGGTGAGTGAGGAGGAGTCTCTGATAGTGTGAGGTAGCGGCAGGGACAGCGCGGCAGGGACAGCGCGGCAGGGACAGCGCGGCAGGGACAGCACCTTATCCTCGGCGCAGCAGGGAATTCCAGAATCAAATATCCTTGTGGAATTCAATATCACCAAGTATGGAATGTCAATCAGGAATGTCACATTTTAAACCCACAGCATATTTTTGAGATTTTTGGATTATGAATCAGGTTTTCCACCTACATTTTGGTTGTGAACGCAAAATATCCACCAGAACAGGTAAAGTAGGTAATTGTACATCGTGCTCTCATTTAAAGGTGACATTGGTCACTGGATATACAAGTTGATTATAATAAAATGTATCTGGAATTTTTGCAGTTAAAAGGAAGAATGAGGTTTAACGATCATTTTGGGAAGTTTAGTGATGACGTGATATTAAATAATTTAATGAATACAACAAAAGGAGCGAAAAACACCATCAAATGAACAATCAAATACCTCAACAAACATTCAATAAAAACTCGTTTAACTTACCTTCATTCCCGTCATCAACGAACAGAAGATGTTTTTATCTTTTAATGAACGTTTTTACAGATCTTTCTCATTATTGATAATAAAATGAGAATCTCCGAAGAAACCTCTTTACTTGAGATCGGAGCCGACATGATCACGTGGCCTTCGTTACAGTTACAATATGACGAGGTTCACAAGATCACCCGGAAATTATTCTACATCCTTCCTCTTAGCGCACATGCTTCTTCTTCTTCCTCATTGTCAAAAACACTTTTATTGTCTGTGGTGTCTCAACTCATTCTACTTATGGTTCATTGCATTGGACGAAAATGATTTTGATTTTTTTGCTTTGCTTTGCGAAGACGTCACGATCGTAGTTTACGGCTCATTGGCCAATGGGTGTGATGTGAACGATTGAAGCCACAGATCGGCCATTTTACCACTCCCATTCACGGTCCACGAGAGTAATGTCCTTTCGTTGAGTTGTTTGCTTGTGCTCGCGAAGCGAAAAGCAGGGTTCGCGATCAGGTCCATACCTACGTACGAGTCTGCATTTTGAAAATTCATTTTCTCAGCAACCGTTGGTCCGACTGTCACTAAACTTTACCAGAGGATTCGGGAGCGCCTCCACCTGCCGAATATTTTTTATTCATAATTGTGGCGTCATAGGTCACATGGTACGGACGCCATCTTGGAGAACGTTGCACCTCCATATCTCAGAAATGCTCAGTGAAAAAATTTAAACATGATTCATTGTCAAGCACTCCCCAAGGGGAATATATGTTCATGATGATGTCATCCATGCCTTCATTATGACGTCATAATTCGACAAGTACAACACTTTTTATTTTCTTTTTTTTTTATACAAGATCGAGGCTCGTGAAAGCTAACATTAATCACACAGAAAGACAAACTGACACATAAAACATATAACATGGGGAGCGGTAGACAAGATGGGGCGAGAGGGGGAGGAACACAAACACAACATCTGAGAGCAGGGACATCGAGAGATCTGTGGGAGGGAGAGGGCTTTGGGGGGGGGGGGAGGCATGGGAAGGGGGGAGGTGGGAGAGGTATAAAACATATGGACACTGCCGGGACTTCCAGGAAAGAAGTTGGAATTTCAAACAAGGTGGATCTGGGGTGAATTAGTGGGGGTAGAAAAGATCAAGGTTTTGGATGGGGAAAGATAAGAGATGGTGGTGAACAGCTGTTTTAAAGACCTGGAGGGAGGTGTGGGATTGAAGGGAGTGTGGGAGTTTGTTCCAGAGGCGGGAGAAAAGAGGAATGAAAGAGTGAAGGTGAGCAGAGAGCCGAGATTTCGGCAGTTCAACCATCAGAGGGTTGCTGGCAGATCTTGTGCGACCTGTAGGAATATTTGGGGGACAGAGCACAGAGAGAGCTGGGGGTGCAAGGCCGGAGCGGAGTCGGTAGAAGACAGAAAGACCACCAACCTGCCTGCGGTGAGTGAGTGAAAGGCCCTCAGAGATAGCTTCATCACGGGAGATTCCAATGATTCTGAAAGCTTTGGTTTCAATAGCGTGAAGCCGAGCTAGGTGTGAGGCAGGAGCACCAGCCCATAGGGGAGAACAGTATTCCATTGAGCTGCGGATGAAAGCCTTGTATGTGGTGAGGAGCTCACGTGTGCCGAGGAAGGACTTCGCACAACGGAGGATGCCCAGTCGGCGACTGCCTTTGGAGGTATCAGACTTGATCTGATAAGTATGAAAAAATAGTATGAAAAATAGTATGAAAAATAGTATGAAAAAAAATGTTCTCTGCAACTGTTAGTCCAATGGACACGATATTTTGACCATCGGAGCGCCTCCTCCTGTAGAATTTTGTAATGATAATTATGACGTCATAGGTCACGTGGTACAGGCGCATCTTGGAATAATCGAAAAACTTCGCACCTCTATATCTTCGAAAGCACTCCATGGAAAAAATTGAAGCATAATGTGTTGTCAAGTACTCCCCATGGGGTATAACATGTTAATGATGATGTCATCGTTGCCATTGTTATGATGTCATAATTCGACAAGTACAACGCTTCATCTGATCAGTATGAATTTTTTTTCGCTGCAACTATTGGTCTGATGGACACAAAATTTTCACCATATGAGCGCCTCCTCCTGTAGAATAGGTTAATGATAATTATGACATCATAGGTCACGTGGTACAGGCACCATTTTGGAAAATACCGAAATACGTTGCGCCTCTTTATCTGCGAAACTGCTCCATGGAAAAAAATAGAAATGTGACTTATTGTAAAGAACTCCGCATGCGAATAAGTATTGTTAACGATTACGTCATTGGTGCCTTCATTATCACGTCATAATTTGACAGCGAACATGCTTCGTCTGATCATTTTGAAATTTATTGAGCATGATCTATGCAACAATTACGTTAGTTAATATAAATTTATGATGTCATCACTCACATGGTATGGCAGCCATATTGGATCCCAGAAAAAAAACCCTTATAAAATAGAAGAGTGGGCTTGCACCAAGTTGACTGCGCATGGTAAGTATTCTATGAATACCATCTAGTTCTTCAATCATCGACTGACACGAAGGTTGGAGTTACACTCAACCCCTTTGATTGACCGAGTAGTGAACGAGGGAACATCACAACCCTTCCCAGCATGTTCTGTTGGAGTTCCACTCGCCTCTCACAATGTCCCGTCACATTTTTGGCCTACAGGACACATTTTTACTCTGATCTTCACGAAAACCTCACCACCTGAGAGAGCACAGTCGAGGTAGTTATAAGCTGGTAGCATATTGTGTTTGAAGTCAAACGTTCAAAGGTCAAGGTCACATAAATTGGACATTCTTAACCGCCGGTACGTGGAGAAATGCTAGGAAAAAATAATTAAATAAATAAATGAAAAATCACTCAGAGGTTCACTTGGCAAAATAGAACAAAGTAGAATGGCACTCGGTAGATCATCCTTTTGTCCTCAAAAATCATTGTGAATTCAGTGACCTGATATGTAAAACCTCTTCAAATTTTAAGTTAATCGGCTGAAAATTGATAGAATCTACAATTGAAGACCTAATGCAGCTCCAAGGTTGAGTTACTGGATCCCTATATTTTGCTCCCATTTTCATCAGATCCCTAATTTCACGATTACTAATGATATTCAAATACCCAGAAACTTCGTGTCCACAAGGACCATACAAAAAGGGGAAGATGAACATGCACAGTCAGTCTTCAAAATGTCCTTTACCATACACATCTAAACAAAAACTTTAATTTTTTTTACTATAATTGAATAAAGATTGTCTTATGGTCAGTGAAGGTGAAATAAACTTTCAATGAGGTTCGCTCCCTAACTTTATCTGGTCATAAACTCTCTACAGTAGTATCTCTAATAAGCCCCCCCTCCCTCCCCCAAAGACCAGCTTAGACCCCGATTTTTTAAATGCCGTGAACAAGCTTTGGTACATCATGGATGATCAAGGTTGTGGTCAAGTCTCATCGAAATAGTGTGCATAGTTTCAGAAGAAAAAGGCAAATTCCTATTTGGGGGGGGGGGGGGGGGGTCAAACCTGGATCCACTTTGATCCCCGGTAGACCCCCTTATACCCCGATTTGTTTTAATGCCCTGAACAAACTTTAGTCAGAACACAACAAATATCATTTGTGCCAAATTTGGTCGCAATCCCATAAGCGGTTTCGGAGAAAAGGCTTAAAGTGTTTACAGACTGACTGACTGACTGACTGACTGACGGACTGACGACGCGTCATCGCATAAGCTCCCCTGAATTTCGTTCTCGGTGAGCTAAAAATAGAGTGAAGTCGAAGGTTTAATCTACCTGTTTGCGAGAAAATTCACAAATTAAGAACTCGTGAATCAGATCAACTTTAGGATGAGACTTCTTTGTAAGAACCCTGCTACAAAAAGCTTCAATCAAAAATGAACACATGTCATACGAACACGATAAACTCCAGAGAATATTAGCTAAGACTTGTTTGGAACATGACCTCAGCAGAACATAAACATAGGGGCAATACACTTGGCGCTCACCTGGTAAAATAAACAGTACACTGCACTGACTAAAAGTATTTTAAACTAATTTCACTGGTTGCTTGAAGACAGGGCAGCATGGAGAATCATACTAACTGTTACGGATTCGTCACTTCCGTTGTTGTGGTTTTCATCCACTGTAAACATTTTTGATTCCATGTACTATTATTGTTGTCGTTTAAGGGAGATAGAGGTTACTATTTTCAAAAGGTAAAAAAGTCAATGTTTTAAATGAAACCGGAACCGGACGACGACAAAGAGGAAGAGGAGGAGAAAAAGGCGGAGCGAGTGAGTCGGGGAAGAAACCTAGCTGCTTCGAGATCTGGAGCAAACGTTGACGAACGGAGGTCACTAGCGAACTTGGGGTTTCCTGGGAAAGGGATTCTTGCGACAGAGTTGTTATCGATGTGACAGATCAACCTGCGTGTCAGGTTTTGGCGGTTGATTCCGAGGAGAATTATCATCGTGCTGTTACGCCACGAGAACGGGCCGTCGGCCATTTTGACTCACGCAGGACTTGCGCTTCGCTCAAGGTTTCATCTCGCTTCAACCATTTTCACCGCATTCAGACGTTAATCTGGTGTGTGTGTGCAACGTGGTTTTTGAAGGTTAATTTGCGGTTCGCCGACTGTGAGCCGTGGAATGTCCATACCCGAGGGTGTGATTTCCCAGTCGCCTGGAGGGCGCCTTTGGATTTCCCAGTCGCCTGGAGGGCGCCTTTGCGCAGCTTTGGCCGCGTGACTGTGACTGTCATCCGAATGGGATTCTGGTCTCGATTGGACATCGTTCTGACGATCGCTGGAGCGGATCGACTTGGGCTTGATGCCGGAATAGAGACATTGGGGAATATTCTTCTTTTCGCTCACTTGGAGCACAGTGAGTTATAGTGTATGAACCTGATGGTACCATCATAGGAAATATATATTGGTTGTACAATTGATTACTATTGTTTTTGGTGTTGTTATTCTTGTGTGACCTTAATACAATATTTGTTTGTTGGTAACAATTGGTGTGGTTTCACCATTGATATTTGACCCAGAATAACACATCTTTCTGCCGTGACTCCTCTCGGGGCTCGGAGGTACACCGTGACCGGGGGTTGGGGAGGAGCATGTAACACTCACATAATCATAAAACTTTAAGCAAACAAACAAAAAAATAACTATTTTGGGGGGCAATACCCCCACACTCCCAAAGGGGCAGATTTTTTTAAATGCCATGAACAAACTTTGGTACATTACTGGTGATGAAGGTTGGGGTAAAGTTTCATCGAAATAGTGTGTGTAGTTTCAGAGGAAAAAGCAAATTTCTATTTTAGGGGGTCAAACCTGGATCCACTTTGACCCCAGTAAACCCCCTTAGACGCCGACTTTTTAAAATGTCGCGAACAAACTTTAGTCACAACGCAACACATATCATTTGTGCTTAATTTGGTCACAATCCCATCAGCGGTTTTGGAGAAGAAGTTGCAAGTGTTTACGGACGGACAGACTGACTGACGGCGCGCCATCGCATAAAACTCCCCTGAACTTCGTTCCAGGTGAGCTAAAAACCATGAAAAGCCTTTCCTTCATAAAAACCTTTAAGTCTATCAATTATCTCTGAAATTTCCATTTTTGGAGCTATACAACCCCGACTATGACACCCATGACCTCTGGGTCTCCTTCTGATTAGATTAGCGAAATATTCGTTACCGAAAACATTACCTAGAGAAACTGACCCAGTACCTTGTACCCTATCATTAAGGCCCAAAGGATACCTTCAAACCAAACCGAGCCTCAAGGGTGGTGTACAGAAGCGTTTTATTTTAAATAACAATAAATACAAGGCGTAGGGAGGTGAAATTCGCTGCACATGATGTGCAACGCACACAGAGTAAAATGAGTGTTCATTTATGTCCGTAGGATGTCGAATAAATAAAGATATAAGGACACCTGACACTTTTACTAGTAATTATATAATTTGTTTTCCCTTCCAAGGAATTTCAATGAGATGGTCATAAAGCCCCTCAAGACTGTGCAATGGTTACCAACCTATGGTTGTTTGTAATGTATCCTTTTTAAATGGTGAGCATCAATACAAGGAAGCAGCAGGTACCATTTTTAAAGTCTTTGATATTTCACCGTCTTCCCAGACTCAGAGCGGACTCTAACCCTGACACCACCATCCAGCGAGTCTAGTTACTTGAGGATTTCTCCTATCTGGCGGCTCTTTTCCTTGTTTGGTCAATCGAATCTAACGTCACTGGTGACATGTTGGGTTACAGAATACAAATCAATTATTTGCTCAAAGTACGGTACCTCATGCATGGAATACAGGCCTGGGTCTTGTATTTTAAAGGTTTGAAAAAAACCTCGTTAATGACAGAACGTAGACATAGAACGTGCTTGTTGTATACCTGTAATTTTTTTGTCTTTGGACAAGCGTGCGTATGTTTGCTGTATGTTCTCAGTTTGTTCTCTGTATGTTCTCAACATGTTGTCTGTTCATCGTATGTTCTCTGCATGTTCAGCGGATGTTCTCTGCATGTTCAGCAGATGTTCTCTGCATGTTCAGCGGATGTTCTCTGTATGTTTGCTGCATGTTTGCTGCATATGTTGTCTGTATGCTCACTGCATATTTGCTGTATGTTTGGCTGTATGTTCTCTGTTTGCTGTATATTTGCTGTATGCTTTCTGTATGTTTGCTGCGTATTTTCTATATGTTTGTTGTGTTCTGCATCTGTTCACTGTTTGTTCTTTGTATGGTTCCTATATGTTTGCTGTATGTTCGCACAACCACGGTGTATGTGAATAAGCTTTTGAAGTTTGAACGATCATGTACTTTGGTCTTTGAGTTAAAGTACGTGTGTTGAGTTTTGTCCCAATATTTCAATTTTGTTTTCAGGTTGTTCATTATTCTTATTTACCATTCTATTTGTACAAAAAGGTCAAACAAAACAAAAACAACTACAGATAAACAGATCCCTGCAACAACAGACAAATCAGCCTGCTCCCAATCATCAGCAAAGTCATGGAATTCCATCATCGCTTCTGATATCAAATCCTTCCTCTTCTCCAAAGGCTTACTTCCGCAAAACAATGGCACAACGCACAGCAATGGCTTACTTGGTTATGACGAACTTCCCTGAAAATGTCTGCTGCTCTTCTTCTGCTCCAATCGGATCATCTGATCATGTCCTTGTTAAAGTGGACATCTCTCTGACCATTCTCAGGGAGCCTGCTCAGCATCGACGAGTCTGGCATTTTTCAGGCCAACTGGCACGGTCTTCAAGCAGCCATCAATCATCTGGACTGGTCTCCCATCTCTACCACCTCTGACATCAACTCATCCTGGGAATTCTTCCAAAGTAAATTGCTCTATCTCATGCACAGATTTATCCCATCTCGTCTTCAGTTGTCATACCCTTCCTCCCGTCCATGGTACGCGGAATCTTGTGGTGAGGCTGTTGCCCAGAAACAAATTGCCTTCGTCTCCTGGAAAGCAAATCCAACGGAAGGAAATCTCATTTCCTTTCACAAAGCCCGAAACAAGTGTGTGTCCACCCTCAGGAGAGCCAGGAAACAATATCTCTCCGTTCTCAAGACCGAACTCTCTTATCTGTCTCCCTCTTCCAAATCCTGGTGGCGTCTGGTCAAATCTGTTTCTGGTGTTTGTTTCCCCTCCATCCCCTCCCTTACCTCAAATGGCTACACAGCTGACTCCGCACGTGAAAAAGCTGAATGCCTCAACTCTGTGTTTGCCTCTAAATCTTGTGTCCCAAACCCATCCCTCTCTGTACCCACCATACCCAGTCGTACCCAGCTGCTCCTGGACTCCGTGTCCTTTCCTCCTGACAAGGTGGAAAAGTTTCTGTCAACCCTCGACTCTGATTCTGCAACTGGACCTGACGGCATCAGCCCACGGGTCCTAAAATCCTGTTCTTCCGCTCTTTCACTCCCTCTCTCTGTTCTCTTCACCCTCTCTTTTGCTCAAGGTCATCTGCCATCTGCTTGGAAATCAGCCAACATCACCGCTTTGCAAAAAAAGGTGCAAAAACAGATCCTAGCAACTACAGACCAATCAGCCTTCTCCCAATTATCAGCAAAGTCATGGAATCCATCATTGCTTCGGATATGAAATCTTTCCTCTTCTCCAATGGCTTGATCTCTGATCATCAATTTGGTTTCAGACCAGGTCACTCTACTCTGGACATGCTGCTTCTGCTGTCTCAACAATGGATGGAGGTCCTCAATGCCAAAGAGGAAATTACAGCTGTCTCCCTCGACATATCATGTGCCTTCGATACGGTCTGGCACCCCGCTCTGCTCACCAAACACTCCTCCTTTGGTATCCATGGAAATCTCCACGCATGGCTGGCGGACTTCCTCTCTAGTCGTCGTCAACGTGTGGCCCTGAATGGGTTTCTCTCATCTCCTCTTCCTGTTCAGGCTGGAGTTCCCCAAGGCAGTGTTCTGGGCCCTGTGCTTTTTCTGGTCTTCATCAATGATCTCTCTGACTCTCTTGAAAATCCTCTCTATCTCTTTGCTGATGACTCCACTCTCTGCCACTCCATTCCTAATCCCTCAGATCGGCAGTCTGCAGCCTCCTCACTTTCTGCAGACCTGGACAAAATCACAGACTGGGCAAACAAGTGGAATATGTCTTTCTATCCTGACAAATCTCACACTCTTACGATGTCTCTCCGAAAAGACCGACTGGACAACCCTCCCATCTACTTTCTGAATAATCCTCTCCAAGAAGTTCTGTCACTCAAGCTTTTGGGTCTCACTATCTGCCATGATCTTTCCTGGGAAAACCACATTTCCAAGCTGGCTTCCAAAGCCAGTCGCCGACTGGGCATCCTCCGTCGTACGAAGTCCTTCCTTGGCACACGTGAGCTCCTCACCACATACAAGGCTTTCATCCGCAGCTCAATGGAGTACTGCTCTCCCCTCTGGGCTGGTGCTCCTGCCTCACACCTAGCTCGTCTTCACGCTGTTGAAACCAAAGCGTTCAGAATCATTGGAATCTCCCGCGATGACGCTATCTCCGAGGGCCTTTCACTTAATCACCGCAGGCAGGTTGGTGGTCTTTCCGTCGCCTACCGACTCCTCTCCGGCCTTCCTCCCCCAGCTCTCTCTGGGCTCTGTCCCCCAAATATTCCTGCAGGTCGCACAAGATCTGCCTGCAACCCTCTTATGGTTAAACTGCCAAAATCAAGACTCTCTGCTCACCTTCTCTCCTTCATTCCTCTTTTCTCCCGCCTCTGGAACAAACTCCCTCACTCTCTTCAATCCCACTCCTCCCTCCAGGTCTTTAAAACGGCTGTTCACCACCATCTCTTATATTCCCCAATCCAAAACCTTGATCTTTTCTACCCCCGCTAATTTCACCCCAAATCCACTTTTTTGAGATGACTTTTGACTTCTTTCCTGGAAGTCCTTGGTGTCCTTGCGTTTTATACCTATCCTGCCTCCCCCCAGGCCCTCTCCCTCCAAAAACATCTCCCGATGTCCCTGCTCTCAAATGTTGTGTTTGTGTGCTTCCTCCCCTTCTCTCCTCATCTTGTCGACCGCTCGCCTTTTTATATACTTTGTTTGCTTGTTTGTTTGATTTCTTTGTTTGATAAATGTTAGCTCTTTCACGAGCCTCGACTCTGTACGCAAAAAAAAAAAAAAAAAAAAAAAAAAAATGGCTTCATCTCAGATCATCAATTTGGATTCAGACCAGGCCACTCCACTCTGGACATACTGCTTCTCCTGTCTCAACAAGGGATGGAGGTCCTCAATCCTCAACGGGAAATCAGAGCTGTCTCCCTTGACATATCATGTGCCTTCGATACGGACTGGCACCGCACCCTGCTCTCCAAACTCTCCTCTTATGGTATCCATGGAAATCTCCACGCATGGCTCACGGACTTCCTCTCCTGTCGAAGTCAACATGTGGCTCTAAATGGAATTCTCTCATCTCCCTTTCCTGTCCAGGCTGGAGTTCCTCAAGGCAGTATTCTGGGCCCTGTGCTTTTTCTGGTCTTCATCAATGATCTCTCTGACTCTGGAAAATCCTCTCTATCTCCTTGCTGATGACTCCACACTCTGCCACTGCATATCTCAACCCTCAGATCGGCAGGCAGCATCCTCGTCACTCTCTACAGACCTGGACAATATCACAAACTGGTCAAACAAGTGGAACATGTCTTTCAATCCTGACAAATCTCACACTCTTACTATGTCTCTCCGAAAAGACCATCTGGACAACCCTCCCATCTACTTTCTCAACAATCCTCTTGAAGAAGTTCTGTCACTCACGCTTTTGGGTCTCACTATCTGCCATGATCTGTCCTGGGAAACCACATTTCCAAGCTGGCCTCCAAAGCCATTCGCCGACTGGGCATCCTCCGTCGTGCGAAGTCCTTCCTTGACACGACTGAGCTTCTCATCACATACAAGGCTTTCATCCACAGCTCAATGGAATACTGCTCTCCCTTCTGGGCCGGTGCTCCTCCCTCACACCTAGCTCGACTTCACGCTGTAGAAACCAAAGCTTTCAGAATCATTGGAATCTCCCACGATGAAACTGATTCTGAGGGCCTTTTACTCTCTCACCGCAGGCAGGTAGGTGGTCTTTCTGTCTTCTACTGACTCCTCTCCGACCTTGCTCCCCCTGCTCTGTCTGTGCTCTGTCCACCAAATATTCCTACAGGTCACATAAGATCTGCCAGCAATCATCTTCTGGTGAAACTGCCAAAATCAAGACTCTCTGCTCACCTTCACTCTTTCATTCCTCTTCACTCCCGCCCCTGGAACAAACTCCCACGCTTTCTTCAATCCCACTCCTCCCTCCAGGTCTTTAAAACAGCTGTTCACCACCATCTCTTGTCTTCCCCCATCTAAAACCTTGATATTTTCTACCCCCGTTATACACCCCAAATCCACCTCTTTCAAATTCCATTTTCTTTCTTGAAAGTCCGAGGCGTGTCCAGCTTGTTTATCCCGTGTACCCCACCCCAGCGCTCTCCCTTTCACAGATCTACCGATGACCCTGTTTTCTACTGTTTTTGTGGTTCCCTCTCGTCTCCCGCTCCCTTTATTATATGTTTTATGTGTGTAACTGTTTGTTTTTATGTGTTTTATGTGTTAGCTCTTACACGAGCCTCGACTTTGTATATAAACAAGAACGAAAGTCTAACAGCGGCATAGCCGGGTTTGATACTTTTGTTGAAGAGGATAGTATGACGTGGGTGGGGATACCAGTTAGCAAATAATGTAAGTATTTTTTTGAAGTACTGTAAGTCTACAAACTGTCTGTCACCATGTAAATGAAGAGATTGCATTGAGACACTGGTTTATTCCATATGAGTCAAGTCAACAATGAACCAACCATACACTGCTTCAATCCAGTAACTTTGCAGTCACAACAAAGGGATTGCAGTGTCACGATTACATTTACTATGTTATTATTATTAACATTATTATTATTGTTACGAAGAAGATGTTACTGTATTAAGAAACCTGGTCTAATTTGCCCGAAGCGGCCTGAAAGTAAAGCATGAAGCCTGTGGCCTATATGTTCGGCCTGTACGGCATAGAAATCAGAATGACGGTGTGTGGAGTGAGCCGTCGTATGCCGTAATCACATCACCTCTGTCACGTGACTGAATCCTCTGCTCTGATTGGTGCACGTTTGAGGGGACATGCATACATGCATACATACAAACATATATTCATACATACATACATATGGAGAGACAAACACTGTTCTAGATGGACTTGCCCTATGGGCTAGGCGATAAAAAGGTGTTTTTATATAAATAAATAAAAAATAAAGAAAATGTATATGGAAGAAACAGTATGCGTAGCTTATATGGCCATGAATTTGGCCTTGTAACCAAGATACATCTCGGTGCTTTTTCTTTGTAGACGTCAATCGCAAGGACATAAGTAAATATGTCACAAATAATATATAGCACATGGGATTTGAACAGGGGTTTCCAGCATTAGTTCAGATGGGATTCTTGATGTTTTAAAACCTCAATTGAGAAACACATGTCGAACCAATACTCTCTCCTCTTTATGCTATTTTCCCATTAACTTGGAGTTTGTCGCTCACAGGGCATGTACTCTTGGCCAAAGTCTTACACGAACTGGTTGGCCAGGCATGACATACACAACTGGAGTTGATTTTGGCAAGAATTTTTAATTTGAACATCGTGTCGACAATAGAACTTGCCTACTCTTCATGAAATACACCGTGGCATCTTTTACATCTACGTATCAAGTAATTCTCACAGATGGGGCATGAGCTGAATGTCTGAGGGTAGCGGACTTGGTGATGCCCACCCACTGCGTGTCGAGCACCAATCTGACAGTTTATAGTCACTAGTCAGGCATAAAAAAACACATGTCCAAGTCTAAAGCTGTCAAAAGCTGGCTTGAACCCTAGTTGTTAACTGAAAAATGAGTTATTAATATGAAGTTATCGATGTAAGTACAACACATTCTAATCGCAGTTTGCAGCCAGTTATAGTTTAGGGTTACATGCAAATTATGCAATGCATCAAAAGTGGGAAAACGAGAAAGGGCAATTGAAAATAGAGAGGGTATCTGGTTTGGGGAGGAAGGAGAAAATATGTAAATAGAAAGTTGTGTAGGAGGATAAAAAAAACTTGGCTGCTGTGTTTAAGTAACTAGCAACGGTGCCCGCCCTATGGGCGGGGGCTTCAATTGGGAGGCCCAAATGAAAAGGTAAAATATCAGAAATTGAAAGCTTTTTTTTATTTTAAACGATTTATTTCAACATCCGTTAAATCATATCACACGCAAATCATCAAAATCTAAACAGTATCTTTGGAATTTCAATAAAAACCACATCACTGTTCATATCCGTAAATATTATTCCATCATGTTTCAAATCGTGATATCAACTGTGCGCTTTTCTTTAAGGAAAAAAAATGGAATGATTTTGTACCTCTTCTTCAGCTTAGAACTTCAGGATAGACGACATTGCTGATAAAAGTTCCTTTTCTCTCTTTGAAGTTATTGGCAAACATTTTTATATTGTCGCTGCTGCCAACGCGACTCATGGCGACATAAAGCTCTCCATTGCTGAAGAAATCTGTCTTTAGGTAGATGCCTACCTTTTCTAATGTCTGACCTTGAGCCTTGTTACTGGTCATTGCAAAGCAGACTCGGACAGGGAATTGTTTTCGCTGCATCTGGAAGGAGAACAGGTTTTCGGATGGAATGATTGGAATCCTCGGTTCCAAAATGAGGTATTCTGCACCCACCTGAATTGCTTAAATACATCAGGGTAGGTGATCTTCACTTCAGTGTTCTGGTTCAGCTTGAAGAATTCTGTGAGCTTTGTTTTCGGTGGACCACAGTTGACGATGTCATGCAGATCTTCTGGTTGGAACAGGATGAGTAGCTCATCTTCCAAGTGGATTTGAAGCTTTTGCACGGGAGGCTTCATCTGCTGGATAGGGAACTCGTACAGGCGCCAGTAAGCTGCAGAGGCACTGATTATCTCGCATCCACAAAGCACTGTATTTCGTCATTGGTGATATCTCCTTCTTCTCCGATGGCCAGCTTTATGGTAACACGGTCGCTGCCCTTAGTCACATACATCCATCACTACAGTCACGTGAAAAGGTAAGTACACCCCATTAAATGTTTTTAAAAATCTTTTTAACATATGTGGACATATCAATATTTGATCTTCATTTAAACAGTATCTATAGATAAAGGTGATCTAATTGAACAAAAAACAATGAAAAATTGACTTTGCAATAATTTATTCAACAAAAAATTAACAGATGCCATTTCCTTCTGTGGAAAAAGTAAGTACACCCTTGTCTCTAATAGGTGGTATTGCCCCCTTTGGCAGAAACAACCTCAAGTAGGCGTTTCTTATAACTGTCTACCAGTCTCTGACATCGACTGGGAGAAATTTTTGCCCACTCCTCCATGCAGAATTCTTTCAGCTGTGCGATGTTTGAGGAGTTTCTTGCATGCACAGCTCGTTTCAAATCCCCCCACAACATCTCGATGGGATTTAGATCCGGGCTTTGACTTGGCCATTCCAGAACCCTCCATTTCTTTCTTTTCAGCTATTCCTTGGTGGATTTACTGGTATGTTTAGGGTCATTGTCAGGTTGCAAGGTCCACCTTCGGTTGAGCTTCAACTTTCCGACAGATGGCCTCACATTTTCCTCAAGCACCCCCTGGTACAATGAAGAATTCATAGTGGATTCTATGATGGTGAGCTGCCCAGGCCCTGATGCAGCAAAGCTGCCCCAAACCATAATATTGTTGCGGTTTTGAGTTTTGTACAATAAAGGTTAAATTTCCCACTCATAGTTTAGTCGCACAACAACATGTAGCCTCGCGATAGTTCAGTTATTTCATAGTATGTGTGAGAATAGTCTTTTTCCTGTGTTAGTTTTGCGTTGAGTAGAATAATGAGAGTTAGGTCCTTTTCATGGTTTAATTGCCTTATGCTGCCTCCATTGCCTTATGCCTCTTACGCCTCTTTGTGCTGCCTTTGGCTTTTTGGCGCGAAGTAACACGAGGCAGGCCTGGCAGGTCGGGTCGGGACCGAATGAGGGCGGCGAAGAAGCTGACGGTAAGCGCAAGCCGCCAATCAGGGCTCAAGGGGAGTGGCTGCGGCAGGGCGTGACTGGCATGTTCGAGAGGGCTCAGGGGGTGTCCATATAACCCGTTGCGCAAAGCCCCCACGAGAAGCATAGAAGCAGTTCGGTAGCATTGAGTTACGAGCAGTTGAGTGCGGTGAGTTTGGTGAGTTATGAGCTATTGAAGAGGCGCGTATTTATGAGTTACGAGATCGGAGAGACGCGCATGAACCAGGTATAAGCGCTCGTATTAAAGTGACGCTCGGTTGAGCATGAGGCTGAGCCTCTATTGCATTGGGTTACGCGAGTGATAGCGCGCTGGTTACTAAACGCGGTGTGGAACCGCCCAGCCGTGCCGAGAGACGCGTACATTCCTTCCCGCCTTCCTGCCTCATCTGCTGCCTTTTGTTTGAGAGACGCGCTGCGAGGATCCTTTTCCACCGCCTGCTTGCCATCTTCGCGGGACGTGCTGGGACCGTGGAGAGCACGCCGGGCCGCCGTTCCTGGACGACCAAGGCAGCGCGTGGACACCATTCTGCCTGCAATTCCCCTGTGTGAGTGTGATCAGGCCCGAGTCTGGGCTTTTAAGTATAAGACTGATTAAGTTCTGCTCTGTGTCTGCTTTCTACCGACTTGTACATAAGTGTAAATAATAATTAAATTGTGTTATTCCTTTTATTCGACCGTCTCGTGTTTTCCATCATTGACTAAGCATGGTACGAATAGAACCGCTCGAATCGGGTTCCAATACTAGAAAACTGCACGGACGACGTGGTACGCAATCCGCTCGGTGTACTCAAATTACACGTGGCTCGTGCGAGTCTTGCTTCCCCGCTTCCGTGGCGGCGCAGGTATTTAGGTACGTGCGAGACTTGGTCCCGAAACCCTACCTTGCGTTTTCCCGGAAGGGGCGTTTCAAGTCTCGGTTACGCCGGCCCAGAAAGAACAAGGGGTTTAATCTCCCCTTGGTAAGGGTAGGAAGGGCGGCGGAAAACCGTAACAATATTTCCACCACCATGCTTTACAGTTGGTATCAGGTTCTTTTGGTCAAATGCTGTCTTTGGTTTTTGCCAAACACGTCTTCTGGTACTGTGGCCAAATAGCTCTACCTTTGACTCATCTGTCGAGAGCACATTGTTCCAGAAGTGCTGGTCTTTGCCTAGGTGTTCATTGGCAAACTTTAGTCTTACCCTGATGTTCTTTCTGGACAGCAAAGGTTTCCTCCTGGCACACCTCCCATGTAGATCAAATTTGTGCAGCCTCTTTCTATTGGTAGACTCGTGCACTTTGACATCAACAGTGGCAAGGGCTACCTGTAGGTCCCGTGATGACATTCTGGGGTTCTTAGAGACTTCTTTCAGCATCTGGCGGTCTGCTCTCGGGCTGAACTTGCTGGGGCGGCCTGGCCTGAACAAGTTGGCAGTTGTTTGGAATCTTCTCCACTTGTAGATGATCTTCCGGACAGTCGAATGATTGATTTCAAATTGTTTGGAGATCTCTTTAAATCACTTCCCAGACTCGTAGGCATCTATAACCTTCTTTCTGAAGGCCTCAGAGAGCTCTTTTGATCTAGACATGGTGACGCCGCACACTTCAACAAAAAAGAGCAAACCAAACTAAATGTCTGAGGTTTAAATAAGACAGTTTCCTCCAAGATCCTCTCTAACGATGTTCTAATCATTTGCACCTGAGCTGGTGCACCTGATTCTAATTTTAGGTGTTTGAAGTCGTGATAAATGTAGGGTGTACTTACTTTTTCCACATGCGAAATTTGCATTTATGTTTATTTAAATTATACAATGGACTACAAAATGTAAATGTTTCATGATATTTGTTATATTATATCACCTTTATCTATCAATATTGTTGAAATGAAGATCAAATAGCTGTATGTTGAAATATGTTGAAATAAATCAAAACTTTACATGGGGTGTACTTACTTTTTCGAGGGACTGTATATGTATTTGACACTGGATACTGAATTCACAACCTCGACGTTTTTGTGGGCGTTGTATTTCAAAGACAGCAGTGGGTTGAAGGGCACAATCCATTGGTTGTTGATCTCGACATCCTGTCCTCGCACCTTCTTCTTGTGTGTCTGACCACCTTGGGCTGGTGAATGGCGCCGATAGATTGGGTACGTAGAGTCCGTCACCATGGTATGCTATACAAAGCGTTTTGGGAAGTTTTTCTCGCATTCCCGTTGTGGAGACATGCATGGTGAACTTTGGTTTAGAGCACCGCATGGCCCATGGATGTTGTTGGGTGTGATTATATCATGTAGTTTTTGGTTGATATGAGGATCAGGAATCTCGGCTGACACGATGCGATCAATGTCCTTGGGCTCACGTGGCGCAGGCCAAGCCTTTGGTGCCAAACTTTGCGTTTAATTAATTAATTTATATTTATCATATTAAAAGTGAAAACCTTTTCGCTAAATGAAATGAAAACAAAACAAAAATAAGAAAAGAAAAAAACACACCCTGTTGGTCATATTTGCATAAGGTCTCATTTGGGGAAGTAGTATGCTCATTGGTCTGGTGCTTGACCAATGCCCTATTGGTTTGATTTGTTGTCATTACATCAAGATAAGCACGCACATAACGTACAGTTAGCATTAGCAAGTCAGACGGCGCTTGGCGCCAATATGTTTCAGAGAGAGCAAGCAACTATCAGACTGCACTTCAAACAGAAATGGATATAAGAAAATGGCTACACGGTGCTGCTTCTTCAAGGCCTCCTCCAACTCCACCAACGGAAAAGGGAGCAAATGCGCCCAGCACGGCCACCTCTGAAGAACAAGAGCCTCTTTCTGCGAGCAGCCATGATGCACCATGTAAGCGCTAGCTGTGGAAGACAATCCATCGTCATAGATGACCTAGGGACTGACCAGCCCAACCAAATCGTCTTACAACAGTACCCTGCCAGCATTTTCAGTGGTAGGAAGCGTTCATTTGTCTCCGCTTGGTATCACAACCGAGACTGGCTTGAATACAGTGTCAAGGCTGATGCAGCATTTTGTTTTTGTTGTCGGCTGTCTAGCGCCACTCGGAGGTCTCGGACACTGGATGCCTTTGTGAGTGTGGGCTTTCGTAACTGGAAAAATGCTGTGGAGAGAGATCGGGGATTTCATAAACACGAGTCTTCAAAGGAGCATATCTCTTGCTATACACTGTGGAAGGAGCGGGAGAGGCGTGTCAATACTGGAAAGGAGATTTCAACACTTGTCAACGCAGACCAACTACGAAAGAACAGGTATTATGTTTCCTCTCTCATCAATGTTGTCGGATTTTTGGTGGAAAACCAGTTGCCTTTACGAGGGAAGATAGAGGCTTTTGACAACATGTCGAAGGGGGGGAGTGGACTTTTCCTCTCCTTACTGGACTATACAATTAAAAAGGACCCTGAATTGGCTGATGTTGTGAAAACGATCCCTCGCAACGCCACGTACACCCGTCACGACATGCAAAATGAACTCATAAGTACACTCAGCAGTGTGGTGACAGAGGCTATATTGGAGGAAGTAGGCGACTCCTATTACACTTTGATAGTAGATGGAACCCGTGACTCCACCGGGTGTGAAAATATATCGATTGTCATTCCATTTGTAAATGAGTCATATGAGGTCACAGAGCGCCTGCTAACCATATCAACAGCTGGCAAAGGTGACGCACAGACATTAACAGACACTATTTTGGCAGAGCTAAATGAAGTTGGACTGGACACATCAAAGATTCTAAGCCAGGTATTTGATGGGGCTGCTCTGATGTCTGGGAAGAAATCATGTCATGGTGGCATCCAGAAGCTACTGCAAGAGAAACTAGGTCGTGAGATACCTTATGTACACTGTCTTAACCACCAGCTACACTTCGTGGTAGTACACGCAATGCCAGCAGAGACAGCTGTAGTGGACTTTTTTCATGTGTGTAATGCCCTCTACAAATTCTGCAAGAAGCCCACAATTGCTGTGCACTATAAGGGTGTGCATATTAAATGCCTTCCGGAACAGAGATAGACGGGACATCTTGCCACTGTGTCAGTCATTGTAAAATCCTTTAATGACAACATCTCTTTTGACTGAGATTGACTCTGTGCTGGCCTATGGCACAGAAATACGAATGGAGGCTTTGGGCCTGCTGCGCGAGATGACCGAGCCCAGTTTCTCATTAATTGCCAAGGTAGTGCATACAGTTCTTGCCCTGTTGGACCCACCAAACAAGCATCTACAGAGAGAGGACACTGACTTGATGACAGGTTTAAATATCGTGGCGAGTGCAACAGCTTGTGTATGGAAACTCCGTTGTGACGAGGAGTTTAATCAGGTGTGGGACATGGCCACGGCTGTCAGCGCATCACTGAGACCCACGATCCCCAAACGGAGACGCAAGCAAACACAAATATGGATGGGTATGTCGTTATGGGAACTGCAGGACACAAGGATGATGATGAAAAAACAGAACTTCAGAGACTGAACGACAACACTATTGATTCAGTGCTTGGAGAAATGGATCACAGATTCAGCGAGCGGAACTCACACTTGGCTAGTGCACTTGTTGCACTGAATCCAGAAAGTGATACATTTCTTGATGTAAAGGCTGTGAAGCATATTATGGACCTGTCACGGTCGCCTATAATTGAGGCAGATTACGAAGTTGCTAAACAGTTTTTCAGCTCACAAAAACAATCACAGCCAATCGAGGGGGATTGGACTACACAGCACATCCTCTCAGAGTATCACACACATCTGATCGGAATGCCCAGTGTACTGACTGCTTTCAAACATGCCTCAACATTTGGTGCCTCCACAGCAATGTGCGAGAATTCATTCTCCACTCTGAGAAACGTATTTTCGGACCACAGACACGCAATGCTCCACAAAAGAAAGGCCCAGTTGGTTCAGCTAGCGTTTGAGAGGGACTTAACCCGAAAATGCACAACTGAGTGGAAGGACACCATTCTTAGGAGGTTCAGCACCAACACTCGCCGCCTGCAACTCTTCTGAAGGTAAGCCATGCGTTTAATTCACTTTATGATGCCAGCCTTGGCTTTCATGCTTATCACGCAAAATGCTGATGGATTTTTGGGTCTGTCTGCATTTATTCGGTAAGAGTGGAGAAAAATAGTCGATTTCAAATGATGGTCCAATGACGTGCACAGTGCAGTGAGTGAAAGAGTGAAAGAGTGAAAGAGTGAGAGACAGAGACGTGGCTTGCACGTAGGCTATATTTTGTGCAGTGTGGGGGCACAGTGCAGTGTGTGTGTGTGTGAGAGTGAGAGTGAGAGTGAGAGTGAGAGAGAGAGAGAGAGAGAGAGAGAGAGAGAGAAGAGAGAGAGAGAGAGAGAGAGAGAGAGAGAGAGAGAGAGAGAGAGAGAGAGAAAGAGAGAAAAAAGACATGGCTTGTATGTAGGCCATATTTTGTGCAGTGTGGGTGCACAGTGCTGTGTGTGTGTGTGTGTGTGTGTGTGTGTGTGTGTGTGTGTGTGTGTGTGTGTGTGTGTGTGTGTGTGTGTGTGTGTAAGAGAGAGACTTTGCAGTATGTTTCTAAATTGGAACTGGGTTGGTGTGTTGGTTGTTGACGGCAAACTCTTATTATCAAGCATTTACAGTCACGTGAAAAAGTAAGTACACCCCATGTAAAGTTTTGACTTTTTCAACATATTTCAACATACAGCTATTTGATCTTCATTTCAACAATATTGATAGATAGACTGAGCTGGTGCACCTGATTCTAATTTTAGGTATTTGAAGTAGTAATAAATGTTTGGGTGTACTTACTTTTTCCACATGTGAAATTTGCATTTATGTTTATTTAAATTATACAATGGACTACAAAATATAAATGTTTCATGATATTTGTTATATTATATCACCTTTATCTATCAATATTGTTGAAATGAACATCAAATAGCTGTATGTTGAAATATGTTGAAAAAGGTAAAACTTTACATGGGGTGTACTTACTTTTTCACGTGACTGTACATCATAGATTGAGTTCTCGAACGGCAGTTAGTGCCCTCCCCCCGTGGTTACCCTCATGCCCCCCGATTAGATTTGTTCTGACGCCGAGTCTGGTTGCAGGTAAACGTCACAAACAGATCAGGTTTCCCAAGAGTCTAAGCTGAAGAAGAGGTACATCATTCCATTTTTTTTCCTAAAGAATTTTCCTAAAGAAAAGCGTACAGTTGATATCACGATTTGAAACACGATGGAATAATATTTACCGATATGAACAGTGATGTGGTTTTTTTATTGAAATTCTAAAAATACTGTTTAGATTTTGATGATTTGAGTGTGATATGATTTAACGGATGTTTATATAAATCGTTTCAATAATCATTTACGCCTCCCAATTGAAGCCCCGCTCTTAGGGCGGGTACCGTTGCCAGTGGGCGGGCGGGTACCGTTGCCAGTGGGCGGGCGGGTACCGTTGCCAGTGGGCGGGCGGGTACACGATCAATGGACTCCCCAACATTCGCTGTGTTCACGGTTTTAATTACACTGAGGTAATGTAAAACACGGATGATGCATTATGCCTATTTTACTGCAGGGGTTTCAGGAATACTCACAAAAAATCGTTACGATCGGTGTAGTCGCACATTTATGTGTGAAGATTGCACGCCGAATCTGTAACACGGAAGCGGCCGCTGCACCTGTTTCTCAGTCGCTTTGCACACGCTGCCATGTTACTTCGGAGCCACACATTTATAGAGGAAGAGTTCTTCAGGAGTCTATCTACTCTCTCCTGGTACGTAGAATAAACAGTATTTGTAGAATTTCAACAAAAGCCACATCACTGTTAATATCGGTAAATATTATTCCATTGTGTTTGGAAAAACTGGAAAATTGGAAAAACAATATAGCCTATTTTACTCCAAGGGGTCCCAGGAATACCCACCCATTGCGATCGGTTCAGCCGTTTTTGCGGTACCTTCGAACGGACAGACGGACATTTGGTGAATTATAGTAAGATGAGTAAATGTAGCCTTATGGAGGTAGTTCGTTCAAAGGAATACTGAAATTATATTTCCATGCAAGTGATAAAAGATGAAGGGTTGGACTAAATCTTGAGCTTTGCACTCTCGCCCTGTCTCAACCATCTAGCCTGGATTTGAATTGTGACCCAGCTATAAACCTCCATCCTGGTGTCTCATCGGCAGTTCCTTGGAAGCAGGTAAAACTGGCCGTCCTGTCTGTCGGCATTAGCAAGTGGACGTTAAAGATCCCATAATGTCTTTTCTAAAGAGTAGGCGAGTTATCGCCGGCACCTTGAACAAATGATAAATTCCTTCCCTAACCTACAGAAGGGCACTGCATCAGCGGCATACGAAATGAAATGAATGAACAAAAGGCAAACTCAGTTAGGATATTTATTTGAAACAACCATAACAAAATAAACTTAATTGTACTTTTGTGAATGGCACAATGCAACACACCACTGCACAGACTTTGCCCTACCGCAGTGAAGATACAACAGAAAACCACGGCTAGCTGTAGTGTAGCCAGACAAAAGACTGTTCTAGATCTGAAAAGACTCTATAATTGACCATATTTTTCTTTATAAGAACATAATGTGAAAATGTTTACTTCTGTTTTCAAAAGCAAAACGAACAGATAAGCTTTGATAGCAGACTGAATAAACTTCAGAGTAAAATGTTTGGTTCAACCATTGCCTCCACACACATCACAAAACAATCAAAAAACCTGAATCCAAAGAACGACCGTCACGCAATGTATAACATAGAGACTTATAAACACACCCTTTGGCTGTGCTCAAAATCTAATAGTCTTCTTCCTAACCCTGCTTGGAGGTTTGTGAATTGTGTGCCTTTTTAAAATAGACAGGACATTCTGAATGAAAATGGAATTCGAACATCAATGGTGGATGTTCTGGCACTCATGACCCACAAGTATACTTTGATGAGCAGTCTACACAAGTGAGTTGTGGTGTACCGCATCATTGACAACACCATGCCTTTTATGATGAAAATCCAGCCAAATTATTTGGAGGTAAAACATACAACAAAAAGGTTTGCCCCTCATAGATAGTCACACAAGCAACATGTAGCCTCATTTGTAGTGTAGTTACGTCTTAGTATATGTGAGAGTAGGCCCGTTCCAATGTTAATCCTGCGTTGTGTAAAGACAGGAGAATAGGTCCTACTCCGGCAAACCATCCTACCTTGGTAGGCGCAATCCATTTTGCTGCCCTTTGCTCGCTCACTAGTCGAGTTAACACGAGGTAGGCCTAAAAGGGTGGGGCCGGCGTTGAGGTCGGGGCGGAGTCGAGGCAGAGTGTCAGAGGCGATGACGGTTTTTTTTTTCTTTTTGTATACAGAGTCGAGGCTCGTGAAAGAGCTAACATTTATCAAACAAACAAATCAGACAAACAAGCAAACAAACTATATAAAATGGGGAGCGGTCGACAAGATGGGGAGAGAAGGGGAGGAAGCACACAAACACAACATTTGAGAGCAGGGACATCGGGAGATGTGTGGGAGGGAGAGGGCCTGGGGGGAGGCAGGATAGGTACAAAACGTAAGGCCACCAAGGACTTCCAGGAAAGAAGTCAAAAGTCACCTAAAAAGTGGATTTGGGGTGAAATTAGCGGGGGTAGAAAAGATCAAGGTTTTGGATTGGGGAAGATAAGAGATGGTGGTGAACAGCCGTTTTAAAGACCTGGAGGGAGGAGTGGGATTGAAGAGAGTGAGGGAGTTTGTTCCAGAGGCGGGAGAAAAGAGGAATGAAGGAGTGAAGGTGAGCAGAGAGTCTTGATTTTGGCAGTTTAACCATAAGAGGGTTGCAGGCTGATCTTGTGCGACCTGTAGGAATATTTGGGGGACAGAGCCCAGAGAGAGCTGGGCGAGCAAGGTCTTACCGTCGCGGGGGTGCAGGTCCCCGCGACGGTAAGAATGAGCCACCAATCAGGGCTCACAGCGTGTGGCTGCAGCACTGCGTCACAGAGCATGGTTGGAACATTCGATCGGGCTAAGAGGGTTGGCAATAAAACCGATGCGCAAAGCCCTCAACAGGACTTGCAGAGGGAAGGACTGGCAGAGGGGACGTGCGGCAAAGAGGACTTGAAGAGGATCTGCATCACTCGCACCGTATGAACTTGACTATCGCTGGAGATACGTGGGCGCAGCCAGGGCGTTTATAAACAACTTGCGCGGTTCAGCCAAGCGAGTGAACGAAGCTGCGTAACCGCCCTTTGCCATAAACGCCGTCCCTGCCGTTCGCCCCGATATATCACCCTTGCTTGAGAGACGCGCGGCGTGGCCTTGTCTTCGCCTACCTCCATCATCGCGGGACATGCTGTGACCGAGGAGAGCCGGACGGTGCCGTTCCTGGACGACCAAGCCGACGCGTTTGGCCTGAACATCATCCTGCACATCTGCAATCCCCGTGAGAGTGTGTCAGACGGGCCCGTTGTCTTTGGGATAATTAAGACTGTATAAGGATTTCTCTGTGTCTCTTCAACCTTGAGCTGTATATACGTGTAGTACTAATTAAACCAATCTGTTCTTTCTTCTTGATTCAATCGTCTTTGTGGTTTCATCATTGACTAAGCGTGGCACGAATAAGATCGCTTAAATCGGGGTCCATTAATTATAATTGCACGGATCACGTGTACGCAAACCGCTCGGCGTACTCCAACCTCACGTGGTTAGTGCGAGGCTTGTTTCCTCGCTTCCAGGGCAGCGCGAATACTTAGGTACGAGCGAGAATTTGGTCCCGAAACCCTCTTTGGCGCTGTCCGGAAGGGACGTTGCAAGTCTCGGTTCGTGCCAGGCCAGTAAAGACAAGGGGATTAATCCCCCCTTGATAAGGGGAGAAGGCCGGCGAGAGAACCGCAACATTTGGTGTCAGGAGTGGGATTTGGAACCTGGGACCAAAAAATTTCGACAAAATTTTGAACACCAATTTTACATATTGGCCGCAACATTTGGTGTCAGGAGTTTGGGATTGGACCCGAAGTGCGCTTAACGCACTCAAATTACGAGCGACCGAAATTTAGTTTTTAAGATCCAAAAATTAAATTCGTGCCATGGCTAGCCAAAGCGATCGAATGCCAGTGAGGGTAGAAAATGAAAAATTAACGACCCAGGAACGAGTGGGACAGTTGGTAGTAGTGGAAGCTGAAAAGGGTGCGGCAGTTGGAAAAGAAAATGGCGGCACCTCGCACGTGGCGACGAGGGCCGCGCCCGCTGCGCAAGTGAGTTTGGACATGCAATCATTCATAATGCAACTCTTAGCGATCGTGGGAGTGTCAAGACAGGAAATTAACAAACGTTGGATCGAATGGATAGGAATAGGAATGAGGCAGGGGAGGACATTGGGCGCAGGTCGAGCGATAAGGTCGCGGTGGTACGCGACGAGGTAACGCGGTGCTAGGAACGCGGGGAGAGCGAGGTGGAGCAGGGCGCGGCTACATGGACCGAGGGTGTAGAAATCACGACTCGGGGTGTAGAAAAGCCGACGGCCGTCAAATTGGATAAAGAAATGTCGGGAGCGCCGGGGAAGGTCGAATTGGAAGATGAAATTTTGGGTGCCGGCGGTCGTCGAGCTAGATGAAGAAAAAGAAATAATTCAAATTGAAGGAACAATTGGGGCCGAAGAGACGGCAGAAATAGAGGAAATAGCATCGAGGGAAAAAATGGAATCCGTGCAAAGTCTGTGTTTGCACCGTGATGTCGGGCTTGCTAACCCCAATGAAGGTTTGCAGGTGGTGCTGCCACGGAAGAAGGTCCTTAAGGTGAGCAGGAGTGTGTATGGCGGGAAAGGATTGTTGGCGCGCTTGGGATCGAGGCGTAGCCCGGGCGCTCGTGGAAGGTCCTTTGTGCGGTGTACGCGAGCGAGTGGCGCGCGTGTGAGAGAGAAGTGTGTGCCGGAGCGCGAATGTGAGTGGGAAGAGTGTGTTGGAGAAAAGTGTGAAACAGAGTATGCGATGGCCAAGAGTGAGAGCGAGTGCACACCGGAGCGTGTTGTAGAGAGTGTGCAGGAGTGCACACTAGAGCGTGTGATTGGGTGTGTACCGGGAGAGTGCACACCCGTGGACGTTACGGAGTACGTAACGGAGGGGTGTACGCGAGGGTGTGCGATGGCCGATTGTGTTACGGAGTGTGTAACAGGGAAGTGTGCGGTAAGGGAGTGTGTGAAGGAAAAGTGTGTGGTAAGGGAGTGTATGAGAGGCGCTGGAGCGCCGCGTTGTGCGAGTGAGGAACGGGTCGCGTGGGGTGAGAACGCGGCCCGAGCATCGACGCAGACTGGGGTAGCATTTAGCGCGACGTATAGCCGACGCGAGCCCTCATTGCATGGTGGTGCTTTGTGTGCTGTGGGGACCGGCGGGGATCGATGCCGCCGCGGTCTCGCAAGGAGCGCCGTGCACGATTCGTGCCGGCCCCTGCCCTGTATGGTCGGTGCCGTGCCTTGGCGGTAAAGGCGATCGGCACGGTTCGAGGGGAGGAAGGAGAGGTCGGGGCCACGCCCCCTGGCGGCTGCGGTGCTCCGACCGTGGGCGGTTTTGGCCATCGTGCATGGGACCGAAAGGCTCCACGCAGGGATGGCGCCTTGAACCTTGGCCCAAGCATGCCTCCTCCCCTGAATCAAAAATGCCGGACGGACCCAACCTACAGGCAACCAACCACCCGCATGCATCACTCGGCTTTTCGAAGCCGAGCTGTGAAGATGTATTTCCGCACCGAGAGGCTCGAGTGCAGTGGACGGATAGTGATAGTGTTGGGAAATGGTACCCGGCGTGGTGGAGTGGTGGTTTCGCCATTCCTCACATGTTGGGGCTCATGAGCATTAGATTAGGGGGATGGCAGTGACATGCTCATGGCGGTGCCAGCAATGGTTACCTCCATGGGGCACCGAAGCTAGCCAAGGGCGGGCTAGGTTAATTGATAGGGATTTAGTAAATGACAGTAGAGGACATGAGATTTAAGTTGGGACATTTGTACAGGTAGAGGGGACGTAGTTCGTTTAGGTGGATGTTAATGACGAGGGAAGCACTTAGTGTAAGGGAAGACGGGGAAGCACGAGTTTTAGGGGAAAAGCAGCAAGTTATATGATGCTGTGTGAATGAGAATCACTGTGTGTATTGAGCTTGAGCAAATGAGGAATTGGATGAGAATCACTGTGTGTATTGAGCTTGAGCAAATGAGGAATTGGTTGGGACTAACCAGAAGTGGTGTATTGAGGTCAAATGGAATTGTGTTTGAGGGGTGTGAATTGACCTGCATGGTGTGCAAGTGGGAAACAGGTGTGTGAGCACAAGAGGTGTGCAAGAGAGTTGGTGTGTGAGAGGAATAATTGGTGTGAAGTAAAAGGTGTGGAATGCATGGTGCGAAGGAGTGAATGGGGGGGGGGGGGGGGGGAGATGGACCCCTTCACGAATACCCGGGGTGGGTAGTTTAAAGTCAGGTAGAGGGCCTAGGTAAATTGTTTGGATATTGACACCTGTGGTGCGGGAAGTAGCAAGAAGTGATTGGTTGGGTGCATGAGTATGTGGAATGGCTGGGCGTGTGGGCTTTGTTGGTGCGTATGGTTATTGGGGCACTCTGCCACTGGTAGTCTGTCGGCCAGGTGAGGCCACAGGTAGGCTCTGAGAGCCAGTTAGAGTCGTGAGTAGTGTTCAACGGGGCCCAGGGATCCAGGAGAAGGACCCGGGTAGCCCAATGCTGAGGAGGGCATCAGGGGGTGAGAGAGCCAGGAGGGGCCTTCCCCAATTTAGGTAGTCGCAAGGAGCAAGGTAAGCTCGGGTGGCGACTTCAGTGGCAGAGGGGCACAGCTAGGTAGACCTGCTAGTGGAGCCACACGACCCAGCCCCGAAATTGTGCAAAGGCACAGTGTGAAAAGTTCGCGGACGTGCCGGGGACCGTGGAGAGCTGGACGAGGACCATCCTTGGACGCGCTGGGGAACACCTGCCCATCTGCAATACCCCGTGTGAGTGTGAGACGGGCCCGTTGTCTTTGGGATAATTAAGACTGTATAAGGATTTCTCTGTGTCTCTTCATCCTTGAGCTGTATATACGCGTAGTACTAATTAAACCAATCTGTTCTTTCTTCTTGATTCGATCGTCTTTGTGGTTTCATCATTGACTAAGCGTGGCACGAATAAGATCGCTTAAATCGGGGTCCATTAATTATAACTGCGCGGATCACCTGTACGCAAACCGCTCGGCGTACTCCAACCTCACGTGGTTTGTGCGAGGCTTGTTTCCTCGCTTCCAGGGCAGGGGCAGCGCAACTACTTAGGTACGAGCGAGAATTTGGTCCCGAAACCCTATTTTGCGCTGTCCGGAAGGGACGTTGCAAGTCTCGGTTCGCGCCAGGCCAGTAAAGACAAGGGGATTAATCCCCCCTTGATAAGGGGAGAAGGCCGGCGAGAGAACCGCAACAATATCATCACTGCTCATTTTTTTATATTATTGTATTTTAATATCATAACTATTCATTTTTTAATATTATTGCATTTTGATATCATAACTGCTCATTTTTTGATGTTATTGCATTTTGATATCATAACTGTTCATTTTTTGATATTATTGCATTTTGACATCATAACTGTTCATTTTTTGATATCATTGCATTTTGAGATCATAACTGTTCATTTTTTGATATAATTGTATTTTAATATCATAACTATTCATTTTTTGATTTTATTGCATTTTGATATCATAACTATTCATTTTTTGATTTTATTGCATTTTGATATCATAACTATTCATTTTTTGATTTTATTGCATTTTGATATCATAACTGTTCATTTTTTGATTTTATTGCATTTTGATATCATAACTATTCATTTTTTGATTTTATTGCATTTTGATATCATAACTGTTCATATTTTTTTTATATTATTGCATTTTGATGTCATAACTGCTCATTTTTAAAATATTATTGCATTTTGATATCATTACTGCTCATTTTTGGATATTATTGCATTTTGATATCATAACTGTTCATTTTTTTAATGTAATTGCATTTTGATATCATAAGTGCTCATTTTTTGATATTATTGCATTTTGATGTATCATAACTTCATTTTTTGATATTATTGCATTTTGATATTGTCACTGCTCATTTTTTGATATTATTGCATTTTGATATATCATAACTGTTCATTTTAAGATATTATTGCATTTTGATATCATAACTGTTCATTTTTTTTACATTATTGCATTTTGATATCATAACTGTTCATTTTTTGATATTATTGCATTTTGATATCATAACTGCTCATTTTTTGATATTATTGCATTTTGATATCATCAACAAACAACAACAACATGCATTTTAAAGGCCATTTTCCCTGCTAGAACGGGGGTTAGCCTTGCGGTCCCCATGACAATCTTCTCCATTTTGCCCTATTTTCTGCATCTCTCCTAGTTAATCCCCTTGCCCGCATTTCTTCTTCCACCATCTTCAGCCAAGTCTTTCTCGGTCTTCCCCGTCTTCTACTTCCTTCTACATTCATTTCCATCACTCTTCTCAACCAGTCACTTTCATCCTTCCTCAACACATGACCAAACCATCTCAACCTGTTCTTCTTCACGGCATCAATCACAGGCTCTATTCCCATCATCTTTCGCAATTCATCATTTGTCTTCCTCTCTCTCAACGATACTCCGCACATCCGTCGAACCATTCGCATTTCCACCCTTTCCAACCTTCGTTGCTGCTCTACGTTCATTACCCATGTCTCGCTCCCAAAAATCATAACACTTCTCACACATGCAGCATACACCTTTCCGTTCAGCTTCAACGACACTCCCCTCATCATCAGCACGCCACTCAGTTCCCGAAACTTCTTCCATGCACATCTCACTCGAGCAACCGTTGCCGAGTCTGATCCACCTTCTCCATTCAGCATGTCTCCGAGGTAGCAAAATGTTTTCACACCTTCCAGCTTCACGCCGTCTCCAAGATCCAACTCAACATTTCCTCCATCTGCAGCTCCCTCTGTGCACACCTTACATTTGAATGTAGCTGCCACACTGGTGAATGACCCTCTCAGACCACTACATTTTTGATGAACCCACTCAGCGCACATTGTACACTGAATGGAGTTCACTCCGACACCCTTCCGACACACAGCACAGGGCCACTTCCCAGTTCTTTCCACCTCACCACATGCTTTACCACTTGCCATCACCTTCATCTTTCCGATATTCACCTTCAGACCTTTTGTCACCATACATTCCTTCCACGTGTTCATCTTTTCCTTCAGTCCATCCATACTTTCCGCAATCAACACCAGATCATCTGCATACAACTCCCACGGTAAACCCTCCTTTGCGTTCTGAGCCAGCACCTCCATCACAGCTACAAATAGTAGTGGACTTAGTACCGACCCCTGATGCACTCCCACCTTCACCTCAAACTCACCACTGTTTCCGTCCTTCGTCCTTACAGCTGTGCGTGCTCTTTTGTACATTGCCATCACGACTCTGATCAACCATTCCTCCACTCCTAACTTCCTCAATGCCCATGTCAATACTTTGCGTGGAACCCGATCGAATGCTTTCTCCAGATCAACAAACCCAAGAAACAACTTCTTCCTCTTCTCCATGTACTTCTCCTGCAACTGCCTCACAATGAAAAGCGCGTCTGTCGTTCCTCTGCCTAGCATGAATCCAAACTGCATTTCATCGATCTTCACTTTCTTCCTTATCCTCCTCTCCAACACCCTTTCCAATACCTTCATTCCATGCTCCAATAACTTTATCGCTCGGTACGAGCCACACTCCAGGGGGTCACCTTTCCACTTGTATAGAGGGACGAGGGTACTCAGTTCCCAATCCACTGGAATGCGGCCTTCTTTCACCACCAGATTACAGATCTCTGTCATTCTCTTCACACCCCAACTTCCTGCTGCCTTCAACATATCTCACACAACTCCCGTCGGCCCTCCCGCTTTTCTACCCTTCATTGCTTTTATCGCTTCCTCAACTTCCTTCTCAGTTATCTTCTCTGCCGGTCCTAAAACTGGGTTACTCTCTATGTTGCCATCCCATTCATTCTCTGTATTCAACAGCATTTCCATATATCTTTTCCATCTTCCTTTAATTCCATCTGGGTCGACAACGATTTGTCCCACTTCATCCTTCAAGCAACTCACCCCCATCACATCACACCTCTCTTTCGCTATCTGCTTTGCAATCCTGAATACTGCTTTCTGACCCTTTTCCGAATCCAAGCATTCTCCGAACATTTTCCTACATGCCTCCTGCGCCTTTGCTACCTCTTTCTTTGCAGCCTTCCTGGCTGCCTTATAACTTTCATGCTCCGCTGTTTCTGCTCCCGTACCCTCTGCCTTCTGCCACTCCTTGAACTTCTTCCTCTTCTCGTCAATCCTCTTTCCAACTTCATCATCCCACCACCATGTTTCCGAGTGCCTCGGTGGTCCTTTTGTCCATCCACATACCTCACCAACGGCTCCCAACAGAATAGCTTTCATTGACATCCAACCACTTTCAAGCTCAACCTTGAAATTGCATTTGGCAATTTTGATATCATCACTGCTCATTTTTTGATATAATGCATTTTGATATCATCACTGCTCATTTTTTGATATTATTGCATTTTGATATCATAACTGTTCATTTTTTGATATTATTGCATTTTGATATCACAACTGCTCATTTTTTGATATTATTGCATTTTGATATCATAAATCCTCATTTTTTAATATTATTGCATTTTGATATCATCACTGCTCATTTTTTGATATCATTGCATTTTGATATCATCACTGCTCATTTTTTGTTGGTGTTGGGCTGGTGTTGGGCTAGCGGCTAGGGTGTCAGCTTAGGATCCGAGGATCCTGGGTTCGAATCCTGGTCGATCGCTGAATTAACGCAAGGGGGGTTGACTCAGCCTGTCATCCTTCCGAGGTCGGCTAATTGAGGACCAGTTCACTGGTAATTCCCTGTTTGTCGTTAAAGGCGGCAAAAAGGGTTGGCGTCAGGAAGGGCATCCGGCCGTAAAACATTGCTTCAAAAAGGGGACCGAAAAACAACAACAACCACGGTTCCCGAAAAAGGCCAACCCCCGCTTGCGGGGAAAAATGGCCTCTAAAGGTGGTATATATATATACTGCTCATTTTTTGATATTATTGCATTTTGATATCATAACTGCTCATTTTTTGATATTATTGCATTTTGATTTCATAAATGCTCATTTTTTTGATAGTATTGCATTTTGATATCATAGCTGCTCATTTTTTGATATAATGCATTTTGATATCATCACTGCTCATTTTTTGATATTATTGCATTTTGATATCAAAAATGCTCATTTTTTTATATTATTGCATTTTGATATCATAACTGCTCATGTCTTACTCAAAACGCTAAAAAATAATCTCCACTGGCTTTCCATTGAAAATAGAATCGTTTTTAAGATCCTTCCACTCAATTATTTTGGACGAAACAGGACGAAACAACATGAACCCGGCCTACATCATGGACCTGGTCACCACTTATTTACGAGCACACACCTCGAGATCTACAGCCCAATCCCTCCTCATTATCCCAAAAGTCTTGACTCATTTTGAAGTAGCTGCTCCAACTCCCTGGAATTCACTCCCTCTAAACATCCGCCAAGCAACCAGTCGACAAATTTTTGAAGCATTGCTCAAAACACAAACACGAGATTAAAATTCCATGTCACTATTCTAGTTTGCCTATTTGAAATAAAAGTTGGTTCGTGTGAATATTGTTCATTTTAATGGATTTTATTTGAAAGGTGTGTCGAGGATATAAATGTGCCATAAAACGATATAAATGCATTATTATCATGCCCCATAAAACTTAGCATTATTATTATTAACCCAATCATTGTTATTAACCCAACCCAACCTCCTTGGTTGGGTTGGGTTAATACATTATTAACCCAACCTCCTTGTCCAATTGGACAAGAAAGAGAAAGAGAAAGAGAAAGAGAAATAGAAAGAGAAAGAGAAAGAGAAAGAGAACAAATATGTACAATGATTGGGTTGCTTCAGGTTAATGAGTGAACATTGAAAGACTGCGCAGGGATGTCTCATCTCATGGGACTTGGGTTAGGGATAACTAACCTGGGTTAGGGATAACTGGTTAGGGATGGGTTAGGGATAACTAACATGGGTTAGGGATAACTTGAGATGGTGAAATGCCTGCTCAAAACTCAGGAGGGAAGATTAGGATTGGAGTTCCACTCATCCGTTGCCTTTTCACCTTGGATAAGCTCATCCAATGCTCAAGCGTAATGAATGTGGGGAGCATCTCGTTGCTTCACACAGATATTTAGAATGCCATCCACATCAGGGATTTTGAATCTCGGCATTTCTAGAAGGTGTTGTCTAATTTTCTGTTTGAGAATTATCATTCTGGGGGAAATATCCTCACGAGGTTGCTTCTTATTTTCCAAGTTTTGGATCCATTCCTCGTTGTTGTTGTTTTTTTTTCATTTTCTCTTTTCAGAATAAGTATCCTTCCACAAATTTTCTAGTTCATCTTTTTCTAGGGAGGAGTTTTGTGACATTCTGTTTCTGTTTCTTTAGTTCACAATACAATCTTGCCAGTAAATTTTTTAGCAGCTGGTCTTTTCTGTCATTTACTGTGTTTGAATTTTTTAATGCTCTCCTGTATGGATCCTCACAGCAATTTCAAATTGTCCTTTTGAGAGAAACCCTTATTACATCTGGAGCATTTCTAAGGACACTCTCCTGTATGGATTCTCATATGCCTGTTCAAATTGCCTTTTTTAGAGAAACTCTTATTACATCGAGAGCACTTGTGTGGGCGCTCTCCTGTATGGATCCTCATATGCTGGTTCAAATCACACTTTTGAAAGAAGCCTTTATCACAAACAGAGCATTTGTAAGGACGCTCTCCTGTATGGATCCTCATATGCCTGTTCAAATCACCCTTTTGAAAGAAACTCTTATTACATCTGGAGCATTTGTAAGGACGCTCTCCTGTATGGATCCTCACATGCAATTTCAAATTGTCCTTTCGAGGGAAACTCTCATTACATCTGGAACATTTGTAAGGACGCTTTCCTGTATGGATCCTCATATGCCTGTTCAAATCACACTTTTGAAAGAAACTCTTATTACATCTAGAGCACTTGTGCAGGCGCTCTCCATTATGGATCCTCATATGCTTGTTCAAATCACACTTTTGAAAGACACCCTTATTACATCTGGAGCATTTGTAAGGACGCTCTCCTGTATGGATCATCATATGCAATTTCAAAGTATCCTTTCGAGGGAAACTCTCATTACATCTGGAACATTTGTAAGGACGCTTTCCTGTATGGATCCTCATATGCCTGTTCAAATCACACTTTTGAAAGAAACCCTTATTACATCTGGAGCATTTGTGAGGACGCTCTCCTGTATGGATCCTCATATGCAATTTCAAATTGCCCTTTCGAGGGAAACTCTTATTACATATGGAGCATTTGTAAGGACGCTCTCCTGTATGGATCCTCATATGCCTGTTCAAATCGCACTTTTGAAAGAAACCCTTATTACATCTGGAGCATTTGTGAAGACGCTCTCCTGTATGGATCCTCATATGCAATTTCAAATTGCCCTTTCGAGGGAAACTCTTATTACATATGGAGCATTTGTAAGGACGCTCTCCTGTATGGATCCTCATATGCCTGTTCAAATCACACTTTTGAAAGAAGCCCTTATTACATCTGGAGCATGTATAAGGACACTGTCCTGTATGGATCCTCATATGCATGTTCAATGTAGCTTTTTTAGAGAAATCCTTATCACATATCGAGCACTTGTGCGGGCGCTCTCCAGTGTGGGAAGTCATGTGTATTTTGACGTTACTCGAAGAAGTAAAATATACACTGCAAATGTTACACTTAAAACGCATTTGGCTTTCGAGAACTGTTCTGTGTTTGTTTAATTCCGTATTAATCTTTGTGTTGCAAGGACCAGACATGCACTTCGATGTTAAAGGTCGTGAGACTTGTACTTGGGATTGTTTCTTCAAACAAGACAGCTTCACTGCCACACTGCACCTGGACCTTATTTGTCCAATTGGACTTCTTGATTGTTCTACAAAACAATGAAAAATAAGTCATTTTTCATTTTTTATCAAACTGAAAATGCAAAATATTTAAAGATTTCGAAAATTTTATATATTCTGAATTCAAAAGATTAAATATTCATTTTATAGGTTTCTGCTCACCAGTTGCAGAACAGTTAGGACTGGCATTTGTCACATGAACATATGAATCTTCCTTTCTAGAAGCATGTGTTGAAGCTTCTGAGACAAATGAATCATTGTGTCGTTTAGATTCCATATTTGCAGGATAAACATCACCTGTATACAATTCAGTGTCAGTCTTTTGCAGGACATGGAGTTTAAAACCTGCCAAATATAAACCATGTTAATAGGTCGTATGCAATGATGTCACTTCCTGTGCAAGAACAAGGCTCCGTAATGCTGCCACCATTACTGGAGAAGAACCGAGGTGTTTACAACGAGAAGTATGTATGAGCTGGTGTGTGTAGCAACCATTTCATCAATGGTAAGTCTTTCCCCATGTATTACACTCTGTATTACCGTAAACTGTTGTGTATAATCTGCACCGTTATTTTGTGACTTTTCCAGTTGACTTCCGGATTTTTCCAAGTGTCGGTCGAATCTGCTGTAGCCATTGCTACCTGATTATTGCCAAGTTTTCCAAACCGGATTTGTCATGTTTTTTTATGACATATCTTTACCTCTGCCACCAAAGGTGGGCGGAGGTTGTTTTCCCCCCTGTTTGCCTACCTTCATCTGTTTGTGAACAGAATATTGTCGTGCGAATACCCTCGGTTAAGACCGTGGGATCGCGGATAGCCTGAACGAGCTTTAACTCCGAGGCGACGATCAATTGCGGATTTGACTCTGCAAGCATGGGGGGAAGAAGGAAGAGGAAGAAGCGGCGAGCTCTTACCTCATGGCCCGCGCACGCCAGCGTCTTCAACTTGCAAATTAATAACTCAAACGAACATGGAGGTAAAATGTACGAAAATAAACAGGTTTATTACACGGAACCCGATACAAAGGAAACACGACGGAAGAAACTCATTCTAAATTGGGACGTCCCCACACAGATTTCAAATACGAGACAAAGGGAGAAAGAATAAAATAAATGTCGCGTCGTGTGTTTGTGAATGCGAGCTTATCTCCATCTGGCAGTGTCAGGGATCGTCTGGCTCGAGCGCGTCGTCCGACGCAGCTCCGGTTGGCGCAAACTGCCTGGTCTTTGGCACGGAGCGGCCCTTGGCGCGCCCGCTCGTCAGCGCTCCAACGCAAGCTTCGCTCATCATTCGCACACCAACACAAGGAAGAGAATCGACGGCGTTCCTTCTCTCCACCGTCTTTCGACCTGCTCGATCCTCCACCAGGTCCGAAGCAAGAGAAGGCCCAGCGCGAAGGGACAGTCAGGAGCAAGAGGCCAAGGGAAGAGAGAAACAAAATGCCGGCGAGCGAGTCGTTTTGTCACTCGCTGTGTGATGTCAGCCCTCCTCTCTCCCAACCAGTGCCTCGTTTCTTGGTGGTCTTTCGTGCCTTCTGACATCACCAGCGCTTGTCCTTCAATCAGCAACCTGCTTCTAAGTAGTGGTTTTGCGCCTTCCGCACTGATTGGCCAAGGTGTCAACGGTCGGTGGCCAATCAGTGTGCCACTCCTTTACCTTTCTTACCCCCCCAATCACGGGGAAGCTTTTTGTCCCTTCCCCGACCAATCACACGTTCTCCTGGGCGTGGCTCCCAGCCTGCCTGGCATGATGTTTGTTGCCATGGTGGTGTACTGCGCGGCCTCTGCCTGTTGGTTTTTTTCGGTCAGTCATTGTAAGGGGGGGAATTTAATTAGTGTGTGCACTAAAGGCCTATCTAAGTGTCAATAGGATGTATTGCCATAAGGGACACTGGGATGCTCACAGAGGGAACGACACAAAAGGGAATTTTACCCATAATCCCTGTACTAATTAGCATGCCCCGCCCCCTCGTAACAGGGACAAAGATAAAAGCTTAATCCGACATTCGGGCTACAGAACTTATTACATCTCGATTCGCTATCACGACAGCCAGACACCTACCGATGCAGATCTACCTGGATCTAGATATTCCTCTACCCCTAATTTTCATAACAATATCTCAAAAAGTTGTGGACTAGTTTGGAAGACATTGGTGGAGAGTTTGAGTCTGTGACAAGGACGAAATTATTAAATATTAGTGAAGATTCAAATCCGGATCCAGATCAGATAACTCTTTACATGATTTTTCACCATTTAGTGATCAGCTAAAACCGATATATGTCACGATATAAGGCACGAGTGATAGGCACGATATCTCAAAAAGTTATGGATGGACTTGGACGAAATTTGGTGGGCAGGTTGGTTGGGTGACAAGGACTAATCAATTCCATTTTGGTGAGGATCGGAATCAGAATCCGAGAATGTTTAAATTTGAAGTGATTCATCTCCATTGAGAGATACGGTCAAAAACGATTTGCAGCATGATGTTTCAAATAGTTTTGGATTAATTATGACAAAACTAGGTGGATGAGTTGGTAAGGTGACAAGAACAAGCCGATTAGATTTTGGTTCAGGCCGGATTTGGAGCCAGACCTATCAGTGGGATACAAAACAAACTGTTCAGCCTGACGGAGGAATGTGCTCTTCCGATTGCTGTTCTAGTTTTTCCTAATGTAAACTTTGTCAGTTGTCGGAAATGCCACACCTATCCAAACGGTTACAGATTTTGTCATGTGTACCAGCATCCAATGGCCTGCGCTTTGTGGACAAGTTGTGGACAAGTTGGTTAGGTGACAAGAACAAGGTGATGAGATTTTGTTTCAGGTCCGAATCCAGATCTGGCCCATCAGTGGGATACAAAACAAACTGTTCAGCCTGGCGCAGGTATGCTCTCCACGGAGTGCTTTTGTAGTTCCGAATTTAACCAACAGTGTCCTGTCCTGAAAGGTGGTTGCTGCTTTTCTAACCCTTGTATCAAGGATATTACCCTGCGCTCACGAAGCGAAAAGCAGGGTTCGGCATTTGTTTGCGTACGTGTGGCATACGTGCGTACGAGTCGCATGCATGCTTGTCTGCATTTTAAAAATTAATTCTCTCGGCAACCGTTGGTCCGATTGGCACCAAATTTTACCATAGGAGCGCCTCCACCTGTAGATTTTGTTTTATTCATAACTATGTCGTTATCGGTCACGTGGTATGGAAAAACGTTACACTTCTATATCTCCGAAGCCGCTCAATGGAAAAAATTTAAACAATTCTCATTGTGAAGTACTCCCCATGGGGAATAATATATGTAAATGATGATGTCATTGGTGCCTTCATTATGACGTCATAATCTGACAAGTACAATGCTTGATCTGATCAGTATGAAAAAAAATTGATGTGCAACTGTTAGGGTGATGGACACGAAATTTTCACCATCGGAGCGCTTCCACCTCTAGAATTTTTAAATGATAATTATGACGTCATATGTCAATCTTGTTTGATTATTATGAACTAGCAGAAGTACCCAGCATTGCCGGGCGGGGGAGGGGAGGGGAGGGGGAAGGGGAGGAGAGGAGAGGGGGGGGGAGGGGAGAAGAGGGGGGGGGAGGGGAGAAGAGGGGGGGGAGGGGAGAAGAGGGGGGAGGGGGAGGGGGGGAGGGGAGGACTGGGGGAGGGGGAGGACTGGGGGAGGGGGAGGGGGGAGGGGAGGACTGGGGGAGGGGGAGGACTGGGGGAGGGAGAGGGCGAGGGGGAGGGGGAGGGGGAGGGGGAGGGGCAGGGGGAGGGGGGAAGGGGTAGGGGGAGAGGGAGGGTGAAAAGGGAGGGGGAGGGGGAAAATGGAGGGGGAGGGGGAAAAGGGAGGGGGAGGGGGAAAAGGGAGGGGGAAAGGGGGGGAGGGGGAAAGGGAGGGTGAGGGGGAAGGGAGGGGGGAGGGGGAAGGGGGAGGGCCAGTCAACAATGACGTTGCAGTTCTCATGGTCGGAGAGCAGCACAACAATCGCGACATCGTCCTGCATCTTCGCAACAGCACGAAGCGGCTTTGGAGACTCACCGATCCTGTGACGCCCTCCAGTACCGGCGTTGCCGGGCGGGGGAAGGGAGACCCGTACATTGCACACATTACAACATTACACACACACAAACTGTGTTTTATGTTCAATGGTCTGGCGGTGGGGATGGAACATCACGTGATCGCTCTGAGCGAATCAGCGCGCTGCTCTGCCACCAGGTCAGATTCCGTGTATAATATTCCTCGCTGAAATGCGCTGAGGTAAATATGAATAAAAAATATGGATCTCGTCAAATATTTTTAGGTTGGCCATGTCCTTCCCAGGCTCAATGGCCATGTCCTGTGCCAAATATCAAGTACGTGAGCCTCTCCGTTTCAGAGTCTATCGGTAACATTACACACACACAAACTGTATTTTATGTTCAATGGTCTGGCGGCGGGAATGGAACATCACGTGATCGCTCTGAGCGAATCAGCGCGCTGCTCTGCCACCAGGTCAGATTTCCGTGTATAATATTCCTCGCTGAAATGCGCTGAGGTAAATATGAATAAAAAATATGGATCTCGTCAAATATTTTTAGGTTGGCCATGTCCTTCCCAGGCTCAATGGCCATGTCTGTGCCAAATATCAAGTACGTGAGCCTCTCCGTTTAGGAGTCTATCGGTAACATTACACACACACAAACTGTGTTTTATATATACTAGGGCGTGCCCGTACGTGGGTGCAAAAAAACATGCGTGCAAACAACAACAACAAAAAAAAACTTTGAAACCACGTGGCAGTAACGACCACAGAACCCCCCCCTCTATTTACATGAAATGGTTTGGTCCATTCGCAAAGCCAAAGCGAACGGCTTGCGAGTACGGTAGAACCCCCCCCCCCCCCCCCTCTATTTACATGAAATGGTTTGGTCCATTCGCAAAGCCAAAGCGAACGGCGAACGGCTAAATCGCCATAGCTCGGTAACTACTTCTCCGATTAATATGAAACCTTGAAAAGGCACATCCTCAGGTCCCCAGCAATATACCTGGCAAGTTTCAAGTATATCGGACCCGTGGTTGTCGAGAAACAGCGGTCACAGACAAACAAACACACAGACACACACACAGACACACACACAGACACACACACAGACACACACACACACACACAGAGATTACTGGAATTATAGATAGATATAGATTATGACATCATAGGCCACAGAGTGGCCAGACGGAAGCCAAACAGTTCAATCTTGGTTTCATCAGACCACAGAATCTTGTTTCTCACAGTCTCAGAGTGCTTTAGGTGCTTATTTGCAAACTCCAAGCGGGCTTTCATGTGTCTTTCACTGAGGAGAGGTTTCCGTCTGGCCACTCTGCCATAAAGCCTAGATCGGTGGAGTGTTGCAGTGATGGTTGTCCTTCTGGAAGTTTCTCCCATCTCCACACAGGATCTCTGGACGTAAGCCAGAGTGACCATCGGGTTCTTGGTCACCTCTCTTACCAAGGCCATTCTCCCCCGATTGCTCAGTTTAGCCGGGCGGCCAGCTCTAGGAAGAGTCCTGGTTGTTCCAAACTTCTTCCATTTAAGAATTATGGAGACCACTGTGCTCTTGGGAACCTTCAATGCAGCAGAGATTTTTTTGTAGGCTTCCCCAGATCTGTGCCTCGACACAATCCTGTCTCTGTGCTCTGCAGGCAGTTCCTTCGACCTCATGGCTTGGTTTTTACTCTGATATGCATTGTCAGCTGTGAGACCTTATGTAGACAGGTGTGTGCCTTTCCAAATCATGTCCAATCAATTGAATTTACCACAGGTGGACTCCAATCAAGGTGTAGAAACATCTCAAAGATGATCAAGAGAAATGGGAGGCACCTGAGCTAAATTTCAAGTGTCATAGCAAAGGGTATGAATACTTATGTCAATGTGATATTTCAGTTGTTTCTTTTTAATAAATTTGCAAAACTTTCTAAATTCCTGTTTTCTCTTTGTCATTATGGGGTATTGAGTGTAGATTGATGAGGGAAAAAATTAATTTAAACGATTTCAGCATAAGGCTGCAACATAACAAAATGTAAAAAAGTGAAGGGGTCTGAATACTTTCTGAATGCACTGTACAGCACAAACATACTTCTCTATGCCAAGAAAGGTGTCTGGTGTGAGTGTTGCTGATTGGCCAAGAACAGCCAAAGATGAAGCATGTGGTCTGTGCCGGTCCATCAAATCAAATGGTCGTGCTTTACCCTTGTGACTGAAAGCTGCTGAGAAGTCACCACCAATGAAGGTACGGTATGAGGGCAAGGCGGTGCACACGTTTGGGCCTAAGATGTCTGGCTACATTGATCAGCCACTGATTGTTCTTACCGTTGAGCCCCATATCCAGATAGACAGTCACCTGGTCAGTAAGAGTAATCAGCTCGTGGTACAGAAACAGTACTAAGATATCGGTATCATCAGCTTTCTTTCAGGTTTCCTGCTCCTGATGAAGAATACGAAGTCTACAAAAGCCACTTGAGGTCGGACATCAACTGGTATATGGATCAGATTCTTCTCTACCTTCTTGCCGAGAACTGTTTTGTTGGTTGAGCAAATCGCTCCGTTAATGTGCGCCATTGACAGAGGTGCTGGTGACAGGGGATATGATACTATGGCCTCGACACTTATGAATGTCTGCATTGCTACATAAATAAGTCGTCCAAATAAATCTCGCGTGAAGCGTAATTCCAACACGTTGAGATATCTGGTGGTTAATGTCACAGTGATCCCATTAATTGCAGAATTCTTGACCTTGTGTCTTCTGATAGATTCTTTGAAACAATCAGGTCCGGCTTCACATTCGGTGATGAATTTATTTTTCAACTTGTTCTCAGTTTTATACAGATTGTTAAGATCTTCAGCAACTTCAGAGGAATCAGTGCAACCAGTCGACAGGCAGTACAGTTTGTCATCTCTGTGTATGTCACTGTACGGGTTGCAGGTTTCCTCTCTCTGCTTTGCAAGTGCTTCCCCATCTGCATTGTCATGTTCTTCACGATATGGTCGAAGTTCCTTGAATATTTCTTCCTCCGATGACAGTCCAGCCATCTCAAGAAGGCATGTAACAACAGCGCTTCTTGCTGATCGTGTCACTGACCACCTCTTCTGTGACTGACCACATTGGGTGCATGCGGATATTCCAGTGACTGACTGTCGAGAAGCAGCATCATGGTTAATGGTTTGCTTGCCTGTGATGTCTACGGCAGTGCAAAGAAATGTTTTGGATGTTCCTTGTACTGATAGTGCACCATCTTCAAAGTAGGCTTTTATCCCTGGGTGTATCTTCTCCATATTTAGAAGATCAAGATAGTATTTTACCATCCATCGCTTGTAGTTTGGTCTGTCTGCAGCCCACAAGACTGGTAAGATCTTCTTCAGTGCATACACATAGAGGTCAACGCCATTAGTATGCGATACACATTCAAGTACCATATCGTGACTGAGCATATCCATGAAACTGATCCAGTATTTGGCTGTCTTTCCACGATTCGCCTCTCATATGTTATCCCGATACTTGTCCCACTGCGTGAAGACCAGTTTAAGGCCTGGATCAGCGAGTAATGCTGTGAGAGACTTGGGTGAAGGTTTCTCGCTGAAGACGTTTCGTGCTGAAAGCTCACAGTCTGGAAGATCCGCATTTTCCTTGATAAACTGGTTGAGAAGCAGCTTTTCCAGGGCGCTCATAATAATTGGGTGCAGACGGACACAGCGATTGTAATGCTTTCCATTCAGGAAGTCTTGCAGTGAGCCAGAGCTAAGCAATTCTGCATCACATAGCAGATCAGGCATTCCAGATGAGTTTATTATATATCTCAGTCCAGCAAAATATGACTAAAAAACAAAAATAAATAACCACCTTTCGACCCTGGTGTTGGGCTAGACCCTGGTGTTGGGCTAGCGGCTAGGGTGCCGGCTTAGGATCCTAGGATCCTGGGTTCGAATCCCGGTCGATCGCTGAATTAACGCCAGGGGGGTTGACTCAGCCTGTCATCCTTCCGAGGTCGGCTAATTGAGTACCAGTTCACTGGTAATTCCCTGTTTGTCGTTAAAGGCGGCAAAAAGGGTTGGCGGCAGGAAGGGCATCCGGCCGTAAAACATTGCTTCAAAAAGGGGACCAAAAAACAACAACAACCACGGTTCCCGAAAAAGGCCAACCCCCGCTTTGCGGGGAAAAATGGCCTCTAAAGGTGGTTTTTTTTTTTTTTTTTTTTAGAGGCCATTTTTCCCCGCAAAGCGGGGGTTGGCCTTTTTCGGGAACCGTGGTTGTTGTTGTTTTTCGGTCCCCTTTTTGAAGCAATGTTTTACGGCCGGATGCCCTTCCTGACGCCAACCCTTTTTGCCGCCTTTAACGACAAACAGGGAATTACCAGTGAACTGGTACTCAATTAGCCGACCTCGGAAGGATGACAGGCTGAGTCAACCCCCCCTGGCGTTAATTCAGCAATCGACCGGGATTCGAACCCAGGATCCTAGGATCCTAAGTCGGCACCCTAGCCGCTAGCCCAACACCAGGTGTTGTGTCCAGCAAAATATGACGATTCCATTTAAATGTCCCAAAGCAGATGAAAAGGTTGTCAAACTTAGGTGACCCTTGGTCTTGAATACGCATAGCTGTTTTAGCTATTGCCAGATCATAATGAACTGCCATGTACTTCTCACCACACTCATCTGCCACTTTCTGAACATTGAGTAGAGTTTGTTGAACTACATTTAGCCTGGTAGGGGGTAACTCAATATTTTTCCTATACCCCATTTCTTATAAAGGAAGTGCGCATCCTGTGTGAAGAGGGAATTCCACCCTCTCAACACGAGAGTTTTTGATTGTATGGAACATTAGAGATACCACAAAGAGTCTTTCCTTTTTGAAAGTACAAGATTATCTGCCTCAACTACAGTGTACTAGGCATATTTGAATTTTCCTGCCAGAGGTCTGCGTTGATATGGCGATCTCTTTTTGGAGTAAAATATGAGTGACGTCGTCTCTTCGTTGAGACTTCCTCAGTTTCCATATTGGCTAGCACAGCACCTTCCACTGGGACTTCCTCAGGTTCCATATTGGCTAGCACAGCACCTTCCACTGGGACTTCCTCAGGTTCCACATTGGCTAGCAAAGCACCTTCCACTGGGACATCCTCAGGATCCAACAATGTGGCATACCTGTGGAGGCACGCCCAACTACCAACCCCGATCACATGGAATTCAACGCAACATGGCTGGAATATGGATGACAATGACAATCTACGTATTAAATGGTCGTGACCTCAGTTCAAGTTATGACTCAGATGAGGAGATTGATGATGAATGGTCGGATACAGACAACAGTGATGTGGATGAGTGTTATGATGTTTAAGTCGTAGTGATATGGGTTATATAAAAATGTACTGTACATACACGTTCAATGTGAATATAATAATTTCATTTTTATTTTGTCAGGTGTCAAGTGCATTATTGACTAAATATGTGTTTGTAGCAAATATCATACCTGACTGCCATTACTCATATGTTTACAGACTGCATTGCATCGATACAAATTATTAACTGCATATGAAACCTTCATATCAAAATAATCGATCATACCAAAATACACCATTTGGTGTCTGTCTGTCTGTCTGATGAATTTTTGACGCCAATACATTCCGTCATTACTTATCCAATCTCAACCAAACTTGACAGGAGGACGAAGGGTTATGAAGGTTGTAGCGCATTTATTTCCCCCCCTCCCCAAAGGGGTTTTCTCCCCCGAGCGGGTTTTCCCCGCGATTGCCGTCAATGAGGTTGCGTGTTGAGGTGTATATCAATGTTAAATTAGCTTTATTGTGGCGTTTTTCCAAAGAAGAAGATTTATCACGGCGTTTTTCCAAAGACGCTTTTAATAACAAAATTAATGATAATCGCATATTGTTAATGTTATGACAAAACAATATTAATACTAATAATGTCCCACTTCCCCACGGCGTTTTTCCTGCAGTGATAACGTGTATAAACAGCTTATAGTTATAATGGTGTTTCCATGGGAGCAACGGATTCTACAGGAAGTAAAAATATTATAAACCACAAACACGTATGCCTAGCTTTTTAAACAGTCGCTAATGCTCTTTATAACACTAAATGAAGAAATTTGGAGGAATCCAGACATCCGTGAAGTAAGGTTTACTTACAGATCTGAGCGAAGATCAACTGTACTCTATATAACCCACAAATGTTGGGTTAATAACATGGCCCTTTCTACCACTACCATAGCATTTTTGGTAGCGAACATTTGAAACTTGCTCCTGCTGTTTAATACGAAACTGAAAGGGAGGAAGACCGGGGTGTGCTCATTTACCAAGCAGCTAGCTTGGGCTTGCCAAGCCAGCCGTTCCTTAACGGTTTAGAATGGAGTGATTGCTCAAATGCTTAAACCACTTGGCGATCTCTTCACAAGAAACTTGGTAAATGAACACACACCCAATGTTCTTGAGACCCGACCATAAATCGACTGTAATCTATATACCCCAAAGAGGATTGACCCTTCTTGCCGCTCCCGTAGTGAGCGGGTGTACTAGTTGTGATAAGTAATTTTGCCAAATTTGACCGAATTACATGCACATTTCCACTTTAAGGTAAGTGTTTACTTGTGGGCCTGTAACTCACTCATTTTGCAGATATAGACCTCATATACCACTCATTTTGTTTGTGAGGAAATAGCCCAGGTTTCTGAATCAATTACACTAAGTTTAGACTAGTATCTTGTATGTGTCACTCACTCAAACATGAAGGAAGTGACCCTGGTGAAAGTCGTTTTTCACATTTTCGGAAAATGAAATCCATACAGTTTCAAAATTACGAGCTACGCATCCAATTTGGTTTCACAAGTGGATGGTGGTACCACTACAGTAACTCAATTCCTAATATTGTAAGATTTGAATGATGTATATAGTCAGGAGAGCATACAATGTGATGTTGAACTTCTCAGAACCCAGCACCACTGTAATTAACACATATTTGGGCCTGATACATTAATCCACAATGGGCACCCTTTAATAACAAATGGTCATTTCGTGCAAAACAACGACCGCTGGCTCCTGGTCTATAATACCTGTTTGTGAATGATACAGTTGTTTGTTGTGCATTTATATAAGCCAGAGATCCTTGTTTCTTTGTTGTGGGGCTGTGGGTGCTTTGCTTTTACTAAAAGGACCCCGAGTGTCCGACCACGTCAAAATGATGTTAGTGGAGGTTGAGGAAATGTGGTGCTGAGTGTTTCTGACTGGGGGCGGAGGGGAGAGAGAGGAAGGGCCTTATTCAAAATACTTGGCAATTGGTATGGGGTGGGGAAGTAGGTTGTTACCAGTGGGTCACGGTTAGTTGCAGGTTTGGGTTTGTAAGTCAGAAGGTCTGGTCTAGGTATGCGTTTTGCTCGGTTTATCGCTTCTTTCACAGAGTGAGAGACATAGTGTCTTGCAAGGAAATGTCTTTCTAGTTGGGAGAGAGAAGTTTCTTCTGCCATTTTTGTTGAGCAGATGCGTCTTCCTCTGATTGCTTGGCTGTATGTATGGTATGTTTACAATAAATTGTATGTTTAGGGTCAGATGAAGATAGGAGAAGGTAAGAGTGAGTGTTTCTTGGTTTGGTGTATCGTTCTGTTTCGAGTCTGTTGTTTTGAAGTGTGAGTGATGTGTCTAGAAAGTGAAGTATGGACTTTGAGCTGTTGAATGTAAACTTGATGGTCGGATGAATCAAATTTAATTCATTTTGGAACTGTATGAGACTATGGGGGGATTTTGACGAGATAAACTCAATGTCATCAATATAACGTACCCAGGATTTTTCCAAGATGCCGTGATGAGGTTGTGCATAGATTTTAGCCTCTATCATTCCCATGAAGATGTTGGCGTATGATGGTGCAACACGGGTGCCCATAGTGGTACCCTGAGTTTGAATGTAATGTCGTCCGTTTACATTTATTTATTTATTTGTATACAAAATCGAGGCTCGTGTAAGAGCTAAAGCCCCTGTCACACCTTGACGATTTAGCCAGCGTTTGCCGACGTATCAAAATTGAGTGCTGGTGTGAGTGAGTCATACGCTGGCATACGTCGACAAATTTTGTGCATGCACAAAATTTGTCGACGAGCTCGGCGTACTACGACGTATGCCAGCGTGCTTCAGCGTGCTCTTAACGTATACAAAACTTACCCATAACGTATTCGACGTGTGCCAGCGTATTCGCCAAATTTTTCATACGTCGGCATACGCTGGCTAAAACGTCAAGATGTGACAGCAGCTTAACACATTAAACACAAAAACAAAAACGGACACATAAAACATGTAATAAAGGGAGCGGGAGATAAGAGGGGGAGAGAGAGGAAAGCACACAAGTAGAGAACAGGAACGTCGGTGGATCTGTGGAAGGGAGAGGGCGGGGGTGGGAGGGAGGGTACACGGTATTATTAACATGGTTTTTTGGGTTGTTTAAGACATTAAAACAAAGGTAAGAGGTTCGGGAGAAGTATGGGTGAAAAAAAAAAAAAGGCAAACAGCGAAAGAACAAATGTGAATAAACAAAAGATCGACGAGGAAAATTTGAAATTATTCAATTTGAGCGTCAGTTCCAATGGGCGCATAAGGTAGGTGGTATTGGGACTTGAAGTGTATCCAGTGCTTTGCGGCATGCAGACAGGCCTTCTGAATGTGGAATAGTAGCGTATGGGGATGTAACATCTGCCGTGACTAAAATTTATCGGGAGTCAAAAGGCGAGTATGTTTCATTCAATCCTCGGACGTGTCAGAAAACTGGTTGTGCCCTTGAGATATGAGGGGAGATTCAGTACGAGACGAAATACATAACAGTCAACAAATTTTCACATCAAAACAGTTGGACATGCGCAGCCAGACACAATTGGCCTACCTGGATTGTTTACCTTGTGTCTTTTAGGAAGAAAATAAAGATAAGGACAAGGAGGGTATTTTGGAACAAAGCGAGATTTGATGGCTTCATCTACCTGAATAGAATCTACGATCGTTTTAACCTCTGAGATGTGGAAGGGTGGGGCCGGATGGGAGCTCTTTGTAGGTATCACTATGTAGTTGGAGATTACCTTCTGCAATTTAATCGGTAGTCGACATAATGACAACAGTGGAACCTTCATCTGCTGGCTTTATTACTAAGTCTTTATTATGTCGGATATTGTAGAGTGCTCTTTGTTCTGCCTTTGTAAAATTGTCCTTATGTCTTGAATAATTGTATTTTTGTGCTGCATTTTCAATTTCATTGTTCACTTGTTCCATACAGACGTGCAGATCGGGATTGTCAACACGTGGTGTCCAGGTGCTTTTTGGTTTCGGTAAGGTGAGTTGTGGTGTATTAGGTGTATGTAAACTATCGGTGTATGTAATTGATTGTATGTGTGTCTGTTGGTGTTGTCTGTTGTAGGGCTGATGGTGCTGGGTGTACTTTAGCAAAGTATACTTTTAATGTAATTTGCCGACAGAAATCCTTTATATCTTCTTTCAATTGTAATTGGTCTATTTGTGGATTGATTGGGCAAAATTTTGGACCCTTGGACTGTAATTAAATTACCTGTAAAAATTAACCTTTCATTTTAGACCCAAAGCTGTCCTTGCCTAAATGTGAGGTGAACAAACTGCTTCCTGCTTGTGAATAATTGCAATGTGTACTATAGCATGGATGGATAGTGTACATATAGACACGCTCTCTCTAACCACGTGAAAGGGTGCTCCATGCGCTCACGCTTTCGAAGCTAAGTGATATTTCTCAATCGTGTTTTTGTCGAGACTGTATCTATCTTTCGGTGTATGTACCTATAGCGTATCTTTTGGAAAATTTTCGGTGCTAATTTTTCGTACATGTATACACAATCGTCGGTTAATGGTATCGAGTATTCTGCGGCCTAGTACTCGTAGGCTTGGACTACCGTACCGTCTCCGACCTTGTGGTTTGTTTTTCTCTCAGCGATTCGTCGAATGCGCTGAAATTATTTTCGTTCACTGTTTCGTCCCAGTCGTTCACCCCATACCTCCTTGTTTAATATCTGTACTCACAAAAAAAAAAAAAAAAAAAAAAAACCCCAAAAAAACGATTTCCTTCCCAGGTCTTATTCGTTTATTTGTTCTTTTTGTTCGTTCGTTCTTCGTTCGCGATCACGCGGTTAGAAATGTATAATCTCTCCCCTGAACAACTATTTTCTCTCATATATTATAACACCCTTTTCTTCTTTTCCTACAAAAGGATGCTTTCGTCTTGCTCACCAAATCTATTCATTCCAAAAAATATATATAATACCATTTCTTACAGTTCCTCCTTTCTACATTCCCTAAACTATCCAGAACTCCATCCCTCCTCCAGTGTCCTCAAACGTATTTTTGACTCGAAGGTCTCAAACTCATTTTGCAAAAAATGTTCGTTTCCCATGAATCGTACACTTTTCAAAATCCAATCTCACCCCTCCCCTCCAAATCCTCCCCATCACCCATCCCTTTCAAATCTCCCCCCTTGCCCCTTCCCTCCCCTCCCTCCTAAACTCCCCCCACACCCCTCCCCTCCGAGACTCTCCCTCGCTCCTCCCCTCCCCTCTCACCCCTCCTCCTCAAAGCATCCTCCCTGCTTCTTCCTCCTTCCAACTTTCACCTTAATCTCCCCAAACCTTCTGCCTTGCTCTTCCCCCTCCTCAAATAACACCTCACTGTGCCTCACCCAATCTCCATCAAACCTTTTGTCCGCCCCATTCTTCCCTTTCTCCAAGCTATTCTGAAATCTCTGACACACCTTCAACAGCTCTCCCTACCTCTTCCTCCTCTTCCACATCTTACCCTACCCCTCCCCCCCCCTATTCTGGACCCGATGCTCCCCCTTCCTCTTCATTAACGGTATGGACCTCAAACATCCGGGGCCTTCGCTCAAACTTGACTGACCTCTCCATACAGGTTACTTCTGACAAACCAGATGTGATCTGCTTAACAAAAACTTTCCTCCTTCATGATGTCTCTGATGCCTTGGTATCTCTCCCAGGTTACTCCCTCCTCCGGTATGATAGACCTGAGCCTCGTCCTGGAGGTGGGGTTGCTATCTTTATAAAAAACTCTCTTCCTCACTCGCCCTCCACTGCCCTCTCTCCACCTCACCCCCAGGAATACCTTTGGCTACGGCTTCCCCTTCGCTCCCACCTTTTGTTCATATGTGTGTTGTACCGTCCACCAATCAGCGATGACTCCATCTACATCTCACTGTCTGATAATATGGACCAACTTCTATCTACCCATCCCAACTCTCTCTTCCTCATATGTGGTGATTTCAATTGTCACCATGCCAGTTGGCTGGGTGTGGGTACCTCTCTCACCAGCCATGGCTCTTCAGCAAAGGAATTCTGCGACTCACTGGGACTGACACAATCTGTCAATTTCCCGACCCGGATCTCAGTCAACGGAGCATCTTCTCTTCTGGATTTGGTTATGACAAACTTCCCTGAAAATGTCTGCTGCTCTTCTTCTGCTCCAATCGGCTCATCTGATCATGTGCTTGTCAAAGTGGACATCTCTCTGACCATTCTCAGAGAGCCTCCTCAGCGTCGACGAGTCTGGCATTTCACTCAGGCCAACTGGCACGGTCTTCAAGCAGCCATCAATCATCTGGACTGGTCTCCCATCTCTACCGCCTCTGACATCAACTCATCCTGGGAATTCTTTCAAAGTAAATTGCTCTCTCTCATGCACAGATTTATACCATCTCGTCTTCAGTTGTCATACCCTTCCTCCCGTCCATGGTACACAGAATCTTGTGGTGAGGCTGTTGCCCTGAAACAACTTGCTTTCGTCTCCTGGAAAGCAAATCCAACGGAAGGAAATCTCATTTCCTTTCACAAAGCCCGAAACAAGTGTGTGTCCACCCTCAGGAGAGCCAGGAAACAATATCTCACCATTCTCAAGACCGAACTCTCTTATCTGTCTCCCTCTTCCAAATCCTGGTGGCGTCTGGTCAAATCTGTTTCTGGTGTTTGTTCCCCCTCCATCCCCTCCCTCACCTCAAACGGCTTAACGGCTGACTCCGCACGTGAAAAAGCTGAATGCCTCAACTCTGTGTTTGCCTCTAAATATTGTGTCCCAAACCCATCCCTCTCTGTACCCACCGTACCCAGTCGTACCCAGCTGCTCCTGGACTCTGTGTCCTTTCCTCCTGACAAGGTGGAAAAGTTTCTGGCAACCCTCGACTCTGATTCTGCAACTGGTCCTGACGGCATCAGCCCACGGGTCCTAAAATCATGTTCTTCTGCACTTTCACTCCCTCTTTCTGTTCTCTTCACCCTCTCTTTTGCTCAAGGTCATCTGCCATCTGCTTGGAAATCAGCCAACATCACCGCTTTGCACAAAAAAGGTGCAAAAACAGATCCCAGCAACTACAGACCAATCAGCCTTCTCCCAATTATCAGCAAAGTCATGGAATCCATCATTGCTTCAGATATTAAATCTTTCCTCTTCTCCAATGGCTTGATCTCTGATCATCAATTTGGTTTCAGACCTGGTCACTCTACTCTGGACATGCTGCTTCTGCTTTCTCAACAATGGATGGAGGTCCTCAACGCCAAACAGGAAATTAGAGCTGTCTCCCTTGACATTTCACGTGCCTTCGATACGGTCTGGCACCCTGCTCTGCTCTCCAAACTCTCCTCCTTTGGTATCCATGGAAATCTCCACGCATGGCTGGCGGACTTCCTCTCTGGTCGTAGTCAACGTGTGGCCCTGAATGGGTTTCTCTCATCTCCTCTTCCTGTTCAGGCTGGAGTTCCCCAAGGTAGTGTTCTGGGCCCTGTGCTTTTTCTGGTCTTCATCAATGATCTCTCTGACTCTCTTGAAAATCCTTTCTATCTCTTTGCTGACGACTCTACTCTATGTCGCTCCATTCCTCATCCCTCAGATCGGCAGTCTGCAGCCTCCTCACTCTCTGCAGACCTGGACAAAATCACAGACTGGTCAAACAAGTGGAACATGTCTTTCAATCCTGACAAATCTCACACTCTTACAATGTCTCTCCGAAAGGACCGACTGGACAACCCTCCCATCTACTTTCTCAACAATCCTCTCCAAGAAGTTCTGTCGCTCAAGCTTTTGGGTCTCACTATCTGCCATGATCTTTCTTGGGAAAACCACATTTCCAAGCTGGCCTCCAAAGCCAGTCGCCGACTGGGCATCCTCCGTCGTGCGAAGTCCTTCCTTGGCACACCTGAGCTCCTCACCACATACAAGGCTTTCATCCGCAGCTCAATGGAATACTGTTCCCCCCTCTGGGCTGGTGCTCCTGCCTCACACCTTGCTCGGCTTCACGCTGTTGAGGCCAAAGCTTTCAGAATCATTGGAATCTCCTGCGATGTAGTCAACGCCGAGGGCCTTTCACTCACTCACCGCAGGCAGGTTGGTGGTCTTTCTGTCTTCTACCGACTCCTCTCCGGCCTTGCTCCCCCAGCTCTCTCTGTGCTCTGTCCCCCCAATATTCCTTCAGGTCGCACAAGATCTGCCTGCAACCCTCTTCTGGTTAAACTGCCAAAGTCTAGGCTCTCTGCTCACCTTCACTCTTTCATTCCCCTTTTCTCCCGCCTCTGGAACAAACTCCCCCCTCCCTTCAATCCCACTCCTCCCTCCAGGTCTTAAAAACAGCTGTTCACCACCATCTCTTATCTTCCCCCATCGAAAACCTTGATCTTTTCTACCCCCGGTAATTCACCCCAGAGTCCTTGCAGTGTTCACATGTTTTAATCCTCTCCCACCACCTCCCACAAGTCCTCCCGGTGTCCCTGCTCTCAAATGTTGTGTTTGTGTCCTTCCCTCTCTCTTTTGTGTCCTTCCCCCTCTCTCCCCATCTTGTCTACCGCTCCCCTTGTTTTTTGTGTTTTGTGTGTCGGTTTGTCTTTTTGTGTGATTAATGTTAGCTCTTTCACGAGCCTCGATCTTGTATACAAAAAAAAAAAAAAAAAATGTGTTGTTAAACAGGGAACACTTTGGATTTTGATTAAGAAAAAAGGAGTTTGGATATCATAAATCCAAACATGCTAACAACGCAAAATTTCTCTAAAAGACATTCCATACGTTACAAGAAAAAAAGTATTTATGGTGGAGCATCAAGGTATTTCTCAACATGCTCGGGTGTATAAAATAATGACGTACCAGACTTGGGTGTGAATCCATCACCCTGAAGTTGGAGGTTGCAGACATCACTGAACCCGATTCCACAGAAACCAGGAACGTTTTCCAGCTGCACATTTTGGAATCCATCAAATTTTTTACAAAAACTGGAAAGTTCCTGAATAACATTCTCCAAGTTTACGAACAGACCTCCCAACAGAGAAGATCCTGCAAACTGGACAACTTCTGGCTTCAAGAAAGAATTCATAAATTTACAGAGGTCAGCATACATTGCAAATTGAAATTTCTCTTTGGCGAGAGAGAGGAGCTCGGTTCGCAATGCATCTGACTCTGTACAAACTCGAATAACCTTCTGATGCTCAATTCCAAGCTTATCGATCACTGCTTGGGCTGTTTCTGCTCTCAGGCCTTGTGATTGGAGCCATTCCAAGAAGCTCTCCATTTCACCCATGACCTGCCAGGGACACAATGCTCATGTTAATCAAGGAAAGATTATAAATGTTATTTTCTTTACTCTGTTTTCCTTATTATTTTACCCAATCAATGTGGGGTTTTGCATCTAGTTTGTTCTTCATGTGGGGGCTGGCAGTATGGCCTTGAGGTACACATATTCACCTCTGAGCTGTCTAGTTTGGGTTTGTTTGAATCCCAGCGCAGCTATAAACTGTCATCCTGGTGTTTCACAGATAGGGCAAGGTGAGTGTGCTGTCCTTCGGATGGACTTGAAACTGGGCATCCATCTGTCAGCATTAGATGGTACCTGGTGGGCGTTAAAGATTCCATGGCATCTTAATCGAAGAGTAAGTGGGCTATCGCTGGCACGCTGGCCAAATTCCAAATTTCTTCTCTAACCTAAAGGGGGCACTACATCAGCGGCACAGCCACACTCTGAGCAATGATGCAAACAGCAGCCACTGCAAACATAATGAAAGAACCACTTCTGCCACCCAGACCCACCACGTCATCCGCCCCCTCTACCATCACCACTCCTCCTACTCCTCTTCCTCCTCTACATCCTGCCCTACCCCTTCACCCCTCCTAGTTGCTCCCTCATTATTGTGTTTCATTAATAAGCATATAATCAATGTCCAGAGCCAAAAATGGACAGAGGATAAAATTTCAATGCATCGCCAGCAACGCCATGGGTGAACAAAACAAGCAGCAAAGCCATGGGTGAACAAAACAAAGAGAAAACAAGCAGAAAACAAGTACAGATCCATTCAAAGTACACCGTCCCCATGGCAAATAATTAAATATCCCCCAGCGCGGCATTTCACCAGAAACATAAATTAAATTATTCCTCAAGGCATTCAATATCCTTCTGCTATCCATTTCTGTAGGCTACACTAATTGATCCACTTCAATGCAACGAGAACGTCACTTTGTTTACGGCTTTCCGTTTCTGGGTTCTTCTTCGTTTTCTGTACATTCTTTAGTTTTAGTAAATGCGACACTCCCCCTAGTTCACGCATTAGCGTTACGTGCTAGTATGTTCGCAAACAACCGTGCGGACGTCTGCGAGCGACACCCGTGCATGTTAGCAGACTCGCAGACGCACAAGCATAACTCCGGCTTAATGCCACCAATCCGCTGCTGCACCACCCAGGGCCGGCCCGAAATGAAATGACGCTTCAGGAAAGATTAATCTTCGTCCCCCCTCTACGTTTGTTTAACTTTTGAACACCCCCTTAGGCAGTGGTGAGGGTGGAGGGGGTGCATGCGGTGATGAGGGGTAGCGAACCCAAACAGGATATCTCAAGATGTTATGGATTGATTTGGATGAAACTTGGTGGACAGGTTGTGTGTGACCAAGACAAATAGATTCGATTTTGGTGAAGATCTGAAAATGGATTCAGATAGGAGAATTATTTAATTTTTAAGTGATTTTTCACCATTGAGAGATAGGGTGAAAAGCAACATTTTTTATTTTTTTTGTATAAAAGATCGAGGCTCTTGTAAGAGCTAACATTAATCACAAAAAGACAAACTGACACATAAAACATATAATAAAGGGAGCGGGAGACAATATGGGGAGAGAGAGGGAAGCACAGAAGTACAACATTTGAGAGCAGGAACTTCGGGAGATCTGTGGGAGAGCGAGGGCTTGGGGGGAAGAGGCACGGGAAGGGGGCGGGGTGGGTGAGGTATAAAACACATTGACATTGCTAGGACTTCCAGGAAAGAAGTCGGTATTTCAAAAAAAAAGTGGATCTGGGGTGAATTAACAGGGGTAGAAGAGATCAAGGTTTTGGATGGGGGAAGATAAGAGATGGTGGTGAACAGCTGTTTCAAAGACCTGGAGGGAGGAGTGGGATTGAAGAGAGTGAGGGAGTTTGTTCCAGAGGCAGGAGAAAAGAGGAACGAAAGAGTGAAGGTGAGCAGAGAGTCTTGATTTTGGCAATTTCACCAGAAGAGGGTTGCTGGCAGATATTGTGCGACCTGTAGGAGTATTTGGGGGACAGAGCACAGATAGAGCTGGGGGAGCAAGGCCGAATAGGAGTCGGTAGAAGACAGAAAGACCACCTACCTGCCTGTGGTGAGTGAGTGAAAGGCCCTCGGAGTTAACTCATCGCAGGAGATTCCAATGATTCTGAAAGCTTTGGTTTCAACAGCGTGAAGCCGAGCTCGGTGTGAGGCAGGAGCACTGGCCCAGAGGGGAGAACAGTATTCCATTGAGCTGCGGATGAAAGTCTTCTATGTGGTGAGGAGCTCAGGTGTGCCAAGGAAGGACTTCGCACGACGGAGGATGCCCAGTCGGTGACTGGCTTTGGAGGCCACCTTGGAAATGTGGTTTTCTCAGGAAAGATCATGGCAGATAGTGAGACCCAAAAGCTTGAGTGACAGAACTTCTTGGAGAGGATTGTTCAGAAAGTAAATGGGAGGGTTGTCCAGTCGGTCTTTTCGGAGAGACATAGTGACATAGTTCCAATTGTTTGACCAGTCTGTGATTTTGTCCAGGTCTGCAGAGAGTGAGGAGGCTGCAGACTGTCGATCTGAGGGATAAGGAATGGAGCGGCAGAGAGTGGAGTCATCAGCAAAGAGATAGAGAGGATTTTCCAGAGAGTCAGAGAGATCATTGATGAAGACCAGAAAAAGCACAGGGCCCAGAACACTGCCTTGGGGAACTCCAGCCTGAACAGGAAGGGGGAGATGAGAGAAACCCATTCAGGGCCACACTTGACTACGACGAGAGAGGAAGTCCGCAAGCCATGCGTGGAGATTTCCATGGATACCATAGGAGGAGAGTTTGGTGAGCAGAGCGGGGTGCCAGACTGCATCGAAGGCACGTGATATGTCAAGGGAGACAGCTCTAATTTCCTGTTTGACATTGAGGACCTCCATCCATTGTTGAGACAGCAGAAGCAGCATGTCCAGAGTAGAGTGAAAATTAATGTCCTTATTAATAAAAAAAATTTAAGTTACAGATTCGGATGAAATGGTGGTGGTTTATGTATTCCATTAGCGAATTGATTGATTATTTAATTTTTTATGGTTATTCTTTATTTATTTTCATTATTAATCATTTATTTATTTTCTTTCTCATCTGGGCAATATCTCAGGCACCTTTTGAGCTCGTAAGCTAATATTTGGACACGACAGTGACCAAGTGATGTGGCTATAAAGGTTTTTTGGGGATTTATTGATTAATCAATTAATCGATTAATTATTTATTGATTAAGAGATTAATTATTTAATTTTTCCGATTAATGACTTATTTAATTAATTTTCGAAAAGTTACAGCTTCGGATAGCACTGGTGGTTTCGGTATGCTATAAGTATTAGCCAATTGATTAAGAAAATATTTTATGATCATTATTTATTGATTTTAATTAAGCAATTAATCAATCAATTATTGTACACCTCTCCCTCCCAATACAGTCTCTATGAGCTGCACGGCGGTATTGCCAGGGCACCCCCCCCCTCTTCCCCCCCCCCCCCCGCGCTGGAGGATATTTAATTATTTGGCATGTGGGTGGTGTACTTTGAATGTATCTGTATTTGTTATTTATTTATTTTCTTTATTAATTATTTATTTATTTTCTTTCTCATCTGGGCAATATCTCAGGCACTTTTTGAGCTAGGAAGCTAATATTTGGACATGACAGTGACCAAGTGATGTGGCTATAAAGGATATTTTTGATTGTTTGATTAATCAATTAATCGATTAATTAATTATTTATTAATCAATAAATTATTTGATTTTTTCGATTGACTTATTTAATTAATTTTCAAAAAGTTACAGCTTCAGATGAAGCACTGGTGGTTTCGGTATGCTAAGTATTAGCCAATTGATTAAGAAAATATTTTATGATCATTATTTATTGCTTTTAATAATGCAATTAATCAATCAATTACTGTACACCTCTCCCTCCCAATACAGTCTCTATGAGCTGCACGTCGGTATTGCCAGGGAACCCCCCCCCGCCCCCCCCCCCCCACGCTGGAGGATATTTAATTATTTGGCATGGGGACGGTGTACTTTGAATGTATCTGTACTTGTTTAATGATTCTGCTTGCCAGATTTAATGAATCTGAGAGTGGTGTTCATGTAGCACAGGCATGATGGACCAAATCCGAATGGCCTCATGCACCAAATTTCCTTGAGAATTGCACACTGCTCCTTTCCTATTCAATCTCCAGGTGCTACATGACGTCATCGCGGCGAGCCGAAGAGGGCCCGGCGATGATGCGCGGCGTGCCGAAAGTACTCAGTTTTCGCCCCATTTCTTTGTTTGTTTGTCCGGGCGATATCTCTGCCATCCTTTGAGCTCGGAAGCTGAAACTTGGATGAGGAGACGGTGAGGTCTAATAATAATAATAATAATAATTCATTTATTTTGTATAGCGCTTTTCCAGAAGCCCAAAGGCGCTTTGACAGAGTGGAAAACATAATGCATAACAATACATGAAAACAACAATTGCAAAAAGACAAGAATCAATAGGGAAATATTTAAAGCAAAAGGAGGGAGAAGGAGAAGTGATAGTCAGGGGTTAAATGCTGTGGGTTGAATGTTGAATGCAGTGTTGAACAGGTGGGTCTTTAGTGATGTTTTGAATGTGGTGAGAGAGGAGGAGTCTCTGATAGTGTGAGGTAGCGGCAGGGACAGCGCGGCAGGGACAGCGCGGCAGGGACAGCGCGGCAGGGACAGCGCGGCAGGGACAGCACCTTATCCTCGGCGCAGCAGGGAATTCCAAAATCAAATATTCTTGTGGAATTCAATATCACCAAGTATGGAATGTCAATCAGGAATGTCACATTTTAAACCCACAGCATATTTTTGAGATTTTTGGATTATGAATCAGGTTTTCCACCTACATTTTGGTTGTGAACGCAAAATATCCACCAGAACAGGTAAAGTAGGTAATTGTACATCGTACTCTCATTTAAAGGTGACATTGGTCACTGGATATACAAGTTGATTATAATAAAATGTATCTGGAATTTTTGCAGTTAAAAGGAAGAATGAGGTTTAACGATCATTTTGGGAAGTTTAGTGATGACGTGATATTAAATAATTTAATGAATCTATCTATAATTCCAGTAATCTCTGTGTGTATGTATGTATGTATGTATGTATGTATGTATGTATGTATGTATGTCTGTGACCGCTGTTTCTCGACAACCACGGGTCCGATATACTTTAAACTTGCCAGGTATATTGCTGGGGACCCGAGGATGTGCCTTTTCAAGGTTTCATATTAATCGGAGAAGTAGTTACCGAGCTATGTCCAAAAAACGATTCAACCAATCAGAGAGCAGCGAGCTATCACGTGTGCCGAACGTGGCGAACAGACTCTGCCTCGGACGGCACATTTGAGAGCGTATTCATTTATTTCACGTTGGCAAACTATGTTGCCGTTAAACTATGTTGTAAAACTAATTAAAACTAATTTGCGACATATTAATCGGAGAAGTAGTTACCGAGCTATGTCCAAAAAACGATTCAACCAATCAGAGAGCAGCGAGCTATCACGTGTGCCGAACGTGGCGAACAGACTCTGCCTCGGACGGCACATTTGAGAGCGTATTCATTTATTTCACGTTGGCAAACTATGTTGCCGTTAAACTATGTTTTAAAACTAATTACGTGCACGCTATGGCGATTTCTTTACCAAACTCCGCAAGCCGTTCGCTTTGGACCAAACCATTTCATGTAAATAGAGGGGGGGGATTGTCACCGTACTCGCAAGCCGTTCGCTTTGGACCAAACCATTTCATGTAAATAGAGGGGGGGGGATACAATTTTCGATATATATATAGTACGGGCATGCCCTAGTACAACAAAAGGAGCGAAAAACACCATTAAATGAACAATCAAATACCTCAACAAACATTTAATAAAAACTCGTTTAACTTACCTTCATTCCCGTCATCAACGAACAGAAGATGTTTTTATCTTTTAATGAACGTTTTTACAGATCTTTCTCATTATTGATAATAAAATGAGAATCTCCGAAGAAACCTCTTTACTTGAGATCGGAGCCGACATGATCACGTGGCCTTCGTTACAGTTACAATATGACGAGGTTCACAAGATCACCCGGAAATTATTCTACATCCTTCCTCTTAGGCCTTAGCGCACATGCTTCTTCTTCTTCCTCATTGTCAAAAAACACTTTTATTGTCTGTGGTGTCTCAACTCATTCTACTTATGGTTCATTGCATTGGACGAAAAGGCTTTTGATTTTTTTGCTTTGCTTTGCGAAGACGTCACGATCGTAGTTTACGGCTCATTGGCCAATGGTTGTGATGTGAACGATTGAAGCCACAGATCGGCCATTTTACCACTCCCATTCACGGTCCACGAGAGTAATGTCCTTTTAGTCCTTGAGCCAACCGGCCATATTTTGAAGTGAATGCTCCGGCGGGGGGAGTAATTCTCATTATGATTTTCCATTAGACCAATGTCTCAAGTGTCAGAAAAGGTGTGATGGACATCTGAGAACGGTAGCTTAGTGCCCGGATTGACGCCATCTTTGAAACCACCCAGCTCGAAAATGCCCATTTGGTGGGGTACATTGTTGCACGTGTATCTGGACTTCTATACTAGCTATCGATGTGCGGTTGACGACTAAATATACGTCCGATGTGTACCGTCTAAATAAAAAATAATATGAAGCATTTTGTTTTAGATTAATTATTATAAAAATCAATTATCGAAAAAAAATCATATATTTTTCAATATTTTATTATTAGACTTGTACTTTTTTTTAGTGAAACAACACTGGTATGATTTTCCAAATTATGCATTGTGCTACACCGTTTATCTGTCTATAAAAATAACTCAAAAACTAAAACATATCATCCACCACGAGTTTACAACAAATAAATGTAAAGAGGCATAAAATGACTTAGGCCGCCGCTGGCATTATCTATTCTGACGATAACGCAAGTTAGGAATGTCGTACGGAGAGGATTTTAACACCATACGATATCTAATAAGCAGGCGGAAATTGTTACATAGGAAATCTGCACTTTGGTGGCCATCTTGGATTTCAAAATGGCCGCCAATTATATTAATTATTCATTACTAGAGTTTGGAAAGACGTATGGAGCTGATTTTAACACCATACGATGTATATTCCTAATAAGCAAGCGGAGGTATCATTGAACATGTCATGTTTTAGTCAAATAACACCGGTATGATCTTCCAAATTATACATTTTGCTAAACCGTTTATCTGTCTATAAAGATTTTCAGGCAATTTGGCCTGCATTATAATAGAGAACAACATATGCTATACAATATACAGTGCACACAAAGTTAATCATCAGAGTCGCCATCAGAGTCATTTGCATCCTGAGCCACGATAGCATCATCCTGCACCATGTTGGAGCATCCCTGCAGCTTACACACAACAGTGCACTTCAACCCATTCAGTATGCAGGAGGAATCTGACGGTCGACACGTCCTTCTGCATGTGCATGAGATGAGATTCAAGACGACATCTGGAGCTGGTAGACCCGCCATCCATCGGATTGTGAGCGAACCGCCATCATCGAGTTCCCAACCATGTCCTGCTGATGGTGTTGGGACGTCTGGTAGGTTTTCAAGGCTGCGTCGCCAGATAGCCGCCTGATAGTTGGCCCTAAGCGTATGCTGCATCAAGGAGTCTTCACAAGGCGGCAATTGTCCAGATTCGATCTGGCCCTTCTTTGCACAGAACATGTGATAACGGAGCGAATTAACACCGACGATCTTCGTGTTCTTGGCGTACAGCTGACACGTGAAGGCCTGAATGCTATTGAAGACGTCTGTTGGTACATTCCACGAAGATCCCAGATCTGTGAATGCTTGAAGATACCGCTCATTCGCTTGCACAAGCTTCAAAGCCTTTATCTTTCCTTGGCTAGCCAGAGCACTCACAGTGTCACACCCGCTCCATGCATGAAGCCCTGGCAATGCACTGCAAACTCCAGACCCCAATACCGCAGCCAACTTTCCAACGTCGATCATTCTGAATCGAACCTTTGTTCCTCGTCTGATGAAGAGCTGACTATCGATGGTTCTGCTGAAATGAAGACTGATGATCAGAACGTCGGTGTCATCTGCCACTAAGATGATCGTCTTGTAGTGGGTAGCGGCGTGCTTTGCGTGGAGAAACATACGCGTGTCTGCTTCCTCGTGGCTACATTCGAGTGCTTGCACCAACTTCCACCTATCGCGGGTCAGTACCAGACATTTTTCACCACAGGTGACATACAGTGTTCTGTTGCCTAGCTTTTCGCGATTTGTTTCATGTTTCCACGACTCCGCCAGAAACACAACCAGTTTCTCCTTTGACTGGCTGCAAGCAAGGAGACGCCGCCAGTTCATGATTTTGTGTGCGGGTCTGATCTCGCTGAAACTGATGCCTTCATTTGAACCGCGGTTCACACGCTCAGCTGCTTTGATGGATTCTTCTGTGTATGTGTCAAAGACAACATCGATGCGCTCACTGCCTTGACCAGCGTGAAGCGCTGCAGCAAGGATGCGGTCAGATAGTTCTTCGAACGTGTCGTTCTCGCCATGCATCTTTTGTATGAGAGCCATTGCATCAATTATTGTTGCACTTCGCTTGTCAACGTTCTCGGCTGGTTCCACAAGACCTTCCATGTGTTTCGCAAGTGCAGCTTTGTTCGTTTTTTTCATTGACCCATCAACGTTTGCCAAAGACCATGGTAACGGCCCTAGTGGGTGACAAAGGACAAGTTGCATGTCGAGGTTCCTTGTCTTGGCGATGAGTATCATGGTGGCAAACAGTTGTCTGTCAGCTCTCAGGACGATCTCCTTGTTTGTGCCCTTCACAACTTTCTGCTTGATCTTACCAAAGGTCTTCAAGTTTAGCTTGTTCAATGTGTCATGAAAGCCTGTTCCCTCTTCAAGACGTTTCTGGAAGCTTTGATACGCCGCTTCCCCCTTTTGCAGGGTGTTGAGTAGGTCATTAGAAACGTCCTCCCTCGCAGCCGCTCCGGTAGATATACTGAGAAGACATGACGGATCATCGGCGAATGGATTGGTCCAGTCATTTTCCAGTAGATCACAGATAGCTGTGACGCCAGACTCATCACGTTTGATGCGAGAAGTAGACAAGTCAGGGTGCTTGGCGTGAGATGTGTCGCTGCCATTCACAAGGATAGTTTCTCGTAGTTGCCTCAGTGCAGTAGCCCGATTTTCTGCAGTTAGATAGTATCGTGACACAGCCCCTTGTCAAAGACTAAAACCTCGTGTTCCTCCAGCTGTTTGCGTATCTTTGTTTACTGTTTCTTCTGTTGTCTGATCAACAGCGATTCTGGCAAATGGATTCCCTGGTCTAAGCTGTACAGAGAAGTAGCCTTGATTGAAATGCCTGTACAACTCGGGGCATGTTTCGTGGAGTTGCGTCATCTGTGCATAGTACACTGGTAGATATCTAGCATAGTTCACCTTGTTCATTGCGAAACACCAAGGGATCACTCTTCTGACACAAGCCAAGTGAAGCATCCAGTCGCCTTCTCTATCCGCACGAATCAACCCCAGCAGGGTCTCTACCATATCAATATACATCATCCAGAAGCGAGCCAGGTCTCCATGTTTGGTTCGCAGAAAATGTAGGTATTTCGCGAACATGTCAAAGCTCTGTACACATGAATCATCATCGAGAGCAGCAGCGAGAGTCTCGTGGCAAACATCCTCCTTGATGCTGCGAATTTTGAGGTCAGTGCTTCGAATCTGGGGTTCCTTGTCAGGATGATTGCTTTCTATCCACACCTGGAAGCTCTTCCAAATGATGCGCATTAGTGCCTCGTACATCAACTTGTGGAGTCGCACAGCACGGTTGTATTGCTTGCCTTCCAGAACCCTGTTGATGGAACCTTCAGCGATTACTCCTGACTCAACAGCTACATCCCGAAGGCCTGCATCTCCAAACATTTTCCCAATGCTCGACATGAAGTTACAGATGGTATGGAAGTTCCCCATCATGAGCACGATTCTTCCATATCGATCGACATCTTTCCATGCTATTTCGGTCGCCTTAGCAAATAGTGCCTGGTCTAGCACCACCGGTATACGCTCAAGCTGAAGTGATGACATGATGTTCAGAGCTTCTCTGAGGATTTCTTGCACTGTTGCCATATCTGTGGCAGGCGTGTTTATAGTCGGCAGGTAGCCAACTACATCTTCCGTCACCTGAACACGATCTCTAGTCATGATGTTGAAACCAGTCCACGAACTGATTGTCTGGTCGCATGGTTCCAGCATGCGAGTCATAATCCATACGTGATTTCGGCGCTGCGCAAGGGATGTTGCGCCTGCAAGAGTGTCAGAAAGATCTGCAGGCTTGATTGCAGGTGGGCCCTCTCGTTTCCCACCGCTGTATATTGGAACTAAATCGCTGGATGACGGGATAGATCGCTTCTTATCTGCTTTGGATACTGCCGATGGAGGTTGGGGCGGCAAACACGACTGCGACTTCGGTTGGACAATGATACCGTTGACGCGATGCGATGTTCCGCCACCACTCAGCGATTCCTCTAGCCTGTCGATGTTATCGAATGCTAATACAGTCGGGACCGAAGGGTGCACATGTGACGGAAGTGGTACTTTGTGTGCACTGCACTGTATATTGTATAGCATATGTTGTTCTCTATTATAATGCAGGCCAAATTGCCTGAAAATCTTTATAGATAGATAAACGGTTTAGCAAAATGTATAATTTGGAAGATCATACCGGTGTTATTTGACTAAAACATGACATGTTCAATGATACCTCCCCTTGCTTATTAGGAATATACATCGTATGGTGTTAAAATCAGCTCCATACGTCTTTCCAAACTCTAGTAATGAATAATTAATATAATTGGCGGCCATTTTGAAATCCAAGATGGCCACCAAAGTGCAGATTTCCTATGTAACAATTTCCGCCTGCTTATTAGATATCGTATGGTGTTAAAATCCTCTCCGTACGACATTCCTAACTTGCGTTATCGTCAGAATAGATAATGCCAACGGCGGCCTAAGTCATTTTATGCCTCTTTACATTTATTTGTTGTAAACTCGTGGTGGATGATATGTTTTAGTTTTTGAGTTATTTTTATAGACAGATAAACGGTGTAGCACAATGCATAATTTGGAAAATCATACCAGTGTTGTTTCACTAAAAAAAAGTACAAGTCTAATAATAAAATATTGAAAAATATATGATTTTTTTTCGATAATTGATTTTTATAATAATTAATCTAAAACAAAATGCTTCATATTATTTTTTATTTAGACGGTACACATCGGACGTATATTTAGTCGTCAACCGCACATCGATAGCTAGTATAGAAGTCCAGATACACGTGCAACAATGTACCCCACCAAATGGGCATTTTCGAGCTGGGTGGTTTCAAAGATGGCGTCCATCCGGGCACTAAGCTACCGTTCTCAGATGTCCATCACACCTTTTCTGACACTTGAGACATTGGTCTAATGGAAAATCATAATGAGAATTACTCCCCCCGCCGGAGCATTACTTTTGGTCTGGCTCAAGGACTATTTCGTTGAGTTGTTTGCTTGTGCTCGCGAAGCGAAAAGCAGGGTTCGCGATCAGGTCCATACCTGCGTACGAGTCTGCATTTTGAAAATTCATTTTCTCAGCAACCGTTGGTCCGACTGTCACTAAACTTTACCAGAGGATTCGGGAGCGCCTCCACCTGCCGAATATTTTTTATTCATAATTGTGGCGTCATAGGTCACATGGTACGGACGCCATCTTGGAGAACGTTGCACCTCCATATCTCACAAATGCTCAGTGAAAAAATTGAAACATGATTCATTGTCAAGCACTCCCCAAGGGGAATATATGTTCATGATGATGTCATCCATGCCTTCATTATGACGTCATAATTCGACAAGTACAACACTTTTTATTTTCTTTTTTTTTTATACAAGATCGAGGCTCGTGAAAGCTAACATTAATCACACAGAAAGACAAACTGACACATAAAACATATAACATGGGGAGCGGTAGACAAGATGGGGCGAGAGGGGGAGGAACACAAACACAACATCTGAGAGCAGGGACATCGAGAGATCTGTGGGAGGGAGAGGGCTTTGGGGGGGGGGGAGGCATGGGAAGGGGGGGAGGGGGTGGGAGAGGTATAAAACATATGGACACTGCCGGGACTTCCAGGAAAGAAGTTGGAATTTCAAACAAGGTGGATCTGGGGTGAATTAGTGGGGGTAGAAAAGATCAAGGTTTTGGTTGGGGAAAGATAAGAGATGGTGGTGAACAGCTGTTTTAAAGACCTGGAGGGAGGTGTGGGATTGAAGGGAGTGTGGGAGTTTGTTCCAGAGGCGGGAGAAAAGAGGAATGAAAGAGTGAAGGTGAGCAGAGAGCCGAGATTTCGGCAGTTTGACCATCAGAGGGTTGCTGGCAGATCTTGTGCGACCTGTAGGAATATTTGGGGGACAGAGCACAGAGAGAGCTGGGGGTGCAAGGCCGGAGCGGAGTCGGTAGAAGACAGAAAGACCACCTACCTGCCTGCGGTGAGTGAGTGAAAGGCCCTCGGAGTTAGCTTCATCACGGGAGATTCCAATGATTCTGAAAGCTTTGGTTTCAACAGCGTGAAGCCGAGCTAGGTGTGAGGCAGGAGCACCAGCCCATAGGGGAGAACAGTATTCCATTGAGCTGCGGATGAAAGCCTTGTATGTGGTGAGGAGCTCAGGTGTGCCGAGGAAGGACTTCGCACAACGGAGGATGCCCAGTCGGCGACTGCCTTTGGAGGTATCAGACTTGATCTGATAAGTATGACAAAATAGTGTGAAAAATAGTATGAAAAATAGTATGAAAAAAAATGTTCTCTGCAACTGTTAGTCCAATGGACACGATATTTTGACCATCGGAGCGCCTCCTCCTGTGGAATTTTGTAATGATAATTATGACGTCATAGGTCACGTGGTACAGGCGCATCTTGGAATAATCGAAAAACTTCGCACCTCTATATCTTCGAAAGCACTCCATGGAAAAAATTGAAGCATGGTGTGTTGTCAAGTACTCCCCATGGGGTATAACATGTTAATGATGATGTCATCGTTGCCATTGTTATGATGTCATAATTCGACAAGTAGGCCTACAACGCTTCATCTGATCAGTATGAATTTTTTTTCGCTGCAACTATTGGTCTGATGGACACAAAATTTTCACCATATGAGCGCCTCCTCCTGTAGAATAGGTTAATGATAATTATGACATCATAGGTCACGTGGTACAGGCACCATTTTGGAAAATACCGAAATACGTTGCGCCTCTTTATCTGCGAAACTGCTCCATGGAAAAAAATAGAAATGTGACTTATTGTAAAGAACTCCGCATGCGAATAAGTGTTGTTAACGATTACGTCATTGGTGCCTTCATTATCACGTCATAATTTGACAGCGAACATGCTTCGTCTGATCATTTTGAAATTTATTGAGCATGATCTATGCAACAATTACGTTAGTTAATATACATTTATGATGTCATCACTCACATGGTATGGCAGCCATATTGGATCCCAGAAAAAAAACCCTTATAAAATAGAAGAGTGGGCTTGCACCAAGTTGACTGCGCATGGTAAGTATTCTATGAATACCATCTAGTTCTCATCGACTGACACGAAGGTTGGAGTTACACTCAACCCCTTTGATTGACCGAGTAGTGAACGAGGGAACATCACAACCCTTCCCAGCATGTTCTGTTGGAGTTCCACTCGCCTCTCACAATGTCCCGTCACATTTTTGGCCTACAGGACACATTTTTACTCTGATCTTCACGAAAACCTCACCACCTGAGAGAGCACAGTCGTGGTAGTTATAAGCTGGTAGCATATTGTTTTTGAAGTCAAACGTTCAAAGGTCAAGGTCACATAAATTGGACATTCTTAACCGCCGGTACGTGGAGAAATGCTAGGAAAAAATAATTAAATAAATAAATGAAAAATCACTCAGAGGTTCACTTGGCAAAATAGAACAAAGTAGAATGGCACTCGGTAGATCATCCTTTTGTCCTAAAAAATCATTGTGAATTCAGTGACCTGATATGTAAAACCTCTTCAAATTTTAAGTTAATCGGCTGAAAATTGATAGAATCTACAATTGAAGACCTAATGCAGCTCCAAGGTTGAGTTACTGGATCCCTATATTTTGCTCCCATTTTCATCAGATCCCTAATTTCACGATTACTAATGATATTCAAATACCCAGAAACTTCGTGTCCACAAGGACCATACAAAAAGGGGAAGATGAACATGCACAGTCAGTCTTCAAAATGTCCTTTACCATACACATCTAAACAAAAACTTTAATTTTTTTTACTATAATTGAATAAAGATTGTCTTATGGTCAGTGAAGGTGAAATAAACTTTCAATGAGGTTCGCTCCCTAACTTTATCTGGTCATAAACTCTCTACAGTAGTATCTCTAATAAGCCCCCCCTCCCTCCCCCAAACACCAGCTTAGACCCCGATTTTTTAAATGCCGTGAACAAGCTTTGGTACATCATGGATGATCAAGGTTGTGGTCAAGTCTCATCGAAATAGTGTGCATAGTTTCAGAAGAAAAAGGCAAATTCCTATTTGGGGGGGGCGGGGGCGGGGGTCAAACCTGGATCCACTTTGATCCCCGGTAGACCCCCTTATACCCCGATTTGTTTTAATGCCCTGAACAAACTTTAGTCAGAACACAACAAATATCATTTGTGCCAAATTTGGTCGCAATCCCATCAGCGGTTTCGGAGAAAAGGCTTAAAGTGTTTACAGACTGACTGACTGACTGACTGACTGACGGACTGACGACGCGTCATCGCATAAGCTCCCCTGAATTTCGTTCTCGGTGAGCTAAAAATAGAGTGAAGTCGAAGGTTTAATCTACCTGTTTGCGAGAAAATTCACAAATTAAGAACTCGTGAATCAGATCAACTTTAGGATGAGACTTCTTTGTAAGAACCCTGCTACAAAAAGCTTCAATCAAAAATGAACACATGTCATACGAACACGATAAACTCCAGATAATATTAGCTAAGACTTGTTTGGAACATGACCTCAGCAGAACATAAACATAGGGGCAATACACTTGGCGCTCACCTGGTAAAATAAACAGTACACTGCACTGACTAAAAGTATTTTAAACTAATTTCACTGGTTGCTAGAAGACAGGGCAGCATGGAGAATCATACTAACTGTTACGGATTCGTCACTTCCGTTGTTGTGGTTTTCATCCACTGTAAACATTTTTGATTCCATGTACTATTATTGTTGTCGTTTAAGGGAGATAGAGGTTACTATTTTCAAAAGGTAAAAAAGTCGATGTTTTAAATGAAACCGGAACCGGACGACGACAAAGAGGAAGAGGAGGAGAAAAAGGCGGAGCGAGTGAGTCGGGGAAGAAGCCTAGCTGCTTCGAGATCTGGAGCAAACGTTGACGAACGGAGGTCACTAGCGAACTTCGGGTTTCCCGGGAAAGGGATTCTTGCGACAGAGTTGTTATCGATGTGACAGATCAACCTGCGTGTCAGGTTTTGGCGGTTGATTCCGAGGAGAATTATCATCGTGCTGTTATGCCACGAGAACGGGCCGTCGGCCATTTTGACTCACGCAGGACTTGCGCTTCGCTCAAGGTTTCATCTCGCTTCAACCATTTTCACCGCATTCAGACGTTAATCTGGTGTGTGTGTGTGTGTGCAACGTGGTTTTTGAAGGTTAATTTGCGGTTCGCCGACTGTGAGCCGTGGAATGTCCATACCCGAGGGTGTGATTTCTCAGTCGCCTGGAGGGCGCCTTTGGATTTCCCAGTCGCCTGGAGGGCGCCTTTGCGCAGCTTTGGCCGCGTGACTGTGACTGTCATCCGAATGGGATTCTGGTCTCGATTGGACATCGTTCTGACGATCACTGGAGCGGATCGACTTGGGCTTGATGCCGGAATAGAGACATTGGGGAATATTCTTCTTTTCGCTCACTTGGAGCACAGTGAGTTATAGTGTACGAACCTGATGGTACCATCATAGGAAATATATATTGGTTGTACAATTTATTACTATTGTTTTTGGTGTTGTTATTCTTGTGTGACCTTAATACAATATTTGTTTGTTGGTAACAATTGGTGTGGTTTCACCATTGATATTTGACCCAGAATAACACATCTTTCTGCCGTGACTCCTCTCGGGGCTCGGAGGTACACCGTGACCGGGGGTTGGGGAGGAGCATGTAACACTCACATAATCATAAAACTTTAAGCAAACAAACAAAAAAATAACTATTTTGGGGGGCAATACCCCCACACTCCCAAAGGGGCAGATTTTTTTAAATGCCGTGAACAAACTTTGGTACATTACTGGTGATGAAGGTTGGGGTAAAGTTTCATCGAAATAGGGTGTGTAGTTTCAGAGGAAAAAGCAAATTTCTATTTTAGGGGGTCAAACCTGGATCCACTTTGACCCCAGTAAACCCCCTTAGACGCCGACTTTTTTAAATGTCGCGAACAAACTTTAGTCACAACGCAACACATATCATTTGTGCTTAATTTGGTCACAATCCCATCAGCGGTTTCGGAGAAGAAGTTGCAAGTGTTTACGGACGGACAGACTGACTGACGGCGCGCCATCGCATAAAACTCCCCTGAACTTCGTTCCAGGTGAGCTAAAAACCATGAAAAGCCTTTCCTTCATAAAAACCTTTAAGTCTATCAATTATCTCTGAAATTTCCATTTTTGGAGCTATACAACCCCGACTATGACACCCATGACCTCTGGGTCTCCTTCTGATTAGATTAGCGAAATATTCGTTACCGAAAACATTACCTAGAGAAACTGACCCAGTACCTTGTACCCTATCATTAAGGCCCAAAGGATACCTTCAAACCAAACCGAGCCTCAAGGGTGGTGTACAGAAGCGTTTTATTTTAAATAACAATAAATACAAGGCGTAGGGAGGTGAAATTCGCTGCACATGATGTGCAACGCACACAGAGTAAAATGAGTGTTCATTTATGTCCGTAGGATGTCTAATAAATAAAGATATAAGGACACCTGACACTTTTACTAGTAATTATATAATTTGTTTTCCCTTCCAAGGAATTTCAATGAGATGGTCATAAAGCCCCTCAAGACTGTGCAATGGTTACCAACCTATGGTTGTTTGTAATGTATCCTTTTAAAATGGTGAGCATCAATACAAGGAAGCAGCAGGTACCATTTTTAAAGTCTTTGATATTTCACCGTCTTCCCAGACTCAGAGCGGACTCTAACCCTGACACCACCATCCAGCGAGTCTAGTTACTTGAGGATTTCTCCTATCTGGCGGCTCTTTTCCTTGTTTGGTCAATCGAATCTAACGTCACTGGTGACATGTTGGGTTACAGAATACAAATCAATTATTTGCTCAAAGTACGGTACCTCATGCATGGAATACAGGCCTGGTCTTGTATTTTAAAGGTTTGAAAAAAACCTCGTTAATGACAGAACGTAGACATAGAACGTGCTTGTTGTATACCTGTTATTTTTTTGTCTTTGGACAAGCGTGCGTATGTTTGCTGTATGTTCTCAGTTTGTTCTCTGTATGTTCTCAACATGTTGTCTGTTCATCGTATGTTCTCTGCATGTTCAGCGGATGTTCTCTGCATGTTCAGCAGATGTTCTCTGCATGTTCAGCGGATGTTCTCTGTATGTTTGCTGCATGTTTGCTGCATATGTTGTCTGTATGCTCACTGCATATTTGCTGTATGTTTGGCTGTATGTTCTCTGTTTGCTGTATATTTGCTGTATGCTTACTGTATGTTTGCTGCGTATTTTCTTTATGTTTGTTGTGTTCTGCATCTGTTCACTGTTTGTTCTTTGTATGGTTCCTATATGTTTGCTGTATGTTCACACAACCACGGTGTATGTGAATAAGCTTTTGAAGTTTGAACGATCATGTACTTTGGTCTTTGAGTTAAAGTACGTGTGTTGAGTTTTGTCCCAATATTTCAATTTTGTTTTCAGGTTGTTCATTATTCTTATTTACCATTCTATTTGTATAAAAAGGTCAAACAAAACAAAAACAACTACAGATAAACAGATCCCTGCAACAACAGACAAATCAGCCTGCTCCCAATCATCAGCAAAGTCATGGAATCCATCATCGCATCTGATATCAAATCCTTCCTCTTCTCCAAAGGCTTACTTCCGCAAAACAATGGCACAACGCACAGCAATGGCTTACTTGGTTATGACGAACTTCCCTGAAAATGTCTGCTGCTCTTCTTCTGCTCCAATCGGATCATCTGATCATGTCCTTGTTAAAGTGGACATCTCTCTGACCATTCTCAGGGAGCCTGCTCAGCATCGACGAGTCTGGCATTTTTCAGGCCAACTGGCACGGTCTTCAAGCAGCCATCAATCATCTGGACTGGTCTCCCATCTCTACCACCTCTGACATCAACTCATCCTGGGAATTCTTCCAAAGTAAATTGCTCTATCTCATGCACAGATTTATCCCATCTCGTCTTCAGTTGTCATACCCTTCCTCCCGTCCATGGTACACGGAATCTTGTGGTGAGGCTGTTGCCCAGAAGCAAATTGCCTTCGTCTCCTGGAAAGCAAATCCAACGGAAGGAAATCTCATTTCCTTTCACAAAGCCCGAAACAAGTGTGTGTCCACCCTCAGGAGAGCCAGGAAACAATATCTCTCCGTTCTCAAGACCGAACTCTCTTATCTGTCTCCCTCTTCCAAATCGTGGTGGCGTCTGGTCAAATCTGTTTCTGGTGTTTGTTTCCCCTCCATTACCTCAAACGGCTACACAGCTGACTCCGCACGTGAAAAAGCTGAATGCCTCAACTCTGTGTTTGCCTCTAAATCTTGTGTCCCAAACCCATCCCTCTCTGTACCCACCATACCCAGTCGTACCCAGCTGCTCCTGGACTCCGTGTCCTTTCCTCCTGACAAGGTGGAAAAGTTTCTGTCAACCCTCGACTCTGATTCTGCAACTGGACCTGACGGCATCAGCCCACGGGTCCTAAAATCCTGTTCTTCCGCTCTTTCACTCCCTCTCTCTGTTCTCTTCACCCTCTCTTTTGCTCAAGGTCAACTGCCATCTGCTTGGAAATCAGCCAACATCACCGCTTTGCAAAAAAAGGTGCAAAAACAGATCCTAGCAACTACAGACCAATCAGCCTTCTCCCAATTATCAGCAAAGTCATGGAATCCATCATTGCTTCGGATATGAAATCTTTCCTCTTCTCCAATGGCTTGATCTCTGATCATCAATTTGGTTTCAGACCAGGTCACTCTACTCTGGACATGCTGCTTCTGCTGTCTCAACAATGGATGGAGGTCCTCAATGCCAAAGAGGAAATTACAGCTGTCTCCCTCGACATATCATGTGCCTTCGATACGGTCTGGCACCCCGCTCTGCTCACCAAACACTCCTCCTTTGGTATCCATGGAAATCTCCACGCATGGCTGGTGGACTTCCTCTCTAGTCGTCGTCAACGTGTGGCCCTGAATGGGTTTCTCTCATCTCCTCTTCCTGTTCAGGCTGGAGTTCCCCAAGGCAGTGTTCTGGGCCCTGTGCTTTTTCTGGTCTTCATCAATGATCTCTCTGACTCTCTTGAAAATCCTCTCTATCTCTTTGCTGATGACTCCACTCTCTGCCGCTCCATTCCTCATCCCTCAGATCGGCAGTCTGCAGCCTCCTCACTTTCTGCAGACCTGGACAAAATCACAGACTGGGCAAACAAGTGGAATATGTCTTTCTATCCTGACAAATCTCACACTCTTACGATGTCTCTCCGAAAAGACCGACTGGACAACCCTCCCATCTACTTTCTGAATAATCATCTCCAAGAAGTTCTGTCACTCAAGCTTTTGGGTCTCACTATCTGCCATGATCTTTCCTGGGAAAACCACATTTCCAAGCTGGCTTCCAAAGCCAGTCGCCGACTGGGCATCCTCCGTCGTACGAAGTCCTTCCTTGGCACACGTGAGCTCCTCACCACATACAAGGCTTTCATCCGCAGCTCAATGGAGTACTGCTCTCCCCTCTGGGCTGGTGCTCCTGCCTCACACCTAGCTCGTCTTCACGCTGTTGAAACCAAAGCGTTCAGAATCATTGGAATCTCCCGCGATGACGCTATCTCCGAGGGCCTTTCACTTAATCACCGCAGGCAGGTTGGTGGTCTTTCCGTCTCCTACCGACTCCTCTCCGGCCTTCCTCCCCCAGCTCTCTCTGGGCTCTGTCCCCCAAATATTCCTGCAGGTCGCACAAGATCTGCCTGCAACCCTCTTATGGTTAAACTGCCAAAATCAAGACTCTCTGCTCACCTTCTCTCCTTCATTCCTCTTTTCTCCCACCTCTGGAACAAACTCCCTCACTCTCTTCAATCCCACTCCTCCCTCCAGGTCTTTAAAACGGCTGTTCACCACCATCTCTTATATTCCCCAATCCAAAACCTTGATCTTTTCTACCCCCGCTAATTTCACCCCAAATCCACTTTTTTGAGATGACTTTTGACTTCTTTCCTGGAAGTCCTTGGTGTCCTTGCGTTTTATACCTATCCTGCCTCCCCCCAGGCCCTCTCCCTCCAAAAACATCTCCCGATGTCCCTGCTCTCAAATGTTGTGTTTGTGTGCTTCCTCCCCTTCTCTCCTCATCTTGTCGACCGCTCGCCTTTTTATATACTTTGTTTGCTTGTTTGTTTGATTTCTTTGTTTGATAAATGTTAGCTCTTTCACGAGCCTCGACTCTGTACGCAAAAAAAAAAAAAAAAAAAAAAATGGCTTCATCTCAGATCATCAATTTGGATTCAGACCAGGCCACTCCACTCTGGACATACTGCTTCTGCTGTCTCAACAAGGGATGGAGGTCCTCAATCCTCAACGGGAAATCAGAGCTGTCTCCCTTGACATATCACGTGCCTTCGATACGGACTGGCACCGCACCCTGCTCTCCAAACTCTCCTCTTATGGTATCCATGGAAATCTCCACGCATGGCTCACGGACTTCCTCTCCTGTCGAAGTCAACATGTGGCTCTAAATGGAATTCTCTCATCTCCCTTTCCTGTCCAGGCTGGAGTTCCTCAAGGCAGTATTCTGGGCCCTGTGCTTTTTCTGGTCTTCATCAATGATCTCTCTGACTCTGGAAAATCCTCTCTATCTCTTTGCTGATGACTCCACACTCTGCCACTGCATATCTCAACCCTCAGATCGGCAGGCAGCATCCTCGTCACTCTCTACAGACCTGGACAATATCACAAACTGGTCAAACAAGTGGAACATGTCTTTCAATCCTGACAAATCTCACACTCTTACTATGTCTCTCCGAAAAGACCATCTGGACAACCCTCCCATCTACTTTCTCAACAATCCTCTTGAAGAAGTTCTGTCACTCACGCTTTTGGGTCTCACTATCTGCCATGATCTGTCCTGGGAAACCACATTTCCAAGCTGGCCTCCAAAGCCATTCGCCGACTGGGCATCCTCCGTCGTGCGAAGTCCTTCCTTGACACGACTGAGCTTCTCATCACATACAAGGCTTTCATCCACAGCTCAATGGAATACTGCTCTCCCTTCTGGGCCGGTGCTCCTCCCTCACACCTAGCTCGACTTCACGCTGTAGAAACCAAAGCTTTCAGAATCATTGGAATCTCCCACGATGAAACTGATTCTGAGGGCCTTTTACTCTCTCACCGCAGGCAGGTAGGTGGTCTTTCTGTCTTCTACTGACTCCTCTCCGACCTTGCTCCCCCTGCTCTGTCTGTGCTCTGTCCACCAAATATTCCTACAGGTCACACAAGATCTGCCAGCAATCATCTTCTGGTGAAACTGCCAAAATCAAGACTCTCTGCTCACCTTCACTCTTTCATTCCTCTTCACTCCCGCCCCTGGAACAAACTCCCACGCTTTCTTCAATCCCACTCCTCCCTCCAGGTCTTTAAAACAGCTGTTCACCACCATCTCTTGTCTTCCCCCATCTAAAACCTTGATATTTTCTACCCCCGTTATACACCCCAAATCCACCTCTTTCAAATTCCATTTTCTTTCTTGAAAGTCCGAGGCGTGTCCAGCTTGTTTATCCCGTGTACCCCACCCCAGCGCTCTCCCTTTCACAGATCTACCGATGACCCTGTTTTCTACTGTTTTTGTGGTTCCCTCTCGTCTCCCGCTCCCTTTATTATATGTTTTATGTGTGTAACTGTTTGTTTTTATGTGTTTTATGTGTTAGCTCTTACACGAGCCTCGACTTTGTATATAAACAAGAACGAAAGTCTAACAGCGGCATAGCCGGGTTTGATACTTTTGTTGAAGAGGATAGTATGACGTGGGTGGGGATACCAGTTAGCAAATAATGTAAGTATTTTTTTGAAGTACTGTAAGTCTACAAACTGTCTGTCACCATGTAAATGAAGAGATTGCATTGAGACACTGGTTTATTCCATATGAGTCAAGTCAACAATGAACCAACCATACACTGCTTCAATCCAGTAACTTTGCAGTCACAACAAAGGGATTGCAGTGTCACGATTACATTTACTATGTTATTATTATTAACATTATTATTATTGTTACGAAGAAGATGTTACTGTATTAAGAAACCTGGTCTAATTTGCCCGAAGCGGCCTGAAAGTAAAGCATGAAGCCTGTGGCCTATATGTTCGGCCTGTACGGCATAGAAATCAGAATGACGGTGTGTGGAGTGAGCCGTCGTATGCCGTAATCACATCACCTCTGTCACGTGACTGAATCCTCTGCTCTGATTGGTGCACGTTTGAGGGGACATGCATACATGCATACATACATACATATATTCATACATACATACATATGGAGAGACAAACACTGTTCTAGATGGACTTGCCCTATGGGCTATGCGATAAAAAGGTGTTTTTATATAAATAAATAAAAAATAAAGAAAATGTATGTGGAAGAAACAGTATGCGTAGCTTATATGGCCATGAATTTGGCCTTGTAACCAAGATACATCTCGGTGCTTTTTCTTTGTAGATGTCAATCGCAAGGACATAAGTAAATATGTCACAAATAATATATAGCACATGGGATTTGAACAGGGGTTTCCAGCATTAGTTCAGATGGGATTCTTGATGTTTTAAAACCTCAATTGAGAAACACATGTCGAACCAATACTCTCTCCTCTTTATGCTATTTTCCCATTAACTTGGAGTTTGTCGCTCACAGGGCATGTACTCTTGGCCAAAGTCTTACACGAACTGGTTGGCCAGGCATGACATACACAACTGGAGTTGATTTTGGCAAGAATTTTTAATTTGAACATCGTGCCGACAATAGAACTTGCCTACTCTTCATGAAATACACTGTGGCATCTTTTACATCTACGTATCAAGTAATTCTCACAGATGGGGCATGAGCTGAATGTCTGAGGGTAGCGGACTTGGTGATGCCCACCCACTGCGTGTCGAGCACCAATCTGACAGTTTATAGTCACTAGTCAGGCATAAAAAAACACATGTCCAAGTCTAAAGCTGTCAAAAGCTGGCTTGAACCCTAGTTGTTAACTGAAAAATGAGTTATTAATATGAAGTTATCGATGTAAGTACAACACATTCTAATCGCAGTTTGCAGCCAGTTATAGTTTAGGGTTACATGCAAATTATGCAATGCATCAAAAGTGGGAAAACGAGAAAGGGCAATTGAAAATAGAGAGGGTATCTGGTTTGGGGAGGAAGGAGAAAATATGTAAATAAAAAGTTGTGTAGGAGGATAAAAAAAACTTGGCTGCTGTGTTTAAGTAACTAGCAACGGTGCCCGCCCTACAGGCGGGGGCTTCAATTGGAAGGCCCAAATGAAAAGGTAAAATATCAGAAATTGAAGGCTTTTTTTTATTTTAAACGATTTATTTCAACATCCGTTAAATCATATCACACGCAAATCATCAAAATCTAAACAGTATCTTTGGAATTTCAATAAAAACCACATCACTGTTCATATCCGTAAATATTATTCCATCATGTTTCAAATCGTGATATCAACTGTGCGCTTTTCTTTAAGGAAAAAAAATGGAATGATTTTGTACCTCTTCTTCAGCTTAGAACTTCAGGATAGACGACATTGCTGATAAAAGTTCCTTTTCTCTCTTTGAAGTTATTGGCAAACATTTTTATATTGTCGCTGCTGCCAACGCGACTCATGGCGACATAAAGCTCTCCATGGCTGAAGAAATCTGTCTTTAGGTAGATGCCTACCTTTTCTAATGTCTGACCTTGAGCCTTGTTACTGGTCATTGCAAAGCAGACTCGGACAGGGAATTGTTTTCGCTGCATCTGGAAGGAGAACAGGTTTTCGGATGGAATGATTGGAATCCTCGGTTCCAAAATGAGGTATTCTGCACCCACCTGAATTGCTTAAATACATCAGGGTAGGTGATCTTCACTTCAGTGTTCTGGTTCAGCTTGAAGAATTCTGTGAGCTTTGTTTTCGGTGGACCACAGTTGACGATGTCATGCAGATCTTCTGGTTGGAACAGGATGAGTAGCTCATCTTCCAAGTGGATTTGAAGCTTTTGCACGGGAGGCTTCATCTGCTGGATAGGGAACTCGTACAGGCGCCAGTAAGCTGCAGAGGCACTGATTATCTCGCATCCACAAAGCACTGTATTTCGTCATTGGTGATATCTCCTTCTTCTCCGATGGCCAGCTTTATGGTAACACGGTCGCTGCCCTTAGTCACATACATCCATCACTACAGTCACGTGAAAAGGTAAGTACACCCCATTAAATGTTTTTTAAAATCTTTTTAACATATGTGGACATATCAATATTTGATCTTCATTTAAACAGTATCTATAGATAAAGGTGATCTAATTGAACAAAAAACAATGAAAAATTGACTTTGCAATAATTTATTCAACAAAAAATTAACAGATGCCATTTCCTTCTGTGGAAAAAGTAAGTACACCCTTGTCTCTAATAGGTGGTATTGCCCCCTTTGGCAGAAACAACCTCAAGTAGGCGTTTCTTATAACTGTCTACCAGTCTCTGACATCGACTGGGAGAAATTTTTGCCCACTCCTCCATGCAGAATTCTTTCAGCTGTGCGATGTTTGAGGAGTTTCTTGCATGCACAGCTCGTTTCAAATCCCCCCACAACATCTCGATGGGATTTAGATCCGGGCTTTGACTTGGCCATTCCAGAACCCTCCATTTCTTTCTTTTCAGCTATTCCTTGGTGGATTTACTAGTATGTTTAGGGTCATTGTCAGGTTGCAAGGTCCACCTTCGGTTGAGCTTCAACTTTCCGACAGATGGCCTCACATTTTCCTCAAGCACCCCCTGGTACAATGAAGAATTCATAGTGGATTCTATGATGGTGAGCTGCCCAGGCCCTGATGCAGCAAAGCTGCCCCAAACCATAATATTGTTGCGGTTTTGAGTTTTGTACAATAAAGGTTAAATTTCCCACTCATAGTTTAGTCACACAACAACATGTAGCCTCGCGATAGTGCAGTTATTTCATAGTATGTGTGAGAATAGTCTTTTTCCTGTGTTAGTTTTGCGTTGAGTAGAATAATGAGAGTTAGGTCCTTTTCATGGTTTAATTGCCTTATGCTGCCTCCATTGCCTTATGCCTCTTACGCCTCTTTGTGCTGCCTTTGGCTTTTTGGCGCGAAGTAACACGAGGCAGGCCTGGCAGGTCGGGTCGGGACCGAATGAGGGCGGCGAAGAAGCTGACGGTAAGCGCAAGCCGCCAATCAGGGCTCAAGGGGAGTGGCTGCGGCAGGGCGTGACTGGCATGTTCGAGAGGGCTCAGGGGGTGTCCATATAACCCGTTGCGCAAAGCCCCCACGAGAAGCATAGAAGCAGTTCGGTAGCATTGAGTTACGAGCTGTTGAGTGCGGTGAGTTTGGTGAGTTATGAGCTATTGAAGAGGCGCGTATTTATGAGAGTTACGAGATCGGAGAGACGCGCATGAACCAGGTATAAGCGCTCGTATTAAAGTGACGCTCGGGTGAGCATGAGGCTGAGCCTCTATTGCATTGGGTTACGCGAGTGATAGCGCGCTGGTTACTAAACGCGGTGTGGAACCGCCCAGCCGTGCCGAGAGACGCTTACATTCCTTCCCGCCTTCCTGCCTCATCTGCTGCCTTTTGTTTGAGAGACGCGCTGCGAGGATCCTTTTCCACCGCCTGCTTGCCATCTTCGCGGGACGTGCTGGGACCGTGGAGAGCACGCCGGGCTGCCGTTCCTGGACGACCAAGGCAGCGCGTGGACACCATTCTGCCTGCAATTCCCCTGTGTGAGTGTGATCAGGCCCGAGTCTGGGCTTTTAAGTATAAGACTGATTAGGTTCTGCTCTGTGTCTGCTTTCTACCGACTTGTACATAAGTGTAAATAATAATTAAATTGTGTTATTCCTTTTATTCGACCGTCTCGTGTTTTCCATCATTGACTAAGCGTGGTACGAATAGAACCGCTCGAATCGGGTTCCAATACTAGAAAACTGCACGGACGACGTGGTACGCAATCCGCTCGGTGTACTCAAATTACACGTGGCTCGTGCGAGGCTTGCTTCCCCGCTTCCGTGGCGGCGCAGGTATTTAGGTACGTGCGAGACTTGGTCCCGAAACCCTACCTTGCATTTGCCCGGAAGGGGCGTTTCAAGTCTCGGTTACGCCGGCCCAGGAAGAACAAAGGGTTTAATCTCCCCTTGGTAAGGGTAGGAAGGGCGGCGGAAAACCGTAACAATATTTCCACCACCATGCTTTACAGTTGGTATCAGGTTCTTTTGGTCAAATGCTGTCTTTGGTTTTTGCCAAACACGTCTTCTGGTACTGTGGCCAAATAGCTCTACCTTTGACTCATCTGTCGAGAGCACATTGTTCCAGAAGTGCTGGTCTTTGCCTGGGTGTTCATTGGCAAACTTTAGTCTTGCCCTGATGTTCTTTCTGGACAGCAAAGGTTTCCTCCTGGCACACCTCCCATGTAGATCAAATTTGTGCAGCCTCTTTCTATTGGTAGACTCGTGCACTTTGACATCAACAGTGGCAAGGGCTACCTGTAGGTCCCGTGATGACATTCTGGGGTTCTTAGAGACTTCTTTCAGCATCTGGCGGTCTGCTCTCGGGCTGAACTTGCTGGGGCGGCCTGGCCTGAACAAGTTGGCAGTTGTTTGGAATCTTCTCCACTTGTAGATGATCTTCCGGACAGTCGAATGATTGATTTCAAATTGTTTGGAGATCTCTTTAAATCACTTCCCAGACTCGTAGGCATCTATAACCTTCTTTCTGAAGGCCTCAGAGAGCTCTTTTGATCTAGGCATGGTGACGCCGCACACTTCAACAAAAAAGAGCAAACCAAACTAAATGTCTGAGGTTTAAATAAGACAGGTTCCTCCAAGATCCTCTCTAACGATGTTCTAATCATTTGCACCTGAGCTGGTGCACCTGATTCTAATTTTAGGTGTTTGAAGTCGTGATAAATGTAGGGTGTACTTACTTTTTCCACATGCGAAATTTGCATTTATGTTTATTTAAATTATACAATGGACTACAAAATGTAAATGTTTCATGATATTTGTTATATTATATCACCTTTATCTATCAATATTGTTGAAATGAAGATCAAATAGCTGTATGTTGAAATATGTTGAAATAAATCAAAACTTTACATGGGGTGTACTTACTTTTTCGAGGGACTGTATATGTATTTGACACTGGATACTGAATTCACAACCTCGACGTTTTTGTGGGCGTTGTATTTCAAAGACAGCAGTGGGTTGAAGGGCACAATCCATTGGTTATTGATCTCGACATCCTGTCCTCGCACCTTCTTCTTGTGTGTCTGACCACCTTGGGCTGGTGAATGGCGCCGATAGATTGGGTACGTAGAGTCCGTCACCATGGTATGCTATACAAAGCGTTTTGGGAAGTTTTTCTCGCATTCCCGTTGTGGAGACATGCATGGTGAACTTTGGTTTAGAGCACCGCATGGCCCATGGATGTTGTTGGGTGTGATTATATCATGTAGTTTTTGGTTGATATGAGGATCAGGAATCTCGGCTGACACGATGCGATCAATGTCCTTGGGCTCACGTGGCTTGCCTTCATCGGCAAGTATCAGCAGGATGTGGCAGTGTGGGAGTCCACGTTTCTGATCCTCCTTCATGCCGAAGTAGCCCACCACTTCTCCAAGCATTCCGCTCTTCAGATCCGCCATGAGAGATTTAAGCTCGATACTGAAGACGCGTGCAGTTAGGTCAGGTCAGTCGCAGGGCTGCTCTTCTGGGAAAAGTGAATTTGTGATCTCTGGCCATTGTGGGTTGCAGGCAGGGTTGGCGTCATGGGGGGGGGGGGGGGGATTCGTGGGTCATTCCCCCCAAATGAGTTATTGTGCCCCCCCCCCCACCCACCCGCAGGCCAAGCCTTTGGTGCCAAACTTTGCGTTTAATTAATTAATTTATATTTATCATATTAAAAGTGAAAACCTTTTCGCTAAATGAAATGAAAACAAAACAAAAATAAGAAAAGAAGAAAACACACCCTGTTGGTCATATTTGCATAAGGTCTCATTTGGGGAAGTAGTATGCTCATTGGTCTGGTGCTTGACCAATGCCCTATTGGTTTGATTTGTTGTCATTACATCAAGATAAGCACGCACATAACGTACAGTTAGCATTAGCAAGTCAGACGGCGCTTGGCACCAATATGTTTCAGAGAGAGCAAGCAACTATCAGACTGCACTTCAAACAGAAATGGATATAAGAAAATGGCTACACGGTGCTGCTTCTTCAAGGCCTCCTCCAACTCCACCAACGGAAAAGGGAGCAAATGCGCCCAGCACGGCCACCTCTGAAGAACAAGAGCCTCTTTCTGCGAGCAGCCATGATGCACCATGTAAGCGCTAGCTGTGGAAGACAATCCATCATCATAGATGACCTAGGGACTGACCAGCCCAACCAAATCGTCTTACAACAGTACCCTGCCAGCATTTTCAGTGGTAGGAAGCGTTCATTTGTCTCCGCTTGGTATCACAACCGAGACTGGCTTGAATACAGTGTCAAGGCTGATGCAGCATTTTGTTTTTGTTGTCGGTTGTCTAGCGCCACTCGGAGGTCTCGGACACTGGATGCCTTTGTGAGTGTGGGCTTTCGTAACTGGAAAAATGCTGTGGAGAGAGATCGGGGATTTCATAAACACGAGTCTTCAAAGGAGCATATCTCTTGCTATACACTGTGGAAGGAGCGGGAGAGGCGTGTCAATACTGGAAAGGAGATTTCAACACTTGTCAACGCAGACCAACTACGAAAGAACAGGTATTATGTTTCCTCTCTCATCAATGTTGTCGGATTTTTGGTGGAAAACCAGTTGCCTTTACGAGGGAAGATAGAGGCTTTTGACAACATGTCGGAGGGGGGGAGTGGACTTTTCCTCTCCTTACTGGACTATACAATTAAAAAGGACCCTGAATTGGCTGATGTTGTGAAAACGATCCCTCGCAACGCCACGTACACCCGTCACGACATGCAAAATGAACTCATAAGTACACTCAGCAGTGTGGTGACAGAGGCTATATTGGAGGAAGTAGGCGACTCCTATTACACTTTGATAGTAGATGGAACCCGTGACTCCACCGGGTGTGAAAATATATCGATTGTCATTCCATTTGTAAATGAGTCATATGAGGTCACAGAGCGCCTGCTAACCATATCAACAGCTGGCAAAGGTGACGCACAGACATTAACAGACACTATTTTGGCAGAGCTAAATGAAGTTGGACTGGACACATCAAAGATTCTAAGCCAGGTATTTGATGGGGCTGCTCTGATGTCTGGGAAGAAATCATGTCATGGTGGCATCCAGAAGCTACTGCAAGAGAAACTAGGTCGTGAGATACCTTATGTACACTGTCTTAACCACCAGCTACACTTCGTGGTAGTACACGCAATGCCAGCAGAGACAGCTGTAGTGGACTTTTTTCATGTGTGTAATGCCCTCTACAAATTCTGCAAGAAGCCCACAATTGCTGTGCACTATAAGGGTGTGCATATTAAATGCCTTCCGGAACAGAGATAGACGGGACATCTTGCCACTGTGTCAGTCATTGTAAAATCCTTTAATGACAACATCTCTTTTGACTGAGATCGACTCTGTGCTGGCCTATGGCACAGAAATACGAATGGAGGCTTTGGGCCTGCTGCGCGAGATGACCGAGCCCAGTTTCTCATTAATTGCCAAGGTAGTGCATACAGTTCTTGCCCTGTTGGACCCACCAAACAAGCGTCTACAGAGAGAGGACACTGACTTGATGACAGGTTTAAATATCGTGGCGAGTGCAACAGCTTGTGTATGGAAACTCCGTTGTGACGAGGAGTTTAATCAGGTGTGGGACATGGCCACGGCTGTCAGCGCATCACTGAGACCCACGATCCCCAAACGGAGACGCAAGCAAACACAAATATGGATGAGTATGTCGTTATGGGAACTGCAGGACACAAGGATGATGATGAAAAAACAGAACTTCAGAGACTGAACGACAACACTATTGATTCAGTGCTTGGAGAGATGGATCACAGATTCAGCGAGCGGAACTCACACTTGGCTAGTGCACTTGTTGCACTGAATCCAGAAAGTGATACATTTCTTGATGTAAAGGCTGTGAAGCATATTATGGACCTGTCACGGTCGCCTATAATTGAGGTCGCCTATATTTATTGACATAGTGAACCTGACTAAACTGTCTACCAGTCTCTGACATCGACTGGGAGAAATTTTTGCTATCCGTGATAAAGCTATCCGTGTTACAGTCGAAGGTCTATCACACCGTTTTCCGGAACATTTCTCGATTTGGGACGTACGCTACGGCTCTAGCCGAGCTGAAGCGCCTCTACGTAAAGACACGGAGCGCTGTGCACGGCCGGCATCAACTCTCTCAGCGGCGACAGCAACCATCTGAATCGATCGATCGCTTCGCGCAGGAGTTGCGCTACCTGTTGGCAGACTGCGTGCAGGACGTCCGGACCCACGAGCAAGTGCAGGACGACTTGCTCCGAGATTCATTCATCTCCGGAATTAATTCTGGAGTTTTGCGGCTCCGGCTCCTGGAGGTCGCGGATCTGACATTTACAGAGGCACTACGGCTGGCACGCGTATACACAGATGCCCGAGAACAATCCACCGCATATGATCACCCACGAGTCGTGGCAGGGTCCTCGCGACACGCGCGACCTGAGAGGGCTACCGCCGAGGTTACGGAGGAGGACCCGACCACCACGACGGCTGAGGCTCTGGGAGCTCCGGAAGCGGATTCCGCTTCCGGCCTCACTGCCGCCGCCGCTGCCCGGCCACGGCCTGCCCGGTATGCAAAACGTTACTTGTGTGGACATCGGCAGCATCCTCGCTCTGAATGCCCGGCCCGAGAGGCGACGTGTCGCCTGTGCTCCATGGCCGGCCCGAGAGGCGATGTGTCACCTGTGCTCCACTAAGGGCCCTTTTGCAAAGGTCTGCAGAAAGGCCGCTCGGGGCACGCATTCCGCTGATCGTGATTCCGTGACGAGCGGAGATCAGCGGAACATAGAGCTACTCGGTGGAACCATCTCCTCCGCGCGACTCGCGCACTGCTCGTCAGAATCACGCCGTCACGACCGGCTCACTCCGACCACTCGCTACTCGATGGCCCATCTCCTCCGCGTGAATCGCGCACTGCTCGTCGGAATCACGCCGTGTCTCTCTCTCACGACCAGCTCCACTCCGACCACTCGCTACTCTGTGGCCCATCTCCTCCGCGTGAATCGCGCACTGCTCGTCGGAATCACGCCGTGTCTCTCTCTCACGACCGGCTCCACTCCGACCACTCGCTACTCTGTGGCCCATCTCCTCCGTGCGAATCGTGCACCGCTTGTCGGAAGCACGCCGTGCCTCTCACGACCGGCACACTCCGACCACTCGATACTCGGTGGAACCACCTCCTCCACGCGAATCGTCGTGCACTGCACCCATCGCGTGCTAATACTCTGGGAGGCCCGCGATCCCATCCTGATTCCGATCACCTCCAACACGTGGCACCCATCGCGTGGCACCGCACCGTCGCTGGATGGAATCACTACAATGCACGACGCGCCAGTTGCGCGCGCCGCATCTTCGCTGGATGGACCCCTTTGCATGCGGTTCCTCTCGCGGGCACTCTGTGAGGCCGGCGATTCTGATCGCGGCCGTCGCAATCCCACCTGCATGTAGCTACTCCCCGAGGCCGGCGAACTCCGCTGCCCGGAATCGCCTCCATGGAGGCTCGCTTGGCACCATGCGACGACTCGTCGCAGCACGGATGCGTTTCTAAGGACGTCGAGCGGGACCTTCATAGCCTTTCACGGCACTCGGGCTTATGCTTATGCCATGTGTATACCATGTGTATCCTATAAGATGATCGTTCTTCTTCGTCCTGGGTTTTACCTGATTTGTTGTTCCCGATCCTCAAACGGATCCCCAAATTAATTTAATATGATAACGTTGGATTGCATTACGTGGTGTTGGTGTGGAGCAGGCTTGACGGACCAAATGGCCTCCTCTTCATCCTTCATGCTCTGACCCGAAAACGAGACTTTAGTTTTCGGAGTGCTACTTTACTCCGTCTGGGGATGCCGCTCAGCTAGAACTCGCCGTCAAACCCGCCCGCACGCACGCGCCCGAACTAATTGATGACGTCATCGACTATATCACGCGTTGGCTTTACAGCGTCATTAACGTAATTGCGTGCTACCCGCGTACTCATCGGGGGGGGGGGGGGGGGGATACGCTTACATTTCCCTGTACCTTGGTAGACTACGTACCAAATGTCAGGGTCGCGCGCCAGCGTCGTTTAGGGAGTACACGGTGACCTCGTGCAATGGTGACATTGAGCGTCGCGCCCGACTCCCTTGTCACCTGCGCATGTAACGGTGCACCGTACCGCCTGCTCGCCCTCGACCTTGGGCTCGTTGTCTACTCTGGGCTCGTTGTTTATCGGACTTGGCTCGTACATTTCGAGCCTGCGAGACGCCTCGTCTGATTCCATTTTCCCTCTGCCCGGACTGCCTGTGACTCAGCCTGACCCAGACTGTGAAGGTCGTCTGTCTTCGGTATGCAGCGCGCTGCTGCACCCCCGGTGGCGGCTCAGTGATGTTATGGGCCGGCATCCATTATGGAAGGAAGGATCGGGTGCCTTAACAGATGATTCGTCTACCTCGATAATCTTACGGTTTGTGGATATGTCCAAGGGATATGACCATGATGCTAATTTGCATGTGTGGATATGTCCAAGGGATATGACCATGATGCTAATTTGCATGTCGCAAACTCCCTACGCACGATGGATATATTTCTGGGGTACACCGTGACCCATGGCTCTGTCGCTCCGGGGCATGGCCCCTCCCTGTGATCGGGCCACCTCGCCCCTTGGGAGCGTCTGCGATCTTTGCTCGGCATGGCCCCTCCCTGTGATCGGGCCACCTCGCCCCTTGGGAGCGTCTGCGATCTTTGCTCGGCATGGCCCCTCCCTGTGATCGGGCCACCTCGCCCCTTGGGAGTGTCTGCGATCTTTGCTCGGCATGGCCCCTCCCTGTGATCGGGCCACCTCGCCCCTTGGGAGCGTCTGCGATCTTTGCTCGGCATGGCCCCTCCCGGTGATCGAGCCACCTCGCCCCTTGTGGGGGCCCGGGTGGTCAATTGATGCTCGCCCGGGTGCCGTCCGGTATATCGCCTCCCACCTCGCCCCTTGTGGGGGCCCTGGATGGGCACTCTGTGTCCATGGATGGTCGGTCCGAGCCATTCCATGATGGACGATCCATCCGCGGTCCGGCTGGCTCCGTGCCATGCAATGATGGCGTTGTATGGATGGATCGGTCGGACATCTGGGGATGGCCTATCCATCCGGGTCATCTAGCATGACAATCATCTCGACATCTAGACTATCCATCCATCCGGGACGACGCTGGGACAAACATGGTTTGTCCAGCCGGGAGTCTCTCTCGGTCTGCCGATCTTCTCCGATCCTCCGCGCGCGCTGTACAGCTGGACAGGATGCCATATGCATCCCGGGGGTTCTGCACCTTTGCTTATCGCGTCGGACCTAGCGCAAATCAGACTATATGCCGTGGGGACTCTGGTGAAGGCTACACGAGCCCTAGCCGAGCCGTGCCCTAGCTGAGCTGCAGCGCCTACGGGTGCTGCAATCACTTCGCTGGAGAGGCGCGCTTCGGTCGTTTTGGGGCGTCATCGTAAACAGCCATGCCGGTCGTCCAGACAGCCTTCAGAGGTCGCTCGTGTCTCGTGCGATCGCTGCCAACGGTAGATTCGCGTGCCGGAACAAGAGTTTGTAATGCGTATGTACCCTTGGGAGCCAAGGCAGGTACAGACTTACTGTAGAGCTTACTGTAATGGACTTACTGTAGTGGCCTCCTGTCATGAACTCTTACTTACTGTAAAGAGGCTTACTGCTTTACACATCTTCCACGTTTACACATCTTCCACATTGACACATCTTCCTGACATGTTGCCTTGCGACGAATGGACAGTCGCTCTTCGTCAAGGCGCACCTTATGCAATGATCGCTCTTCGTCAAGGTGCACCTTATGCAATGAGTTGCGTAACGCTAAGGTACACCTTATCCATCTAGCTGCTGTGCCGACTACCCCACAGTAAGACTACTGCTACCCACGGGCTCATCGTCTCCTCCCTGGGATGAACACTGCTTGCTCGGTTCGATATCTTCTTGACTGGGATTTCCTCCTCAATACTTCTATATCTGGGGATTGATGCTAACCAGGCTAACAGGTTGAAATGCAGTACCCTTGCCATCGACATGGATTGACGTGACCCATTCGTTTATTGCTGATGCTTGGGCAACCTGCCGAGCGGCAGTATCTTGGGCAACCTGCCGAGCGGCAGTATAGTTCTAACGGCGGGGAGAATGTAGTGAAATTATACCAAGGTGAACCCAGGGGTGCTCGCTACGGAAGGGGCCGTCTATAAGACCCGGGACAACCGGGGCGTGCGAACACTTCAGCGTAACTCACTGTGACATTATCCAGTAGTTTGAATGGTATGTACGCCCCCAAATGCTGCGCTGCGCTAACCATTGTTATTTGGAAACTACCATTGCTGCTCATGAATGCTCTGATTTAATACCTGTTCCATGTATGTATTTTCACAGGATGTATTACCGATCTAAATGATATTAAACCTACCCAGAGGTCAAGTCGTGTCTGAGCTTGATTTTCACGACATGAAACACCCAGGAAACTGCGTTCAGATATATACAGAAAATAATATAAGGATTTATTATTGAAAAGTAATAACAGTGAAAAAAGCACGCGCTGGTAATACTAATAACTCTAATAAGCCTAAATTGGGATCCCACGCACAACAGATTCCAAACACAATACGAGGGAGATGAATACGAAAATAACACGTCTTTTAGTTTTATGCAAAGTGTATTCGCGGGTACGGCCTTATCTCGTCCTTGTCGTCTTGGTGGCCGCCGTCCAACACCCGGCTCCTTTCGTCCCGCGGCACGCCTCGCTCCAAGTTCCACGGCCCCGAGCACCACCAGGCCTCGTCGGCTCAACGGCACATCCACACCACGAGCTCCCTTGCTCCAAAGGTCCTACGCAGGGCTGCACAAAGCAAACGACTCCACTTGACTCGACTCTCTGCGGGAGTGCTGGCGCGGGAGTGCTGGCAGCCAACTGCCAAGTGCCAAGTGCCAGCTGCCAACTCCTCAGTGCCAACTCCTCAGTGCCAACTCTCAGTGCCAACTCCCAATGCCAACTCTCAGTGCCAACTCCTGACTGCCGACTGCTGAGTGCCAACTCTTTGTGCCAACTCTCCGTGCCAAAAGGCGTCCGACCGTCGCTAATATCTCTGGCCGATGACGTCACATTAGCGCACTCCTCAGCCAATAAAAAGCCTCCCAACTCGCCGGCTCGCCCAGGTCACGCCCTCTGCGGCATCACTCCACTCTCCCGTCCCCGACCCCCGCGGTCCTTGTGTTATAACACGTGCCAGGCGAGGTTTGTAGGCCTTGGAGGTGTAAACGGTGGCGGCCAATTGTGGCGGTGGTTTTGGCCGGGTTTCCTGTCCGTTTGTTCCGAAGTCATTGTCAGGGAAAGGAATTATTTAATGTTGCGCTAAGGACCTAACTAATGTTTATGTGGTTTGGAGTGCCATAATGGACAAAGGTTTGACTACTAGGTGAAACTCACAGGGGCGTTACCTTTAATCCCTCACTATTTAACACCCGAATCTCCAGGTAGATCCACAATCATACATATTACCCCGACAAACGCCTAAACATCAAGACCTTATTACATGTAGAGTCCCTGTCACGACAGTCGAATACCTACCTATCAGATCTACCTCGCTCTAGATGTTGCTCTACCAAAATTCATAACACAGCCCCCCCCCTGGAACCGTAGCTCCTGCAAGGTTCACCGCAGGCGCTACCATTCCAGCCTTAACACTTTCTGTCACATACTTAATTAACCTATGAAATAAATCAGGAAGGGCTGTGGGAAGTGAGTCGGACTACCTACCTACACTTCCTTAACATGCTAAACCCCTTAACCATCATGCAAGTATGTACATTGATCTTCATTCCATCGCTCCTGTGGAGGGAGGAAACAAACAACACGCAACACTAATTTAACCACAAAACTTAACCATAACCAGAAAATTCCAAAAACTCTATAAACATTTGTACCGACCCCAATCTACAGACCGCGTCCCCCGGTGGATGCCACAAGACACAACCTTACCTGCGGGGCCATCCCCAATGCATCCCCCTAAATTTCCACGGGCCCTGTCCAGATGTTACAGGTGAGTGACATGGCTCGGTGGATTTCGCCCACCTTCGTACAACACAACCCCTTAACCACTCATTCTCATTCCATAGGTCATCAAGGCATTTCAAAAATCAATAAGGTTCTTCTCAATACACCCCCCCTGCAGGACCATGGCATTGATGTCATTCGCATGTGTGTGCATTCCTCAACTAGGCAGCGGGGAGGTACCGCACAAAAAGATGGTGGGGGCGCATCAGGCTGTGGTGCCCGCAGTCCCAAAAACAAGTCAACCGACTTACAAGTTCATTGCCCCCCCCCCCTTTACCTCTTGGCCCCGTGACAGCCCAACAGCTCCTTTCCGCCGTTACCTCGCCGGTGAGGGTCTCCACACACACCAGGCTCCTTTGCCTCCTGCTTCCGCGCAGCAACACGGGTCGCCGGGGGCTTCCTCACCCCGCGGCGCCCAACCAGACCCTCCACCGACGAGCTCCAATTTCCAGTTACCACCGGCTGCCAGGGGTAATTGCCGCAGAGGGGGGCCCGCAGGCATCGCTCCTCAGAGCTTGCTCTGTACCTGCGGACACACACACCTTCCCCACCCACAAGACCCCAAAACACACTTCCTTCCCCGCTGCCATTCAATTCTCCACACAACTCAGCACAATTCAGTACAATTCTTGGTGTAAAAGGTGTTACAAGGCTTGCCATGGCCTGCCAATGTGAAATCCCATTCACAGTTCGAATCATTGAATCCTTACACATTTCCATTAGCACATTTCCAAAAAGCACAATTATCACCCTTCATTATCTCCAATAATCATCACTCACTCTCCAGGTTCCATTCTCACAACCACATCAAAACACAGAACCACAACACAAAAACATACGCCACCCACAAGACACTGTGTGGCTCCCATTCCATCCCCTCACCGGCCATGTCATCACTCTCACCCGCCTCCCAACTCCAAATTACATGTCCCCAATTTCCCAAAGCAAGTCCTGAAGCCTGGGACAGTACTCCTTAAAACACTCACCTCAAGTGCAGGTAGTTGCAGGTTGGTCGGGTTCAAGAGTGTCATCCACCCTCAAAATCCCAAAATTTCACACTGGGCCTACCAAATACTCCCAAATTTCTCTTTTGTCCCCACTACACTGGCAGGTATGTGGATCCGCATCCAACGTGATCCTCGCTACACAACTACCTGTGGCCACGACAGCTCTGCACCTCTACCGTGCAAGGGTCACCGGGACAAGGTGAGCAGTCAAAACGCCAACATGGCCCATGAGTGTCCATAAGGGCGCGACCCACCATCCATCCTTCGGCCCCCCTGCGAGGAACACAGCTGCAGCAGCCCCAGCTGGCCAATGTGGTGAGCACTTGCTGCCACAACACACACTACCGCACACACAACCTCGGCCCTGGGGGGCACGGTCGCAGTGCGTGGCATCCCTACAGCCACGTCCCCTGCACCTCCCCATCATCCCCCAGTCCGACTACAGAACTGCAGCCCCCCAGTGCTCACCCACACTTGACCACACCAAGGTCCAGTCAACAGCCATGCTCCACCAGGAGACCCACCCAGAAGACATGGTCCACACACCTCGGACACGCACAGCACCACGTTGACCCCCAGGCTACACAACTACATCCCCATCATCCCGCGTCCCAAATATCAGCACAGTTGCCCCCGCAACCAGTTGAAAGCTGTGTCTTGCTACCCTATTAATTTCATCACAGCCTCCAACACTTTGGTCTGCACACCTGGATCAATAATGGCGTCACTGTACAGTGTCAATCATGACATTTCAAAATACACCCTTAAATTTGCATCTAACCCACAGATTACCCATGCCAACCATTTGTCACATTTCACTAACCTCACCAAGGAAGGATGCTTTGCCATACACATGCCAGCCGAGCATGGCCCATATGCTCGGCTCGTTACACATCTCCCGATTCACATCCCCATGGCTCTCTTCCCAACCCGAGAGTCCATAAATCATAACGGAGCATCTGTGGAAGGTCACTCACACCATCACGTTCCACAGATGCCCCAATGGTTGTCCGGCAGGCTATCTCCATCCCTGGCCATTCGGTTTGACCCGCGTCCATCGACCAACACGGCATGGCAGGTCATCACATGCCAGTTGTCCCAAAGTCTCAGGGAGAGGGTGTCAGGTCGCATGCCCGGGTGATCACTACATCAGGCCCAAGCTGGCCATCTGCGGTGCCACCACCAAAGCGCGACCCACAACACCTCCCCCTAGTGGTCCCCAATAAATGCCAACCCAGGCTTGAGAAACCACCTCGGACCCCTCTGGAGGTCTTAACCCCCACCAGGGTCCGGTGACCCTGCCGGCCCGAGCCACCAGCTCGGACGGCGCCCCGACGGACAAGGGACGCCACACTCCACCAGACCCCCCGTGGGACCCAGGTCGTACCTCGACACCCAAGGCTGGACCCCACGTCCAAATCTCGCCATCACAGCCCCCCAGCTGGCTGGCATACCCAAATTTTGAAAGGGGCAACTTTTGCCCGAGGCCATCACCCATGACCTCTCCATGTCCAGATCCCGCAGCCCGGGGACCAATCCCAACCATGGCTGCTCCAAATCAAGTTCCCATTGTAATTTTATTTTAAATTTTATTTTACAAATTTTCATTCCCACTGCCAAACCGCAGCTGCAGGGAACAACCTCTACCACCGGTTGTTCTGCCCCTCCCTGCAGTTGATCCAAATTCCCTACAGGGACCAAATCTCCAGAAGCTCTATCTCCCGATCCTCCAAGATCCAAATCCAGCCCGGAGCCAACACACTCCCCCAAATGGTTGTCCAATTTTGGAGCCTCTGTTTCCAAATAGCAGTGTACGGTGAGCGTCCCCTCGGTCATTCCAACCACCTCCTTGGACCAACTCACCTCTTCCCCCAGACTCCTTTGGGCCTGGACAAGCTCTACCTCCATGGGACTGTCACAGGTCTCCAGCCGCTGGATCGAATCATCCTCATCCTCATCATTTCCACAAATCATTCCTGGCCCCGCCAGGCTTTGATCAATATCCCCAATAAATACCTGGTCCGGCTCCATTGCACGGACCCCCAAAAACTCTACCCCCTCTTGCTCCGCACCACCGCCCTGGTGCTGCACAATTCCAAATTCATCCCCCGGTTGGGGTGTTGTGACATCCACACGGTCCCGATAAACAACCAGGCCAGAATGTGGGAAACATTCCCCATTACAACTCTCACATTCCAAATTTCCTTCCAAATTTTTCATTCCTCTCTTTCATTTGTTCATTCACTTTTCCCTCCAATCCCTCAATTTTGCTGTCCATCCCTTTGATCTGTTCTTTCAAACCCTCCTCTAATCTACCCATTTGCCCCTCCATGTTTTTTGTTTGGGCATTAATTTTGTTCTCCAATTGCTCGTTCTGAGCATTCATTTCCCCTTTCAATCCATTAATTTGGTCACTCATGTCCTTCAGTCCTTCCCTCCATTCCTTCCACTGCGACTCCATTTTATTTTCCAGCCCGTCAATTTTATCATTTATTCCCCGAATTTATACAAGGTTTCGCTCACCCTGTGCGTTCATGTCTCCCATCTGCTTTCCCAATCGCTCACTGTTCTTTTCCATCCCTTCAATTTTGTCATTCAATTCCCGACTGGCTCGCTCACTCTGTGCGTTCATGTCTCCCATATTTTTTTAAATGTTATTTTCCATCCCTTCCATTTTTCGAAGCAATTGACCCAACATCTGGTCGGTTGTCGGGGCCGTTCCTACTGCTCCCGACTCCCCGGTGGGGGAGGGGGATAAGTTGGTGCTCGGGACGGGGGAGGTTCCAAGGCTCACCTCGACATCTAATTCCCCTATTTCCGGCTCACGCCCGACGCTGACGGAGGCCTCACTGCATACCTCCATTTCGTCCATCTCCGACATCCGCCTTCCGGAAGATTGTTTCCCACGCGCGTATTTCTTTTAATTCCAGTAACACAATTTAAATTTGACGAAGACGCGATATCGCGCTCCGTATGCCCAATTGATTATTAAATTTCTCCGCCTCGACTATAAAAATTTTGCGTTCCAACGTCGGGCGCAATGCACGCCCGACCGTGTCGATGTCTCGCAGTCTCCTTTGGAGGCGTGGGTTCGAATCCCACTCCTGACACCACTTGTTACGCAACCGCGATTAACACCACAGTTGCGGATGGCCGATTGCGAGGCTTTACACTCCCGAGGCGAAAACTCAATGGCGGATTCCAAATCAACACAAAGTTAAACGCGCGGAATGGCGGACACAGCAAGCTCCGCAGCCTTATCTATTAAAATGAAACACCCAGGAAACTGCGTTCAGATATATACAGAAAATAATATAAGGATTTATTATTGAAAAGTAATAACAGTGAAAAAAGCACGCGCTGGTAATACTAATAACTCTAATAAGCCTAAATTGGGATCCCACGCAGAACAGATTCCAAACACAATACGAGGGAGATGAATACGAAAATAACACGTTTTTTAGTTTTATGCAAAGTGTATTCGCGGGTACGGCCTTATCTCGTCCTTGTCGTCTTGGTGGCCGCCGTCCAACACCCGGCTCCTTTCGTCCCGCGGCACGCCTCGCTCCAAGTTCCACGGCCCCGAGCACCACCAGGCCTCGTCGGTTCAACGGCACACCCACACCACGAGCTCCCTTGCTCCAAAGGTCCCACGCAGGGCTGCACAAAGCAAACGACTCCACTTGACTCGACTCTCTGCGGGAGTGCTGGCGCGGGAGTGCTGGCAGCCAGCTGCCAACTCCTCAGTGCCAACTCTCAGTGCCAACTCCTGACTGCCGACTGCTGAGTGCCAACTCTTTGTGCCAACTCTCCGTGCCAACTCTTTGTGCCAACTCTCCGTGCCAAAAGGTGTCCGACCGTCGCTAATATCTCTGGCCGATGACGTCACATTGGCGCACTCCTCAGCCAATAAAAAGCCTCCCAACTCACCGGCTCGCCCAGGTCATGCCCTCTGCGGCATCACTCCACTCTCCCGTCCCCGACCCCCGCGGTCCTTGTGTTATAACACGTGCCAGGTGAGGTTTGTAGGCCTTGGAGGTGTAAACAGTGGCGGCCAATTGTGGCGGTGGTTTTGGCCTGGTTTCCTGTCCGTTTGTTCCGAAGTCATTGTCAGGGAAAGGAATTATTTAATGTTGCGCTAAGGACCTAACTAATGTTTATGTGGTTTGGAGTGCCATAATGGACAAAGGTTTGACTACTAGGTGAAACTCACAGGGGCGTTACCTTTAATCCCTCACTATTTAACACCCGAATCTCCAGGTAGATCCACAATCATACATATTACCCCGACAAACGCCTAAACATCAAGAACTTATTACATGTAGAGTCCCTGTCACGACAGTCGAATACCTACCTATCAGATCTACCTCGCTCTATATGTTGCTCTACCAAAATTCATAACAATATTATTCCATTGTGTTTGGAAAAACTGGAAAATTGGAAAAACAATATAGCCTATTTTACTCCAAGGGGTCCCAGGAATACCCACCCAAAATATCGTTGCGATCGGTTCAGCCGTTTTTGCGGTACCTTTGAACGGACAGACGGACATTTGGTGAATTATAGTAAAATGAGTAAATGTAGCCTTATGGAGGTAGTTCGTTCAAAGGAATACTGAAATTATATTTCCATGCAAGTGATAAAAGATGAAGGGTTGGACTAAATCTTGAGCTTTGCACTCTCGCCCTGTCTCAACCATCTAGCCTGGATTTGAATTGTGACCCAGCTATAAACCTCCATCCTGGTGTCTCATCGGCAGTTCCTTGGAAGCAGGTAAAACTGGCCGTCCTGTCTGTCGGCATTAGCAAGTGGACGTTAAAGATCCCATAATGTCCTTTCTAAAGAGTAGGCGAGTTATCGCCGGCACCTTGAACAAATGATAAATTCCTTCCCTAACCTACAGAAGGGCACTGCATCAGCGGCATACGAAATGAAATGAATGAACAAAAGGCAAACTCAGTTAGGATATTTATTTGAAACAACCATAACCAAAGAAACTTAATTGTACTTTTGTGAATGGCACAATGCAACACACCACTGCACAGACTTTGCCCTACCGCAGTGAAGATACAACAGAAAACCACGGCTAGCTGTAGTGTAGCCAGACAAAAGACTGTTCTAGATCTGAAAAGACTCTATAATTGACCATATTTTTCTTTATAAGAACATAATGTGAAAATGTTTACTTCTGTTTTCAAAAGCAAAACGAACAGATAAGCTTTGATAGCAGACTGAATAAACTTCAGAGTAAAATGTTTGGTTCAACCATTGCCTCCACACACATCACAAAACAATCAAAAAACCTGAATCCAAAGAACGACCGTCACGCAATGTATAACATAGAGACTTAATAAACACACCCTTTGGCTGTGCTCAAAATCTAATAGTCTTCTTCCTAACCCTGCTTGGAGGTTTGTGAATTGTGTGCCTTTTTAAAATAGACAGGACATTCTGAATGAAAATGGAATTCGAACATCAATGGTGGATGTTCTGGCACTCATGACCCACAAGTATACTTTGATGAGCAGTCTACACAAGTGAGTTGTGGTGTACCGCATCATTGACAACACCATGCCTTTTATGATGAAAATCCAGCCAAATTATTTGGAGGTAAAACATACAACAAAAAGGTTTGCCCCTCATAGATAGTCACACAAGCAACATGTAGCCTCATTTGTAGTGTAGTTACGTCTTAGTATATGTGAGAGTAGGCCCGTTCCAATGTTAATCCTGCGTTGTGTAAAGACAGGAGAATAGGTCCTACTCCGGCAAACCATCCTACCTTGGTAGGCGCAATCCATTTTGCTGCCCTTTGCTCGCTCACTAGTCGAGTTAACACGAGGTAGGCCTAAAAGGGTGGGGCCGGCGTTGAGGTCGGGGCGGAGTCGAGGCAGAGTGTCAGAGGCGATGACGGTTTTTTTTTTTTTTTTGTATACAGAGTCGAGGCTCGTGAAAGAGCTAACATTTATCAAACAAACAAATCAGACAAACAAGAAAACAAACTATATAAAATGGGGAGCGGTCGACAAGATGGGGAGAGAAGGGGAGGAAGCACACAAACACAACATTTGAGAGCAGGGACATCGGGAGATGTGTGGGAGGGAGAGGGCCTGGGGGGAGGCAGGATAGGTACAAAACGTAAGGCCACCAAGGACTTCCAGGAAAGAAGTCAAAAGTCACCTAAAAAGTGGATTTGGGGTGAAATTAGCGGGGGTAGAAAAGATCAAGGTTTTGGATTGGGGAAGATAAGAGATGGTGGTGAACAGCCGTTTTAAAGAACTGGAGGGAGGAGTGGGATTGAAGAGAGTGAGGGAGTTTGTTCCAGAGGCGGGAGAAAAGAGGAATGAAGGAGTGAAGGTGAGCAGAGAGTCTTGATTTTGGCAGTTTAACCATAAGAGGGTTGCAGGCTGATCTTGTGCGACCTGTAGGAATATTTGGGGGACAGAGCCCAGAGAGAGCTGGGCGAGCAAGGTCTTACCGTCGCGGGGGTGCAGGTCCCCGCGACGGTAAGAATGAGCCACCAATCAGGGCTCACAGCGTGTGGCTGCAGCACTACGTCACAGAGCATGGTTGGAACATTCGATCGGGCTAAGAGGGTTGGCAATAAAACCGATGCGCAAAGCCCTCAACAGGACTTGCAGAGGGAAGGACTGGCAGAGGGGACGTGCGGCAAAGAGGACTTGAAGAGGATCTGCATCACTCGCACCGTATGAACTTGACTATCGCTGGAGATACGTGGGCGCAGCCAGGGCGTTTATAAACAACTTGCGCGGTTCAGCCAAGCGAGTGAACGAAGCTGCGTAACCGCCCTTTGCCATAAACGCCGTCCCTGCCGTTCGCCCCGATATATCACCCTTGCTTGAGAGACGCGCGGCGTGGCCTTGTCTTCGCCTACCTCCATCATCGCGGGACATGCTGTGACCGAGGAGAGCCGGACGGTGCCGTTCCTGGACGACCAAGCCGACGCGTTTGGCCTGAACATCATCCTGCACATCTGCAATCCCCGTGTGAGTGTGTCAGACGGGCCCGTTGTCTTTGAGATAATTAAGACTGTATAAGGATTTCTCTGTGTCTCTTCAACCTTGAGCTGTATATACGTGTAGTACTAATTAAACCAATCTGTTCTTTCTTCTTGATTCAATCGTCTTTGTGGTTTCATCATTGACTAAGCGTGGCACGAATAAGATCGCTTAAATCGGGGTCCATTAATTATAATTGCACGGATCACGTGTACGCAAACCGCTCGGCGTACTCCAACCTCACGTGGTTAGTGCGAGGCTTGTTTCCTCGCTTCCAGGGCAGCGCGAGTACTTAGGTACGAGCGAGAATTTGGTCCCGAAACCCTCTTTGGCGCTGTCCGGAAGGGACGTTGCAAGTCTCGGTTCGTGCCAGGCCAGTAAAGACAAGGGTATTAATCCCCCCCTTGATAAGGGGAGAAGGCCGGCGAGTTTGAAAAAACTTTGAAACCACGTGGCAGTAACGACCACAGAACCCCCCCCTCTATTTACATGAAATGGTTTGGTCCATTCGCAACGACCACAGAACCCCCCCCTCTATTTACATGAAATGGTTTGGTCCATTCGCAAAGCCAAAGCGAACGGCGAACGGCTAAATCGCCATAGCTCGGTAACTACTTCTCCGATTAATATGAAACCTTGAAAAGGCACATCCTCAGGTCCCCAGCAATATACCTGGCAAGTTTCAAGTATATCGGACCCGTGGTTGTCGAGAAACAGCGGTCACAGACACACAGACACACACACATACACACACACACACATACACACACACATACACACAGAGATTACTGGAATTATAGATAGACTAGGGCATGCCCGTACTATATATATATCTAAAATTATATCCCCCCCCCCTCTATTTACATGAAATGGTTTGGTCCATTCGCAAAGCCAAAGCGAACGGCTTGCGAGTACGGTGACAACCCCCCCCCCTCTATTTACATGAAATGGTTTGGTCCAAAGCGAACGGCTTGCGAGTACGGTGACAATCCCCCCCCCTCTATTTACATGAAATGGTTTGGTCCAAAGCGAACGGCTTGCGGAGTTTGGTAAAGAAATCGCCATAGCGTGCACAAACGTGCAGGAAAGCGAAAGAATCGCAAATTAGTTTTAATTAGTTTTAAAACATAGTTTAACGCCAACATAGCGGCAACATAGTTTGCCAACGTGAAATAAATGAATACGCTCTCAAATGTGCCGTCCGAGGCAGAGTCTGTTCGCCACGTTCGGCACACGTGATAACTCGCTGCTCTCTGATTGGTTGAATCGTTTTTTGGACATAGCTCGGTAACTACTTGTCCGATTAATATGAAACCTTGAAAAGGCACATCCTCGGGTCCCCAGCAATATACCTGGCAAGTTTCAAGTATATCGGACCCGTGGTTGTCGAGAAACAGCGGACACAGACAAACATACACACAGAGATTACTGGAATTATAGATAGATTACTGCTCATTTTTGGATATTATTGCATTTTGATATCATAACTGTTCATTTTTTTAATGTAATTGCATTTTGATATCATAAGTGCTCATTTTTTGATATTATTGCATTTCGATATCATAACTGTTCATTTTTTGATATTATTGCATTTTGATATCATAACTGCTCATTTTTTGATATTATTGCATTTTGATGTATCATAACTTCATTTTTTGATATTATTGCATTTTGATATTGTCACTGCTCATTTTTTGATATTATTGCATTTTGATATATCATAACTGTTCATTTTAAGATATTATTGCATTTTGATATCATAACTGTTCATTTTTTTTACATTATTGCATTTTGATATCATAACTGTTCGTTTTTTGATATTATTGCATTTTGATATCATAACTGCTCATTTTTTTATATTATTGCATTTTGATATCATCAACAAACAACAACAACATGCATTTTAAAGGCCATTTTCCCTGCTAGAACGGGGGTTAGCCTTGTGGTCCCCATGACAATCTTCTCCATTTTGCCCTATTTTCTGCATCTCTCCTTGTTAATCCCCTTGCCCGCATTTCTTCTTCCACCATCTTCAGCCAAGTCTTTCTCGGTCTTCCCCGTCTTCTACTTCCTTCTACATTCATTTCCATCACTCTTCTCAACCAGTCACTTTCATCCTTCCTCAACACATGACCAAACCATCTCAACCTGTTCCTCTTCACGGCATCAATCACAGGCTCTATTCCCATCATCTTTCGCAATTCATCATTTGTCTTCCTCTCTCTCAACGATACTCCGCACATCCATCGAACCATTCGCATTTCCACCCTTTCCAGCCTTCGTTGCTGCTCTACGTTCATTACCCATGTCTCGCTCCCATAAATCATAACACTTCTCACACATGCAGCATACACCTTTCGCTTCAGCTTCAGCGACACTCTCCTCCTCATCAGCATGCCACTCAGTTCCCGAAACTTCTTCCATGCACATCTCACTCGAGCAACCGTTGCCGAGTCTGATCCACCTTCTCCATTCAGCATGTCTCCGAGGTAGCAAAATGTTTTCACACCTTCCAGCTTCACGCCGTCTCCAAGATCCAACTCAACATTTCCTCCATCTGCAGCTCCCTCTGTGCACACCTTACATTTGAATGTAGATGCCACACTGGTGAATGACCCTCTCAGACCACTACATTTTTGATGAACCCACTCAGCGCACATTGTACACTGAATGGAGTTCACTCCGACACCCTTCCGACACACAGCACAGGGCCACTTCCCAGTTCTTTCCACCTCACCACATGCTTTACCACTTGCCATCACCTTCGTCTTTCCGATATTCACCTTCAGACCTTTTGTCTCCATACATTCCTTCCACGTGTTCATCTTTTCCTTCAGTCCATCCATACTTTCCGCAATCAACACCAGATCATCTGCATACAACTCCCACGGTAAACCCTCCTTTGCGTTCTGAGCCAGCACCTCCATCACAGCTACAAATAGTAGTGGACTTAGTACCGACCCCTGATGCACTCCCACCTTCACCTCAAACTCACCACTGTTTCCGTCCTTCGTCCTTACAGCTGTGCGTGCTCTTTTGTACATTGCCATCACTACTCTGATCAACCATTCCTCCACTCCTAACTTCCTCAATGCCCATGTCAATACTTTGCGTGGAACCCGATCGAATGCTTTCTCCAGATCAACAAACCCAAGAAACAACTTCTTCCTCTTCTCCATGTACTTCTCCTGCAACTGCCTCACAATGAAAAGCGCATCTGTCGTTCCTCTTCCTGGCATGAATCCAAACTGCATTTCATCGATCTTCACTTTCTTCCTTATCCTCCTCTCCAACACCCTTTCCAATACCTTCATTCCATGCTCCAATAACTTTATCGCTCGGTACGAGCCACACTCCAGGGGGTCACCTTTCCCCTTGTATAGAGGGACGAGGGTACTCAGTTCCCAATCCACTGGAATGCGGCCTTCTTTCACCACCAGATTACAGATCTCTGTCATTCTCTTCACACCCCAACTTCCTGCTGCCTTCAACATATCTCCCACAACTCCCGTCGGCCCTCCCGCTTTTCTACCCTTCATTGCTTTTATCGCTTCCTCAACTTCCTTCTCAGTTATCTTCTCTGTCGGTCCTAAAACTGGGTTACTCTCTATGTTGCCATCCCATTCATTCTCTGTATTCAACAGCATTTCCATATATCTTTTCCATCTTCCTTTAATTCCATCTGGGTCGACAACGATTTGTCCCACTTCATCCTTCAAGCAACTCACCCCCATCACATCACACCTCTCTTTCGCTATCTGCTTTGCAATCCTGAATACTGCTTTCTGACCCTCTTCCGAATCCAAGCGTTCTCCGAACATTTTCCTACATGCCTCCTGCGCCTTTGCTACCTCTTTCTTTGCAGCCTTCCTGGCTGCCTTATAACTTTCATGCTCTGCTGTTTCTGCTCCCGTACCCTTTGCCTTCTGCCACTCCTTGAACTTCTTCCTCTTCTCGTCAATCCTCTTTCCAACTTCATCATCCCACCACCATGTTTCCGAGTGCCTCGGTGGTCCTTTTGTCCATCCACATACCTCACCAACGGCTCCCAACAGACTAGCTTTCATTGACATCCAACCACTTTCAAGCTCAACCTTGAAATTGCATTTGGCAATTTTGATATCATCACTGCTCATTTTTTGATATAATGCATTTTGATATCATCACTGCTCATTTTTTGATATTATTGCATTTTGATATCATAACTGTTCATTTTTTGATATTATTGCATTTTGATATCACAACTGCTCATTTTTTGATATTATTGCATTTTGATATCATAAATGCTCATTTTTTTATATTATTGCATTTTGATATCATCACTGCTCATTTTTTGATATCATTGCATTTTGATATCATCACTGCTCATTTTTTGTTGGTGTTGGGCTGGTGTTGGGCTAGCGGCTAGGGTGTCAGCTTAGGATCCGAGGATCCTGGGTTCGAATCCCGGTCGATCGCTGAATTAACGCCAGGGGGGTTGACTCAGCCTGTCATCCTTCCGAGGTCGGCTAATTGAGGACCAGTTCACTGGTAATTCCCTGTTTGTCGTTAAAGGCGGCAAAAAGGGTTGGCGTCAGGAAGGGCATCCGGCCGTAAAACATTGCTTCAAAAAGGGGACCGAAAAACAACAACAACCACGGTTCCCGAAAAAGGCCAACCCCCGCTTGCGGGGAAAAATGGCCTCTAAAGGTGGTATATATATTGTTGTGGATATGAGAATGTTTTTTTATTTTATTGTTGTGGTAAAATGTTGTTGTAAAAGGTTGTCGTAAAATATCACCCCTCCTCCCTCCGTTTGTGGTTGTATAAAGGTCAAAGGGCGTTCCCGTAGTTAGTCCATAAAACATACATGCAGGACACGATATATCTTTTTTGACAGTTATATCCTTATTATGTGTATTAGCGTAAGGCTGTGTCTTCCATTAATTGAAATACTCCATTGCACCAGTGAAAGAGAATAGATCCCCTTTCCTTCCCATCCCCAAAATCTCCATTTCATATTACATCCCCTCTCTTACAGAAAGAGAGAGAAAGAGTCCTGAAGCAAGAGAGGAAGTTGTTGAACTGGGTGGGACTAAGCAAGAGAGGAAGTTGTTGGACTAGGTGGGACTAAGGAAGGAGAGAGAACCCGTCACACCAGAGCTCCACCAAGCGTTCACCTCCACCAAAGCTCCACCAAGCTCCGCGTTGGCTCCACCAAGCGTTCACCCCCCACCAAAGCTCCGCCAAGCTCCGCGTTGGCTCCACCCAGCGTTCACCTCCAGCCATCCACCTCCTGCCTTTCCACCCTTCTTGTGTACGTGAGTTTGTTCTGTCCTGGGTTAATTAAGCTTGTGTAGGTAAGCTAAAGATTTCACTGTGTCACCTGCGTCTTATGTGCTTGTAAATAAACTTGATTGCTCCTTTTTGCTTGTGTGTGTAAATAATAAACCCCATTACTCGTCTGTACATCTTCTCGTTTTATTCCTTTTTCCTCTTTGCATTCGTCGCCTTTGTCTTTTCCCTATTGACTAGCTGTGGTGCGACCCGGCCAACGTTTGGGTGGAATCGGGTGAGTCGGGGATCCTGTTAGGTCGCGGTTAAATACCAAACCGCTCGGTAACTAACATCTTAAACCGCGATCTGTAACAATTGGTGTCTGGGAGTGAGATTCGGGGCCCGAACCAAATTTTTAAAACATCTAAAAAAAAATTTGGTCAAAATTTGGAGCGTACGAAATTTGTTTTGTTTTACAAAACCCGAATTTTGAAATCGCGCCATGGCTGGTCAAGGCGACGGGATGCCGGTGGGAGAGATAGAGGGGTTAGGAGTAACCCAGGATCAAATGGAGGGGAGCAATGAGGAGGCGGTTGAGGGGGTATCAGGTGCACAAAATGGCGCTCTCGCGCACGTGGTTACAGCGGCACCAAATTTAGCTACGCCCATGGTCGCGGCAGCCGAGCCGGAGATACCAGGGTACATGCGATTTTTTATGGACCAATTGATGGCAAAAATGGATGCTCGGAGTGAGCAAATTGAAGCAACAATAAACGGAATGAGGGCCGATAGAGAGGCACGGGAGCAGAGGGACAGAGACCGCAAGTTGGGCGAAAGGGTCCCAAGGGTGCACGACGAGGTAACGCGGGTCGAAAAGCGCTGGTTGAGCGAAGCGGAGGAAAGCACGGGTACAATGACGGGGGTAGAAATCGCGACACGGGGTTTGGAAAAGCCGGCGACCGCTGAGGTAGAGGAGGGTGTTTTATTAAAGCCAGCGGTTGCCGAGGTTAATAAAGAAAAAGCAGTGCTGGGAATTAAAATTGAAGAGATGACGGAGGTAGCCCGGGAATTGCAGGGAGAAATGGATTATGTACAAAGTCCCTGCTCACATCACGATGCTGTGCTTAACCCGAATGGAAGTTTGCAGGTTCGCGTGGAGAAAAGGATCCCCCAGGTGAGTCGTGCTGTTGTGTATTGTGCGGGGAGATTTTGTAAGAGGATGTTTGGCGACAAAAGAATTGTCGCGCGATTGGGATCGATATGGCACCCGGGCGTTGGTGAAGGGTCCCGTGTGAGTGGAAATGGCACGCGTGGGAGAAAAAAGTGTGCGTCGGCGAGTGGGTGTGTTATAAAGTGTGGGAGTGAAACCGAGTGCGAGCGAGAATGCACGTTGGGGTGTACGGAGTGTGACACGAATAGTGAGTTGGTGATGGCGCAGGTGCGAGAGGGCACATCGGAGCGCGAGTGTGAAACCGAGTGCGAGCGAGAATGCACGTCGGGGTGTACGGAGTGTGACACGAATAGTGAGTTGGTGATGGCGCAGGTGCGAGAGGGCACATCGGAGCGCGAGTGTGAAACCGAGTGCGAGCGAGAATGCACGTCGGGGTGTACGGAGAGTGACACGAATAGTGAGTTGGTGATGGCGCAGGTGCGAGAGGGCACATCGGAGCGCGAGTGTGAAACCGAGTGCGAGCGAGAATGCACGTCGGGGTGTACGGAGAGTGACACGAATAGTGAGTTGGTGATGGCGCAGGTGCGAGAGGGCACATCGGAGCGCGAGTGTGAAACCGAGTGCGAGCGAGAATGCACGTCGGGGTGTACAGAGAGTGACTACACGAATAGTGAGTTGGTGATGGCGCAGGTGCGAGAGGGCACATCGGAGCGCGAGTGTGAAACCGAGTGCGAGCGAGAATGCACGTCGGGGTGTACGGAGTGTGACACAAATAGTGAGTTGGTGATGGCGCAGGTGCGAGAGGGCACATCGGAGCGCGAGTGTGAAACCGAGTGCGAGCGAGAATGCACGTCGGGGTGTACGAAGTGTGACACGGAGAGTAAGGTGGTGGTGGAACGTGTGCGAGGAAGCACACCTGAGTTGGTCATGGCGCGGGTGTGGGAGAGCCCATGTGAGCGCGTTAGTGGGTGGATGCAAGAGTGCACGCCCATGGTGAGTGTTACGGAGGACGTAACGGAGGAGAGGTGTGGACCAAAGTGTGCGCGAGAGGTGTGGTGTGTAACAGGGAGAGCGTTGGTGGAATGTACGGACGGCGTTGGAACGCCAGGTTTTGTGAGGGTGAAAGGGGTAGCGTATGCTTGTGAGCATGCAAGTAAAGCATCGACGGTAACCAGGTTAGCGGTTAGGGCGACGGATAGCCGATGCGAGCGCTCGGTGCGAGGGGGGGTGCTTTGTTGGGTGCGAGGCCCGGCGCGGGTCGATGCTGCGTCGCTTCTCTTCGAAGCGTCGTTGCCGATTCGGGCTTGGCCCCGCCCCGCACGGTCGAGTCCGGGCTTTGTCGGGCGAGGCGACCGGTCCGGTTCAAGGGCGAGTGGGAGGAGGCGGAACGGTGCCCCCTCGTGGGGACGGGGTTCCGACCGGGGGAGATTGAGCCATCGGGCCCGGGACCGCAAGGTGCCGCGCCGAGATGGTGCGTGGAGCCTCGGTCCAACCAAACCACCTCCCTTGAACCGAAAGCCGGACGGACTCAACCTGCAGGCGACCAAACCACCCGAATTCATTGCTCGGCTTTACGAACCGAGTTTAATGATGTCACGGCGCACCGAGAGGATCTAATAAGTAGACGGGTGATGAGGATAGTGTTTTGGCCCCAAAATTAGAGAAAAACAAAATTTGATGATTGGCAAAGGATTGGCAGTAATGATTGGCAGATGATGAGTAGTGATTAGCAAATTTTTGATTTGTTGAAATTTGATGTGCAAAATTGGTAGTGAGTGATGGGCCCGGTGGGTAAGGGTGGCATCCCTGCCACCCTTCCCATGGTGGGGCAAATGCGCTATAGATTATGGGGTGTATGGCAGTGAAAACTAGCCCGGGTGGGTTAGGTTATATTGTAGGGATCTAGCGAAGATGACATTAGGTGACGTTAAGGTTAGTTAGTGACTGATACCTGTAGTGGGGACGCAGGTAGTTTAGTGTGGATGATAATGACGTGGGAGCGCAATAGTTTAAAGGGACGACTGGGAAGCGCAAGTTTCAGAGGGGAGTAGTTAGATGAGATGATGCCGTATGTGTGAGAATTGAACAGGTGTGATTGCACAGGTGTGCAACTGAACAGGTGTATGGAGCAGTGTATGAGGGAGTAGTGGTGATTGCGTGTTGTGTTGACCAAATGGTCCAGGAAGAGGAGGAGGGTGCAGGTGGCACCAGGTAGGATTGCACAGGTGTGCAACGACAGGCGAATGAAGGACAGATGTATGGAATACATGGTATGGAGTATAGGAATGGATGGTCGTGGAGTGAGTATGGTGGAAATTGTGGAGTGGAGTGGATGGTGCGAAGGTGTGAATGGGGGAAGAGTGGACCCCCATCACGGATACCCGGGGCGGGTAGTGTAAGTGTTAGGTAGAGGGTACAGGTAAATTGTGGTTGGATATTGGCATCTGTGGTGCGGATGCAGAATGGTATGTGGATGGGTGCATTAGTGTTGTGGAAATGGCTGGGCGTGTAGCCTGTTAGTGTGTGTAGTTGGTTTGGGCACTCCACCACTGTGAGGATGTCGGCCAGGTGAGGCCGCAGGTGGGCTCTGGGAGCCGGTAGTAGTTGTTGTGGATGGGGCCCGAGGATCCGGAGGACGGACCCGGGTAGCCCAGTGCCAGAGGGCACCATGGGGTGACAGAGCCAGGAGGGGCTGTCCCCAGTTAGTTAGGTTAGGGTGAGGAGCTAGGTAAGCTCGGGTGGCAACTGCAGTGGTGGAGGTGTGCAGGTGGGTAGACCCGCTGGGAGAGGTACACGCCACAGCCCAGAAATTGTGCGAGGGCACCGGGAGATGAATCGGGGGAGTGAGACCCCAAATTGAAAGGCACCACAGTTTGGTCAATGGGAATTGGTTTTTAGAACCCATAGTGTAAGTTGGCCAATGGATTGGCAGGGAGAGACCCCGGGTAGTGTAAAGTGTGTTAAAGTCATTTAGAGGATAGTTAGGATGAAGGATCTCCTCGCACCATCTGCATCCACTCACCTGAGGTGACAGGTACTCCGCACCATGCCATGTTTAATTATTTTTGATGCAAATGTTTTGGATTGTGAGACGCATCATGACGTGGATGTGACATTGTGCGTAATTCCATCTCTCCCTCCTTATGAGGATTGATGATGAATTGGTGATGGCAAATTTTGAAGTAGAGGGATTGTGGTGACGAATTTGGTATAGGGGAAATATGGGGAAGACGTGACAGTAGTGACGAATTGGTAATGTGTAGATTTTGTACATATGGGGTAAGGGCAAGGGCAAGGGTAGGGTAGGTGACCGGGGGGTGACGTACGGTAGGGACGAGCTTTCTCACTTCGCCCTCCGTACGCATTTCACCTTGCATTGCCTTATTGATGTGTACCCTTGTGACCTTACCCCTCGCTCAATTGTCTTTCCCCTTTTGTCTCCCACATGACCTGTGCGCCATTGGGTGCCGGGGGGAGCGTGCGTGGGTCGGCCATTGTGCGCCCGAAATTCCCAGAACCAGCTGTCTGCATCGATGCACCACATTATGGACCACATGTCTGTGGCCGAGCACCACTTATGGACCCCATGGGTTGGGGCATGGCCCCTCTGCTGGAACCGGCCATGAGGGCCCGAAATCTTGCTGGCGGACCTTGGCCACAGGGCACCGATGCCCCACAGGTGAACCACACTAGTCGGCCCTGTGGGCTATAAATAAAAAGAAAATAAAAAGGACACATTGGGCACACTTTATTACAAATAGGCCGCCAGTAAGCAAAGCAAAAGAATGACAACATCTGGAAGAACAAATAATAATCACCAGCAGAGGGAGCCGAAGAGCAAGAGACACCTGCAGGGTTAGGGGTTGTTGAATTTATTTTTATTCATTGAACACTGATGAACAGTGATGACTGCACCGATTGGTGCTTGAGGGTGCTTTGGTGCGTTTTTGGGTGCTTTAATGGTGCATTGATGCAGAGCAGACTGTCTCCCCCCCAGAAAGAACAATCACAGGTCCTGGGTTAGTTTTGTAAATAAAAATAGCGTCATTGTAAATAATGCTTCCCACCGTCAGTGTATAGTTTGAAGACCATTCCGCAATTCGGTTAACTGTGGGCGTAAGTCTGTTAGGCAGGGTGCAATGGAGCAGCGGGACACATTTATTTATGTTTTAAAACTGTCGCACTCAGGGTCAGGTTAAAAGTAGAGGGAACTACACCTACGTGCCACACTAAGGTAAAAGTTATAGGCCCGGGACGTGCCTAAGGGGAGGAGGGTGCAGTGTTGTGGATATGAGAATGTTTTTTTATTTTATTGTTGTGGTAAAATGTTGTTGTAAAAGGTTGTCGTAAAATATCACCCCTCCTCCCTCCGTTTGTGGTTGTATAAAGGTCAAAGGGCGTTCCCGTAGTTAGTCCATAAAACATACATGCAGGACACGATATATCTTTTTTGACAGTTATATCCTTATTATGTGTATTAGCGTAAGGCTGTGTCTTCCATTAATTGAAATACTCCATTGCACCAGTGAAAGAGAATAGATCCCCTTTCCTTCCCATCCCCAAAATCTCCATTTCATATTACATCCCCTCTCGTCATTGCCGAGCCTCGATTGCCCATATTACCTCCCCTCCAATAACCGCCATTGACCACGAGGCTCGAGTCGGGGAAGAAAGGCGTGTCTCCACCTCGTCATAGAGGGGAGGAGTGAGCCAGCCCCACTCGACCAACCATGAGCCAGGGGTTCGGCTAGAGAGGGCGGAGGAAGAGCGATCGGGGAGGTTCGCAAAGGTTGAGGGGCGGGGGCCTATATAACCCAAGGCAGGGCGTGTCCAGGAGGAGATGCGTTTTTACAGAGGAGAGCAGAAGACAGAAAGCCCTGGAGTTGGTCACAGTGAGTTGGTCTGAGTTGGTTGGGAGTCGGTCGTCAAGTGCAGAGTGGTGAAGAGTCAGTCAGTAGAGGTGGTGGTCAAGTGGTTGCGTTGGTTGCGGTGAGGAGTCGGTGGTAAAGAGTGAGGGACCAAGAAAGAGAGAGAAAGAGTCCTGAAGCAAGAGAGGAAGTTGTTGAACTGGGTGGGACTAAGCAAGAGAGGAAGTTGTTGGACTGGGTGGGACTAAGGAAGGAGAGAGAACCCGTCACACCAGAGCTCCACCAAGCGTTCACCTCCACCAAAGCTCCACCAAGCTCCGCGTTGGCTCCACCAAGCGTTCACCCCCCACCAAAGCTCCGCCAAGCTCCGCGTTGGCTCCACCCAGCGTTCACCTCCAGCCATCCACCTCCTGCCTTTCCACCCTTCTTGTGTACGTGAGTTTGTTCTGTCCTGGGTTAATTAAGCTTGTGTAGGTAAGCTAAAGATTTCACTGTGTCACCTGCGTCTTATGTGCTTGTAAATAAACTTGATTGCTCCTTTTTGCTTGTGTGTGTAAATAATAAACCCCATTACTCGTCTGTACATCTTCTCGTTTTATTCCTTTTTCCTCTTTGCATTCGTCGCCTTTGTCTTTTCCCTATTGACTAGCTGTGGTGCGACCCGGCCAACGTTTGGGTGGAATCGGGTGAGTCGGGGATCCTGTTAGGTCGCGGTTAAATACCAAACCGCTCGGTAACTAACATCTTAAACCGCGATCTGTAACAATATATACTGCTCATTTTTTGATATTGTTGTAGGTGACGGGTCGCGCCTCCCGGCACGGCCGTCCCACGGGTGCAACGCCGGCTGGTTCGACACAGATCTCGGGTTACGCGCCTCTATCGCGATACCAAATTACACCTGTGCCTTGCCAGTTGGGGAGACACCCGTCGCTACAGGTTGGGTTTGTCAGAGACCGAGCGAAGTCTGCCGCAACCTGTAGCCAGCTTGGTTTTAATTACAAATCGAGCGGATTGCTCTTCAATGCGACACAGATGAATGCAGTGCGGCAACTTCCATACGAATCAACCAGATTTAATGGGGGAACATTAGGGTACACAAAACAAGCAAGGCGTTCACGATAACATTATAATTCAACTATGAGTAATAACCCGCTCTTATCTAGGGAGCTACAATTAAGGGTTTCGCGGGGTGACCCTAACGAGATAAACCTTAGGCCTGGACAACATTCATACAAGACAGGGGGGTACTTGGTGGTGTTGATGGACGAGAGGTGAAGATGTGAAAAGGGCGAATGCAGCTCGTAACAAGCCGATGTCGCCGGATTCGAAGGCCCCGCTTGGGCCTGCAGTCTGCCAAATGGCGGCCCGCCCTCTTATCGGCCACGCATCAAGCGTCACCAAATGGCGCCCGCGATAACCCGCCGACTCCTCCACGCGGCAGCTCAATGCTCTTTTATCGACGTGTTAACATCCACCGTCGTCCGTCGATGTTCAACGCCTCGTTCGACCACGCTATCGATGCGCGCTCGCTCCCGTTCACTCGGGCTGCAACTGCGCGAGAAGCAGCTGCTGCGCGGTCCGTTCGTTCAACACGCGCTAATGGCGCGTCTTGTTCCCTCTCTCCCCTAGATGTTCAACACCGTGTACAGTAGCGCCATCGATGCCCGGCGCTTTTCCGTTTCTCCCGCTCAACCACGCGCGGAGAGAGCTCTCCGGCAGGAACCCGCCGCGAAGGCCTGTCCACACGCCATCCGCCCATGCGTATTTTCCGCCTCCTCCCTCGCCCGCGCTCAGCGACTACCTGGAAGCCCCGCTTCCGGTTTTTGACGGCGCTTGTCGTTTTTGCCCGCTCAATCGCGCTTTCTCACGTCAATCCATTGCCTCGATCATGGCATTGCAACCGAGGCCGGTCTTAATGGAACTTGCACCTTGTTTGATTGTCAAGATGTAATTAAAAGGGAACCGTCTCTTGTACACCACCAATGCACCACACAAAACAGCCTGCTACACCTTCCGACACAAAACTACCATCCCAGTACAGACGATCTATGGTAAACATACATCTAAGAGGGGACCTGAACTAATTCTACATTTAATAAACCACTAAGGGCCATTTCCGCAACACTACCCCCACCTTTCTCCCGAGGCTCTCCCGAGCCTCCACTAGGGGCAGCCCGCGGGAATGGCCCTGTCTAACGTACAGCACAAATCTCCCATTTACTCTAACCCACAACATTGCAAGCACTTAACTCCAAGAAGCAAAGTATCAGTAAGATTGGCATGTCCCTATCCTAGTGTGTCGGATCACTAATCTAACAAACACATCCACACTCTATGCACAATACTTAACATTCTAATTATGCATTTGCGCAGGAGGGCATTCAATGTTACTTTCAACACCAATATTCACATCGGAGCAAGACATTCAGAGTTTCAAAGCTTCTTGACGTGTTCGCTCCTTCACGCCTCCTCCCGGCAGTGTTGTGTCTTCACCCCAGAGGGGTTTCCTTACTTCGTGGCCTTATTGGCCTCTCACCAGGTGAGTTCAGTCGGCCCAGTGGCCTAATCTCACAAAGAGTCCTTCGGCCCACTGAGCCCACAAGACGGCATGAATCTTCGGCTGCAACAGCCCGCAAAAGCACTTTGGCCTCCATGGCCCACAAAAATGCCTCGGCCCACATGGCACACAACCGAGCAGCAGCAGGCAACAAGCCCTGCCTTGGACAGCAGGTGGCACAGTTCTACCGATGGTAAGCAAATGCAGTCTGGAGGCATTCTTGAGGGTGCAAGTGGGGGTGATGACCTCAGCCCAGGCAAAATGAAGAGTACCCTTAACCTTCCTTGCCTGACTTATCTTGGTACGACTTGTTTTAGTATGGTCTTCTTAAAAAGTCCTTTCACTTTTTAGCTGACAGGATGGTGTGCTTCTTAATCAATTGTTATCTGTGTGCTCATGACACACTGGTGGCTTCTCTGGCACTTGGAGAGGGCGACCGAACCTGGCCCTTGTTCACAACTTTCCCATCAACACGACTCGTACCAGGTGTCACACATGAATGGTGCGGAGGAGAGTTCATCGAACCTAACCTTTTACTTAAAGCTCTAACCAATGGCACAAACCCTGCCATTGCCACAATGATCCTAATGACCCATTTTTCCCAACCTGGCACACTGTTCCATTCTTTTAAACCTGGGCAAGGCCCTTATTTGTCTCTTTTTCTTCACTTGGTGGTGCCAGGCATAACTCATTGGCTGGGGAGTGTGACTACAACTAGGCCTCTTTGCCTGCTTCCAATAGGTGGTGGGGGACACCTAGCGACCTCGGGGTTCACCTGAGCGCGCCTCTGGCGCTCCTAAATAAGGGGTGGCTCTCTAGCCCCCACACTGTGCTCTCCAAGCACTCTAACCGGGTGGCTCTCTAGCCCCCGCACTGTGCTCTCTTAGCACTCTAAACCCTACTGTCTGGTGTCCCCTCCCGACTCACCAACTTCCAATACCATGTCACACTCCCAGCCAGTACCACCATACCTTGGCTGCACCTACCCCTAGCAGTCCGCCTGCACAATGGAACAGCAGCCAGAATCCACGTCAAATCCACTAAGTCCCCCTAACCTACACTCACTTGGTTAGGAGACTCCTACCAACAGGGTACATTGTTCGCACTCACTCCCCTCATTCACACAATCACGCCATTCATCCCAAACACCTTCGTCATTCATTCTACAGTGCCACACACCCAGTCCACAACACCATCCAACACCTTCCACTTTTTGCAGGGGTGTTTAACGCCCTGTCTGTCATGTCCCCACTATTTCTCTCACTTTTTTTTTTTTTTTTTTAATTAAATAGTCACGCACATCCACTTGTGCCACTCTTGTCTCTTCTGTCAGTCTCTCAATTTGTAATCTCTCTCGATATTATTTTCAGTCAAGAATTCCCTTTTTTTTTTTTTTTTTTTTCTTTCCAATCTGGCCTGCTTCTGTGGCTCATTGGGAAGGGAGTGAGGGAAGGAATCCCTCATTACCCCTTTACATGGCCCCGCCGCCTTTCCGCCACGGCTCATAAGGGTCACGTCTCAATTGGGGTCGTGGTCCACCCCCTCCTTTTCTCCAGGGCTCGCGGAAGTCAGGTAGACCCCACTTGGGGGAGCGGCCTCCCCCTCTTCTCTTTAATTCCCTGACGACAGGTAAATCCCATTTAGCTAGCCGAACCCCTCGTGTCCTCAGAGAGGTCCGATGACCAAGGGACACCTGGCGGTGTCGTTGCTGGGCCCCTCTTGTTCGAAAATGGGTCCAGGGAGTATGTGACGCATGCCAACGCCGCCTGCTACGCATCTGCGCTCTACCTCGAAGTTCCTGTGAAGCTGAGGGAGAAATTACAATCCCCTTTCTAAAGCCTGCTCCTGGTGGAATTTCTATTTCCCCTTGCACCTCGAACCTATTTCCTACGTCACCACTCATTCCATGCTCCGCACTCACACACGTTTCGGCCTTGACAGCACACCCCGGTGCTGTAAACTGGACTATGGGCTCACAGCATTCATCCACAGGCATTCCATCCACACATTCAGGTGTCACGCATACGTGCACCCCATCGGACGGAGTCTCTTGATTAACATCAAATCCAATTGCGAACTTAAGCTCATCGTCCGCACCATGTATGCAGATGCCCACGTACCTGCTTCGTTCCAAAGTCACATCGGTCCGGTCGCTCATCATTGGTTCGCCACACTCCTCTGGGCCTGTCAGCTTCACTTGCTGGACCTGCTCAAAATGTGTTTCATGAGTCAACAACCCCGTATACTCCCTCCATGTCTCCATCACCAGGGTTTGCTCCAATTGTTGTTTCATTCGACGAGTGATGCCAATCAAGTCCTGCACCACTAACATTCCTCCCTGTGATGACGTCACACATCCCACATTATTGTGCTGCCCTACTTCCTGGCTCCATTTTCTTTCCCAGTTGAGTCGTTCTTCCTCTCTGAGCCTTTTTAGTTGTTCGTTACCTTTCCGGAGTCTTTCCATCTCTGCGGACTCCACCCTTGCTTTCTCCTTTACTTGGTCAATTTCCGATTCATATTCCTCTTGTTTCTTATGCCACCGTCCCTCTTGTGCTTCATTCTCCAATCTCGTCGTTTCTCTCAATTGATTGATTTCCTTTTCCTGCTTCATTCGTTGTTCTTTCATTACACGTTCATCCATCTCATTCTTTGACCTTGCTTTGGCTTCTGCCTGTTCGATCTGCACAGTGTAGTTCCTTTTTAGTTGATCAATTTCAAATTCATATTCTTTTTGTTTCGTATCCCATCGTCTCTTTTGTTCTTCATTCTCCAATCTCGTCGTTTCTCTCAATTGATTGATTTCCTTCTCCTGCTTCATTCGTTGTTCTTTCATTACCCTTTCATCCATGTCATTCTTTAACCTGGCTTTGGCTTCCATCTGTTCAATCTGCACAGTGTGGTTCCTTAACATTTCACTCTCCATCCTCTCTTTTTCCTCACTTATCTCCTCTACTCTTTCGCATGCTTCCTCTCTCCTTTTGTCCATCCTCTTCCCGTATTCCTTGCTACTTTCCATTTGACGTGCCAGTTCATTTCCTCTGTACTCTGATTCCCGAAACTGGCTTGATTTCTCAGACAATTCTCCCTTCAGTTGTTCCAATTCCAAATCGTGTTCCTCTCTTTCCTTTTTCAAGTTCTCCCGATCCCGGGAGTTTCTGCTTTGTTCTTTCTCTATTCTCTTGTTCAGTTTGCTCTTCTCTTGTTCCATGTATTCCTCCCCTCTTTTTATCTTCTGTTCTAGGCTTTCTCTTGTCTGATCACCGGATCTTACCTTTTCCTTCAGTTGTTCCAACTCATGGGTACTCCCCTCTACTTTCCTCTTTTCTCCCTGTAGTACCTGGACTTTTTCCACCAATTGATTCCCTATGCCTTCCAATTCGAGAATCCGTGCTCGTTCCCATCTGGAATCTGTGTTGTCTCGCAATGCGCCGGCCAAGGCCATTTCCGTCCAGTGAATTCGTTCCTGTGCATCGACCAATTGTTGTGACTCCCTTTGCTCCTCATTTTCCTGAACCTCACTTGCCTGCTGTAGTGCCTCATGCAATTTCGTGTGTAACTCCCCAATATAATCCTCCTTACACTCCACCTGCTCCCAGGCATCATCCAATCGTGCATGAAGCTCGTTAATGTACGCATTGTCGTCCTGCTTATTTTGCCATGACGCATGCTGTGACCACGTGGTTTGGATCGGTGGGTGGGAGCGTTTTCTTCGTGATGTGCGGCTCGTTGCACTCTTAATACCGATTCTCTCCCACCTCGTGTCACGCTGCTGAGCCGCGCAGCCATTTTGCGACTCCATCTTCCTTTATAAATTACGAAGTTTGACACCCCATCCACTCAAAATAAAAATGAAACCAAATTTGGAATTTGCGAGCGACGTGTTTTTTTTTTTTTTTTTTCTTTACGCGCCTCTCACAATCGATGTTCGGGGTGCGAAATGCACCCCAGGTCCAAATCCCACTTCCTCGACACCAGTGTTGTAGGTGACGGGTCGCGCCTCCCGGCACGGCCGTCCCACGGGTGCAACGCCGGCTGGTTCGACACAGATCTCGGGTTACGCGCCTCTATCGCGATACCAAATTACACCTGTGCCTTGCCAGTTGGGGAGACACCCGTCGCTACAGGATGGGTTTGTCAGAGACCGAGCGAAGTCTGCCGCAACCTGTAGCCAGCTTGGTTTTAATTACAAATCGAGCGGATTGCTCTTCAATGCGACACAGATGAATGCAGTGCGGCAACTTCCATACGAATCAACCAGATTTAATGGGGGAACATTAGGGTACACAAAACAAGCAAGGCGTTCACGATAACATTATAATTCAACTATGAGTAATAACCCGCTCTTATCTAGGGAGCTACAATTAAGGGTTTCGCGGGGTGACCCTAACGAGATAAACCTTAGGCCTGGACAACATTCATACAAGACAGGGGGGTACTTGGTGGTGTTGATGGACGAGAGGTGAAGATGTGAAAAGGGCGAATGCAGCTCGTAACAAGCCGATGTCGCCGGATTCGAAGGCCCCGCTTGGGCCTGCAGTCTGCCAAATGGCGGCCCGCCCTCTTATCGGCCACGCATCAAGCGTCACCAAATGGCGCCCGCGATAACCCGCCGACTCCTCCACGCGGCAGCTCAATGCTCTTTTATCGACGTGTTAACATCCACCGTCGTCCGTCGATGTTCAACGCCTCGTTCGACCACGCTATCGATGCGCGCTCGCTCCCGTTCACTCGGGCTGCAACTGCGCGAGAAGCAGCTGCTGCGCGGTCCGTTCGTTCAACACGCGCTAATGGCGCGTCTTGTTCCCTCTCTCCCCTCGATGTTCAACACCGTGTACAGTAGCGCCATCGATGCCCGGCGCTTTTCCGTTTCTCCCGCTCAACCACGCGCGGAGAGAGCTCTCCGGCAGGAACCCGCCGCGAAGGCCTGTCCACACGCCATCCGCCCATGCGTATTTTCCGCCTCCTCCCTCGCCCGCGCTCAGCGACTACCTGGAAGCCCCGCTTCCGGTTTTTGACGGCGCTTGTCGTTTTTGCCCGCTCAATCGCGCTTTCTCACGTCAATCCATTGCCTCGATCATGGCATTGCAACCGAGGCCGGTCTTAATGGAACTTGCACCTTGTTTGATTGTCAAGATGTAATTAAAAGGGAACCGTCTCTTGTACACCACCAATGCACCACACAAAACAGCCTGCTACACCTTCCGACACAAAACTACCATCCCAGTACAGACTCTCTATGGTAAACATACATCTAAGAGGGGACCTGAACTAATTCTACATTTAATAAACCACTAAGGGCCATTTCCGCAACAATATTATTGCATTTTGACATCATAACTGCTCATTTTTTGATATTATTGCATTTTGATTTCATAAATGCTCATTTTTTTGATAGTATTGCATTTTGATATCATAGCTGCTCATTTTTTGATATAATGCATTTTGATATCATCACTGCTCATTTTTTGATATTATTGCATTTTGATATCAAAAATGCTCATTTTTTGATATTATTGCATTTTGATATCATAACTGCTCATGTCTTACTCAAAACGCTAAAAAATAATCTCCACTGGCTTTCCATTGAAAATAAAATCGTTTTTAAGATCCTTCCACTCAATTATTTTGGACGAAACAGGACGAAACAACATGAACCCGGCCTACATCATGGACCTGGTCACCACTTATTTACGAGCACACACCTCGAGATCTACAGCCCAATCCCTCCTCATTATCCCAAAAGTCTTGACTCCTTGTTAAGGTGACTGCGCATTTGAAGTAGCTGCTCCAACTCCATGGAATTCACTCCCTCTAAACATCCGCCAAGCAACCAGTCGACAAATTTTTGAAGCATTGCTCAAAACACAAACACGAGATTAAAATTCCATGTCACTATTCTAGTTTGCCTATTTGAAATAAAAGTTGGTTCGTGTGAATATTGTTCATTTTAATGGATTTTATTTGAAAGGTGTGTCGAGGATATAAATGTGCCATAAAACGATATAAATGCATTATTATCATGCCCCATAAAACTTAGCATTATTATTATTAACCCAATCATTGTTATTAACCCAACCCAACCTCCTTGGTTGGGTTGGGTTAATACATTATTAACCCAACCTCCTTGTCCAATTGGACAAGAAAGAGAAAGAGAAAGAGAAAGAGAAAGAGAACAAATATGTACAATGATTGGGTTGCTTCAGGTTAATGAGTGAACATTGAAAGACTGCGCAGGGATGTCTCATCTCATGGGACTTGGGTTAGGGATAACTAACCTGGGTTAGGGATAACTGGTTAGGGATGGGTTAGGGATAACTAACATGGGTTAGGGATAACTTGAGATGGTGAAATGCCTGCTCAAAACTCAGGAGGGAAGATTAGGATTGGAGTTCCACTCATCCGTTGCCTTTTCACCTTGGATAAGCTCATCCAATGCTCAAGCGTAATGATTGTGGGGAGCATCTCGTTGCTTCACACAGATATTTAGAATGCCATCCACATCAGGGATTTTGAATCTCGGCATTTCTAGAAGGTGTTGTCTAATTTTCTGTTTGAGAATTATCATTCTGGGGGAAATATCCTCACGAGGTTGCTTCTTATTTTCCAAGTTTTGGATCCATTCCTCCTTGTTGTTGTTTTTTTTTCATTTTCTCTTTTCAGAATAAGTATCCTTCCACAAATTTTCTCGTTCATCTTTTTCTAGGGAGGAGTTTTGTGACATTCTGTTTCTGTTTCTTTAGTTCACAATACAATCTTGCCAGTAAATTTTTTAACAGCTGGTCTTTTCTGTCATTTACTGTGTTTGAATTTTTTAATGCTCTCCTGTATGGATCCTCACAGCAATTTCAAATTGTCCTTTTGAGAGAAACCCTTATTACATCTGGAGCATTTCTAAGGACACTCTCCTGTATGGATTCTCATATGCCTGTTCAAATTGCCTTTTTTAGAGAAACTCTTATTACATCGAGAGCACTTGTGTGGGCGCTCTCCTGTATGGATCCTCATATGCTGGTTCAAATCACACTTTTGAAAGAAGCCTTTATCACAAACAGAGCATTTGTAAGGACGCTCTCCTGTATGGATTCTCATATGCCTGTTCAAATCACCCTTTTGAAAGAAACTCTTATTACATCTGGAGCATTTGTAAGGACGCTCTCCTGTATGGATCCTCACATGCAATTTCAAATTGTCCTTTTGAGAGAAACCTTTATCACATATGGAGCATTTGTAAGGATGCTCTCCTGTATGCATTCTCATATGCCGATTCAAATTGCCTTTTTTAGAGAAACTCTTATTACATCTAGAGCACTTGTGCAGGCGCTCTCCATTATGGATCCTCATATGCTTGTTCAAATCAAACTTTAGAAAGACACCCTTATTACATCTGGAGCATTTGTAAGGACGCTCTCCTGTATGGATCATCATATGCAATTTCAAAGTATCCTTTCGAGGGAAACTCTCATTACATCTGGAACATTTGTAAGGACGCTTTCCTGTATGGATCCTCATATGCCTGTTCAAATCACACTTTTGAAAGAAACCCTTATTACATCTGGAGCATTTGTGAGGACGCTCTCCTGTATGGATCCTCATATGCAATTTCAAATTGCCCTTTCGAGGGAAACTCTTATTACATATGGAGCATTTGTAAGGACGCTCTCCTGTATGGATCCTCATATGCCTGTTCAAATCGCACTTTTGAAAGAAACCCTTATTACATCTGGAGCATTTGTGAGGACGCTCTCCTGTATGGATCCTCATATGCAATTTCAAATTGCCCTTTCGAGGGAAACTCTTATTACATATGGAGCATTTGTAAGGACGCTCTCCTGTATGGATCCTCATATGCCTGTTCAAATCACACTTTTGAAAGAAGCCCTTATTACATCTGGAGCATGTATAAGGACACTGTCCTGTATGGATCCTCATATGCATGTTCAATGTGGCTTTTTTAGAGAAATCCTTATCACATATCGAGCACTTGTGCGGGCGCTCTCCAGTGTGGGAAGTCATGTGTATTTTGACGTTACTCGAAGAAGTAAAATCTACACTGCAAATGTTACACTTAAAACGCATTTGGCTTTCGAGAACTGTTCTGTGTTTGTTTAGTTCCGTATTAATCTTTGTGTTGCAAGGACCAGACATGCACTTCGATGTTAAAGGTCGTGAGACTTGTACTTGGGATTGTTTCTTCAAACAAGACAGCTTCACTGCCACACTGCACCTGGACCTTATTTGTCCAATTGGACTTCTTGATTGTTCTACAAAACAATGAAAAACAAGTCATTTTTCATTTTTTATCAAACTGAAAATGCAAAATATTTAAAGATTTCGAAAATTTTATATATTCTGAATTCAAAAGATTAAATATTCATTTTATAGGTTTCTGCTCACCAGTTGCAGAACAGTTAGGACTGGCATTTGTCACATGAACATATGAATCTTCCTTTCTAGAAGCATGTGTTGAAGCTTCTGAGACAAATGAATCATTGTGTCGTTTAGATTCCATATTTGCAGGATAAACATCACCTGTATACAATTCAGTGTCAGTCTTTTGCAGGACATGGAGTTTAAAACCTGCCAAATATAAACCATGTTAATAGGTCGTATGCAATGATGTCACTTCCTGTGCAAGAACAAGGCTCCGTAATGCTGCCACCATTACTGGAGAAGAACCGAGGTGTTTACAACGAGAAGTATGTATGAGCTGGTGTGTGTAGCAACCATTTCATCAATGGTAAGTTTTTCCCCATGTATTACACTCTGTATTACCGTAAACTGTTGTGTATAATCTGCACCGTTATTTTGTGACTTTTCCAGTTGACTTCCGGATTTTTCCAAGTGTCGGTCGAATCTGCTGTAGCCATTGCTACCTGATTATTGCCAAGTTTTCCAAACCGGATTTGTCATGTTTTTTTATGACATATCTTTACCTCTGCCACCAAAGGTGGGCGGAGGTTGTTTTCCCCCCTGTTTGCCTGCCTTCATCTGTTTGTGAACAGAATATTGTCGTGCAAATACCCTCGGTTAAGACCGTGGGATCGCGGATAGCCTGAACGAGCTTTAACTCCGAGGCGACGATCAATTGCAGATTTGACTATGCAAGCATGGGGGGAAGAAGGAAGAGGAAGAAGCGGCGAGCTCTTACCTCATGGCCTGCGCACGCCAGCGTCTTCAACCTGCAAATTAATAACTCAAACGAACATGGAGGTAAAATGTCCGAAAATAAACAGGTTTATTACACGGAACCCGATACAAAGGAAACACGACGGAAGAAACTCATTCTAAATTGGGACGTCCCCACACAGATTTCAAATACGAGACAAAGGGAGAAAGAATAAAATAAATGTCGCGTCATGTGTTTGTGAATGCGAGCTTATCTCCATCTGGCAGTGTCAGGGATCGTCTGGCTCGAGCGCGTCGTCCGACGCAGCTCCGGTTGGCGCAAACTGCCTGGTCTTTGGCACGGAGCGGCCCTTGGCGCGCCCGCTCGTCAGCGCTCCAACGCAAGCTTCGCTCATCATTCGCACACCAACACAAGGAAGAGAATCGACGGCGTTCCTTCTCTCCACCATCTTTCGAACTGCTCGATCCTCCACCAGGTCCGAAGCAAGAGAAGGCCCAGCGCGAAGGGACAGTCAGGAGCAAGAGGCCAAGGGAAGAGAGAAACAAAATGCCGGCGAGCGAGTCGTTTTGTCACTCGCTGTGTGATGTCAGCCCTCCTCTCTCCCAACCAGTGCCTCGTTTCTTGGTGGTCTTTCGTGCCTTCTGACATCACCAGCGCTTGTCCTTCAATCAGCAACCTGCTTCTAAGTAGTGGTTTTGCGCCTTCCGCACTGATTGGCCAAGGTGTCAACGGTCGGTGGCCAATCAGTGTGCCACTCCTTTACCTTTCTTACCCCCCCAATCACGGGGAAGCTTTTTGTCCCTTCCCCGACCAATCACACGTTCTCCTGGGCGTGGCTCCCAGCCTGCCTGGCATGATGTTTGTTGCCATGGTGGTGTACTGCGCGGCCACTGCCTGTTGGTTTTTTTCGGTCAGTCATTGTAAGGGGGGGAATTTAATTAGTGTGTGCACTAAAGGCCTATCTAAGTGTCAATAGGATGTATTGCCATAAGGGACACTGGGATGCTCACAGAGGGAACGACACAAAAGGGAATTTTACCCATAATCCCTGTACTAATTAGCATGCCCCGCCCCCTCGTAACAGGGACAAAGATAAAAGCTTAATCCGACATTCGGGCTACAGAACTTATTACATCTAGATTCGCTATCACGACAGCCAGACACCTACCGATGCAGATCTACCTGGATCTAGATATTCCTCTACCCCTAATTTTCATAACAATATCTCAAAAAGTTGTGGACTAATTTGGAAGACATTGGTGGAGAGTTTGAGTATGTGACAAGGACGAAATTATTAAATATTAGTGAAGATTCAAATCCGGATCCAGATCAGATAACTCTTTACATGATTTTTCACCATTTAGTGATCAGCTAAAACCGATATATGTCACGATATAAGGCACGAGTGATAGGCACGATATCTCAAAAAGTTATGGATGGACTTGGACGAAATTTGGTGGGCAGGTTGGTTGGGTGACGAGGACTAATCAATTCCATTTTGGTGAGGATCGGAATCAGAATCCGAGAATGTTTAAATTTGAAGTGATTCATCTCCATTGAGAGATACGGTCAAAAACGATTTGCAGCATGATGTTTCAAATAGTTTTGGATTAATTATGACAAAACTAGGTGGATGAGTTGGTAAGGTGACAAGAACAAGCCGATTAGATTTTGGTTCAGGCCGGATTTGGAGCCAGACCTATCAGTGGGATACAAAACAAACTGTTCAGCCTGACGGAGGAATGTGCTCTTCCGATTGCTGTTCTAGTTTTTCCTAATGTAAACTTTGTCAGTTGTCGGAAATGCCACACCTATCCAAACGGTTACAGATTTTGTCATGTGTACCAGCATCCAATGGCCTGCGCTTTGTGGACAAGTTGTGGACAAGTTGGTTAGGTGACAAGAACAAGGTGATGAGATTTTGTTTCAGGTCCGAATCCAGATCTGGCCCATCAGTGGGATACAAAACAAACTGTTCAGCCTGGCGCAGGTATGCTCTCCACGGAGTGCTTTTGTAGTTCCGAATTTAACCAACAGTGTCCTGTCCTGAAAGGTGGTTGCTGCTTTTCTAACCCTTGTATCAAGGATATTACCCTGCGCTCACGAAGCGAAAAGCAGGGTTCGGCATTTGTTTGCGTACGTGTGGCATACGTGCGTACGAGTCGCATGCATGCTTGTCTGCATTTTAAAAATTAATTCTCTCGGCAACCGTTGGTCCGATTGGCACCAAATTTTACCATAGGAGCGCCTCCACCTGTAGATTTTGTTTTATTCATAACTATGTCGTTATCGGTCACGTGGTATGGAAAAACGTTACACTTCTATATCTCCGAAGCCGCTCAATGGAAAAAATTTAAACAATTCTCATTGTGAAGTACTCCCCATGGGGAATAATATATGTAAATGATGATGTCATTGGTGCCTTCATTATGACGTCATAATCTGACAAGTACAATGCTTGATCTGATCAGTATGAAAAAAAATTGATGTGCAACTGTTAGGGTGATGGACACGAAATTTTCACCATCGGAGCGCTTCCACCTCTAGAATTTTTAAATGATAATTATGACGTCATATGTCAATCTTGTTTGATTATTATGAACTAGCAGAAGTACCCAGCATTGCCGGGTGGGGGAGGGGAGGGGAGGGGTAAGGGGAGGGGAGGGGAACGGGGGGGAGGGGAGGAGAGGGGGGGGGGGAGGGGAGAAGAGAGGGGGGAGGGGAGAAGAGGGGGGAGGGGGAGGGGGGAGGGGAGGACTGGGGGAGGGGGAGGGGGAGGACTGGGGGAGGGGGAGGGGGAGGACTGGGGGAGGGGGAGGGCGAGGGGGAGGGGCAGGGGGAGGGGGGAAGGGGTAGGGGGAGAGGGAGGGTGAAAAGGGAGGGGGAGGGGGGAAATGGAGGGGGAGGGGGAAAAGGGAGGGGGAGGGGGGAAAGGGAGGGGGAAAGGGAGGGGGAGGGGGAAAGGGAGGGGGAGGGTGAGGGGGAAGGGAGGGGGGAGGGGGAAGGGGGAGGGCCAGTCAACAATGACGTTGCAGTTCTCATGGTCGGAGAGCAGCACAACAATCGCGACATCGTCCTGCATCTTCGCAACAGCACGAAGCGGATTTTGGAGACTCACCGATCCTGTGACGCCCTCCAGTACCGGCGTTACCGGGCGGGGGAAGGGAGACCCGTACATTACACACATTACAACATTACACACACACAAACTGTGTTTTATGTTCAATGGTCTGGCGGCGGGAATGGAACATCACGTGATCGCTCTGAGCGAATCAGCGCGCTGCTCTGCCACCGCTCAGATTCCGTGTATAATATTCCTCGCTGAAATGCGCTGAGGTAAATATGAATAAAAAATATGGATCTCGTCAAATATTTTTAGGTCGGCCATTTCCTTCCCAGGCTCAATGGCCATGTCTGTGCCAAATATCAAGTACGTGAGCCTCTCCGTTTAGGAGTCTATCGGTAACATTACACACACACAAACTGTGTTTTATATATATATAGATTATGACATCATAGGCCACAGAGTGGCCAGACGGAAGCCAAACAGTTCAATCTTGGTTTCATCAGACCACAGAATCTTGTTTCTCACAGTCTCAGAGTCCTTTAGGTGCTTATTTGCAAACTCCAAGCAGGCTTTCATGTGTCTTTCACTGAGGAGAGGTTTCCGTCTGGCCACTCTGCCATAAAGCCCAGATCGGTGGAGTGTTGCAGTGATGGTTGTCCTTCTGGAAGTTTCTCCCATCTCCACACAGGATCTCTGGACGTAAGCCAGAGTGACCATCGGGTTCTTGGTCACCTCTCTTACCAAGGCCATTCTCCCCCGATTGCTCAGTTTAGCCGGGCGGCCAGCTCTAGGAAGAGTCCTGGTTGTTCCAAACTTCTTCCATTTAAGAATTATGGAGACCACTGTGCTCTTGGGAACCTTCAATGCAGCAGAGATTTTTTTGTAGGCTTCCCCAGATCTGTGCCTCGACACAATCCTGTCTCTGTGCTCTGCAGGCAGTTCCTTCGACCTCATGGCTTGGTTTTTACTCTGATATGCATTGTCAGCTGTGAGACCTTATGTAGACAGGTGTGTGCCTTTCCAAATCATGTCCAATCAATTGAATTTACCACAGGTGGACTCCAATCAAGGTGTAGAAACATCTCAAAGATGATCAAGAGAAATGGGAGGCACCTGAGCTAAATTTCAAGTGTCATAGCAAAGGGTATGAATACTTATGTGAATGTGATATTTCAGTTGTTTCTTTTTAATAAATTTGCAAAACTTTCTAAATTCCTGTTTTCTCTTTGTCATTATGGGGTATTGAGTGTAGATTGATGAGGGAAAAAATTTATTTAAACGATTTCAGCATAAGGCTGCAACATAACAAAATGTAAAAAAGTGAAGGGGTCTGAATACTTTCTGAATGCACTGTATAGCACAAACATACTTCTCTATGCCAAGAAAGGTGGCTGGTGTGAGTGTTGCTGATTGGCCAAGAACAGCCAAAGATGAAGCATGTGGTCTGTGCCGGTCCATCAAATCAAATGGTCGTGCTTTACCCTTGTGACTGAAAGCTGCTGAGAAGTCACCACCAATGAAGGTACGGTATGAGGGCAAGGCGGTGCACACGTTTGGGCCTAAGATGTCTGGCTACATTGATCAGCCACTGATTGTTCTTACCGTTGAGCCCCATATCCAGATAGACAGTCACCTGGTCAGTAAGAGTAATCAGCTCGTGGTACAGAAACAGTACTAAGATATCGGTATCATCAGCTTTCTTTCAGGTTTCCTGCTCCTGATGAAGAATACGAAGTCTACAAAAGCCACTTGAGGTCGGACATCAACTGGTATATGGATCAGATTCTTCTCTACCTTCTTGCCGAGAACTGTTTTGTTGGTTGAGCAAATCGCTCCGTTAATGTGCGCCATTGACAGAGGTGCTGGTGACAGGGGATATGATACTATGGCCTCGACACTTATGAATGTCTGCATTGCTAAATAAATAAGTCGTCCAAATAAATCTCGCGTGAAGCGTAATTCCAACACGTTGAGATATCTGGTGGTTAATGTCACAGTGATCCCATTAATTGCAGAATTCTTGACCTTGTGTCTTCTGATAGATTCTTTGAAACAATCAGGTCCGGCTTCACATTCGGTGATGAATTTATTTTTCAACTTGTTCTCAGTTTTATACAGATTGTTGAGATCTTCAGCAACTTCAGAGGAATCAGTGCACCCAGTCGACAGGCAGTACAGTTTGTCATCTCTGTGTATGTCACTGTATGGGTTGCAGGTTTCCTCTATCTGCTTTGCAAGTGCTTCCCCATCTGCATTGTCATGTTCTTCACGATATGGTCGAAGTTCCTTGAATATTTCTTCCTCCGATGACAGTCCAGCCATCTCAAGAAGGCATGTAACAACAGCGCTTCTTGCTGACCGTGTCACTGACCACCTCTTCTGTGACTGACCACATTGGGTGCATGCGGATATTCCAGTGACTGACTGTCGAGAAGCAGCATCATGGTTAATGGTTTGCTTGCCTGTGATGTCTACGGCAGTGCAAAGAAATGTTTTGGATGTTCCTTGTACTGATAGTGCACCATCTTCAAAGTAGGCTTTTATCCCTGGGTGTATCTTCTCCATATTTAGAAGATCAAGATAGTATTTTACGATCCATCGCTTGTAGTTTGGTCTGTCTGCAGCCCACAAGACTGGTAAGATCTTCTTCAGTGCATACACATAGTGGTCAACGCCATTAGTATGCGATACACATTCAAGTACCATATCGTGACTGAGCATATCCATGAAACTGATCCAGTATTTGGCTGTCTTTCCACGATTCGCCTCTCATATGTTATCCCGATACTTGTCCCACTGCGTGAAGACCAGTTTAAGGCCTGGATCAGCGAGTAATGCTGTGAGAGACTTGGGTGAAGGTTTCTCGCTGAAGACGTTTCGTGCTGAAAGCTCACAGTCTGGAAGATCCGCATTTTCCTTGATAAACTGGTTGAGAAGCAGCTTTTCCAGGGCGCTCATAATAATTGGGTGCAGACGGACACAGCGATTGTAATGCTTTCCATTCAGGAAGTCTTGCAGTGAGCCAGAGCTAAGCAATTCTGCATCACATAGCAGATCAGGCATTCCAGATGAGTTTATTATATATCTCAGTCCAGCAAAATATGACTAAAAAACAAAAAAAAATAACCACCTTTAGACCCTGGTGTTGGGCTAGACCCTGGTGTTGGGCTAGCGGCTAGGGTGCCGGCTTAGGATCCTAGGATCCTGGGTTCGAATCCCGGTCGATTGCTGAATTAACGCCAGGGGGGGTTGACTCAGCCTGTCATCCTTCCGAGGTCGGCTAATTGAGTACCAGTTCACTGGTAATTCCCTGTTTGTCGTTAAAGGCGGCAAAAAGGGTTGGCGTCAGGAAGGGCATCCGGCCGTAAAACATTGCTTCAAAAAGGGGACCGAAAAACAACAACAACCACGGTTCCCGAAAAAGGCCAACCCCCGCTTTGCGGGGAAAAATGGCCTCTAAAAAAAAAAAAAAAAAAACCACCTTTAGAGGCCATTTTTCCCCGCAAAGCGGGGGTTGGCCTTTTTCGGGAACCGTGGTTGTTGTTGTTTTTTGGTCCCCTTTTTGAAGCAATGTTTTACGGCCGGATGCCCTTCCTGACGCCAACCCTTTTTGCCGCCTTTAACGACAAACAGGGAATTACCAGTGAACTGGTACTCAATTAGCCGACCTCGGAAGGATGACAGGCTGAGTCAACCCCCCCTGGCGTTAATTCAGCAATCGACCGGGATTCGAACCCAGGATCCTAGGATCCTAAGTCGGCACCCTAGCCGCTAGCCCAACACCAGGTGTTGTGTCCAGCAAAATATGACGATTCCATTTAAATGTCCCAAAGCAGATGAAAAGGTTGTCAAACTTAGGTGACCCTTGGTCTTGAATACGCATAGCTGTTTTAGCTATTGCCAGATCATAATGAACTGCCATGTACTTCTCACCACACTCATCTGCCACTTTCTGAACATTGAGTAGAGTTTGTTGAACTACATTTAGCCTGGTAGGGGGTAACTCAATATTTTTCCTATACCCCATTTCTTATAAAGGAAGTGCGCATCCTGTGTGAAGAGGGAATTCCACCCTCTCAACACGAGAGTTTTTGATTGTATGGAACATTAGAGATACCACAAAGAGTCTTTCCTTTTTGAAAGTACAAGATTATCTGCCTCAACTACAGTGTACTAGGTATATTTGAATTTTCCTGCCAGAGGTCTGCGTTGATATGGCGATCTCTTTTTGGAGTAAAATATGAGTGACGTCGTCTCTTCGTTGAGACTTCCTCAGTTTCCATATTGGCTAGCACAGCACCTTCCACTGGGACTTCCTCAGGTTCCATATTGGCTAGCACAGCACCTTCCACTGGGACTTCCTCAGGTTCCATATTGGCTAGCACAGCACCTTCCACTGGGACATCCTCAGGTTCCATATTGGCTAGCACAGCACCTTCCACTGGGACTTCCTCAGGTTCCACATTGGCTAGCAAAGCACCTTCCACTGGGACATCCTCAGGTTCCAACAATGTGGCATACCTGTGGAGGCACGCCCAACTACCAACCCCGATCACATGGAATTCAACGCAACATGGCTGGAATATGGATGACAATGACAATCTACGTATTAAATGGTCGTGACCTCAGTTCAAGTTATGACTCAGATGAGGAGATTGATGATGAATGGTCGGATACAGACAACAGTGATGTGGATGAGTGTTATGATGTTTAAGTCGTAGTGATATGGGTTATATAAAAATGTACTGTACATACACGTTCAATGTGAATATAATAATTTCATTTTTATTTTGTCAGGTGTCAAGTGCATTATTGACTAAATATGTGTTTGTAGCAAATATCATACCTGACTGCCATTACTCATATGTTTACAGACTGCATTGCATCGATACAAATTATTAACTGCATATGAAACCTTCATATCAAAATAATCGATCATACCAAAATACACCATTTGGTGTCTGTCTGTCTGTCTGATGAATTTTTGACGCCAATACATTCCGTCATTACTTATCCAATCTCAACCAAACTTGACAGGAGGACGAAGGGTTATGAAGGTTGTAGCGCATTTATTTCCCCCCCTCCCCAAAGGGGTTTTCTCCCCCGAGCGGGTTTTCCCCGCGATTGCCGTCAATGAGGTTGCGTGTTGAGGTGTATATCAATGTTAAATTAGCTTTATTGTGGCGTTTTTCCAAAGAAGAAGATTTATCGCGGCGTTTTTCCAAAGACGCTTTTAATAACAAAATTAATGATAATCGCATATTGTTAATGTTATGACAAAACAATATTAATACTAATAATGTCCCACTTCCCCACGGCGTTTTTCCTGCAGTGATAACGTGTATAAACAGCTTATAGTTATAATGGTGTTTCCATGGGAGCAACGGATTCTACAGGAAGTAAAAATATTATAAACCACAAACACGTATGCTTAGCTTTTTAAACAGTCGCTAATGCTCTTTATAACACTAAATGAAGAAATTTGGAGGAATCCCGACATCCGTGAAGTAAGGTTTACTTACAGATCTGAGCGAAGATCAACTGTACTCTATATAACCCACAAATGTTGGGTTAATAACATGGCCCTTTCTACCACTACCATAGCATTTTTGGTAGCGAACATTTGAAACTTGCTCCTGCTGTTTAATACGAAACTGAAAGGGAGGAAGACCGGGGTGTGCTCATTTACCAAGCAGCTAGCTTGGGCTTGCCAAGCCAGCCGTTCCTTAACGGTTTAGAATGGAGTGATTGCTCAAATGCTTAAACCACTTGGCGATTTCTTCACAAGAAACTTGGTAAATGAACACACACACACAATGTTCTTGAGACCGGACCATAAATCGACTGTAATCTATATACCCCAAAGAGGAATGACCCTTCTTGCCGCTCCCGTAGTGAGCGGGTGTACAGTTGTGATAAGTAATTTTGCCAAATTTGACCGAATTACATGCACATTTCCACTTTAAGGTAAGTGTTTACTTGTGGGCCTGTAACTCACTCATTTTGCAGATATAGACCTCATATACCACTCATTTTGTTTGTGAGGAAATAGCCCAGGTTTCTGAATCAATTACACTAAGTTTAGACTAGTATCTTGTATGTGTCACTCACTCAAACATGAAGGAAGTGACCCTGGTGAAAGTCGTTTTTCACATTTTCGGAAAATGAAATCCATACAGTTTCAAAATTACGAGCTACGCATCCAATTTGGTTTCACAAGTGGATGGTGGTACCACTACAGTAACTCAATTCCTAATATTGTAAGATTTGAATGATGTATATAGTCAGGAGAGCATACAATGTGATGTTGAACTTCTCAGAACCCAGCACCACTGTAATTAACACATATTTGGGCCTGATACATTAATCCACAATGGGCACCCTTTAATAACAAATGGTCATTTCGTGCAAAACAACGACCGCTGGCTCCTGGTCTATAATACCTGTTTGTGAATGATACAGTTGTTTGTTGTGCATTTATATAAGCCAGAGATCCTTGTTTCTTTGTTGTGGGGCTGTGGGTGCTTTGCTTTTACTAAAAGGACCCCGAGTGTCCGACCACGTCAAAATGATGTTAGTGGAGGTTGAGGAAATGTGGTGCTGAGTGTTTCTGACTGGGGGGCGGAGGGGAGAGAGAGGAAGGGCCTTATTCAAAATACTTGGCAATTGGTATGGGGTGGGGAAGTAGGTTGTTACCAGTGGGTCACGGTTAGTTGCAGGTTTGGGTTTGTAAGTCAGAAGGTCTGGTCTAGGTATGCGTTTTGCTCGGTTTATCGCTTCTTTCACAGAGTGAGAGACATAGTGTCTTGCAAGGAAATGTCTTTCTAGTTGGGAGAGAGAAGTTTCTTCTGCCATTTTTGTTGAGCAGATGCGTCTTCCTCTGATTGCTTGGCTGTATGTATGGTATGTTTACAATAAATTGTATGTTTAGGGTCAGATGAAGATAAGAGAAGGTAAGAGTGAGTGTTTCTTGGTTTGGTGTATAGTTCTGTTTCGAGTCTGTTGTTTTGAAGTGTGAGTGATGTGTCTAGAAAGTGAAGTATGGACTTTGAGCTGTTGAATGTAAACTTGATGGTCGGATGAATCAAATTTAATTCATTTTGGAACTGTATGAGACTATGGGGGGATTTTGACGAGATAAACTCAATGTCATCAATATAACGTACCCAGGATTTTTCCAAGATGCCGTGATGAGGTTGTGCATAGATTTTAGCCTCTATCATTCCCATGAAGATGTTGGCGTATGATGGTGCAACACGGGTGCCCATAGTGGTACCCTGAGTTTGAATGTAATGTCGTCCGTTTACATTTATTTATTTTTTTGTATACAAAATCGAGGCTCGTGTAAGAGCTAAAGCCCCTGTCACACCTTGACGATTTAGCCAGCGTTTGCCGACGTATCAAAATTGAGTGCTGGTGTGAGTGAGTCATACGCTGGCATACGTCGACAAATTTTGTGCATGCACAAAATTTGTCGACGAGCTCGGCGTACTACGACGTATGCCAGCGTGCTTCAGCGTGCTCTTAACGTATACAAAACTTACCCATAACGTATTCGATGTGTGCCAGCGTATTCGCCAAATTTTTCATACGTCGGCATACGTTGGCTAAAACGTCAAGATGTGACAGCAGCTTAACACATTAAACACAAAAACAAAAACGGACACATAAAACATGTAATAAAGGGAGCGGGAGATAAGAGGGGGAGAGAGAGGAAAGCACACAAGTAGAGAACAGGAACGTCGGTAGATCTGTGGAAGGGAGAGGGTGGGGGTGGGAGGGAGGGTACACGGTATTATTAACATGGTTTTTTGGGTTGTTTAAGACATTAAAACAAAGGTAAGAGGTTCGGGAGAAGTATGGGTGAAAAAAAAAAAAAGGCAAACAGCGAAAGAACAAATGTGAATAAACAAAAGATCGACGAGGAAAATTTGAAATTATTCAATTTGAGCGTCAGTTCCAATGGGCGCATAAGGTAGGTGGTATTGGGACTTGAAGTGTATCCAGTGCTTTGCGGCATGCAGACAGGCCTTCTGAATGTGGAATAGTAGCGTATGGGGATGTAACATCTGCCGTGACTAAAATTTATCGGGAGTCAAAAGGCGAGTATGTTTCATTCAATCCTCGGACGTGTCAGAAAACTGGTTGTGCCCTTGAGATATGAGGGGAGATTCAGTACGAGACGAAATACATAACAGTCAACAAATTTTCACATCAAAACAGTTGGACATGCGCAGCCAGACACAATTGGCCTACCTGGATTGTTTACCTTGTGTCTTTTAGGAAGAAAATAAAGATAAGGACAAGGAGGGTATTTTGGAACAAAGCGAGATTTGATGGCTTCATCTACCTGAATAGAATCTACGATCGTTTTAACCTCTGAGATGTGGAAGGGTGGGGCCGGATGGGAGCTCTTTGTAGGTATCACTATGTAGTTGGAGATTACCTTCTGCAATTTAATCGGTAGTCGACATAATGACAACAGTGGAACCTTCATCTGCTGGCTTTATTACTAAGTCTTTATTATGTCGGATATTGTAGAGTGCTCTTTGTTCTGCCTTTGTAAAATTGTCCTTATGTCTTGAATAAATGTATTTTTGTGCTGCATTTTCAATTTCATTGTTCACTTGTTCCATACAGACGTGCAGATCGGGATTGTCAACACGTGGTGTCCAGGTGCTTTTTGGTTTCGGTAAGGTGAGTTGTGGTGTATTAGGTGTATGTAAACTATCGGTGTATGTAATTGATTGTATGTGTGTCTGTTGGTGTTGTCTGTTGTAGGGCTGATGGTGCTGGGTGTACTATAGCAAAGTATACTTTGAATGTAATTTGCCGACAGAAATCCTTTAAATCTTCTTTCAATTGTAATTGGTCTATTTGTGGATTGATTGGGCAAAATTTTGGACCCTTGGACTGTAATTAAATTACCTGTAAAAATTAACCTTTCATTTTAGACCCAAAGCTGTCCTTGCCTAAATGTGAGGTGAACAAACTGCTTCCTGCTTGTGAATAATTGCAATGTGTTGTTAAACAGGGAACACTTTGGATTTTGATTAAGAAAAAAGGAGTTTGGATATCATAAATCCAAACATGCTAACAACGCAAAATTTCTCTAAAAGACATTCCATACGTTACAAGAAAAAAAGTATTTATGGTGGAGCATCGAGGTATTTCTCGACAAAGACATGCTCGGGTGTATAAAATAATGACGTACCAGACTTGGGTGTGAATCCATCACCCTGAAGTTGGAGGTTGCAGACATCACTGAACCCGATTCCACAGAAACCAGGAACGTTTTCCAGCTGCACATTTTGGAATCCATCAAATTTTTTACAAAAACTGGAAAGTTCCCGAATAACATTCTCCAAGTTTACGAACAGACCTCCCAACAGAGAAGATCCTGCAAACTGGACAATTTGTGGCTTCAAGAAAGAATTCATAAATTTACAGAGGTCAGCATACATTGCAAATTGAAATTTCTCTTTGGCGAGAGAGAGGAGCTCGGTTCGCAATGCATCTGACTCTGTACAAACTCGAATAACCTTCTGATGCTCAATTCCAAGCTTATCGATCACTGCTTGGGCTGTTTCTGCTCTCAGGCCTTGTGATTGGAGCCATTCCAAGAAGCTCTCCATTTCACCCATGACCTGCCAGGGACACAATGCTCATGTTAATCAAGGAAAGATTATAAATGTTATTTTCTTTACTCTGTTTTCCTTATTATTTTACCCAATCAATGTGGGGTTTTGCATCTAGTTTGTTCTTCATGTGGGGGCTGGCAGTATGGCCTTGAGGTAGACACATTCACCTCTGAGCTGTCTAGTTTGGGTTTGTTTGAATCCCAGCGCAGCTATAAACTGTCATCCTGGTGTTTCACAGATAGGGCAAGGTGAGTGTGCTGTCCTTCGGATGGACTTGAAACTGGGCATCCATCTGTCAGCATTAGATGGTACCTGGTGGGCGTTAAAGATCCCATGGCATCTTAATCGAAGAGTAAGTGGGCTATCGCTGGCACGCTGGCCAAATTACAAATTTCTTCTCTAACCTAAAGGAGGCACTACATCAGCGGCACAGCCACACTCTGAGCAATGATGCAAACAGCAGCCACTGCAAACATAATGAAAGAACCACTTCTGCCACCCAGACCCACCACGTCATCCGCCCCCTCTACCATCACCACTCCTCCTACTCCTCTTCCTCCTCTACATCCTGCCCTACCCCTTCACCTCTCCTACTTGCTCCCTCATTATTGTGTTTCATTAATAAGCATATAATCAATGTCCAGAGCCAAAAATGGACAGAGGATAAAATTTCAATGCATCGCCAGCAACGCCATGGGTGAACAAAACAAGCAGCAAAGCCATGGGTGAACAAAACAAAGAGAAAACAAGCAGAAAACAAGTACAGATCCATTCAAAGTACACCGTCCCCATGCCAAATAATTAAATATCCCCCAGCGCGGCATTTCACCAGAAACATAAACTAAATTATTCCTCAAGGCATTCAATATCCTTCTGCTATCCATTTCTGTAGGCTACACTAATTGATCCACTTCAATGCAACGAGTACGTCACTTTGTTTACGGCTTTCCGTTTCTGGGTTCTTCTTCGTTTTCTGTACATTCTTTAGTTTTAGTAAATGCGACACTCCCCCTAGTTCACGCATTAGCGTTACGTGCTAGTATGTTCGCAAACAACCGTGCGGACGTCTGCGAGCGACACCCGTGCATGTTAGCAGACTCGCAGACGCACAAGCATAACTCCGGCTTAATGCCACCAATCCGCTGCTGCACCACCCAGGGCCGGCCCGAAATGAAATGACGCTTCAGGAAAGATTCATCTTCGTCCCCCCTCTACGTTTGTTTAACTTTTGAACACCCCCTTAGGCAGTGGTGAGGGTGGAGGGGGTGCATGCGGTGATGAGGGGTAGCGAACCCAAACAGGATATCTCAAGATGTTATGGATTGATTTGGATGAAACTTGGTGGACAGGTTGTGTGTGTGACCAAGACAAATAGATTCGATTTTGGTGAAGATCTGAAAATGGATTCAGATAGGAGAATTATTTAATTTTTAAGTGATTTTTCACCATTGAGAGATAGGGTGAAAAGCAACATTTTTTTTTTTTTTTGTATAAAAGATCGAGGCTCTTGTAAGAGCTAACATTAATCACAAAAAGACAAACTGACACATAAAACATATAATAAAGGGAGCGGGAGACTATGGGGAGAGAGAGGGAAGCACAGAAGTACAACATTTGAGAGCAGGAACTTCGGGAGATCTGTGGGAGAGCGAGGGCTTGGGGGGAAGAGGCACGGGAAGGGGGCGGGGTGGGTGAGGTATAAAACACATTGACATTGCTAGGACTTCCAGGAAAGAAGTCGGTATTTCAAAAAAAAAGTGGATCTGGGGTGAATTAACAGGGGTAGAAGAGATCAAGGTTTTGGATGGGGGAAGATAAGAGATGGTGGTGAACAGCTGTTTCAAAGACCTGGAGGGAGGAGTGGGATTGAAGAGAGTGAGGGAGTTTGTTCCAGAGGCAGGAGAAAAGAGGAACGAAAGAGTGAAGGTGAGCAGAGAGTCTTGATTTTGGCAATTTCACCAGAAGAGGGTTGCTGGCAGATATTGTGCGACCTGTAGGAGTATTTGGGGGACAGAGCACAGATAGAGCTGGGGGAGCAAGGCCGAATAGGAGTCGGTAGAAGACAGAAAGACCACCTACCTGCCTGTGGTGAGTGAGTGAAAGGCCCTCGGAGTTAACTCATCGCAGGAGATTCCAATGATTCTGAAAGCTTTGGTTTCAACAGCGTGAAGCCGAGCTCGGTGTGAGGCAGGAGCACTGGCCCAGAGGGGAGAACAGTATTCCATTGAGCTGCGGATGAAAGTCTTGTATGTGGTGAGCTCAGGTGTGCCAAGGAAGGACTTCGCACGACGGAGGATGCCCAGTCGGTGACTGGCTTTGGAGGCCACCTTGGAAATGTGGTTTTCTCAGGAAAGATCATGGCAGATAGTGAGACCCAAAAGCTTGAGTGACAGAACTTCTTGGAGAGGATTGTTCAGAAAGTAAATGGGAGGGTTGTCCAGTCGGTCTTTTCGGAGAGACATAGTGACATAGTTCCAATTGTTTGACCAGTCTGTGATTTTGTCCAGGTCTGCAGAGAGTGAGGAGGCTGCAGACTGTCGATCTGAGGGATAAGGAATGGAGCGGCAGAGAGTGGAGTCATCAGCAAAGAGATAGAGAGGATTTTCCAGAGAGTCAGAGAGATCATTGATGAAGACCAGAAAAAGCACAGGGCCCAGAACACTGCCTTGGGGGAACTCCAGCCTGAACAGGAAGGGGGAGATGAGAGAAACCCATTCAGGGCCACACTTGACTACGACGAGAGAGGAAGTCCGCAAGCCATGCGTGGAGATTTCCATGGATACCATAGGAGGAGAGTTTGGTGAGCAGAGCGGGGTGCCAGACTGCATCGAAGGCACGTGATATGTCAAGGGAGACAGCTCTAATTTCCTGTTTGACATTGAGGACCTCCATCCATTGTTGAGACAGCAGAAGCAGCATGTCCAGACAGAGTAGAGTGAAAATTAATGTCCTTATTAATAAAAAAATTTAAGTTACAGATTAGGATGAAATGGTGGTGGTTTATGTATTCCATTAGCGAATTGATTGATTATTTAATTTTTTATGGTTATTCTTTATTTATTTTCATTATTAATCATTTATTTATTTTCTTTCTCATCTGGGCAATATCTCAGGCACCTTTTGAGCTCGTAAGCTAATATTTGGACACGACAGTGACCAAGTGATGTGGCTATAAAGGTTTTTTGGGGATTTATTGATTAATCAATTAATCGATTAATTATTTATTGATTAAGAGATTAATTATTTAATTTTTCCGATTAATGACTTATTTAATTAATTTTCGAAAAGTTACAGCTTCGGATAGCACTGGTGGTTTCGGTATGCTATAAGTATTAGCCAATTGATTAAGAAAATATTTTATGATCATTATTTATTGATTTTAATTAAGCAATTAATCAATCAATTATTGTACAGCTCTCCCTCCCAATACAGTCTCTATGAGCTGCACGGCGGTATTGCCAGGGCACCCCCCCTCTCCCCCCCCCCCCCCCCGCGCTGGAGGATATTTAATTATTTGGCATGTGGGTGGTGTACTTTGAATGTATCTGTATTTGTTATTTATTTATTTTCATTATTAATTATTTATTTATTTTCTTTCTCATCTGGGCAATATCTCAGGCACTTTTTGAGCTAGGAAGCTAATATTTGGACATGACAGTGACCAAGTGATGTGGCTATAAAGGATATTTTTGATTGTTTGATTAATCAATTAATCGATTAATTAATTATTTATTAATCAATAAATTATTTGATTTTTTCGATTAATGACTTATTTCATTAATTTTCAAAAAGTTACAGCTTCAGATGAAGCACTGGTGGTTTCGGTATGCTAAGTATTAGCCAATTGATTAAGAAAATATTTTATGATCATTATTTATTGCTTTTAATAATGCAATTAATCAATCAATTACTGTACACCTCTCCCTCCCAATACAGTCTCTATGAGCTGCACGGCGGTATTGCCAGGGACCCCCCCCCCCCCCCCCCCCCACGCTGGAGGATATTTAATTATTTGGCATGGGGACGGTGTACTTTGAATGTATCTGTACTTGTTTAATGATTCTGCTTGCCGGATTTAATGAATCTGAGAGTGGTGTTCATGTAGCACAGGCATGATGGACCAAATCCGAATGGCCTCATGCACCAAATTTCCTTGAGAATTGCACACTGCTCCTTTCCTATTCAATCTCCAGGTGCTACATGACGTCATCGCGGCGAGCCGAAGAGGGCCCGGCGATGATGCGCGGCGTGCCGAAAGTACTCAGTTTTCGCCCCATTTCTTTGTTTGTTTGTCCGGGCGATATCTCTGCCATCCTTTGAGCTCGGAAGCTGAAACTTGGATGAGGAGACGGTGAGGTCTAATAATAATAATAATAATAATTCATTTATTTTGTATAGCGCTTTTCCAGAAGCCCAAAGGCGCTTTGACAGAGTGGAAAACATAATGCATAACAATACATGAAAACAACAATTGCAAAAAGACAAGAATCAATCGGGAAATATTTAAAGCAAAAGGAGGGAGAAGGAGAAGAGATAGTCAGGGGTTAAATGCTGTGGGTTGAATGTTGAATGCAGTGTTGAACAGGTGGGTCTTTAGCAAAGGTGGGCGGTCCGCTTCGAAAGTCCGCTTATCCGCTTATCCGCTGCAGCGGACTAACGTTTTCGAAGCGGATAAGCGAATCGGAACAACCCCCGGAAACCGAAGCGGATAAGCGTAAGCGGACTACCGAAAAATTAAAGCGCATCGCGATTCGCCAAATCAGCTGTTAGCCTGAGCCGTTACTCTAGAATTGTGAATATTTATTTAAGTGAATAATCTATCTATAATTCCAGTAATCTCTGTGTGTTTGTTTGTTTGTCTGTGACCGCTGTTTCTCGACAACCACGGGTCCGATATACTTTAAACTTGCCAGGTATATTGCTGGGGACCCGAGGATGTGCCTTTTCAAGGTTTCATATTAATCGGACAATTACTTACCGAGCTATGTCCAAAAAACGATTCAACCAATCAGAGAGCAGCGAGCTATCGCGTGTGCCGAACGTGGCGAACACACTCTGCCTCGGATGGCACATTTGAGAGCGTATTCATTTATTTCACGTTTGCAAACTATGTTGGCGCTATGTTGGCGTTAAACTATGTTTTAAAACTAATAATAAAACTAATAAAAACTAATTTGCGATTCATCGTAACTGCGATATACGACCTTCCGGAGCTCCTGTGAGAGCGTGCGCCATTACGGATAGTACGGGTACGTGCATGCCATATGTTGGCGTTAAACTATGTTTTAAAACTAATTAAACGGACAAATTTCATGTCATGTTTCATGTAAATAGAGGGGGGGGGGGGGGGGATTGTCACTGTACTCGCAAGCCGTTCGCCGTTCGCTTTGGCGTTGCGAATGGACCAAACCATTTCATGTAAATAGAGGGGGGGGTTCTACCGTACTCGCAAGCCGTTCGCTTTGGCTTTGCGAATGGACCAAACCATTTCATGTAAATAGAGGGGGGGGGGGGGGTTCTGTGGTCGTTACTGCCACGTGGTTTCAAAGTTTTTTGTTGTTGTTGTTGTTTGCACGCATGTTTTTTTGCACGCACGTACGGGCAAGCACGTACGGGCAAGCACGTACGTGCGGGCACGCCCTAGTAAGTGAAAACTGAATATTTTATTGGACGCTAGAGCGGCAATACGTCAAGATTGAGAGATTTCTGACTCTCCAGCCCAGCGGCAGTGCCAGGGACAGGCACACGAGCGACGCAAACCAGCAGTCCCAGCACAGCGACATCCACAACCCGGCGGTCAACATGATGGGGGACGTGGAGGACAGTCACGAGATCTGCGCCCTGACCCCTCAGCTCGCGCGCAGCGAGAGCAGGATGTCGCTGGACTCAATCGAGTCGGCTGAGATCAACGTGACAATGGACACAGACAATTCCAGCCTCAGCCAGAAGTGGAGGCACATCGCCCCCTTCTTCAAGGTCGTGGACAGCAAGGCCACGTGCACCAAGTGCTCAAAGACACTGAAAGCCCAGCCCGGATCAAGTTCAAACTTGAAGGTGCACTACCAGAGGTACCACGCTGCCCAGCACAACGACCTCAAGGCGGCCCTCGACGGCGGCAGCAGACGCGGCCGCCACAAGTCCTTCCAGGACATGGCCGGCGCCAGGAGGCAGGCCAGCATCGAGGAGACCTTCAAGGAGAAGTTCAGCCAGAAGAAGTGTCTCGACCTTTACTATAGGTAGGTAATTTTATATTTTAATTAAACTCATTTTCATTTGTCAACTTAAAGTAAGAATATATTAATAACTTCGGAATAAATCGGTCCGTTCTATTCCGATTTAATCGGAATTTATCGGATTCAATCGGAGGCACGTTAATAATTATAAATTCAATGTTAAAGTTTTTTTGACTGTTCAAAAATATCTTTCAACAATTTATATGTCTCATATAAATAATTTATATGAGACATATAAATTGTTAAGAGTTTTCATTCATTATATCAATTTATAATAAATTGATATAATGTATAATTCAGGTCCTTCATTGGCTGCATGAAGCCCGCCTCGGAGACAGACAACGAGCACAACAGGGCCCTGTGGGCGTACGCCTGCCCACAGTTCCAGGTCCCCTCCCGGCGGAAGCTCACTCGGGACATCAGGGCGATGGGGGACCAGGCCAAAGCCGACCTGACGGACCTCCTCGCCAAACAGGAGTTCGTCGCCACCACGGCCGACAGCTGGTCGGCAAGCAACAGGGCCTTCCTGGGGATGACGGTGACCTGGCTGGAGAGGGTCACCTTCGAGAGGCAGTCCGCCGTCCTCGGGATCAAGGAGATCACCGTCAGCCAGACGGGCCAGTACCTGGTAGAGGCGATCTCCGAGCTGCACGATGACTTCGGCATCAAAAGAAAGGTGTGTAAACTCTGTAGTTTTAGAATTTAAAATTGTTTACAAAATTTATTTTCAATAGATTACAATTAACAATAAAAGTATGCGTTTTTTATGACAGTGTTTAAATATAATAGTCAAGATTAATTAGATTATTCAGGCAACTTAAAATGAATTGTTTTAGCAAAATATAATGTGTATTAAGTGACGTATTACAGTAATACGTCACCTAATACACATTATATTTTGCTAAAACAATTCATTTTAAGTTTGAAAACTTTTAATATTAACTGTAAGTGAAAAATGGAAAAAAAACTTTGTTTTAAAACAGTATTTTGCTTTTCAGGTTGTCAGCACCACCACTGACAACGGCGCCAACTACATCAGCGCCTTGAATCACTACGGGGCCCTCGGGCACGATGACGAGCAGCTAGACGTGGTGGAGGTGGACCCAGAGGTGGTGCAGACCAACACCATCCTCGTGGTGGACGCCCTGGAGGAGGTGGACCAGCAGGAAGAGGTGGTGCACGTCCCCAAACATCGCCGCTGTGCGGCACACACAGTGAACCTGCTGGCCTCCAGGGACGTCGAGAAGGTGCCCGGCTGGAGCGGCCAGCCCAGGCCGGCCTTCAGCAAGCCGGCCGCCAAGGCCCAGGGCCTGTGGAACGCCCAGAACAGGAAGACAGTGACCGCCAATGACATTAAGACGGCCCTGGGCAAGAAGCTTGTGACCCCCGGCGTCACCAGGTGGAACTCTAGCCACGACGCCTACAAGTGCCTGCTGACCGAGGTGCTTGACATGGACAAGAGGAACAACCTGAACCAGATCTGTCAGCGGCAGCACCCCCACCCCCTGCCGCACATCACGGAGTACGACGTGCAGATCTGGTCGGAGTACGTCAAGGTGACCGCCCCCCTCGCCGCCTGCCTAGACGTACTCCAGGACGAGGAGAAGGCCTACATGGGGTGCCTTCTCCCCCACCTCCAGGTGCTCAAGGACTCCCTGGAGGCGCTGTCCATCGACGGCAGCATCGTCCACGCCCAGAACCTGGTGGCCAGCCTCCTCCAGCAGCCGTCCTGCGCCAGGAAGGGAACAAAGGGCTTTGATGGCAGGTTAGTTCTTATATTATTATTATATTTTATCGCAACGAGTTGAAAATTAATAAGTGCTTCTTTCTTCTTATATTATATTATTATTAAATGATTAAAAAATCCTTGCCGGTCTAATGATTCATTTGAAATGAATTTTTTTTTTTTTTTTTTTTTTTTTTTTTTTTTTTTTTTTTTTTGTATACAAGATCGAGGCTCGTGAAAGAGCGAACATTAATCACACAGAAAGACAAACCGACACATAAAACATATAACATAGGGAGCGGTAGACAAGATGGGGGGAGAGGGGGAAGGACACAAACACAACATTTGAGAGCAGGGACCGAGAGACATGGAGACATCGAGAGATCTGAGAGAGGGCGAGGGCTTTGGGGGGGGGGGGCATGGGAAGGGGGCGGTGGGAGAGGTATAAAACATATGGACACTGCCAGGACTTCCAGGAAAGAAGTTGGAATTTCAAACAAGGTGGATCTGGGGTGAATTAGCGGGGGTAGAAAAGATCAAGGTTTTGGATGGGGGAAGATAAGAGATGGTGGTGAACAGCTGTTTTAAAGACCTGGAGGGAGGAGTGGGATTGAAGGGAGTGAGGTAGTTTGTTCCAGAGGCGGGAGAAAAGAGGAATGAAAGAGTGAAGGTGAGCGGAGAGCCGAGATTTCGGCAGTTTAACCATCAGAGGGTTGCTGGCAGATCTTGTGCGACCTGTAGGAATATTTGGGGGACAGAGCACAGAGAGAGCTGGGGGTGCAAGGCCGGAGAGGAGTCGGTAGAAGACAGAAAGACCACCTACCTGCCTGCGGTGAGTGAGTGAAAGGCCCTCAGAGATAGCTTCATCGCGGGAGATTCCAATAATTCTGAAAGCTTTGGTTTCAACAGCGTGAAGCCGAGCTAGGTGTGAGGCAGGAGCACCGGCCCATAGGGGAGAACAGTATTCCATTGAGCTGCGGATGAAAGCCTTGTATGTGGTGAGGAGCTCAGGTGTGCCGAGGAAGGACTTCGCACGACGGAGGATGCCCAGTCGGCGACTGGCTTTGGAGGCCAGCTTGGAAATGTGGTTTTCCCAAGAAAGATCATGGCAGATAGTGAGACCCAAAATCTTGAGCGACAGAACTTCTTGGAGAGGATTGTTGAGAAAGTAGATGGGAGGGTTGTCCAGTCGATCTTTTCGGAGAGACATAGTAAGAGTGTGAGATTTGTCAGGATTGAAAGACATGTTCCACTTGTTTGACCAGTCTGTGATTTTGTCCAGGTCTTCAGAGAGTGAGGAGGCAGCAGACTGCCGATCTGAGGGAAGAGGAATGGAGCGGCAGAGAGTGGAGTCATCAGCAAAGAGATAGAGAGGATTTTCGAGAGAGTCAGAGAGATCATTGATGAAGACCAGAAAAAGCACGGGGCCCAGAACACTGCCTTGGGGAACTCCAGCCTGAACAGGAAGAGGAGATGAGAGAAACCCATTCAGGGCCACACGTTGACGACGACTAGAGAGGAAGTCCGCCAGCCATGCGTGGAGATTTCCATGGATACCAAAGGAGGAGAGTTTGGTGAGCAGAGCGGGGTGCCAGACCGTGTCGAAGGCACGTGATATGTCGAGGGAGACAGCTCTAATTTCCTGTTTGGCATTGAGGACCTCCATCCATTGTTGAGACAGCAGAAGCAGCATGTCCAGAGTAGAGTGACCTGGTCTGAAACCAAATTGATGATCAGAGATCAAGCCATTGGAGAAGAGGAAAGATTTCATATCAGAAGCAATGATGGATTCCATGACTTTGCTGATAATTGGGAGAAGGCTGATTGGTCTGTAGTTGCTAGGATCTGTTTTTGCACCTTTTTTGTGCAAAGCGGTGATGTTGGCTGATTTCCAAGCAGATGGCAGTTGACCTTGAGCAAAAGAGAGGGTGAAGAGAACAGAGAGAGGGTGAGATAGAGCAGCAGAGCAGGATTTTAGGACCCGTGGGCTGATGCCGTCGGGTCCAGTTGCAGAATCAGAGTCGAGGGTTGACAGAAACTTTTCCACCTTGTCAGGAGGAAAGGACACGGAGTCCAGGAGCAGCAGGGTACGACTGGGTATGGTGGGTACAGAGAGGGATGGGTTTGGGACACAAGATTTAGAGGCAAACACAGAGTTGAGGCATTCAGCTTTTTCACGTGCGGAGTCAGCTGTGTAGCCGTTTGAGGTAAGGGAGGGGATGGAGGGGGAACAAACACCAGAAACGGATTTGACCAGACGCCACCAGGATTTGGAAGAGGGAGACAGATAAGAGAGTTCGGTCTTGAGAACGGAGAGATATTCTTTCCTGGCTCTCCTGAGGGTGGACACACACTTGTTTCGGGCTTTGTGAAAGGAAATGAGATTTCCTTCCGTTGGATTTGCTTTCCAGGAGACGAAGGCAAGTTGTTTCTGGGCAACAGCCTCACCACAAGATTCCGTGTACCATGGACGGGAGGAAGGGTATGACAACTGAAGACGAGATGGGATAAATCTGTGCATGAGAGAGAGCAATTTACTTTGGAAGAATTCCCAGGATGAGTTGATGTCAGAGGTGGTAGAGATGGGAGACCAGTCCAGATGATTGATGGCTGCTTGAAGACCGTGCCAGTTGGCCTGAGTGAAATGCCAGACTCGTCGACGCTGAGCAGGCTCCCTGAGGATGGTCAGAGAGATGTCCACTTTAACAAGGACATGATCAGATGATCCGATCGGAGCAGAAGAAGAGCAGCAGACATTTTCAGGGAAGTTAGTCATAACCAAGTCCAGAAGAGAAGATGTTCCGTTGACTGAGATCCGGGTCGGGAAATTGACAGATTGTGTCAGTCCCAGTGAGTCGCAGAAGTCCTTTGCTGAGGAGCCATGGCTGGTGAGAGAGGTACCCACACCCAGCCAACTGGCATGATGACAGTTGAAATCACCACATATGAGGAAGAGAGAGTTGGGATGAGTAGATAGAAGTTGGTCCATATCATCAGACAGCGAGATGTAGATGGAGTCATCACTGTTTGGTGGACGGTACAACACACATATGAACAAGAGGTGGGAGCGAAGGGGAAGCCGTAGCCAGAGGTATTCCTGGGGGTGAGGTGGAGAGAGTGCAGTGCAGGGCGAGTGAGGAAGAGAGTTTTTGATAAAGATAGCAACCCCGCCTCCAGGACGAGGCTCAGGTCTATCATACCGGAGGAGGGAGTAGCCCGGGAGAGATACTATGGAATCAGAGACATCATAAAGGAGGAAAGTTTCTGTTAAGCAGATCACGTCTGGTTTGACAGAAGCAACCTGTATGGAGAGATCAGTTAAGTTTGAACGAAGGCCCCGGATGTTTGAGGTCCATACCGTTAATGAAGAGGAAGGGGGAGCATCAGATACAGAACAGGGGGGAGGAGGGGTAGGGTAAGATGTGGAAGAGGTGGAAGAGGTAGGGAGAGCTGTTGAAGGTGTGTCAGAGATTTCAGAATAGCTCGGAGAAAGGGAAGGATGGGGCGGACAAAAGGTTTGATGGTGATTGGGTGAGCCACAATGAGGTGTTATTTGAGGGGGGGTAAGAGCGAGGCAGAAGGTTGGGGGAGATGGAGGTGAGAGTTTGAAGGGGGAAGAAGCGGGGAGGACGCTTTGAGGAGGGGGAGTGAGAGGGGGGAAATTGAGAAGCAATGAGGGTGGGGAGATTTGAAGGGGAGGGGTGAGGGGGGAGTTTGGGAGGGAAGGGACAAGGCGAGGGATTTGAAAGGGATGGGATATGGGGGAGATTTGGAGGGGAGGGGTGAGGCAGGAGTCTAGGAGGGGAGGGGCGAGGGGGCGTCTTGGCGGGGAGGGGTGAGGGGGTAGTTTAGGAGGGAGGGGGCAAGGGGGGAGATTTGAAAGGGATGGGTGATGGGGAAGATTTGGAGGGGAGGGGTGATGGGGAAGATTTGGAGGGGAGGGGTTATGGGGAAGATTTGGAGGGGAGGGGTGAGATTGGATTTTTGAAAGTGTACGATTTATGGGAAACGAACATTTATTGCAAAATGAGTTTCTTGTGACCTTCGAGTTAAAAATACGTTTAAGGACGCTGGATGGAGGATGGAGTGCAGGAGAGTTTAGGGAATGTAGAAAAAAGGCACTATAGGAGATGGATTTTTTTTTTGGGATGAATTGATTTGGTGAGCAAGTCGAAAGCAGCCTTTTAAAGAAGAAGAAGAAAAAGGTGTTATAAAATATGACGGAATACATAACTTGAGGGGAAAGTGTAAACATTGAAGGTTAATGAGTGAAAACTATCTGGGGAAATGGGGGAGAAACACGTGGTCGAAGAACGAACGAACGAATAAGAATGAATAAACGAATGAGAACAGAGAAAGAAATGTTTTTTTTTTTTGTTTTTTTTTTTGAGTTGAGATTTACACAAGGAAGTAGGCTATGGGTGAAAAGACTGGGAATACAGAGAACGAAAGTTATTGGATCACAAACGACGGACCACTGAGAGAAAAACAAAGCCTCAAGGTTGTACAGTGCACACTGTACAAGGCCTCAAGACACGACACGGCAAACAGACGATCAATTTATGAAAGATAAACACCGAGAAACAACCAAAGTTGCACACAATAACTTCACACACCGAAAGATAAATACAGTTTCGACAAAATACAATTGTGAACAGACTTAACTTCGAAAAACGTGGAGACCGTGTGGAGCTTCGAAAATCCCTGCCGCCGTCTCCAAGATCTCTCGAGATCAAGATCTCGAGAATTAAAATCAGTTGAATGACATTTAATTTTTCAATTTACAAATCTGAAATTATTTGACATTTGTTTTATAACTTTTCTTTTACTTCAGGTTCAGCCACCTCTTCGTGGACATGGACCTTTTGATGGCCACGGCGCTGCACCCCCAGCACAAGCTCGCCACGGTCAGGGCCATCTGCAGGAGGCAGAACAACGACGCCATCTGCGACCTGGTGAGGGACAAGCTCATCAGGGACCTGCTCGCCCTCGTCCTGCCTGACGAGCACCTGGACCCTGCCCCCCAGCAGGGACCCCAGCCCGGCTCGAGCAGTACGGACTACCTGTTCGCCATGGAGGAGGGGCAGCAGGAGGAGAACCTCGAGGAGAAGATCAGGGAAGAGGTCAACAACTGGTCGAGGAAGCCGCTGAGGGGGAACCCGGGGCTCTCGCCCAATCTCTTCCCGCTCGAGTTCCGTGATGCTTGGGTAACTCTATTTCTCAGGCATAACACGCCGCTCCCGAGCTCTGCCTCGGTCGAGCGCGTGTTCAGCTACGGGTCGGACATCCTCAGGCCTAAGAGGTCGGCCCTGGCTGCACCGAACTTCGAGGCCCTCGTCTTCATGAAGGGCAACCTCCAAATCCTCAAGAAGGCCCACGAGGTGGAGGTGGAGGAGGAAGACGAGGACTAGTCAACAGACTGCTAGTCTGTTGACTAGTAGACTCTCTTGTCAAAGAAAGGATGGGCAAATTGATTTTTCTTTAATGTTACTTGCATATATTAAAATTATATTTAAATTAACTGTAGAGTAGAGTAGAGTCGAGTGGAAAACTTTATTTCAATAAATTTTGAATAAATTTTATTTAAATAAAAATGTATATTTTTGATCTTAAAAGCTTTGTTTGTCTTTGTAGTAGTTAGAAATGGCTATTTAGGATTAAAAAGCATTAAATTCCCTTTAGAAACGTCAAAAATCGCTTTAAAAACGTCGAAGCGCTTTAAAAAAATCGAATCGAAGCGGATAAGCGGATAACCGGTAAGCGGACTAAGATTTTCGGCCGCTGAAGCGGATAAGCGAATCGGACTACACGGGCTGGCGGAGCGGATAAGCGGTAAGCGGACTTAAAATTTTCCGAATCGCGCCCACCTATGGTCTTTAGTGATGTTTTGAATGTGGTGAGAGAGGAGGAGTCTCTGATAGTGTGAGGTAGCGGCAGGGACAGTGCGTCAGGGACAGTGCGTCAGGGACAGTGCGTCAGGGACAGTGCGGCAGGGACAGCGCGGCAGGGACAGCACCTTATCCTCGGCGCAGCAGGGAATTCCAGAATCAAATATCCTTGTGGAATTCAATATCACCAAGTATGGAATGTCAATCAGGAATGTCACATTTTAAACCCACAGCATATTTTTGAGATTTTTGGATTATGAATCAGGTTTTCCACCTACATTTTGGTTGTGAACGCAAAATATCCACCAGAACAGGTAAAGTAGGTAATTGTACATCGTACTCTCATTTAAAGGTGACATTGGTCACTGGATATACAAGTTGATTATAATAAAATGTATCTGGAATTTTTGCAGTTAAAAGGAAGAATGAGGTTTAACGATCATTTTGGGAAGTTTAGTGATGACGTGATATTAAATAATTTAATGAATACAACAAAAGGAGCGAAAAACACCATTAAATGAACAATCAAATACCTCAACAAACATTTAATAAAAACTCGTTTAACTTACCTTCATTCCCGTCATCAACGAACAGAAGATGTTTTTATCTTTTAATGAACGTTTTTACAGATCTTTCTCATTATTGATAATAAAATGAGAATCTCCGAAGAAACCTCTTTACTTGAGATCGGAGCCGACATGATCACGTGGCCTTCGTTACAGTTACAATATGACGAGGTTCACAAGATCACCCGGAAATTATTCTACATCCTTCCTCTTAGCGCACATGCTTCTTCTTCTTCCTCATTGTCAAAAACACTTTTATTGTCTGTGGTGTCTCAACTCATTCTACTTATGATTCATTGCATTGGACAAAAAGGATTTTGATTTTTTTGCTTTGCTTTGCGAAGACGTCACGATCGTAGTTTACGGCTCATTGGCCAATGGGTGTGATGTGAACGATTGAAGCCACAGATCGGCCATTTTACCACTCCCATTCACGGTCCACGAGAGCAATGTCCTTTCGTTGAGTTGTTTGCTTGTGCTCGCGAAGCGAAAAGCAGGGTTCGCGATCAGGTCCATACCTGCGTACGAGTCTGCATTTTGAAAATTCATTTTCTCAGCAACCGTTGGTCCGACTGTCACTAAACTTTACCAGAGGATTCGGGAGCGCCTCCACCTGCCGAATATTTTTTATTCATAATTGTGGCGTCATAGGTCACATGGTACGGACGCCATCTTGGAGAACGTTGCACCTCCATATCTCACAAATGCTCAGTGAAAAAATTGAAACATGATTCATTGTCAAGCACTCCCCAAGGGGAATATATGTTCATGATGATGTCATCCATGCCTTCATTATGACGTCATAATTCGACAAGTACAACTTTTTATTTTCTTTTTTTTTTATACAAGATCGAGGCTCGTGAAAGCTAACATTAATCACACAGAAAGACAAACTGACACATAAAACATATAACATGGGGAGCGGTAGACAAGATGGGGCGAGAGGGGGAGGAACACAAACACAACATCTGAGAGCAGGGACATCGAGAGATCTGTGGGAGGGAGAGAGCTTTGGGGGGGGGAGGCATGGGAAGGGGGGGGGGGGGTGGGAGAGGTATAAAACATATGGACACTGCCGGGACTTCCAGGAAAGAAGTTGGAATTTCAAACAAGGTGGATCTGGGGTGAATTAGTGGGGGTAGAAAAGATCAAGGTTTTGGATGGGGAAAGATAAGAGATGGTGGTGAACAGCTGTTTTAAAGACCTGGAGGGAGGTGTGGGATTGAAGGGAGTGTGGGAGTTTGTTCCAGAGGCGGGAGAAAAGAGGAATGAAAGAGTGAAGGTGAGCAGAGAGCCGAGATTTCGGCAGTTTAACCATCAGAGGGTTGCTGGCAGATCTTGTGCGACCTGTAGGAATATTTGGGGGACAGAGCACAGAGAGAGCTGGGGGTGCAAGGCCGGAGCGGAGTCGGTAGAAGACAGAAAGACCACCTACCTGCCTGCGGTGAGTGAGTGAAAGGCCCTCGGAGTTAGCTTCATCACGGGAGATTCCAATGATTCTGAAAGCTTTGGTTTCAATAGCGTGAAGCCGAGCTCGGTGTGAGGCAGGAGCACCAGCCCATAGGGGAGAACAGTATTCCATTGAGCTGCGGATGAAAGCCTTGTATGTGGTGAGGAGCTCACGTGTGCTGAGGAAGGACTTCGCACAACGGAGGATGCCCAGTCGGCGACTGCCTTTGGAGGTATCAGACTTGATCTGATAAGTATGAAAAAATAGTATGAAAAATAGTATGAAAAAAAATGTTCTCTGCAACTGTTAGTCCAATGGACACGATATTTTGACCATCGGAGCGCCTCCTCCTGTAGAATTTTGTAATGATAATTATGACGTCATAGGTCACGTGGTACAGGCGCATCTTGGAATAATCGAAAAACTTCGCACCTCTATATCTTCGAAAGCACTCCATGGAAAAAATTGAAGCATGGTGTGTTGTCAAGTACTCCCCATGGGGTATAACATGTTAATGATGATGTCATCGTTGCCATTGTTATGATGTCATAATTCGACAAGTACAACGCTTCATCTGATCAGTATGAATTTTTTTTCGCTGCAACTATTGGTCTGATGGACACAAAATTTTCACCATATGAGCGCCTCCTCCTGTAGAATAGGTTAATGATAATTATGACATCATAGGTCACGTGGTACAGGCACCATTTTGGAAAATACCGAAATACGTTGCGCCTCTTTATCTGCGAAACTGCTCCATGGAAAAAAATAGAAATGTGACTTATTGTAAAGAACTCCGCATGCGAATAAGTGTTGTTAACGATTACGTCATTGGTGCCTTCATTATCACGTCATAATTTGACAGCGAACATGCTTCGTCTGATCATTTTGAAATTTATTGAGCATGATCTATGCAACAATTACGTTAGTTAATATAAATTTATGATGTCATCACTCACATGGTATGGCAGCCATATTGGATCCCAGAAAAAAAACCCTTATAAAATAGAAGAGTGGGCTTGCACCAAGTTGACTGCGCATGGTAAGTATTCTATGAATACCATCTAGTTCTCATCGACTGACACGAAGGTTGGAGTTACACTCAACCCCTTTGATTGACCGAGTAGTGAACGAGGGAACATCACAACCCTTCCCAGCATGTTCTGTTGGAGTTCCACTCGCCTCTCACAATGTCCCATCACATTTTTGGCCTACAGGACACATTTTTACTCTGATCTTCACGAAAACCTCACCACCTGAGAGAGCACAGTCGTGGTAGTTATAAGCTGGTAGCATATTGTGTTTGAAGTCAAACGTTCAAAGGTCAAGGTCACATAAATTGGACATTCTTAACCGCCGGTACATGGTGAAATGCTAGGAAAAAATAATTAAATAAATAAATGAAAAATCACTCAGAGGTTCACTTGGCAAAATAGAACAAAGTAGAATGGCACTCGGTAGATCATCCTTTTGTCCTCAAAAATCATTGTGAATTCAGTGACCTGATATGTAAAACCTCTTCAAATTTTAAGTTAATCGGCTGAAAATTGATAGAATCTACAATTGAAGACCTAATGCAGCTCCAAGGTTGAGTTACTGGATCCCTATATTTTGCTCCCATTTTCATCAGATCCCTAATTTCACGATTACTAATGATATTCAAATACCCAGAAACTTCGTGTCCACAAGGACCATACAAAAAGGGGAAGATGAACATGCACAGTCAGTCTTCAAAATGTCCTTTACCATACACATCTAAACAAAAACTTTAATTTTTTTTACTATAATTGAATAAAGATTGTCTTATGGTCAGTGAAGGTGAAATAAACTTTCAATGAGGTTCGCTCCCTAACTTTATCTGGTCATAAACTCTCTACAGTAGTATCTCTAATAAGCCCCCCCTCCCTCCCCCAAAGACCAGCTTAGACCCCGATTTTTTAAATGCCGTGAACAAGCTTTGGTACATCATGGATGATCAAGGTTGTGGTCAAGTCTCATCGAAATAGTGTGCATAGTTTCAGAAGAAAAAGGCAAATTCCTATTTGGGGGGAGGGGGGGGGGGGGTCAAACCTGGATCCACTTTGATCCCCGGTAGACCCCCTTATACCCCGATTTGTTTTAATGCCCTGAACAAACTTTAGTCAGAACACAACAAATATCATTTGTGCCAAATTTGGTCGCAATCCCATCAGCGGTTTTGGAGAAAAGGCTTAAAGTGTTTACAGACTGACTGACTGACTGACTGACGGACTGACGACGCGTCATCGCATAAGCTCCCCTGAATTTCGTTCTCGGTGAGCTAAAAATAGAGTGAAGTCGAAGGTTTAATCTACCTGTTTGCGAGAAAATTCACAAATTAAGAACTCGTGAATCAGATCAACTTTAGGATGAGACTTCTTTGTAAGAACCCTGCTACAAAAAGCTTCAATCAAAAATGAACACATGTCATACGAACATGATAAACTCCAGAGAATATTAGCTAAGACTTGTTTGGAACATGACCTCAGCAGAACATAAACATAGGGGCAATACACTTGGCGCTCACCTGGTAAAATAAACAGTACACTGCACTGACTAAAAGTATTTTAAACTAATTTCACTGGTTGCTCGAAGACAGGGCAGCATGGAGAATCATACTAACTGTTACGGATTCGTCACTTCCGTTGTTGTGGTTTTCATCCACTGTAAACATTTTTGATTCCATGTACTATTATTGTTGTCGTTTAAGGGAGATAGAGGTTACTATTTTCAAAAGGTAAAAAAGTCAATGTTTTAAATGAAACCGGAACCGGACGACGACAAAGAGGAAGAGGAGGAGAAAAAGGCGGAGCAAGTGAGTCGGGGAAGAAGCCTAGCTGCTTCGAGATCTGGAGCAAACGTTGACGAACGGAGGTCACTAGCGAACTTCGGGTTTCCCGGGAAAGGGATTCTTGCGACAGAGTTGTTATCGATGTGACAGATCAACCTGCGTGTCAGATTTTGGCGGATGATTCCGAGGAGAATTATCATCGTGCTGTTACGCCACGAGAACGGACCGTCGGCCATTTTGACTCACGCAGGACTTGCGCTTCGCTCAAGGTTTCATCTCGCTTCAACCATTTTCACCGCATTCAGACGTTAATCTGGTGTGTGTGTGCAACGTGGTTTTTGAAGGTTAATTTGCGGTTCGCCGACTGTGAGCCGTGGAATGTCCATACCCGAGGGTGTGATTTCCCAGTCGCCTGGAGGGCGCCTTTGGATTTCCCAGTCGCCTGGAGGGCGCCTTTGCGCAGCTTTGGCCGCGTGACTGTGACTGTCATCCGAATGGGATTCTGGTCTCGATTGGACATCGTTCTGACGATCGCTGGAGCGGATCGACTTGGGCTTGATGCCGGAATAGAGACATTGGGGAATATTCTTCTTTTCGCTCACTTGGAGCACAGTGAGTTATAGTGTACGAACCTGATGGTACCATCATAGGAAATATATATTGGTTGTACAATTGATTACTATTGTTTTTGGTGTTGTTATTCTTGTGTGACCTTAATACAATATTTGTTTGTTGGTAACAATTGGTGTGGTTTCACCATTGATATTTGACCCAGAATAACACATCTTTCTGCCGTGACTCCTCTCGGGGCTCGGAGGTACACCGTGACCGGGGGTTGGGGAGGAGCATGTAACACTCACATAATCATAAAACTTTAAGCAAACAAACAAAAAAATAACTATTTTGGGGGGCAATACCCCCACACTCCCAAAGGGGCAGATTTTTTTAAATGCCGTGAACAAACTTTGGTACATTACTGGTGATGAAGGTTGGGGTAAAGTTTCATCGAAATAGTGTATGTAGTTTCAGAGGAAAAAGCAAATTTCTATTTTAGGGGGTCAAAGCTGGATCCACTTTGACCCCAGTAAACCCCCTTAGACGCCGACTTTTTTAAATGTCGCGAACAAACTTTAGTCACAACGCAACACATATCATTTGTGCTTAATTTGGTCACAATCCCATCAGCGGTTTCGGAGAAGAAGTTGCAAGTGTTTACGGACGGACAGACTGACTGACGGCGCGCCATCGCATAAAACTCCCCTGAACTTCGTTCCAGGTGAGCTAAAAACCATGAAAAGCCTTTCCTTCATAAAAACCATTAAGTCTATCAATTATCTCTGAAATTTCCATTTTTGGAGCTATACAACCCCGACTATGACACCCATGACCTCTGGGTCTCCTTCTGATTAGATTAGCGAAATATTCGTTACCGAAAACATTACCTAGAGAAACTGACCCAGTACCTTGTACCCTATCATTAAGGCCCAAAGGATACCTTCAAACCAAACCGAGCCTCAAGGGTGGTGTACAGAAGCGTTTTATTTTAAATAACAACAAGTGAATCCTCTTGGATTGCGCTGAGGTTCGGGCATGGAATTTCTAGGAGGAAGTATAATTTGTATGCAATGAAAGTACATGTAATATGGGATCGAGTAAGATCGAGTAAGCTTCACCAGTGCGCGTGCGCGAATTTACGTCACGTCGGCAGCGAGAAGGCGTTCCCCAACACGAACCAATCAGGAACTGCCACGCCCACTTATATGATCTCAGAATTCCTGTGACAGGAATTAGCGTTACACTGGCTGGAAGTCAATCGCTAAAGGCGCTTCCTCAGCGCCAATAAATACAAGGCGTAGGGAGGTGAAATTCGCTGCACATGATGTGCAACGCACACAGAGTAAAATGAGTGTTCATTTATGTCCGTAGGATGTCTAATAAATAAAGATATAAGGACACCTGACACTTTTACTAGTAATTATATAATTTGTTTTCCCTTCCAAGGAATTTCAATGAGATGGTCATAAAGCCCCTCAAGACTGTGCAATGGTTACCAACCTATGGTTGTTTGTAATGTATCCTTTTTAAATGGTGAGCATCAATACAAGGAAGCAGCAGGTACCATTTTTAAAGTCTTTGATATTTCACCGTCTTCCCAGACTCAGAGCGGACTCTAACCCTGACACCACCATCCAGCGAGTCTAGTTACTTGAGGATTTCTCCTATCTGGCGGCTCTTTTCCTGGTTTGGTCAATCGAATCTAACGTCACTGGTGACATGTTGGGTTACAGAATACAAATCAATTATTTGCTCAAAGTACGGTACCTCATGCATGGAATACAGGCCTGGTCTTGTATTTTAAAGGTTTGAAAAAAACCTCGTTAATGACAGAACGTAGACATAGAACGTGCTTGTTGTATACCTGTTATTTTTTGTCTTTGGACAAGCGTGCGTATGTTTGCTGTATGTTCTCAGTTTGTTCTCTGTATGTTCTCAACATGTTGTCTGTTCATCGTATGTTCTCTGCATGTTCAGCGGATGTTCTCTGCATGTTCAGCGGATGTTCTCTGTATGTTTGCTGCATATGTTGTCTGTATGCTCACTGCATATTTGCTGTATGTTTGGCTGTATGTTCTCTGTTTGCTGTATATTTGCTGTATGCTTTCTGTATGTTTGCTGCGTATTTTCTATATGTTTGTTGTGTTCTGCATCTGTTCACTGTTTGTTCTTTGTATGGTTCCTATATGTTTGCTGTATGTTCGCACAACCACGGTGTATGTGAATAAGCTTTTAAAGTTTGAACGATCATGTACTTTGGTCTTTGAGTTAAAGTACGTGTGTTGAGTTTTGTCCCAATATTTCAATTTTGTTTTCAGGTTGTTCATTATTCTTATTTACCATTCTATTTGTACAAAAAGGTCAAACAAAACAAAAACAACTACAGATAAACAGATCCCTGCAACAACAGACAAATCAGCCTGCTCCCAATCATCAGCAAAGTCATGGAATCCATCATCGCTTCTGATATCAAATCCTTCCTCTTCTCCGAAGGCTTACTTCCGCAAAACAATGGCACAACGCACAGCAATGGCTTACTTGGTTATGACGAACTTCCCTGAAAATGTCTGCTGCTCTTCTTCTGCTCCAATCGGATCATCTGATCATGTCCTTGTTAAAGTGGACATCTCTCTGACCATTCTCAGGGAGCCTGCTCAGCATCGACGAGTCTGGCATTTTTCAGGCCAACTGGCACGGTCTTCAAGCAGCCATCAATCATCTGGACTGGTCTCCCATCTCTACCACCTCTGACATCAACTCATCCTGGGAATTCTTCCAAAGTAAATTGCTCTATCTCATGCACAGATTTATCCCATCTCGTCTTCAGTTGTCATACCCTTCCTCCCGTCCATGGTACACGGAATCTTGTGGTGAGGCTGTTGCCCAGAAACAAATTGCCTTCGTCTCCTGGAAAGCAAATCCAACGGAAGGAAATCTCATTTCCTTTCACAAAGCCCGAAACAAGTGTGTGTCCACCCTCAGGAGAGCCAGGAAACAATATCTCTCCGTTCTCAAGACCGAACTCTCTTATCTGTCTCCCTCTTCCAAATCCTGGTGGCGTCTGGTCAAATCTGTTTCTGGTGTTTGTTTCCCCTCCATCCCCTCCCTTACCTCAAACGGCTACACAGCTGACACACTAACATCGCTGAAACACTAACAACTGCTCTCCCTACCTCCCCCTCTCATCCTTCATCTTACCCTCCTCCTCCCCTCCCCTGTCCTGTACCCGATGCTCCCCCTCTCTCTTCATTAACGGTATGGACCTCAAACATCCGGGGCCTTCGCTCAAACCTGACTGATCTCTCCATACAGGTTGCTTCTGACAATCCAGACTTGATCTGCTTAACAGAGACTTTCCTCCTTCAAGATGTCTCTGATTCCTTAATATCTCTTCCTGGTTACTCCCTCCTCCGGTATGATAGACCTGAGCCTCGGCCTGGTGGTGGGGTGGCTATCTTTATCAAAAACTCTCTTCCTCACTCTCCTTGCACTGCCCTCTCTCCTCCTCACCCCCAGGAGTACCTCTGGCTACGGCTTCCTCTCCGCTCCCACCTTTTGTTCATATGTGTTCTGTACCGTCCCCCAAACAGTGATGACTCCATCTACATTTCACTGTCTGACAACATGGACCAACTTCTATCCACTCATCCCAACTCTCTCTTCCTCATATGTGGTGACTTCAATTGTCATCATGCCACCTGGTTCGGTGTGGGTTCCTCTCTCACCAGTCATGGCACCTCAGCAAAGGACTTCTGTGACTCACTGGGATTGACACAATCTGTCAATTTCCCGACCCGGATTTCAGCCAATGGAGTATCTTCTCTTCTAGACTTGGTTATGACTAACTTCCCTGCTAATGTCTGCTGCTCTTCTTCTGCTCCAATCGGTTCTTCTGATCATGTGCTTGTCAAAGTGGACATCTCTCTGGCCATTCTCAGAGAGCCTCCTCAGCGTCGACGAGTCTGGCATTTCACTCAGGCCGACTGGGACGGTCTTCAAGCAGCCATCGATCGTCTGGATTGGTCTCCCATCTCCACTGCCTCTGACATCAATTCTTCCTGGGAATTCTTCCAAAGCAAACTGATCTCTCTCATGCACAGATTTATCCCATCTCGCCTTCAGTTCTCTTACCCTTCCTCCCGTCCATGGTACACTGAATCTTGTGGTGAGGCAGTTGCCCTGAAACAACTTGCCTTTGCCTCTTGGAAGGCTAATCCAACTGAAGGAAATCTCAGTTCCTTCCACCAAGCTCGGAACAAGTGTGTGTCTACCCTCAGGAGTGCCAGGAAGCACTATCTCTCCTCACTCAAGAATGAACTCTCAAACCTGTCTCCTTCCTCCAAATCCTGGTGGCGTCTGGTCAAATCCGTCTCTGGTGTTTGTTCCCCCTCCATCCCCTCCCTTACCTCAAATGGCCACACAGTTGACATCGCACGTGACAAAGCCGAATGCCTCAACTCTGTGTTTGCCTCAAAATCCTTAGTCCCAAACCCATCTCTCTCTGTTCCCACCTTTCCCAGTCGAACCAAACTGCTCCTGGACTCTGTGACCTTCTCTCCTGACAAGGTGGAGGAGTTTTTGTCAAACCTCGACTCTGATTCTGCAACTGGACCAGATGGCATCAGCCCACGGGTCCTAAAATCCTGCTCTGCCGCTCTATCTCACCCTCTCTCTGTTCTTTTCACCCTATCCTTTGCTCAAGGTCATCTGCCAGCATCCTGGAAATCAGCAAACATTACCGCTTTACACAAAAAAAGGTGCAAAAACAGATCCTTGCAACTACAGACCAATCAGCCTGCTCCCAATTATCAGCAAAGTCATGGAATCCATCATTGCTTCAGATATGAAATCTTTCCTCTTCTCCAATGGCTTGATCTCTGATCATCAATTTGGTTTCAGACCAGGCCACTCCACTCTGGACATACTGCTTCTCCTGTCTCAACAAGGGATGGAGGTCCTCAATCCTCAACGGGAAATCAGAGCTGTCTCCCTTGACATATCACGTGCCTTCGATACGGACTGGCACCGCACCCTGCTCTCCAAACTCTCCTCTTATGGTATCCATGGAAATCTCCACGCATGGCTCACGGACTTCCTCTCCTGTCGAAGTCAACATGTGGCTCTAAATGGAATTCTCTCATCTCCCTTTCCTGTCCAGGCTGGAGTTCCTCAAGGCAGTATTCTGGGCCCTGTGCTTTTTCTGGTCTTCATCAATGATCTCTCTGACTCTGGAAAATCCTCTCTATCTCTTTGCTGATGACTCCACACTCTGCCACTGCATATCTCAACCCTCAGATCGGCAGGCAGCATCCTCGTCACTCTCTACAGACCTGGACAATATCACAAACTGGTCAAACAAGTGGAACATGTCTTTCAATCCTGACAAATCTCACACTCTTACTATGTCTCTCCGAAAAGACCATCTGGACAACCCTCCCATCTACTTTCTCAACAATCCTCTTGAAGAAGTTCTGTCACTCACGCTTTTGGGTCTCACTATCTGCCATGATCTGTCCTGGGAAACCACATTTCCAAGCTGGCCTCCAAAGCCATTCGCCGACTGGGCATCCTCCGTCGTGCGAAGTCCTTCCTTGACACGACTGAGCTCCTCACCACATACAAGGCTTTCATCCGCAGCTCAATGGAATACTGTTCTCCCCTATGGGCTGGTGCTCCTGCCTCACACCTGGCTCGGCTTCACGCTGTTGAATCCAAAGCTTTCAGAATCATTGGAATCTCCCGCGATGAAGCTATCTCTGAGGGCCTTTCACTCACTCACCGCAGGCAGGTAGGTGGTCTTTCTGTCTTCTACCGACTCCTCTCCGGCCTTGCTCCCCCAGCTCTCTCTGTGCTCTGTCCCCCAAATATTCCTACAGGTCGCACAAGATCTGCCAGCCACCCTCTGATGGTTAAACTGCCGAAATCTCGGCTCTCTGCTCAACTTCACTCTTTCATTCCTCTTTTCTCCCGCCTCTGGAACAAACTCCCACACTCACTTCAATCACACTCCTCCCTCCAGGTCTTCAAAACAGCTGTTCACCACCATCTCTTATCTTCCCCCATCCAAAACCTTGATCTTTTCTACCCCCACTAATTCACCCCAAATCCACCTCTTTCAAATTCCATTTTCTTTCTTGAAAGTCCGAGGCGTGTCCAGCTTGTTTATCCCGTGTACCCCACCCCAGCGCTCTCCCTTTCACAGATCTACCGACCCTGTTTTCTACTGTTTTTGTGGTTCCCTCTCGTCTCCCGCTCCCTTTATTATATGTTTTATGTGTGTAACTGTTTGTTTTTATGTTTTTTTATGTGTTAGCTCTTACACGAGCCTCGACTTTGTATATAAACAAGAACGAAAGTCTAACAGCGGCATAGCCGGGTTTGATACTTTTGTTGAAGAGGATAGTATGACATGGGTGGGGATACCAGTTAGCAAATAATGTAAGTATTTTTTTGAAGTACTGTAAGTCTACAAACTGTCTGTCACCATGGAAATGAAGAGATTGCATTGAGACACTGGTTTATTCCATATGAGTCAAGTCAACAATGAACCAACCATACACTGCTTCAATCCAGTAACTTTGCAGTCACAACAAAGGGATTGCAGTGTCACGATTACATTTACTATGTTATTATTATTAACATTATTATTACTAGGGCATGCCCGTACTATATATATATCTAAAATTATATCCCCCCCCCCCCTCTATTTACATGAAATGGTTTGGTCCAAAGCGAACGGCTTGCGAGTACGGTGACAATCCCCCCCCTCTATTTACATGAAATGGTTTGGTCCAAAGCGAACGGCTTGCGAGTACGGTGACAATCCCCCCCCCCCCCTCTATTTACATGAAATGGTTTGGTCCAAAGCGAACGGCTTGCGGAGTTTGGTAAAGAAATCGCCATAGCGTGCACAAACGCGCAGGAAAGCGAAAGAATCGCAAATTAGTTTTAATTAGTTTTAAAACATAGTTTAACGCCAACATAGTTTGCCAACGTGAAATAAATGAATACGCTCTCAAATGTGCCGTCCGAGGCAGAGTCTGTTCGGCACGTTCGGCACACGTGATAGCTCGCTGCTCTCTGATTGGTTGAATCGTTTTTTGGACATAGCTCGGTAACTACTTGTCCGATTAATATGAAACCTTGAAAAGGCACATCCTCGGGTCCCCAGCAATATACCTGGCAAGTTTAAAGTATATCGGACCCGTGGTTGTCGAGAAACAGCGGTCACAGACAAACAAACAAACACACACACAGACACACAGACACACACACACACACACAGAGATTGCTGGAATTATAGATAGATTGTTACGAAGAAGATGTTACTGTATTAAGAAACCTGGTCTAATTTGCCCGAAGCGGCCTGAAAGTAAAGCATGAAGCCTGTGGCCTATATGTTCGGCCTGTACGGCATAGAAATCAGAATGACGGTGTGTGGAGTGAGCCGTCGTATGCCGTAATCACATCACCTCTGTCACGTGACTGAATCCTCTGCTCTGATTGGTGCACGTTTGAGGGGACATGCATACATGCATACATACATACATATATTCATACATACATACATATGGAGAGACAAACACTGTTCTAGATGGACTTGCCCTATGGGCTATGCGATAAAAAGGTGTTTTTATATAAATAAAAAAAAAAAAAAAATGTATATGGAAGAAACAGTATGCGTAGCTTATATGGCCATGAATTTGGCCTTGTAACCAAGATACATCTCGGTGCTTTTTCTTTGTAGACGTCAATCACAAGGACATAAGTAAATATGTCACAAATAATATATAGCACATGGGATTTGAACAGGGGTTTCCAGCATTAGTTCAGATGGGATTCTTGATGTTTTAAAACCTCAATTGAGAAACACATGTCGAACCAATACTCTCTCCTCTTTATGCTATTTTCCCATTAACTTGGAGTTTGTCGCTCACAGGGCATGTACTCTTGGCCAAAGTCTTACACGAACTGGTTGGCCAGGCATGACATACACAACTGGAGTTGATTTTGGCAAGAATTTTTAATTTGAACATCGTGCCGACAATAGAACTTGCCTACTCTTCATGAAATACACCGTGGCATCTTTTACATCTACGTATCAAGTAATTCTCACAGATGGGGCATGAGCTGAATGTCTGAGGGTAGCGGACTTGGTGATGCCCACCCACTGCGTGTCGAGCACCAATCTGACAGTTTATAGTCACTAGTCAGGCATAAAAAAACACATGTCCAAGTCTAAAGCTGTCAAAAGCTGGCTTGAACCCTAGTTGTTAACTGAAAAATGAGTTATTAATTTGAAGTTATCGATGTAAGTACAACACATTCTAATCGCAGTTTGCAGCCAGTTATAGTTTAGGGTTACATGCAAATTATGCAATGCATCAAAAGTGGGAAAACGAGAAAGGGCAATTGAAAATAGAGAGGGTATCTGGTTTGGGGAGGAAGGAGAAAATATGTAAATAGAAGTTGTGTAGGAGGATAAAAAAAACTTGGCTGCTGTGTTTAAGTAACTAGCAACTGTGCCCGCCCTACGGGCGGGGGCTTCAATTGGGAGGCCCAAATGAAAAGGTAAAATATCAGAAATTGAAGGCTTTTTTTTATTTTAAACGATTTATTTCAACATCCGTTAAATCATATCACACGCAAGTCATCAAAATCTAAACAGTATCTTTGGAATTTCAATAAAAACCACATCACTGTTCATATCCGTAAATATTATTCCATCATGTTTCAAATCGTGATATCAACTGTGCGCTTTTCTTTAAGGAAAAAAAATGGAATGATTTTGTACCTCTTCTTCAGCTTAGAACTTCAGGATAGACGACATTGCTGATAAAAGTTCCTTTTCTCTCTTTGAAGTTATTGGCAAACATTTTTATATTGTCGCTGCTGCCAACGCGACTCATGGCGACATAAAGCTCTCCATGGCTGAAGAAATCTGTCTTTAGGTAGATGCCTACCTTTTCTAATGTCTGACCTTGAGCCTTGTTACTGGTCATTGCAAAGCAGACTCGGACAGGGAATTGTTTTCGCTGCATCTGGAAGGAGAACAGGTTTTCGGATGGAATGATTGGAATCCTCGGTTCCAAAATGAGGTATTCTGCACCCACCTGAATTGCTTAAATACATCAGGGTAGGTGATCTTCACTTCAGTGTTCTGGTTCAGCTTGAAGAATTCTGTGAGCTTTGTTTTCGGTGGACCACAGTTGACGATGTCATGCAGATCTTCTGGTTGGAACAGGATGAGTAGCTCATCTTCCAAGTGGATTTGAAGCTTTTGCACGGGAGGCTTCATCTGCTGGATAGGGAACTCGTACAGGCGCCAGTAAGCTGCAGAGGCACTGATTATCTCGCATCCACAAAGCACTGTATTTCGTCATTGGTGATATCTCCTTCTTCTCCGATGGCCAGCTTTATGGTAACACGGTCGCTGCCCTTAGTCACATACATCCATCACTACAGTCACGTGAAAAGGTAAGTACACCCCATTAAATGTTTTTTAAAATCTTTTTAACATATGTGGACATATCAATATTTGATCTTCATTTAAACAGTATCTATAGATAAAGGTGATCTAATTGAACAAAAAACAATGAAAAATTGACTTTGCAATAATTTATTTAACAAAAAATTAACAGATGCCATTTCCTTCTGTGGAAAAAGTAAGTACACCCTTGTCTCTAATAGGTGGTATTGCCCCATTTGGCAGAAACAACCTCAAGTAGGCGTTTCTTATAACTGTCTACCAGTCTCTGACATCGACTGGGAGAAATTTTTGCCCACTCCTCCATGCAGAATTCTTTCAGCTGTGCGATGTTTGAGGAGTTTCTTGCATGCACAGCTCGTTTCAAATCCCCCCACAACATCTCGATGGGATTTAGATCCGGGCTTTGACTTGGCCATTCCAGAACCCTCCATTTCTTTCTTTTCAGCTATTCCTTGGTGGATTTATTGGTATGTTTAGGGTCATTGTCAGGTTGCAAGGTCCACCTTCAGTTGAGCTTCAACTTTCCGACAGATGGCCTCACATTTTCCTCAAGCACCCCCTGGTACAATGAAGAATTCATAGTGGATTCTATGATGGTGAGCTGCCCAGGCCCTGATGCAGCAAAGCTGCCCCAAACCATAATATTGTTGCGGTTTTGAGTTTTGTACAATAAAGGTTAAATTTCCCACTCATAGTTTAGTCACACAACAACATGTAGCCTCGCGATAGTTCAGTTATTTCATAGTATGTGCGAGAATAGTCTTTTTCATGTGTTAGTTTTGCGTTGAGTAGAATAATGAGAGTTAGGTCCTTTTCATGGTTTAATTGCCTTATGCTGCCTCCATTGCCTTATGCCTCTTACGCCTCTTTGTGCTGCCTTTGGCTTTTTGGCGTGAAGTAACACGAGGCAGGCCTGGCAGGTCGGGTCGGGACCGAATGAGGGCGGCGAAGAAGCTGACGGTAAGCGCAAGCCGCCAATCAGGGCTCAAGGGGAGTGGCTGCGGCAGGGCGTGACTGGCATGTTCGAGAGGGCTCAGGGGGTGTCCATATAACCCGTTGCGCAAAGCCCCCACGAGAAGCATAGAAGCAGTTCGGTAGCATTGAGTTACGAGCAGTTGAGTGCGGTGAGTTTGGTGAGTTATGAGCTATTGAAGAGGCGCGTATTTATGAGAGTTACGAGATCGGAGAGACGCGCATGAACCAGGTATAAGCGCTCGTATTAAAGTGACGCTCGGTTGAGCATGAGGCTGAGCCTCTATTGCATTGGGTTACGCGAGTGATAGCGCGCTGGTTACTAAACGCGGTGTGGAACCGCCCAGCCGTGCCGAGAGACGCGTACATTCCTTCCCGCCTTCCTGCCTCATCTGCTGCCTTTTGTTTGAGAGACGCGCTGCGAGGATCCTTTTCCACCGCCTGCTTGCCATCTTCGCGGGACGTGCTGGGACCGTGGAGAGCACGCCGGGCCGCCATTCCTGGACGACCAAGGCAGCGCGTGGACACCATTCTGCCTGCAATTCCCCTGTGTGAGTGTGATCAGGCCCGAGTCTGGGCTTTTAAGTATAAGACTGATTAAGTTCTGCTCTGTGTCTGCTTTCTACCGACTTGTACATAAGTGTAAATAATAATTAAATTGTGTTATTCCTTTTATTCGACCGTCTCATGTTTTCCATCATTGACTAAGCGTGGTACGAATAGAACCGCTCGAATCGGGTTCCAATACTAGAAAACTGCACGGACGATGTGGTACGCAATCCGCTCGGTGTACTCAAATTACACGTGGCTCGTGCGAGGCTTGCTTCCCCGCTTCCGTGGCGGCGCAGGTATTTAGGTACGTGCGAGACTTGGTCCCGAAACCCTACCTTGCGTTTGCCCGGAAGGGGCGTTTCAAGTCTCGGTTACGCCGGCCCAGGAAGAACAAGGGGTTTAATCTCCCCTTGGTAAGGGTAGGAAGGGCGGCGGAAAACCGTAACAATATTTCCACCACCATGCTTTACAGTTGGTATCAGGTTCTTTTGGTCAAATGCTGTCTTTGGTTTTTGCCAAACACGTCTTCTGGTACTGTGGCCAAATAGCTCTACCTTTGACTCATCTGTCGAGAGCACATTGTTCCAGAGTGCTGGTCTTTGCCTAGGTGTTCATTGGCAAACTTTAGTCTTACCCTGATGTTCTTTCTGGACAGCAAAGGTTTCCTCCTGGCACACCTCCCATGTAGATCAAATTTGTGCAGCCTCTTTCTATTGGTAGACTCGTGCACTTTGACATCAACAGTGGCAAGGGCTACCTGTAGGTCCAGTGATGACATTCTGGGGTTCTTAGAGACTTCTTTCAGCATCTGGCGGTCTGCTCTCGGGCTGAACTTGCTGGGGCGGCCTGGCCTGAACAAGTTGGCAGTTGTTTGGAATCTTCTCCACTTGTAGATGATCTTCCGGACAGTCGAATGATTGATTTCAAATTGTTTGGAGATCTCTTTAAATCACTTCCCAGACTCGTAGGCATCGAAACCTTCTTTCTGAAGGCCTCAGAGAGCTCTTTTGATCTAGGCATGGTGACGCCGCACACTTCAACAAAAAAGAGCAAACCAAACTAAATGTCTGAGGTTTAAATAAGACAGGTTCCTCCAAGATCCTCTCTAACGATGTTCTAATCATTTGCACCTGAGCTGGTGCACCTGATTCTAATTTTAGGTGTTTGAAGTCGTGATAAATGTAGGGTGTACTTACTTTTCCCACATGCGAAATTTGCATTGATGTTTATTTAAATTATACAATGGACTACAAAATGTAAATGTTTCATGATATTTGTTATATTATATCACCTTTATCTATCAATATTGTTGAAATGAAGATCAAATAGCTGTATGTTGAAATATGTTGAAATAAATCAAAACTTTACATGGGGTGTACTTACTTTTTCGAGGGACTGTATATGTATTTGACACTGGATACTGAATTCACAACCTCGACGTTTTTGTGGGCGTTGTATTTCAAAGACAGCAGTGGGTTGAAGGGCACAATCCATTGGTTGTTGATCTCGACATCCTGTCCTCGCACCTTCTTCTTGTGTGTCTGACCACCTTGGGCTGGTGAATGGCGCCGATAGATTGGGTACGTAGAGTCCGTCACCATGGTATGCTATACAAAGCGTTTTGGGAAGTTTTTCTCGCATTCCCGTTGTGGAGACATGCATGGTGAACTTTGGTTTAGAGCACCGCATGGCCCATGGATGTTGTTGGGTGTGATTATATCATGTAGTTTTTGGTTGATATGAGGATCAGGAATCTCGGCTGACACGATGCGATCAATGTCCTTGGGCTCACGTGGCTTGCCTTCATCGGCAAGTATCAGCAGGATGTGGCAGTGTGGGAGTCCACGTTTCTGATCCTCCTTCATGCCGAAGTAGCCCACCACTTCTCCAAGCATTCCGCTCTTCAGATCCGCCATGAGAGATTTAAGCTTGATACTGAAGACGCGTGCAGTTAGGTCAGGTCAGTCGCAGGGCTGCTCTTCTGGGAAAAGTGAATTTGTGATCTCTGGCCATTGTGGGTTGCAGGCAGGGTTGGCGCCTTATGGGGGGTGGGGGGGGGGGGATTCGTGGGTCATTCCCCCCAAATGAGTTATTGTGCCCCCCAAGCAGGCCAAGCCTTTGGTGCCAAACTTTGCGTTTAATTAATTAATTTATATTTATCATATTAAAAGTGAAAACCTTTTCGCTAAATGAAATGAAAACAAAACAAAAATAAGAAAAGAAAAAAACACACCCTGTTGGTCATATTTGCATAAGGTCTCATTTGGGGAAGTAGTATGCTCATTGGTCTGGTGCTTGACCAATGCCCTATTGGTTTGATTTGTTGTCATTACATCAAGATAAGCACGCACATAACGTACAGTTAGCATTAGCAAGTCAGACGGCGCTTGGCGCCAATATGTTTCAGAGAGAGCAAGCAACTATCAGACTGCACTTCAAACAGAAATGGATATAAGAAAATGGCTACACGGTGCTGCTTCTTCAAGGCCTCCTCCAACTCCACCAACGGAAAAGGGAGCAAATGCGCCCAGCACGGCCACCTCTGAAGAACAAGAGCCTCTTTCTGCGAGCAGCCATGATGCACCATGTAAGCGCTAGCTGTGGAAGACAATCCATCGTCATAGATGACCTAGGGACTGACCAGCCCAACCAAATCGTCTTACAACAGTACCCTGCCAGCATTTTCAGTGGTAGGAAGCGTTCATTTGTCTCCACTTGGTATCACAACCGAGACTGGCTTGAATACAGTGTCAAGGCTGATGCAGCATTTTGTTTTTGTTGTCGGCTGTCTAGCGCCACTCGGAGGTCTCGGACACTGGATGCCTTTGTGAGTGTGGGCTTTCGTAACTGGAAAAATGCTGTGGAGAGAGATCGGGGATTTCATAAACACGAGTCTTCAAAGGAGCATATCTCTTGCTATACACTGTGGAAGGAGCGGGAGAGGCGTGTCAATACTGGAAAGGAGATTTCAACACTTGTCAACGCAGACCAACTACGAAAGAACAGGTATTATGTTTCCTCTCTCATCAATGTTGTCGGATTTTTGGTGGAAAACCAGTTGCCTTTACGAGGGAAGATAGAGGCTTTTGACAACATGTCGGAGGGGGGGAGTGGACTTTTCCTCTCCTTACTGGACTATACAATTAAAAAGGACCCTGAATTGGCTGATGTTGTGAAAACAATCCCTCGCAACGCCACGTACACCCGTCACGACATGCAAAATGAATTCATAAGTACACTCAGCAGTGTGGTGACAGAGGCTATATTGGAGGAAGTAGGCGACTCCTATTACACTTTGATAGTAGATGGAACCCGTGACTCCACCGGGTGTGAAAATATATCGATTGTCATTCCATTTGTAAATGAGTCATATGAGGTCACAGAGCGCCTGCTAACCATATCAACAGCTGGCAAAGGTGACGCACAGACATTAACAGACACTATTTTGGCAGAGCTAAATGAAGTTGGACTGGACACATCAAAGATTCTAAGCCAGGTATTTGATGGGGCTGCTCTGATGTCTGGGAAGAAATCATGTCATGGTGGCATCCAGAAGCTACTGCAAGAGAAACTAGGTCGTGATACCTTATGTACACTGTCTTAACCACCAGCTACACTTCGTGGTAGTACACGCAATGCCAGCAGAGACAGCTGTAGTGGACTTTTTTCATGTGTGTAATGCCCTCTACAAATTCTGCAAGAAGCCCACAATTGCTGTGCACTATAAGGGTGTGCATATTAAATGCCTTCCGGAACAGAGATAGACGGGACATCTTGCCACTGTGTCAGTCATTGTAAAATCCTTTAATGACAACATCTCTTTTGACTGAGATTGACTCTGTGCTGGCCTATGGCACAGAAATACGAATGGAGGCTTTGGGCCTGCTGCGCGAGATGACCGAGCCCAGTTTCTCATTAATTGCCAAGGTAGTGCATACAGTTCTTGCCCTGTTGGACCCACCAAACAAGCGTCTACAGAGAGAGGACACTGACTTGATGACAGGTTTAAATATCGTGGCGAGTGCAACAGCTTGTGTATGGAAACTCCGTTGTGACGAGGAGTTTAATCAGGTGTGGGACATGGCCACGGCTGTCAGCGCATCACTGAGACCCACGATCCCCAAACGGAGACGCAAGCAAACACAAATATGGATGAGTATGTCGTTATGGGAACTGCAGGACACAAGGATGATGATGAAAAAATAGAACTTCAGAGACTGAACGACAACACTATTGATTCAGTGCTTGGAGAGATGGATCACAGATTCAGCGAGCGGAACTCACACTTGGCTAGTGCACTTGTTGCACTGAATCCAGAAAGTGATACATTTCTTGATGTAAAGGCTGTGAAGCATATTATGGACCTGTCACGGTCGCCTATAATTGAGGCAGATTACGAAGTTGCTAAACAGTTTTTCAGCTCACAAAAACAATCACAGCCAATCGAGGGGGATTGGACTACACAGCACATCCTCTCAGAGTATCACACACATCTGATCGGAATGCCCAGTGTACTGACTGCTTTCAAACATGCCTCAACATTTAGTGCCTCCACAGCAATATGCGAGAATTCATTCTCCACTCTGAGAAACGTATTTTCGGACCACAGACACGCAATGCTCCACAAAAGAAAGGCCCAGTTGGTTCAGCTAGCGTTTGAGAGGGACTTAACCCGAAAATGCACAACTGAGTGGAAGGACACCATTCTTAGGAGGTTCAGCACCAACACTCACCGCCTGCAACTCTTCTGAAGGTAAGCCATGCGTTTAATTCACTTTATGATGCCAGCCTTGGCTTTCATGCTTATCACGCAAAATGCTGATGGATTTTTGGGTCTGTCTGCATTTATTCGGTAAGAGTGGAGAAAAATAGTCGATTTCAAATGATGGTCCAATGACGTGCACAGTGCAGTGAGTGAAAGAGTGAAAGAGTGAGAGACAGAGACGTGGCTTGCACGTAGGCTATATTTTGTGCAGTGTGGGGGCACAGTGCAGTGTGTGTGTGTGTGTGTGTGAGAGTGAGAGTGAGAGTGAGAGTGAGAGTGAGAGAGAGAGAGAGAGAGAGAGAGAGAGAGAGAGAGAGAGAGAGAGAGAGAGAGAGAGAGAGAGAGAAAAGACATGGCTTGTATGTAGGCCATATTTTGTGCAGTGTGGGTGCACAGTGCTGTGTGTGTGTGTGTGTGTGTGTGTGTGTGTGTGTGTGTGTGTGTGTGTGTGTGTGTAAGAGAGAGACTTTGCAGTATGTTTCTAAATTGGAACTGGGTTGGTGTGTTGGTTGTTGACGGCAAACTCTTATTATCAAGCATTTACAGTCACGTGAAAAAGTAAGTACACCCCATGTAAAGTTTTGACTTTTTCAACATATTTCAACATACAGCTATTTGATCTTCATTTCAACAATATTGATAGATAGACTGAGCTGGTGCACCTGATTCTAATTTTAGGTATTTGAAGTAGTAATAAATGTTGGGGTGTACTTACTTTTTCCACATGTGAAATTTGCATTTATGTTTATTTAAATTATACAATGGACTACAAAATGTAAATGTTTCATGATATTTGTTATATTATATCACCTTTATCTATCAATATTGTTGAAATGAACATCAAATAGCTGTATGTTGAAATATGTTGAAAAAGGTAAAACTTTACATGGGGTGTACTTACTTTTTCACGTGACTGTACATCATAGATTGAGTTCTCGAACGGCAGTTAGTGCCCTCCCCCCGTGGTTACCCTCATGCCCCCCGATTAGATTTGTTCTGACGCCGAGTCTGGTTGCAGGTAAACGTCACAAACAGATCAGGTTTCCCAAGAGTCTAAGCTGAAGAAGAGGTACATCATTCCATTTTTTTTCCTAAAGAATTTTCCTAAAGAAAAGCGTACAGTTGATATCACGATTTGAAACACGATGGAATAATATTTACCGATATGAACAGTGATGTGGTTTTTTTTATTGAAATTCTAAAAATACTGTTTAGATTTTGATGATTTGAGTGTGATATGATTTAACGGATGTTTATATAAATCGTTTCAATAATCATTTACGCCTCCCAATTGAAGCCCCGCTCTTAGGGCGGGTACCGTTGCCAGTGGGCGGGCGGGTACCGTTGCCAGTGGGCGGGCGGGTACACGATCAATGGACTCCCCTAAATTCGCTGTGTTCACGGTTTTAATTACACTGAGGTAATGTAAAACACGGATGATGCATTATGCCTATTTTACTGCAGGGGTTTCAGGAATACTCACAAAAAATCGTTACGATCGGTGTAGTCGCACATTTATGTGTGAAGATTGCACGCCGAATCTGTAACACGGAAGCGGCCGCTGCACCTGTTTCTCAGTCGCTTTGCACACGCTGCCATGTTACTTCGGAGCCACACATTTATAGAGGAAGAGTTCTTCAGGAGTCTATCTACTCTCTCCTGGTACGTAGAATAAACAGTATTTGTAGAATTTCAACAAAAGCCACATCACTGTTAATATCGGTAAATATTATTCCATTGTGTTTGGAAAAACTGGAAAATTGGAAAAACAATATAGCCTATTTTACTCCAAGGGGTCCCAGGAATACCCACCCATTGCGATCGGTTCAGCCGTTTTTGCGGTACCTTCGAACGGACAGATGGACATTTGGTGAATTATAGTAAGATGAGTAAATGTAGCCTTATGGAGGTAGTTCGTTCAAAGGAATACTGAAATTATATTTCCATGCAAGTGATAAAAGATGAAGGGTTGGACTAAATATTGAGCTTTGCACTCTCGCCCTGTCTCAACCATCTAGCCTGGATTTGAATTGTGACCCAGCTATAAACCTCCATCCTGGTGTCTCATCGGCAGTTCCTTGGAAGCAGGTAAAACTGGCCGTCCTGTCTGTCGGCATTAGCAAGTGGACGTTAAAGATCCCATAATGTCCTTTCTAAAGAGTAGGCGAGTTATCGCCGGCACCTTGAACAAATGATAAATTCCTTCCCTAACCTACAGAAGGGCACTGCATCAGCGGCATACGAAATGAAATGAATGAACAAAAGGCAAACTCAGTTAGGATATTTATTTGAAACAACCATAACCAAAGAAACTTAATTGTACTTTTGTGAATGGCACAATGCAACACACCACTGCACAGACTTTGCCCTACCGCAGTGAAGATACAACAGAAAACCACGGCTAGCTGTAGTGTAGCCAGACAAAAGACTGTTCTAGATCTGAAAAGACTCTATAATTGACCATATTTTTGACCATGTTTCATATATTTGACCATATTGACCATATTTCGGATGGCCGATTGCGAGGCTTTACACTCCCGAGGCGAAAACTCAATGGCGTATTCCAAATCAACACAAAGTTAAACGCACGGAATGGCGGACACAGCAAGCTCCGCAGCCTTATCTATTAAAATGAAACACCCAGGAAACTGCGTTCAGATATATACAGAAAATAATATAAGGATTTATTATTGAAAAGTAATAACAGTGAAAAAAGCACGCGCTGGTAATACTAATAACTCTAATAAGCCTAAATTGGGATCCCACGCACAACAGATTCCAAACACAATACGAGGGAGATGAATACGAAAATAACACGTCTTTTAGTTTTATGCAAAGTGTATTCGCGGGTACGGCCTTATCTCGTCCTTGTCGTCTTGGTGGCCGCCGTCCAACACCCGGCTCCTTCCGTCCCGCGGCACGCCTCGCTCCAAGTTCCATGGCCCTGAGCACCACCAGGCCTCGTCGGTTCAACGGCACATCCACACCACGAGCTCCCTTGCTCCAAAGGTCCCACGCAGGGCTGCACAAAGCAAACGACTCCACTTGACTCGACTCTCTGCGGGAGTGCTGGCGCGGGAGTGCTGGCAGCCAACTGCCAAGTGCCAAGTGCCAGCTGCCAACTCCTCAGTGCCAACTCCTCAGTGCCAACTCTCAGTGCCAACTCTCAGTGCCAACTCTCAGTGCCAACTCTCAGTGCCAACTCTCAGTGCCAACTCCCAATGCCAACTCTCAGTGCCAACTCCTGACTGCCGACTGCTGAGTGCCAACTCTTTGTGCCAACTCTCCGTGCCAAAAGGCGTCCGACCGTCGCTAATATCTCTGGCCGATGACGTCACATTGGCGCACTCCTCAGCCAATAAAAAGCCTCCCAACTCGCCGGCTCGCCCAGGTCACGCCCTCTGCGGCATCACTCCACTCTCCCGTCCCCGACCCCCGCGGTCCTTGTGTTATAACACGTGCCAGGCGAGGTTTGTAGGCCTTGGAGGTGTAAACGGTGGCGGCCAATTGTGGCGGTGGTTTTGGCCTGGTTTCCTGTCCGTTTGTTCCGAAGTCATTGTCAGGGAAAGGAATTATTTAATGTTGCGCTAAGGACCTAACTAATGTTTATGTGGTTTGGAGTGCCATAATGGACAAAGGTTTGACTACTAGGTGAAACTCACAGGGGCGTTACCTTTAATCCCTCACTATTTAACACCCGAATCTCCAGGTAGATCCACAATCATACATATTACCCCGACAAACGCCTAAACATCAAGAACTTATTACATGTAGAGTCCCTGTCACGACAGTCGAATACCTACCTATCAGATCTACCTCGCTCTAGATGTTGCTCTACCAAAATTCATAACACAGCCCCCCCCCTGGAACCGTAGCTCCTGCAAGGTTCACCGCAGGCGCTACCATTCCAGCCTCAACACTTTCTGTCACATACTTAATTAACCTATGAAATAAATCAGGAAGGGCTGTGGGAAGTGAGTCGGACTACCTACCTACACTTCCTTAACATGCTAAACCCCTTAACCATCATGCAAGTATGTACATTGATCTTCATTCCATCGCTCCTGTGGAGGGAGGAAACAAACAACACGCAACACTAATTTAACCACAAAACTTAACCATAACCAGAAAATTCCAAAAACTCTATAAACATTTGTACCGACCCCAATCTACAGACCGCGTCCCCCGGTGGATGCCACAAGACACAACCTTACCTGCGGGGCCATCCCCAATGCATCCCCCTAAATTTCCACGGGCCCTGTCCAGATGTTACAGGTGAGTGACATGGCTCGGTGGATTTCGCCCACCTTCGTACAACACAACCCCTTAACCACTCATTCTCATTCCATAGGTCATCAAGGCATTTCAAAAATCAATAAGGTTCTTCTCAATACACCCCCCCTGCAGGACCATGGCATTGATGTCATTCGCATGTGTGTGCATTCCTCAACTAGGCAGCGGGGAGGTACCGCACAAAAAGATGGTGGGGGCGCATCAGGCTGTGGTGCCCGCAGTCCCAAAAACAAGTCAACCGACTTACAAGTTCATTGCCCCCCCCCCCTTTACCTCTTGGCCCCGTGACAGCCCAACAGCCCCTTTCCGCCGTTACCTCGCCGGTGAGGGTCTCCACACACACCAGGCTCCTTTGCCTCCTGCTTCCGCGCAGCAACACGGGTCGCCGGGGGACTTCCTCACCCCGCGGCGCCCAACCAGACCCTCCACCGACGAGCTCCAATTTCCAGTTACCACCGGCTGCCAGGGGTAATTGCCGCAGAGGGGGGCCCGCAGGCATCGCTCTTCAGAGCTTGCTCTGTACCTGCGGACACACACACCTTCCCCACCCACAAGACCCCAAAACACACTTCCTCCCCCGCTGCCATTCAATTCTCCACACAACTCAGCACAATTCAGTACAATTCTTGGTGTAAAAGGTGTTACAAGGCTTGCCATGACCTGCCAATGTGAAATCCCATTCACAGTTCGAATCATTGAATCCTTACACATTTCCATTAGCACATTTCCAAAAAGCACAATTATCACCCTTCATTATCTCCAATAATCATCACTCACTCTCCAGGTTCCATTCTCACAACCACATCAAAACACAGAACCACAACACAAAAACATACGCCACCCACAAGACACTGTGTGGCTCCCATTCCATCCCCTCACCGGCCATGTCATCACTCTCACCCGCCTCCCAACTCCAAATTACATGTCCCCAATTTCCCAAAGCAAGTCCTGAAGCCTGGGACAGTACTCCTTAAAACACTCACCTCAAGTGCAGGTAGTTGCAGGTTGGTCGGGTTCAAGAGTGTCATCCACCCTCAAAATCCCAAAATTTCACATTGGGCCTACCAAATACTCCCAAATTTCTCTTTTGTCCCCACTACACTGGCAGGTATGTGGATCCGCATCCAACGTGATCCTCGCGACACAACTACCTGTGGCCACGACAGCTCTGCACCTCTACCGTGCAAGGGTCACCGGGACAAGGTGAGCAGTCAAAACGCCAACATGGCCCATGAGTGTCCATAAGGGCGCGACCCACCATCCATCTTTCGGCCCCCCTGCGAGGAACACAGCTGCAGCAGCCCCAGCTGGCCAATGTGGTGAGCACTTGCTGCCACAACACACACTACCGCACACACATCCTCGGCCCTGGGGGGCACGGTCGCAGTGCGTGGCATCCCTACAGCCACGTCCCCTGCACCTCCCCATCATCCCCCAGTCCGACTACAGAACTGCAGCCCCCCAGTGCTCACCCACACTTGACCACACCAAGGTCCAGTCAACAGCCATGCTCCACCAGGAGACCCACCCAGAAGACATGGTCCACACACCTCGGACACGCACAGCACCACGTTGACCCCCAGGCTACACAACTACATCCCCATCATCCCGCGTCCCAAATATCAGCACAGTTGCCCCCGCAACCAGTTGAAAGCTGTGTCTTGCTACCCTATTAATTTCATCACAGCCTCCAACACTTTGGTCTGCACACCTGGATCAATAATGGCGTCACTGTACAGTGTCAATCATGACATTTCAAAATCCACCCTTAAATTTGCATCTAACCCACAGATTACCCATGCCAACCATTTGTCACATTTCACTAACCTCACCAAAGAAGGATGCTTTGCCATACACATGCCAGCCGAGCATGGCCCATATGCTCGGCTCGTTACACATCTCCCGATTCACATCCCCATGGCTCTCTTCCCAACCCGAGAGTCCATAAATCATAACGGAGCATCTGTGGAAGGTCACTCACACCATCATGTTCCACAGATGCCCCAATGGTTGTCCGGCAGGCTATCTCCATCCCTGTCCATTCGGTTTGACCCGCGTCCATCGACCAACACGGCATGGCAGGTCATCACATGCCAGTTGTCCCAAAGTCTCAGGGAGAGGGTGTCAGGTCGCATGCCCGGGTGATCACTACATCAGGCCCAAGCTGGCCATCTGCGGTGCCACCACCAAAGCGCGACCCACAACACCTCCCCCTAGTGGTCCTCAATAAATGCCAACCCAGGCTTGAGAAACCACCTCGGACCCCTCTGGGGGTCTTAACCCCCACCAGGGTCCGGTGACCCTGCCGGCCCGAGCCACCAGCTCGGACGGCGCCCCGACGGACAAGGGACGCCACACTCCACCAGACCCCCCGTGGGACCCAGGTCGTACCTCGACACCCAAGGCTGGACCCCACGTCCAAATCTCGCCATCACAGCCCCCCAGCTGGCTGGCATACCCAAATTTTGAAAGGGGCAACTTTTGCCCGAGGCCATCACCCATGACCTCTCCATGTCCAGATCCCGCAGCCCGGGGACCAATCCCAACCATGGCTGCTCCAAATCAAGTTCCCATTGTAATTTTATTTTAAATTTTATTTTACAAATTTTCATTCCCACTGCCAAACCGCAGCTGCAGGGAACAACCTCTACCACCGGTTGTTCTGCCCCTCCCTGCAGTTGATCCAAATTCCCTACAGGGACCAAATCTCCAGAAGCTCTATCTCCCGATCCTCCAAGATCCAAATCCAGCCCGGAGCCAACACACTCCCCCAAATGGTTGTCCAATTTTGGAGCCTCTGTTTCCAAATAGCAGTGTACGGTGAGCGTCCCCTCGGTCATTCCAACCACCTCCTTGGACCAACTCACCTCTTCCCCCAGACTCCTTTGGGCCTGGACAAGCTCTACCTCCATGGGACTGTCACAGGTCTCCAGCCGCTGGATCGAATCATCCTCATCCTCATCATTTCCACAAATCATTCCTGGCCCCACCAGGCTTTGATCAATATCCCCAATAAATACCTGGTCCGGCTCCATTGCACAGACCCCCAAAAACTCTACCCCCTCTTGCTCCGCACCACCGCCCTGGTGCTGCACAATTCCAAATTCATCCCCCGGTTGGGGTGTTGTGACATCCACACGGTCCCGATAAACAACCAGGCCAGAATGTGGGAAACATTCCCCATTCCAACTCTCACATTCCAAATTTCCTTCCAATTTTTCATTCCTCTCTTTCATTTGTTCATTCACTTTTCCCTCCAATCCCTCAATTTTGCTGTCCATCCCTTTGATCTGTTCTTTCAAACCCTCCTCTAATCTACCCATTTGCCCCTCCATGTTTTTTGTTTGGGCATTAATTTTGTTCTCCAATTGCTCGTTCTGAGCATTCATTTCCCCTTTCAATCCATTAATTTGGTCACTCATGTCCTTCAGTCCTTCCCTCCATTCCTTCCCCTGCGACTCCATTTTATTTTCCAGCCCGTCAATTTTATCATTTATTCCCCGAATTTATACAAGGTTTCGCTCACCCTGTGCGTTCATGTCTCCCATCTGCTTTCCCAATCGCTCACTGTTCTTTTCCATCCCTTCAATTTTGTCATTCAATTCCCGACTGGCTCGCTCACTCTGTGCGTTCATGTCTCCCATATTTTTTTTAATGTTATTTTCCATCCCTTCCATTTTTCGAAGCAATTGACCCAACATCTGGTCGGTTGTCGGGGCCGTTCCTACTGCTCCCGACTCCCCGGTGGGGGAGGGGGATAAGTTGGTGCTCGGGACGGGGGAGGTTCCAAGGCTCACCTCGACATCTAATTCCCCTATTTCCGGCTCACGCCCGACGCTGACGGAGGCCTCGCTGCGTACCTCCATTTCATCCATCTCCGACATCCGCCTTCCGGAAGATTGTTTCCCATGCGCGTATTTCTTTTAATTCCAGTAACACAATTTAAATTTGACGAAGACGCGATATCGCGCTCCGTATGCCCAATTGATTATTAAATTTCTCCGCCTCGACTATAAAAATTTTGCGTTCGAACGTCGGGCGCAATGCACGACCGACCGTGTCGATGTCTCGCAGTCTCCTTTGGAGGCGTGGGTTCGAATCCCACTCCTGACACCACTTGTTACGCAACCGCGATTAACACCACAGTTGCGGATGGCCGATTACGAGGCTTTACACTCCCGAGGCGAAAACTCAATGGCGGATTCCAAATCAACACAAAGTTAAACGCGCGGAATGGCGGACACAGCAAGCTCCACAGCCTTATCTATTAAAATGAAACACCCAGGAAACTGCGTTCAGATATATACAGAAAATAATATAAGGATTTATTATTGAAAAGTAATAACAGTGAAAAAAGCACGCGCTGGTAATACTAATAACTCTAATAAGCCTAAATTGGGATCCCACGCACAACAGATTCCAAACACAATACGAGGGAGATGAATACGAAAATAACACGTCTTTTAGTTTTATGCAAAGTGTATTCGCGGGTACGGCCTTATCTCGTCCTTGTCGTCTTGATGGCCGCCGTCCAACACCCGGCTCCTTTCGTCCCGCGGCACGCCTCGCTCCAAGTTCCACGGCCCCGAGCACCACCAGGCCTCGTCGGTTCAACGGCACACCCACACCACGAGCTCCCTTGCTCCAAAGGTCCCACGCAGGGCTGCACAAAGCAAACGACTCCACTTGACTCGACTCTCTGCGGGAGTGCTGGCGCGGGAGTGCTGGCAGCCAACTGCCAAGTGCCAGCTGCCAACTCCTCAGTGCCAACTCCTCAGTGCCAACTCTCAGTGCCAACTCCTGACTGCCGACTGCTGAGTGCCAACTCTTTGTGCCAACTCTCCGTGCCAACTCTTTGTGCCAACTCTCCGTGCCAAAAGGCGTCCGACCGTCGCTAATATCTCTGGCCGATGACGTCACATTGGCGCACTCCTCAGCCAATAAAAAGCCTCCCAACTCACCGGCTCGCCCAGGTCATGCCCTCTGCGGCATCACTCCACTCTCCCGTCCCCGACCCCCGCGGTCCTTGTGTTATAACACGTGCCAGGCGAGGTTTGTAGGCCTTGGAGGTGTAAACGGTGGCGGCCAATTGTGGCGGTGGTTTTGGCCTGGTTTCCTGTCCGTTTGTTCCGAAGTCATTGTCAGGGAAAGGAATTATTTAATGTTGTGCTAAGGACCTAACTAATGTTTATGTGGTTTGGAGTGCCATAATGGACAAAGGTTTGACTACTAGGTGAAACTCACAGGGGCGTTACCTTTAATCCCTCACTATTTAACACCCGAATCTCCAGGTAGATCCACAATCATACATATTACCCCGACAAACGCCTAAACATCAAGAACTTATTACATGTAGAGTCCCTGTCACGACAGTCGAATACCTACCTATCAGATCTACCTCGCTCTAGATGTTGCTCTACCAAAATTCATAACAATATTATTCCATTGTGTTTGGAAAAACTGGAAAATTGGAAAAACAATAGAGCCTATTTTACTCCAAGGGGTCCCAGGAATACCCACCCAAAATATCGTTGCGATCGGTTCAGCCGTTTTTGCGGTACCTTTGAACGGACAGACGGACATTTGGTGAATTATAGTAAGATGAGTAAATGTAGCCTTATGGAGGTAGTTCGTTCAAAGGAATACTGAAATTATATTTCCATGCAAGTGATAAAAGATGAAGGGTTGGACTAAATCTTGAGCTTTGCACTCTCGCCCTGTCTCAACCATCTAGCCTGGATTTGAATTGTGACCCAGCTATAAACCTCCATCCTGGTGTCTCATCGGCAGTTCCTTGGAAGCAGGTAAAACTGGCCGTCCTGTCTGTCGGCATTAGCAAGTGGACGTTAAAGATCCCATAATGTCCTTTCTAAAGAGTAGGCGAGTTATCGCCGGCACCTTGAACAAATGATAAATTCCTTCCCTAACCTACAGAAGGGCACTGCATCAGCGGCATACGAAATGAAATGAATGAACAAAAGGCAAACTCAGTTAGGATATTTATTTGAAACAACCATAACCAAAGAAACTTAATTGTACTTTTGTGAATGGCACAATGCAACACACCACTGCACAGACTTTGCCCTACCGCAGTGAAGATACAACAGAAAACCACGGCTAGCTGTAGTGTAGCCAGACAAAAGACTGTTCTAGATCTGAAAAGACTCTATAATTGACCATATTTTTCTTTATAAGAACATAATGTGAAAATGTTTACTTCTGTTTTCAAAAGCAAAACGAACAGATAAGCTTTGATAGCAGACTGAATAAACTTCAGAGTAAAATGTTTGGTTCAACCATTGCCTCCACACACATCACAAAACAATCAAAAAACCTGAATCCAAAGAACGACCGTCACGCAATGTATAACATAGAGACTTAATAAACACACCCTTTGGCTGTGCTCAAAATCTAATAGTCTTCTTCCTAACCCTGCTTGGAGGTTTGTGAATTGTGTGCCTTTTTAAAATAGACAGGACATTCTGAATGAAAATGGAATTCGAACATCAGTGGTGGATGTTCTGGCACTCATGACCCACAAGTATACTTTGATGAGCAGTCTACACAAGTGAGTTGTGGTGTACCGCATCATTGACAACACCATGCCTTTTATGATGAAAATCCAGCCAAATTATTTGGAGGTAAAACATACAACAAAAAGGTTTGCCCCTCATAGATAGTCACACAAGCAACATGTAGCCTCATTTGTAGTGTAGTTACGTCTTAGTATATGTGAGAGTAGGCCCGTTCCAATGTTAATCCTGCGTTGTGTAAAGACAGGAGAATAGGTCCTACTCCGGCAAACCATCCTACCTTGGTAGGCGCAATCCATTTTGCTGCCCTTTGCTCGCTCACTAGTCGAGTTAACACGAGGTAGGCCTAAAAGGGTGGGGCCGGCGTTGAGGTCGGGGCGGAGTCGAGGCAGAGTGTCAGAGGCGATGACGGTTTTTTTTTTTTTTTGTATACAGAGTCGAGGCTCGTGAAAGAGCTAACATTTATCAAACAAACAAATCAGACAAACAAGCAAACAAACTATATAAAATGGGGAGCGGTCGACAAGATGGGGAGAGAAGGGGAGGAAGCACACAAACACAACATTTGAGAGCAGGGACATCGGGAGATGTGTGGGAGGGAGAGGGCCTGGGGGGAGGCAGGATAGGTACAAAACGTAAGGCCACCAAGGACTTCCAGGAAAGAAGTCAAAAGTCACCTAAAAAGTGGCTTTGGGGTGAAATTAGCGGGGGTAGAAAAGATCAAGGTTTTGGATTGGGGAAGATAAGAGATGGTGGTGAACAGCCGTTTTAAAGACCTGGAGGGAGGAGTGGGATTGAAGGGAGTGAGGGAGTTTGTTCCAGAGGCGGGAGAAAAGAGGAATGAAGGAGTGAAGGTGAGCAGAGAGTCTTGATTTTGGCAGTTTAACCATAAGAGGGTTGCAGGCTGATCTTGTGCGACCTGTAGGAATATTTGGGGGACAGAGCCCAGAGAGAGCTGGGCGAGCAAGGTCTTACCGTCGCGGGGGTGCAGGTCCCCGCGACGGTAAGAATGAGCCACCAATCAGGGCTCACAGCGTGTGGCTGCAGCACTGCGTCACAGAGCATGGTTGGAACATTCGATCGGGCTAAGAGGGTTGGCAATAAAACCGATGCGCAAAGCCCTCAACAGGACTTGCAGAGGGAAGGACTGGCAGAGGGGACGTGCGGCAAAGAGGACTTGAAGAGGATCTGCATCACTCGCACCGTATGAACTTGACTATCGCTGGAGATACGTGGGCGCAGCCAGGGCGTTTATAAACAACTTGCGTGGTTCAGCCAAGCGAGTGAACAAAGCTGCGTAACCGCCCTTTGCCATAAACGCCGTCCCTGCCGTTCGCCCCGATATATCACCCTTGCTTGAGAGACGCGCGGCGTGGCCTTGTCTTCGCCTACCTCCATCATCGCGGGACATGCTGTGACCGAGGAGAGCCGGACGGTGCCGTTCCTGGACGACCAAGCCGACGCATTTGGCCTGAACATCATCCTGCACATCTGCAATCCCCGTGTGAGTGTGTCAGACGGGCCCGTCGTCTTTGGGATAATTAAGACTGTATAAGGATTTCTCTGTGTCTCTTCAACCTTGAGCTGTATATACGTGTAGTACTAATTAAACCAATCTGTTCTTTCTTCTTGATTCAATCGTCTTTGTGGTTTCATCATTGACTAAGCGTGGCACGAATAAGATCGCTTAAATCGGGGTCCATTAATTATAATTGCACGGATCACGTGTACGCAAACCGCTCGGCGTACTCCAACCTCACGTGGTTAGTGCGAGGCTTGTTTCCTCGCTTCCAGGGCAGCGCGAGTACTTAGGTACGAGCGAGAATTTGGTCCCAAAACCCTCTTTGTCGCTGTCCGGAAGGGACGTTGCAAGTCTCAGTTCGTGCCAGGCCAGTAAAGACAAGGGGATTAATCCCCCCTTGATAAGGGGAGAAGGCCGGCGAGAGAACCGCAACATTTGGTGTCAGGAGTGGGATTTGGAACCTGGGACCAAAAAATTTCGACAAAATTTTGAACACCAATTTTACATATTGGCTGCAACATTTGGTGTCAGGAGTTTGGGATTGGACCCGAAGTGCGCTTAACGCACTCAAATTACGAGCGACCGAAATTTAGTTTTTAAGATCCAAAAATTAAATTCATGCCATGGCTAGCCAAAGCGATCGAATGCCAGTGAGGGTAGAAAATGAAAAATTAACGACCCAGGAACGAGTGGGACAGTTGGTAGTAGTGGAAGCTGAAAAGGGTGCGGCAGTTGGAAAAGAAAATGGCGGCACCTCGCACGTGGCGACGAGGGCCGCGCCCGCTGCGCAAGTGAGTTTGGACATGCAATCATTCATAATGCAACTCTTAGCGATCGTGGGAGTGTCAAGACAGGAAATTAACAAACGTTGGATCGAATGGATAGGAATAGGAATAAGGCAGGGGAGGACATTGGGCGCAGGTCGAGCGATAAGGTCGCGGTGGTACGCGACGAGGTAACGCGGTGCTTGGAACGCGGGGAGAGCGAGGTGGAGCAGGGCGCGGCTACATGGACCGAGGGTGTAGAAATCACGACTCGGGGTGTAGAAAAGCCGACGGCCGTCAAATTGGATAAAGAAATGTCGGGAGCGCCGGGGAAGGTCGAATTGGAAGATGAAATTTTGGGTGCCGGCGGTCGTCGAGCTAGATGAAGAAAAAGAAATAATTCAAATTGAAGGAACAATTGGGGCCGAAGAGACGGCAGAAATAGAGGAAATAGCATCGAGGGAAAAAATGGAATCCGTGCAAAGTCTGTGTTTGCACCGTGATGTCGGGCTTGCTAACCCCAATGAAGGTTTGCAGGTGGTGCTGCCACGGAAGAAGGTCCTTAAGGTGAGCAGGAGTGTGTATGGCGGGAAAGGATCGTTGGCGCGCTTGGGATCGAGGCGTAGCCCGGGCGCTCGTGGAAGGTCCTTTGTGCAGTGTACGCGAGCGAGTGGCGCGCGTGTGAGAGAGAAGTGTGCGCCGGAGCGCGAATGTGAGTGGGAAGAGTGTGTTGGAGAAAAGTGTGAAACAGAGTATGCGATGGCCAAGAGTGAGAGCGAGTGCACACCGGAGCGTGTTGTAGAGAGTGTGCAGGAGTGCACACTAGAGCATGTGATTGGGTGTGTACCAGGAGAGTGCACACCCGTGGACGTTACGGAGTACGTAACGGAGGGGTGTATGCGAGGGTGTGCGATGGCCGATTGTGTTACGGAGTGTGTAACAGGGAAGTGTGCGGTAAGGGAGTGTGTGAAGGAAAAGTGTGTGGTAAGGGAGTGTATGAGAGGCGCTGGAGCGCCGCGTTGTGCGAGTGAGGAACGGGTCGCGTGGGGTGAGAACGCGGCCCGAGCATCGACGCAGACCGGGGTAGCATTTAGCGCGACGTATAGCCGACGCGAGCCCTCATTGCGTGGTGGTGCTTTGTGTGCTGTGGGGACCGGCGGGGATCGATGCCGCTGCGGTCTCGCAAGGAGCGCCGTGCACGATTCGTGCCGGCCCCTGCCCTGTATGGTCGGTGCCGTGCCTTGGCGGTAAAGGCGATCGGCACGGTTCGAGGGGAGGAAGGAGAGGTCGGGGCCACGCCCCCTGGCGGCTGCGGTGCTCCGACCGTGGGCGGTTTTGGCCATCGTGCATGGGACCGAAAGGCTCCACGCAGGGATGGCGCCTTGAACCTTGGCCCAAGCATGCCTCCTCCCCTGAATCAAAAATGCCGGACGGACCCAACCTACAGGCAACCAACCACCCGCATGCATCACTCGGCTTTTCGAAGCCGAGCTGTGAAGATGTATTTCCGCACCGAGAGGCTCGAGTGCAGTGGACGGATAGTGATAGTGTTGGGAAATGGTACCCGGCGTGGTGGAGTGGTGGTTTCGCCATTCCTCACATGTTGGGGCTCATGAGCATTAGATTAGGGGGATGGCAGTGACATGCTCATGGCGGTGCCAGCAATGGTTACCTCCATGGGGCACCGAAGCTAGCCAAGGGCGGGCTAGGTTAATTGATAGGGATTTAGTAAATGACAGTAGAGGACATGAGATTTAAGTAGGGACATTTGTACAGGTAGAGGGGACGTAGTTCGTTTAGGTGGATGTTAATGACGAGGGAAGCACTTAGTGTAAGGGAAGACAGAGAAGCACGAGTTTTAGGGGAAAAGCAGCAAGTTAGATGATGCTGTGTGAATGAGAATCACTATGTGTATTGAGCTTGAGCAAATGAGGAATTGGATGAGAATCACTGTGTGTATTGAGCTTGAGCAAATGAGGAATTGGTTGGGACTAACCAGAAGTGGTGTATTGAGGTCAAATGGAATTGTGTTTGAGGGGTGTGAATTGACCTGCATGGTGTGCAAGTGGGGAACAGGTGTGTGAGCACAAGAGGTGTGCAAGAGAGTTGGTGTGTGAGAGGAATAATTGGTGTGAAGTAAAAGGTGTGGAATGCATGGTGCGAAGGAGTGAATGGGGGGGGGGGGGGGGAGATGGACCCCTTCACGAATACCCGGGGTGGGTAGTTTAAAGTCAGGTAGAGGGCCTAGGTAAATTGTTTGGATATTGACACCTGTGGTGCGGGAAGTAGCAAGAAGTGCTTGGTTGGGTGCATGAGTATGTGGAATGGCTGGGCGTGTGGGCTTTGTTGGTGCGTATGGTTATTGGGGCACTCTGCCACTGGTAGTCTGTCGGCCAGGTGAGGCCGCAGGTAGGCTCTGAGAGCCAGTTAGAGTCGTGAGTCGTGTTCAACGGGGCCCGAGGATCCAGGAGAAGGACCCGGGTAGCCCAATGCTGAGGAGGGCATCAGGGGGTGAGAGAGCCAGGAGGGGCCTTCCCCAATTTAGGTAGTCGCAAGGAGCAAGGTAAGCTCGGGTGGCGACTTCAGTGGCAGAGGGGCACAGCTAGGTAGACCTGCTAGTGGAGCCACACGACCCAGCCCCGAAATTGTGCAAAGGCACAGTGTGAAAAGTTCGCGGACGTGCCGGGGACCGTGGAGAGCTGGACGAGGACCATCTTTGGACGCGCTGGGGAACACCTGCCCATCTGCAATACCCCGTGTGAGTGTGAGACGGGCCCGTTGTCTTTGGGATAATTAAGACTGTATAAGGATTTCTCTGTGTCTCTTCATCCTTGAGCTGTATATACGCATAGTACTAATTAAACCAATCTGTTCTTTCTTCTTGATTCGATCGTCTTTGTGGTTTCATCATTGACTAAGCGTGGCACGAATAAGATCGCTTAAATCGGGGTCCATTAATTATAACTGCGCGGATCACCTGTACGCAAACCGCCCGGCGTACTCCAACCTCACGTGGTTTGTGCGAGGCTTGTTTCCTCGCTTCCAGGGCAGGGGCAGCGCAACTACTTAGGTACGAGCGATAATTTGGTCCCGAAACCCTATTTTGCGCTGTCCGGAAGGGACGTTGCAAGTCTCGGTTCGCGCCAGGCCAGTAAAGACAAGTGGATTAATCCCCCCTTGATAAGGGGAGAAGGCCGGCGAGAAAACCGCAACAATATCATCACTGCTCATTTTTTGATATTATTGCATTTTAATATCATAACTATTCATTTTTTAATATTATTGCATTTTGATATCATAACTGCTCATTTTTTGATGTTATTGCATTTTGATATCAAAACTGTTCATTTTTTGATATTATTGCATTTTGATATCATAACTGTTCATTTTTTGATATTATTGCATTTTGACATCATAACTGTACATTTTTTGATATCATTGCATTTTGAGATCATAACTGTTCATTTTTTGATATAATTGTATTTTAATATCATAACTATTCATTTTTTGATTTTATTGCATTTTGATATCATAACTGTTCATATTTTTTTATATTATTGCATTTTGATGTCATAACTGCTCATTTTAAAAATATTATTGCATTTTGATATCATTACTGCTCATTTTTGGATATTATTGCATTTTGATATCATAACTGTTCATTTTTTTTATGTAATTGCATTTTGATATCATAAGTGCTCATTTTTTGATATTATTGCATTTTGATATCATAACTGTTCATTTTTTGATATTATTGCATTTTGATATCATAAGTGTTCATTTTTTGATATTATTGCATTTTGATATCATAACTGTTCATTTTTTGATTTTATTGCATTTCGATATCATAACTGTTCATTTTTTGATATTATTGCATTTTGATATCATAACTGCTCATTTTTTGATATTATTGCATTTTGATGTATCATAACTTCATTTTTTGATATTATTGCATTTTGATATTGTCACTGCTCATTTTTTTATATTATTGCATTTTGATATATCATAACTGTTCATTTTAAGATATTATTGCATTTTGAAATCATAACTGTTCATTTTTTTTACATTATTGCATTTTGATATCATAACTGTTCATTTTTTGATATTATTGCATTTTGATATCATAACTGCTCATTTTTTTATATTATTGCATTTTGATATCATCAACAAACAACAACAACATGCATTTTAAAGGCCATTTTCCCTGCTAGAACGGGGGTTAGCCTTGCGGTCCCCATGACAATCTTCTCCATTTTGCCCTATTTTCTGCATCTCTCCTTGTTAATCCCCTTGCCCGCATTTCTTCTTCCACCATCTTCAGCCAAGTCTTTCTCGGTCTTCCCCGTCTTCTACTTCTTTCTACATTCATTTCCATCACTCTTCTCAACCAGTCACTTTCATCCTTCCTCAATACATGACCAAACCATCTCAACCTGTTCCTCTTCACGGCATCAATCACAGGCTCTATTCCCATCATCTTTCGCAATTCATCATTTGTCTTCCTCTCTCTCAACGATACTCCGCACATCCGTCGAACCATTCGCATTTCCACCCTTTCCAACCTTCGTTGCTGCTCTACGTTCATTACCCATGTCTCGCTCCCAAAAATCATAACACTTCTCACACATGCAGCATACACCTTTCCGTTCAGCTTCAACGACACTCCCCTCATCATCAGCACGCCACTCAGTTCCCGAAACTTCTTCCATGCACATCTCACTCGAGCAACCGTTGCCGAGTCTGATCCACCTTCTCCATTCAGCATGTCTCCGAGGTAGCAAAATGTTTTCACACCTTCCAGCTTCACGCCGTCTCCAAGATCCAACTCAACATTTCCTCCATCTGCAGCTCCCTCTGTGCACACCTTACATTTGAATGTAGCTGCCACACTGGTGAATGACCCTCTCAGACCACTACATTTTTGATGAACCCACTCAGCGCACATTGTACACTGAATGGAGTTCACTCCGACACCCTTCCGACACACAGCACAGGGCCACTTCCCAGTTCTTTCCACCTCACCACATGCTTTACCACTTGCCATCACCTTCGTCTTTCCGATATTCACCTTCAGACCTTTTGTCTCCATACATTCCTTCCACGTGTTCATCTTTTCCTTCAGTCCATCCATACTTTCCGCAATCAACACCAGATCATCTGCATACAACTCCCACGGTAAACCCTCCTTTGCGTTCTGAGCCAGCACCTCCATCACAGCTACAAATAGTAGTGGACTTAGTACCGACCCCTGATGCACTCCCACCTTCACCTCAAACTCACCACTGTTTCCGTCCTTCGTCCTTACAGCTGTGCGTGCTCTTTTGTACATTGCCATCACTACTCTGATCAACCATTGCTCCACTCCTAACTTCCTCAATGCCCATGTCAATACTTTGCGTGGAACCCGATCGAATGCTTTCTCCAGATCAACAAACCCAAGAAACAACTTCTTCCTCTTCTCCATGTACTTCTCCTGCAACTGCCTCACAATGAAAAGCGCGTCTGTCGTTCCTCTTCCTGGCATGAATCCAAACTGCATTTCATCGATCTTCACTTTCTCCCTTATCCTCCTCTCCAACACCCTTTCCAATACCTTCATTCCATGCTCCAATAACTTTATCGCTCTGTACGAGCCACACTCCAGGGGGTCACCTTTCCCCTTGTATAGAGGGACGAGGGTACTCAGTTCCCAATCCACTGGAATGCGGCCTTCTTTCACCACCAGATTACAGATCTCTGTCATTCTCTTCACACCCCAATTTCCTGCTGCCTTCAACATATCTCCCACAACTCCCGTCGGCCCTCCCACTTTTCTACCCTTCATTGCTTTTATCGCTTCCTCAACTTCCTTCTCAGTTATCTTCTCTGCCGGTCCTAAAACTGGGTTACTCTCTATGTTGCCATCCCATTCATTCTCTGTATTCAACAGCATTTCCATATATCTTTTCCATCTTCCTTTAATTCCATCTGGGTCGACAACGATTTGTCCCACTTCATCCTTCAAGCAACTCACCCCCATCACATCACACCTCTCTTTCGCTATCTGCTTTGCAATCCTGAATACTGCTTTCTGACCCTCTTCCGAATCCAAGCGTTCTCCGAACATTTTCCTACATGCCTCCTGCGCCTTTGCTACCTCTTTCTTTGCAGCCTTCCTGGCTGCCTTATAACTTTCATGCTCTGCTGTTTCTGCTCCCGTACCCTTTGCCTTCTGCCACTCCTTGAACTTCTTCCTCTTCTCGTCAATCCTCTTTCCAACTTCATCATCCCACCACCATGTTTCCGAGTGCCTCGGTGGTCCTTTTGTCCATCCACATACCTCACCAACGGCTCCCAACAGACTAGCTTTCATTGACATCCAACCACTTTCAAGCTCAACCTTGAAATTGCATTTGGCAATTTTGATATCATCACTGCTCATTTTTTGATATAATGCATTTTGATATCATAACTGTTCATTTTTTGATATTATTGCATTTTGATATCACAACTGCTCATTTTTTGATATTATTGCATTTTGATATCATAAATGCTCATTTTTGTATATTATTGCATTTTGATATCATCACTGCTCATTTTTTGATATCATTGCATTTTGATATCATCACTGCTCATTTTTTGTTGGTGTTGGGCTGGTGTTGGGCTAGCGGCTAGGGTGTCAGCTTAGGATCCGAGGATCCTGGGTTCGAATCCCGGTCGATCGCTGAATTAACGCCAGGGGGGTTGACTCAGCCTGTCATCCTTCCGAGGTCGGCTAATTGAGGACCAGTTCACTGGTAATTCCCTGTTTGTCGTTAAAGGCGGCAAAAAGGGTTGGCGTAAGGAAGGGCATCCGGCCGTAAAACATTGCTTCAAAAAGGGGACCCAAAAACAACAACAACCACGGTTCCCGAAAAAGGCCAACCCCCGCTTGCGGGGAAAAATGGCCTCTAAAGGTGGTATATATTGTTACGGACGCGGTTTAGATGTTACTTTGGGCCGAGCGGATGGTCCACCGCGACCGTTACAGGATCCCCAATTGGCCCGACTCCCCCAACGTTGACCAGATCGCACCACAGATAGTCAATCGGGAAACCTCTAAAGCGACCGAAAGAGAAGGAAGAGAGAAGAAGACAGAGTACGGAGGAATAACAGGATTTATTATGTATTTTCACAAGCCAGAGCAACGAGAGCAATCGGTTATATTCAGCGAATGGAAGGAGCAGATACACAGTGCATCGTTAGCTTATACTAGTCTATTTACTTAACCCCAGGACAACGATTAGGACAGACGACGTTCACACTTACACGGGGGATATTGCAGGCAGGTATGGCTTGAGGATGGATGGTTGTTTTTTTGGGAGGCAATGGAGGGTCCAGCGTCGATTGCTGCCTGGCGCGTCCTGTTCGTGGCCTGCGGCCCCTTAGCTACCCCCTTAGCTGCAGCGCAGCTGGTCGCACGATGGCTCGCACACACCTGCTCGTTCAGGCGTCTTCCTTCTCCCCAGCAACAACGAGGGACAGCAAGCAAGAGGACGGGGTCAAAGCAAGAGCTTGGAGGACGCAAGAGCAAGAGGAGCAAGAGGAGCAAGAGAGTGGAGTGCGTCCCGCGGCGACTTATATTGGTTTTCTCACCGAACCTTCGCGCAATTTCTCGGGGGTTCCCGCTCCGCCCTCTCTTAGCCAAACCCCTTGTTCTGGGTTGGATGAGCGGGGCCGCCTTACTCCTCCCCCCTATGACGAGGGGGGCGACCCGTCTTCTCTAGCCACTCCCCTTGTTCGTAATGGCCGCAAATGGCGAAAACCGGTCAGCAGCTGCAGGTACTGCGCCGTCACGTTGCACAGCAGTTCAGTACTGCAATAACCGGTTGCTGTGAAAGCTCAAGTGGGGGAATCCCTGGCACTTGAGCTGCCATGGATCATCGGAGGGGCCTACGCTTATTTCGTTTCATGCAATGCAGTCAATCTAGTGGGAAACACATATTTACCCTACATAGAATAAGGAAATAAACTATTTAAAAAGATATATCGTGGCCTGTGTGTAAGTTTCATGGAATTAACTAGGACGGCTGCGACCATTATTTACATTACGAGGGTGTTACACACAACAAAACCATACTTTTCACATTCGTTACACTTCCTCCAAAATTGTTACACTTTTCAAAACCGTTACACTTCTCAAATTCGTTACAATATATATACTGCTCATTTTTTGATATTATTGCATTTTGATATCATAACTGCTCATTTTTTGATATTATTGCATTTTGATTTCATAAATGCTCATTTTTTTGATAGTATTGCATTTTGATATCATAGCTGCTCATTTTTTGATATAATGCATTTTGATATCATCACTGCTCATTTTTTGATATTATTGCATTTTGATATCAAAAATGCTCATTTTTTGATATTATTGCATTTTGATATCATAACTGCTCATGTCTTACTCAAAACGCTAAAAAATAATCTCCACTGGCTTTCCATTGAAAATAGAATCGTTTTTAAGATCCTTCCACTCAATTATTTTGGACGAAACAACATGAACCCGGCCTACATCATGGACCTGGTCACCACTTATTTACGAGCACACACCTCGAGATCTACAGCCCAATCCCTCCTCATTATCCCAAAAGTCTTGACTCCTTGTTAAGGTGACTGCGCATTTGAAGTAGCTGCTCCAACTCCCTGGAATTCACTCCCTCTAAACATCCGCCAAGCAACCAGTCGACAAATTTTTGAAGCATTGCTCAAAACACAAACACGAGATTAAAATTCCATGTCACTATTCTAGTTTGCCTATTTGAAATAAAAGTTGGTTCGTGTGAATATTGTTCATTTTAATGGATTTTATTTGAAAGGTGTGTCGAGGATATAAATGTGCCATAAAACGATATAAATGCATTATTATCATGCCCCATAAAACTTAGCATTATTATTATTAACCCAATCATTGTTATTAACCCAACCCAACCTCCTTGGTTGGGTTGGGTTAATACATTATTAACCCAACCTCCTTGTCCAATTGGACAAGAAAGAGAAAGAGAAAGAGAAAGAGAAAGAGAAAGAGAACAAATATGTACAATGATTGGGTTGCTTCAGGTTAATGAGTGAACATTGAAAGACTGCGCAGGGATGTCTCATCTCATGGGACTTGGGTTAGGGATAACTAACCTTGGTTAGGGATAACTGGTTAGGGATGGGTTAGGGATAACTAACATGGGTGAGGGATAACTTGAGATGGTGAAATGCCTGCTCAAAACTCAGGAGGGAAGATTAGGATTGGAGTTCCACTCATCCGTTGCCTTTTCACCTTGGATAAGCTCATCCAATGCTCAAGCGTAATGATTGTGGGGAGCATCTCGTTGCTTCACACAGATATTTAGAATGCCATCCACATCAGGGATTTTGAATCTCGGCATTTCTAGAAGGTGTTGTCTAATTTTCTGTTTGAGAATTATCATTCTGGGGGAAATATCCTCACGAGGTTGCTTCTTATTTTCCAAGTTTTGGATCCATTCCTCCTTGTTGTTTTTTTTTTTTCATTTTCTCTTTTCAGAATAAGCATCCTTCCACAAATTTTCTAGTTCATCTTTTTCTAGGGAGGAGTTTTGTGACATTCTGTTTCTGTTTCTTTAGTTCACAATACAATCTTGCCAGTAAATTTTTTAACAGCTGGTCTTTTCTGTCATTTACTGTGTTTGAATTTTTTAATGCTCTCCTGTATGGATCCTCACAGCAATTTCAAATTGTCCTTTTGAGAGAAACCCTTATTACATCTGAAGCATTTCTAAGGACACTCTCCTGTATGGATTCTCATATGCCTGTTCAAATTGCCTTTTTTAGAGAAACTCTTATTACATCGAGAGCACTTGTGTGGGCGCTCTCCTGTATGGATCCTCATATGCTGGTTCAAATCACACTTTTGAAAGAAGCCTTTATCACAAACAGAGCAATTGTAAGGACGCTCTCCTGTATGGATCCTCATATGCCTGTTCAAATCACCCTTTTGAAAGAAACTCTTATTACATCTGGAGCATTTGTAAGGACGCTCTCCTGTATGGATCCTCACATGCAATTTCAAATTGTCCTTTTGAGAGAAACCTTAATCACATATGGAGCATTTGTAAGGATGCTCTCCTGCATGCATTCTCATATGCCGATTCAAATTGCCTTTTTTAGAGAAACTCTTATTACATCTAGAGCACTTGTGCAGGCGCTCTCCATTATGGATCCTCATATGCTTGTTCAAATCACACTTTTGAAAGACACCCTTATTACATCTGGAGCATTTGTAAGGACGCTCTCCTGTATGGATCATCATATGCAATTTCAAAGTATCCTTTCGAGGGAAACTCTCATTACATCTGGAACATTTGTAAGGACGCTTTCCTGTATGGATCCTCATATGCCTGTTCAAATCACACTTTTGAAAGAAACCCTTATTACATCTGGAGCATTTGTGAGGACGCTCTCCTGTATGGATCCTCATATGCAATTTCAAATTGCCCTTTCGAGGGAAACTCTTATTACATATGGAGCATTTGTAAGGACGCTCTCCTGTATGGATCCTCATATGCCTGTTCAAATCGCACTTTTGAAAGAAACCCTTATTACATCTGGAGCATTTGTGAGGACGCTCTCCTGTATGGATCCTCATATGCAATTTCAAATTGCCCTTTCGAGGGAAACTCTTATTACATATGGAGCATTTGTAAGGACGCTCTCCTGTATGGATCCTCATATGCCTGTTCAAATCACACTTTTGAAAGAAACCCTTATTACATCTGGAGCATGTATAAGGACACTGTCCTATATGGATCCTCATATGCATGTTCAATGTGGCTTTTTTAGAGAAATCCTTATCACATATCGAGCACTTGTGCGGGCGCTCTCCAGTGTGGGAAGTCATGTGTATTTTGACGTTACTCGAAGAAGTAAAATCTACACTGCAAATGTTACACTTAAAACGCATTTGGCTTTCGAGAACTGTTCTGTGTTTGTTTAATTCCGTATTAATCTTTGTGTTGCAAGGACCAGACATGCACTTCGATGTTAAAGGTCGTGAGACTTGTACTTGGGATTGTTTCTTCAAACAAGACAGCTTCACTGCCACACTGCACCTGGACCTTATTTGTCCAATTGGACTTCTTGATTGTTCTACAAAACAATGAAAAACAAGTCATTTTTCATTTTTTATCAAACTGAAAATGCTAAATATTTAAAGATTTCGAAAATTTTATATATTCTGAATTCAAAAGATTAAATATTCATTTTATAGGTTTCTGCTCACCAGTTGCAGAACAGTTAGGACTGGCATTTGTCACATGAACATATGAATCTTCCTTTCTAGAAGCATGTGTTGAAGCTTCTGAGACAAATGAATCATTGTGTCGTTTAGATTCCATATTTGCAGGATAAACATCACCTGTATACAATTCAGTGTCAGTCTTTTGCAGGACATGGAGTTTAAAACCTGCCAAATATAAACCATGTTAATAGGTCGTATGCAATGATGTCACTTCCTGTGCAAGAACAAGGCTCCGTAATGCTGCCACCATTACTGGAGAAGAACCGAGGTGTTTACAACGAGAAGTATGTATGAGCTGGTGTGTGTAGCAACCATTTCATCAATGGTAAGTTTTTCCCCATGTATTACACTCTGTATTACCGTAAACTGTTGTGTATAATCTGCACCGTTATTTTGTGACTTTTCCAGTTGACTTCCGGATTTTTCCAAGTGTCGGTCGAATCTGCTGTAGCCATTGCTACCTGATTATTGCCAAGTTTTCCAAACCGGATTTGTCATGTTTTTTTATGACATATCTTTACCTCTGCCACCAAAGGTGGGCGGAGGTTGTTTTCCTCCCTGTTTGCCTGCCTTCATCTGTTTGTGAACAGAATATTGTCGTGCGAATACCCTCGGTTAAGACCGTGGGATCGCGGATAGCCTGAACGAGCTTTAACTCCGAGGCGACGATCAATTGCGGATTTGACTATGCAAGCATGGGAGGAAGAAGGAAGAGGAAGAAGCGGCGAGCTCTTACCTCATGGCCCGCGCACGCCAGCGTCTTCAACCTGCAAATTAATAACTCAAACGAACATGGAGGTAAAATGTACGAAAATAAACAGGTTTATTACACGGAACCCGATACAAAGGAAACACGACGGAAGAAACTCATTCTAAATTGGGACATCCCCACACAGATTTCAAATACGAGACAAAGGGAGAAAGAATAAAATAAATGTCGCGTCGTGTGTTTGTGGATGCGAGCTTATCTCCATCTGGCAGTGTCAGGGATCGTATGGCTCGAGCGCGTCGTCCGACGCAGCTCCGGTTGGCGCAAACTGCCTGGTCTTTGGCACGGAGCGGCCCTTGGCGCGCCCGCTCGTCAGCGCTCCAACGCAAGCTTCGCTCATCATTCGCACACCAACACAAGGAAGAGAATCGACGGCATTCCTTCTCTCCACCGTCTTTCGAACTGCTCGATCCTCCACCAGGTCCGAAGCAGGACAGTCAGGAGCAAGAGGCCAAGGGAAGAGAGAAACAAAATGCCGGCGAGCGAGTCGTTTTGTCACTCGCTGTGTGATGTCAGCCCTCCTCTCTCCCAACCAGTGCCTCGTTTCTTGGTGGTCTTTCGTGCCTTCTGACATCACCAGCGCTTGTCCTTCAATCAGCAACCTGCTTCTAAGTAGTGGTTTTGCGCCTTCCGCACTGATTGGCCAAGGTGTCAACGGTCGGTGGCCAATCAGTGTGCCACTCCTTTACCTTTCTTACCCCCCCAATCACGGGGAAGCTTTTTGTCCCTTCCCCGACCAATCACACGTTCTCCTGGGCGTGGCTCCCAGCCTGCCTGGCATGATGTTTGTTGCCATGGTGGTGTACTGCGCGGCCACTGCCTGTTGGTTTTTTTCGGTCAGTCATTGTAAGGGGGGGAATTTAATTAGTGTGTGCACTAAAGGCCTATCTAAGTGTCAATAGGATGTATTGCCATAAGGGACACTGGGATGCTCACAGAGGGAACGACACAAAAGGGAATTTTACCCATAATCCCTGTACTAATTAGCATGCCCCGCCCCCTCGTAACAGGGACAAAGATAAAAGCTTAATCCGACATTCGGGCTACAGAACTTATTACATCTAGATTCGCTATCACGACAGCCAGACACCTACCGATGCAGATCTACCTGGATCTAGATATTCCTCTACCCCTAATTTTCATAACAATATCTCAAAAAGTTGTGGACTAATTTGGAAGACATTGGTGGAGAGTTTGAGTATGTGACAAGGACGAAATTATTAAATATTAGTGAAGATTCAAATCCGGATCCAGATCAGATAACTCTTTACATGATTTTTCACCATTTAGTGATCAGCTAAAACCGATATATGTCACGATATAAGGCACGAGTGATAGGCACGATATCTCAAAAAGTTATGGATGGACTTGGACGAAATTTGGTGGGCAGGTTGGTTGGGTGACGAGGACTAATCAATTCCATTTTGGTGAGGATCGGAATCAGAATCCGAGAATGTTTAAATTTGAAGTGATTCATCTCCATTGAGAGATACGGTCAAAAACGATTTGCAGCATGATGTTTCAAATAGTTTTGGATTAATTATGACAAAACTAGGTGGATGAGTTGGTAAGGTGACAAGAACAAGCCGATTAGATTTTGGTTCAGGCCGGATTTGGAGCCAGACCTATCAGTGGGATACAAAACAAACTGTTCAGCCTGACGGAGGAATGTGCTCTTCCGATTGCTGTTCTAGTTTTTCCTAATGTAAACTTTGTCAGTTGTCGGAAATGCCACACCTATCCAAACGGTTACAGATTTTGTCATGTGTACCAGCATCCAATGGCCTGCGCTTTGTGGACAAGTTGTGGACAAGTTGGTTAGGTGACAAGAACAAGGTGATGAGATTTTGTTTCAGGTCCGAATCCAGATCTGGCCCATCAGTGGGATACAAAACAAACTGTTCAGCCTGGCGCAGGTATGCTCTCCACGGAGTGCTTTTGTAGTTCCGAATTTAACCAACAGTGTCCTGTCCTGAAAGGTGGTTGCTGCTTTTCTAACCCTTGTATCAAGGATATTACCCTGCGCTCACGAAGCGAAAAGCAGGGTTCGGCATTTGTTTGCGTACGTGTGGCATACGTGCGTACGAGTCGCATGCATGCTTGTCTGCATTTTAAAAATTAATTCTCTCGGCAACCGTTGGTCCGATTGGCACCAAATTTTACCATAGGAGCGCCTCCACCTGTAGATTTTGTTTTATTCATAACTATGTCGTTATCGGTCACGTGGTATGGAAAAACGTTACACTTCTATATCTCCGAAGCCGCTCAATGGAAAAAATTTAAACAATTCTCATTGTGAAGTACTCCCCATGGGGAATAATATATGTAAATGATGATGTCATTGGTGCCTTCATTATGACGTCATAATCTGACAAGTACAATGCTTGATCTGATCAGTATGAAAAAAAATTGATGTGCAACTGTTAGGGTGATAGACACGAAATTTTCACCATCGGAGCGCTTCCACCTCTAGAATTTTTAAATGATAATTATGACGTCATATGTCAATCTTGTTTGATTATTATGAACTAGCAGAAGTACCCAGCATTGCTGGGCGGGGGAGGGGAGGGGGAAGGGGAGGGGAACGGGGGGGAGGGGAGGAGAGGGGGGGGGGGAGGGGAGAAGAGGGGGGGGGGAGGGGAGAAGAGGGGGGAGGGGGAGGGGGGAGGGGAGGACTGGGGGAGGGGGAGGGGGAGGACTGGGGGAGGGGGAGGGGGAGGACTGGGGGAGGGGGAGGGCGAGGGGGAGGGGGGAGGGGGAGGGGCAGGGGGAGGGGGGAAGGGGTAAGGGGAGAGGGAGGGTGAAAAGGGAGGGGAGGGGGAAAATGGAGGGGGAGGGGGAAAATGGAGGGGGAGGGGGAAAATGGAGGGGGAGGGGGAAAAGGGAGGGGGAGGGGGAAAAGGGAGGGGGAGGGGGAAAAGGGAGGGGGAGGGGGAAAAGGGAGGGGGAAAGGGAGGGGGAGGGGGAAAGGGAGGGGGAGGGGGAAAGGGAGGGGGAGGGGGAAAGGGAGGGGGAGGGGGAAAGGGAGGGGGAGGGTGAGGGGGAAGGGAGGGGGGAGGGGGAAGGGGGAGGGCCAGTCAACAATGACGTTGCAGTTCTCATGGTCGGAGAGCAGCACAACAATCGCGACATCGTCCTGCATCTTCGCAACAGCACGAAGCGGATTTTGGAGACTCACCGATCCTGTGACGCCCTCCAGTACCGGCGTTGCCGGGCGGGGGAAGGGAGACCCGTACATTACACACATTACAACATTACACACACACAAACTGTGTTTTATGTTCAATGGTCTGGCGGTGGGGATGGAACATCACGTGATCGCTCTGAGCGAATCAGCGCACTGCTCTGCCACCAGGTCAGATTCCGTGTATAATATTCCTCGCTGAAATGCGCTGAGGTAAATATGAATAAAAAATATGGATCTCGTCAAATATTTTTAGGTTGGCCATGTCCTTCCCAGGCTCAATGGCCATGTCTGTGCCAAATATCAAGTACGTGAGCCTCTCCGTTTCAGAGTCTATCGGTAACATTACACACACACAAACTGTATTTTATGTTCAATGGTCTGGCGGCGGGAATGGAACATCACGTGATCGCTCTGAGCGAATCAGCGCGCTGCTCTGCCACCGCTCAGATTCCGTGTATAATATTCCTCGCTGAAATGCGCTGAGGTAAATATGAATAAAAAATATGGATCTCGTCAAATATTTTTAGGTCGGCCATTTCCTTCCCAGGCTCAATGGCCATGTCTGTGCCAAATATCAAGTACGTGAGCCTCTCCGTTTAGGAGTCTATCGGTAACATTACACACACACAAACTGTGTTTTATATATACAGTGAAACCTTGACTTACGAGTGCACCAACTTACGAGTTTTCCGAGATACGAGCCGTCGCTCGGGCGGTTTATTGCTTTGAGATGCGAGCCGAGATCTGAGTTACGAGCTTACGCCACCCGCCACCAGGTGGGTTCCGGTCACGTGGTTATCTTGCCGTGCAAGCATTTCTGCCGTATATCGCTGCTGCTTTGTTTTCGCATTTTGGTTATTTTGGAGCTGACGCCACCCGCCACCAGGTGGGTTCCGGTCACGTGGTTATCTTGCCGTGCAAGCATTTCTGCCGTATATCGCTGCTGCTTTGTTTTCGCATGTTGGTTATTTTGGAGCTTACGCCACCCGCCACCAGGTGGGTTCCGGTCACGTGGTTATCTTGCCGTGCAAGCATCTCTGCCGTATATCGCTGCTGCTTTGTTTTCGCATTTTGGTTATTTTGGAAAATTTCTTAGTTTTAACCATGGGTCCTAAGAAATTGAGTGCCAAGGGCAGTACTGAGAAGAAGAAGAGGATGATGTGCTTGGATATAAAACAGGCAATCGTCGAAAAACATGAGCGAGGTGTGCGTGTTGTCGACTTGGCGAGGCAGTACGATCGTAGCAGTACGATCAAAACATTTTGAAAGGGAGGAAGAAACAAACCTCGTTGGACAGGTTTTTATTGAAACGCCCTGCAAGTGAAAGCGAGGAAAGTGTGGCGAAAAAGGCAAAAGTTATCTCCTCCACCTCCGCCAGCATCTTCGTCTGATCTTCAAGGTAAATACCCTTAATAAAACCAGTTTATTTCTTTACATTGTGGCGGACACGGAAGCTCACTGGCGTGGTGACATCATTCCGCGCACCAAGTGGGCGGGGGCCACGCCGAGGGGTAGGCGTGGCCTCAGGATATACACCGGGCGCGCAGCCCGGAGCGCGCCAGTGTTACAGTGAGCTCTTGAATAAAGACTCTTACAAATTACCGCGTTGTCCGCTTCCTCCTTGTTTACAAGCAGCGCGCGTAACGCCGCTTATTAGTTATTACGTACAGTATATACGAGGTCGTGCTTGTTTATACATTATTTGTTATTTATAAAGTACATTTTTCTTATTTAAAAACACGTAACAAAAAAAATTGGTGTGGTTTTTGGCGGGCTGGAACGGATTAATAGCATTTCAATGCATTTTAATGGGGAAATTTAATTTGAGAAACGAGCAAATTGAGTTACGAGCTCGGTCACAGAACGAAATAAACTCGTAAGTCAAGGTTTCACTGTATATAGATAATGACATCATAGGCCACAGAGTGGCCAGACGGAAGCCAAACAGTTCAATCTTGGTTTCATCAGACCACAGAATCTTGTTTCTCACAGTCTCAGAGTCCTTTAGGTGCTTATTTGCAAACTCCAAGTGGGCTTTCATGTGTCTTTCACTGAGGAGAGGTTTCCGTCTGGCCACTCTGCCATAAAGCCCAGATCGGTGGAGTGTTGCAGTGATGGTTGTCCTTCTGGAAGTTTCTCCCATCTCCACACAGGATCTCTGGACGTAAGCCAGAGTGACCATCGGGTTCTTGGTCACCTCTCTTACCAAGGCCATTCTCCCCCGATTGCTCAGTTTAGCCGGGCGGCCAGCTCTAGGAAGAGTCCTGGTTGTTCCAAACTTCTTCCATTTAAGAATTATGGAGACCACTGTGCTCTTGGGAACCTTCAATGCAGCAGAGATTTTTTTGTAGGGTTCCCCAGATCTGTGCCTCGACACAATCCTGTCTCTGTGCTCTGCAGGCAGTTCCTTCGACCTCATGGCTTGGTTTTTACTCTGATATGCATTGTCAGCTGTGAGACCTTATGTAGACAGGTGTGTGCCTTTCCAAATCATGTCCAATCAATTGAATTTACCACAGGTGGACTCCAATCAAGGTGTAGAAACATCTCAAAGATGATCAAGAGAAATGGGAGGCACCTGAGCTAAATTTCAAGTGTCATAGCAAAGGGTATGAATACTTATGTCAATGTGATATTTCAGTTGTTTCTTTTTAATAAATTTGCAAAACTTTCTAAATTCCTGTTTTCTCTTTGTCATTATGGGGTATTGAGTGTAGATTGATGAGGGAAAAAATTAATTTAAACGATTTCAGCATAAGGCTGCAACATAACAAAATGTAAATAAACATATGTCACCCACAGGGTGAACCGTATCTTGCCAAAATGTGAAAATTCCGTTTTTTCGTCATGACGTCATCAAATGACGTCATAGCGTCAAACTGTTTACAGATCTGGGAAGCACTCATCAAGGGCATTCATATGAGGTATTACTCGATATGGTACCTACGATTTCAAAATTTGACCTTGGGGTCAATAATTTTCGACCTCCAGCGCTAACCATGAAGGTCAAGGCCGATCGCCACCAAAAACTAATCAGCTGAGCGCCGGACCATATACTAGGTTCCCATGAAGTTTGGAGACGATCCGATCAAAGTTACTCAAAAAATTAGTGTTTCGTCGACCTCCATGATTGGCCGCAAAGTGACCTTGACCTTTGACCTTGACCTTCATAATTTTGTGTGCTAAAGGGTATCTCTAAAAGACTCTGATATGCGAACTTACAAGAGTTTCCAAAGGGAACTGTGCTCTACAGAGTGACCTAAACAATGCGAACTAAAGCAATACAATATACATGAAAAGTGCAGTTTTTTCGTCATAACGCCGTCAAATGACGTCACATTGTCAAACTAGTTATATGTTTGGAAAGCACTCAACAAGGGCTTCAATTTGAGGTACTACTCGATATGGTAACTGAAACTTGAAAATTTTACCTTTTGGTCAAAATTGAATGACCTTCAAAATGACCTTGAAGGTCAAGGCCGATCGACACCAAAAACTAATCAACTGAGCGCCATACCACACCCTATATACCCACCAAGTTTGGAGATCATAAGATCAAAGTTACTCAAAAAATAAGGGTTTTGTAATTTGACCTTGGGGTCAATAATTTTCGACCTCCAGCGCTAACCATGAAGGTCAAGGCCGATCGCCACCAAAAACTAATCAGCTGAGCGCCGGACCATATACTAGATTCCCATGAAGTTTGGAGACGATCCGATCAAAGTTACTCAAAAAATAAGGGTTTCGTTGACCTCCATGATTGACCGCAAAGTGACCTTGACCTTTGACCTTGACCTTCAAAATTTTGTGTGCTGAAGGGTATCTCTATAGGACTCTGATATGCGAAGTTACAGGAGTTTCCAATAATAACTGTGGTCTACAGAGTGATCTAAACGTGAAAAAAAAATGATTAACCACAAACAAAAAAACAAACAAAAAAACAAACAAACAAACAAACAAACATACAAGCTGACTGATACATCTTGCAAAAACTTCGTTTTGGCAAGATAAAAAGTGAAGGGGTCTGAATACTTTCTGAATGCACTGTATAGCACAAACATACTTCTCTATGCCAAGAAAGGTGTCTGGTGTGAGTGTTGCTGATTGGCCAAGAACAGCCAAAGATGAAGCATGTGGTCTGTGCCGGTCCATCAAATCAAATGGTCGTGCTTTACCCTTGTGACTGAAAGCTGCTGAGAAGTCACCACCAATGAAGGTACGGTATGAGGGCAAGGTGGTGCACACGTTTGGGCCTAAGATGTCTGGCTACATTGATCAGCCACTGATTGTTCTTACCGTTGAGCCCCATATCCAGATAGACAGTCACCTGGTCAGTAAGAGTAATCAGCTCGTGGTACAGAAACAGTACTAAGATATCGGTATCATCAGCTTTCTTTCAGGTTTCCTGCTCCTGATGAAGAATACGAAGTCTACAAAAGCCACTTGAGGTCGGACATCAACTGGTATATGGATCAGATTCTTCTCTACCTTCTTGCCGAGAACTGTTTTGTTGGTTGAGCAAATCGCTCCGTTAATGTGCGCCATTGACAGAGGTGCTGGTGACAGGGGATATGATACTATGGCCTCGACACTTATGAATGTCTGCATTGCTAAATAAATAAGTCGTCCAAATAAATCTCGCGTGAAGCGTAATTCCAACACGTTGAGATATCTGGTGGTTAATGTCACAGTGATCCCATTAATTGCAGAATTCTTGACCTTGTGTCTTCTGATAGATTCTTTGAAACAATCAGGTCCGGCTTCACATTCGGTGATGAATTTATTTTTCAACTTGTTCTCAGTTTTATACAGATTGTTGAGATCTTCAGCAACTTCAGAGGAATCAGTGCACCCAGTCGACAGGCAGTACAGTTTGTCATCTCTGTGTATGTCACTGTACGAGTTGCAGGTTTCCTCTATCTGCTTTGCAAGTGCTTCCCCATCTGCATTGTCATGTTCTTCACGATATGGTCGAAGTTCCTTGAATATTTCTTCCTCCGATGACAGTCCAGCCATCTCAAGAAGGCATGTAACAACAGCGCTTCTTGCTGATCGTGTCACTGACCACCTCTTCTGTGACTGACCACATTGGGTGCATGCGGATATTCCAGTGACTGACTGTCGAGAAGCAGCATCATGGTTAATGGTTTGCTTGCCTGTGATGTCTACGGCAGTGCAAAGAAAATGTTTTGGATGTTCCTTGTACTGATAGTGCACCATCTTCAAAGTAGGCTTTTATCCCTGGGTGTATCTTCTCCATATTTAGAAGATCAAGATAGTATTTTACCATCCATCGCTTGTAGTTTGGTCTGTCTGCAGCCCACAAGACTGGTAAGATCTTCTTCAGTGCATACACATAGAGGTCAACGCCATTAGTATGCGATACACATTCAAGTACCATATCGTGACTGAGCATATCCATGAAACTGATCCAGTATTTGGCTGTCTTTCCACGATTCGCCTCTCATATGTTATCCCGATACTTGTCCCACTGCGTGAAGACCAGTTTAAGGCCTGGATCAGCGAGTAATGCTGTGAGAGACTTGGGTGAAGGTTTCTCGCTGAAGACGTTTCGTGCTGAAAGCTCACAGTCTGGAAGATCCGCATTTTCCTTGATAAACTGGTTGAGAAGCTTTCCAGGGCGCTCATAATAATTGGGTGCAGACGGACACAGCGATTGTAATGCTTTCCATTCAGGAAGTCTTGCAGTGAGCCAGAGCTAAGCAATTCTGCATCACATAGCAGATCAGGCATTCCAGATGAGTTTATTATATATCTCAGTCCAGCAAAATATGACTAAAAAACAAAAAAAAATAACCACCTTTAGACCCTGGTGTTGGGCTAGACCCTGGTGTTGGGCTAGCGGCTAGGGTGCCGGCTTAGGATCCTAGGATCCTGGGTTCGAATCCCGGTCGATCGCTGAATTAACGCCAGGGGGGTTGACTCAGCCTGTCATCCTTCCGAGGTCGGCTAATTGAGTACCAGTTCACTGGTAATTCCCTGTTTGTCGTTAAAGGCGGCAAAAAGGGTTGGCGGCAGGAAGGGCATCCGGCCGTAAAACATTGCTTCAAAAAGGGGACCAAAAAACAACAACAACCACGGTTCCCGAAAAAGGCCAACCCCCGCTTTGCGGGGAAAAATGGCCTCTAAAGGTGGTTTTTTTTTGTTTTTTTTAGAGGCCATTTTTCCCCGCAAAGCGGGGGTTGGCCTTTTTCGGGAACCGTGGTTGTTGTTGTTTTTCGGTCCCCTTTTTGAAGCAATGTTTTACGGCCGGATGCCCTTCCTGACGCCAACCCTTTTTGCCGCCTTTAACGACAAACAGGGAATTACCAGTGAACTGGTACTCAATTAGCCGACCTCGGAAGGATGACAGGCTGAGTCAACCCCCCCTGGCGTTAATTCAGCAATCGACCGGGATTCGAACCCAGGATCCTAGGATCCTAAGTCGGCACCCTAGCCGCTAGCCCAACACCAGGTGTTGTGTCCAGCAAAATATGACGATTCCATTTAAATGTCCCAAAGCAGATGAAAAGGTTGTCAAACTTAGGTGACCTTTGGTCTTGAATACGCATAGCTGTTTTAGCTATTGCCAGATCATAATGAACTGCCATGTACTTCTCACCACACTCATCTGCCACTTTCTGAACATTGAGTAGAGTTTGTTGAACTACATTTAGCCTGGTAGGGGGTAACTCAATATTTTTCCTATACCCCATTTCTTATAAAGGAAGTGCGCATCCTGTGTGAAGAGGGAATTCCACCCTCTCAACACGAGAGTTTTTGATTGTATGGAACATTAGAGATACCACAAAGAGTCTTTCCTTTTTGAAAGTACAAGATTATCTGCCTCAACTACAGTGTACTAGGCATATTTGAATTTTCCTGCCAGAGGTCTGCGTTGATATGGCGATCTCTTTTTGGAGTAAAATATGAGTGACGTCGTCTCTTCGTTGAGACTTCCTCAGTTTCCATATTGGCTAGCACAGCACCTTCCACTGGGACTTCCTCAGGTTCCATATTGGCTAGCACAGCACCTTCCACTGGGACATCCTCAGGTTCCATATTGGCTAGCACAGCACCTTCCACTGGGACTTCCTCAGGTTCCACATTGGCTAGCAAAGCACCTTCCACTGGGACATCCTCAGGTTCCAACAATGTGGCATACCTGTGGAGGCACGCCCAACTACCAACCCCGATCACATGGAATTCAACGCAACATGGCTGGAATATGGATGACAATGACAATCTACGTATTAAATGGTCGTGACCTCAGTTCAAGTTATGACTCAGATGAGGAGATTGATGATGAATGGTCGGATACAGACAACAGTGATGTGGATGAGTGTTATGATGTTTAAGTCGTAGTGATATGGGTTATATAAAAATGTACTGTACATACACGTTCAATGTGAATATAATAATTTCATTTTTATTTTGTCAGGTGTCAAGTGCATTATTGACTAAATATGTGTTTGTAGCAAATATCATACCTGACTGCCATTACTCATATGTTTACAGACTGCATTGCATCGATACAAATTATTAACTGCATATGAAACCTTCATATCAAAATAATCGATCATACCAAAATACACCATTTGGTGTCTGTCTGTCTGTCTGATGAATTTTTGACGCCAATACATTCCGTCATTACTTATCCAATCTCAACCAAACTTGACAGGAGGACGAAGGGTTATGAAGGTTGTAGCGCATTTATTTCCCCCCCCTCCCCAAAGGGGTTTTCTCCCCCGAGCGGGTTTTCCCCGCGATTGCCGTCAATGAGGTTGCGTGTTGAGGTGTATATCAATGTTAAATTAGCTTTATTGTGGCGTTTTTCCAAAGAAGAAGATTTATCGCGGCGTTTTTCCAAAGACGCTTTTAATAACAAAATTAATGATAATCGCATATTGTTAATGTTATGACAAAACAATATTAATACTAATAATGTCCCACTTCCCCATGGCGTTTTTCCTGCAGTGATAACGTGTATAAACAGCTTATAGTTATAATGGTGTTTCCATGGGAGCAACGGATTCTACAGGAAGTAAAAATATTATAAACCACAAACACGTATGCTTAGCTTTTTAAACAGTCGCTAATGCTCTTTATAACACTAAATGAAGAAATTTGGAGGAATCCCGACATCCGTGAAGTAAGGTTTACTTACAGATCTGAGCGAAGATCAACTGTACTCTATATAACCCACAAATGTTGGGTTAATAACATGGCCCTTTCTACCACTACCATAGCATTTTTGGTAGCGAACATTTGAAACTTGCTCCTGCTGTTTAATACGAAACTGAAAGGGAGGAAGACCGGGGTGTGCTCATTTACCAAGCAGCTAGCTTGGGCTTGCCAAGCCAGCCGTTCCTTAACGGTTTAGAATGGAGTGATTGCTCAAATGCTTAAACCACTTGGCGATCTCTTCACAAGAAACTTGGCAAATGAACACACACCCAATGTTCTTGAGACCCGACCATAAATCGACTGTAATCTATATACCCCAAAGAGGATTGACCCTTCTTGCCGCTCCCGTAGTGAGCGGGTGTACTAGTTGTGATAAGTAATTTTGCCAAATTTGACCGAATTACATGCACATTTCCACTTTAAGGTAAGTGTTTACTTGTGGGCCTGTAACTCACTCATTTTGCAGATATAGACCTCATATACCACTCATTTTGTTTGTGAGGAAATAGCCCAGGTTTCTGAATCAATTACACTAAGTTTAGACTAGTATCTTGTATGTGTCACTCACTCAAACATGAAGGAAGTGACCCTGGTGAAAGTCGTTTTTCACATTTTCGGAAAATGAAATCCATACAGTTTCAAAATTACGAGCTACGCATCCAATTTGGTTTCACAAGTGGATGGTGGTACCACTACAGTAACTCAATTCCTAATATTGTAAGATTTGAATGATGTATATAGTCAGGAGAGCATACAATGTGATGTTGAACTTCTCAGAACCCAGCACCACTGTAATTAACACATATTTGGGCCTGATACATTAATCCACAATGGGCACCCTTTAATAACAAATGGTCATTTCGTGCAAAACAACGACCGCTGGCTCCTGGTCTATAATACCTGTTTGTGAATGATACAGTTGTTTGTTGTGCATTTATATAAGCCAGAGATCCTTGTTTCTTTGTTGTGGGGCTGTGGGTGCTTTGCTTTTACTAAAAGGACCCCGAGTGTCCGACCACGTCAAAATGATGTTAGTGGAGGTTGAGGAAATGTGGTGCTGAGTGTTTCTGACTGGGGGGCGGAGGGGAGAGAGAGGAAGGGCCTTATTCAAAATACTTGGCAATTGGTATGGGGTGGGGAAGTAGGTTGTTACCAGTGGGTCACGGTTAGTTGCAGGTTTGGGTTTGTAAGTCAGAAGGTCTGGTCTAGGTATGCGTTTTGCTCGGTTTATCGCTTCTTTCACAGAGTGAGAGACATAGTGTCTTGCAAGGAAATGTCTTTCTAGTTGGGAGAGAGAAGTTTCTTCTGCCATTTATGTTGAGCAGATGCGTCTTCCTCTGATTGCTTGGCTGTATGTATGGTATGTTTACAATAAATTGTATGTTTAGGGTCAGATGAAGATAGGAGAAGGTAAGAGTGAGTGTTTCTTGGTTTGGTGTATAGTTCTGTTTCGAGTCTGTTGTTTTGAAGTGTGAGTGATGTGTCTAGAAAGTGAAGTATGGACTTTGAGCTGTTGAATGTAAACTTGATGGTCGGATGAATCAAATTTAATTCATTTTGGAACTGTATGAGACTATGGGGGGATTTTGACGAGATAAACTCAATGTCATCAATATAACGTACCCAGGATTTTTCCAAGATGCCGTGATGAGGTTGTGCATAGATTTTAGCCTCTATCATTCCCATGAAGATGTTGGCGTATGATGGTGCAACACGGGTGCCCATAGTGGTACCCTGAGTTTGAATGTAATGTCGTCCGTTTACATTTATTTATTTTTTTGTATACAAAATCGAGGCTCGTGTAAGAGCTAAAGCCCCTGTCACACCTTGACGATTTAGCCAGCGTTTGCCGACGTATCAAAATTGAGTGCTGGTGTGAGTGAGTCATACGCTGGCATACGTCGACAAATTTTGTGCATGCACGAAATTTGTCGACGAGCTCGGCGTACTACGACGTATGCCAGCGTGCTTCAGCGTGCTCTTAACGTATACAAAACTTACCCATAACGTATTCGACGTGTGCCAGCGTATTCGCCAAATTTTTAATACGTCGGCATACGCTGGCTAAAACGTCAAGATGTGACAGCAGCTTAACACATTAAACACAAAAACAAAAACGGACACATAAAACATGTAATAAAGGGAGCGGGAGATAAGAGGGGGAGAGAGAGGAAAGCACACAAGTAGAGAACAGGAACGTCGGTAGATCTGTGGAAGGGAGAGGGCGGGGGTGGGAGGGAGGGTACACGGTATTATTAACATGGTTTTTTGGGTTGTTTAAGACATTAAAACAAAGGTAAGAGGTTCGGGAGAAGTATGGGTGAAAAAAAAAAAAAGGCAAACAGCGAAAGAACAAATGTGAATAAACAAAAGATCGACGAGGAAAATTTGAAATTATTCAATTTGAGCGTCAGTTCCAATGGGCGCATAAGGTGGGTGGTATTGGGACTTGAAGTGTATCCAGTGCTTTGCGGCATGCAGACAGGCCTTCTGAATGTGGAATAGTAGCGTATGGGGATGTAACATCTGCCGTGACTAAAATTTATCGGGAGTCAAAAGGCGAGTATGTTTCATTCAATCCTCGGACGTGTCAGAAAACTGGTTGTGCCCTTGAGATATGAGGGGAGATTCAGTACAAGACGAAATACATAACAGTCAACAAATTTTCACATCAAAACAGTTGGACATGCGCAGCCAGACACAATTGGCCTACCTGGATTGTTTACCTTGTGTCTTTTAGGAAGAAAATAAAGATAAGGACAAGGAGGGTATTTTGGAACAAAGCGAGATTTGATGGCTTCATCTACCTGAATAGAATCTACGATCGTTTTAACCTCTGAGATGTGGAAGGGTGGGGCCGGATGGGAGCTCTTTGTAGGTATCACTATGTAGTTGGAGATTACCTTCTGCAATTTCATCGGTAGTCGACATAATGACAACAGTGGAACCTTCATCTGCTGGCTTTATTACTAAGTCTTTATTATGTCGGATATTGTAGAGTGCTCTTTGTTCTGCCTTTGTAAAATTGTCCTTATGTCTTGAATAATTGTATTTTTGTGCTGCATTTTCAATTTCATTGTTCACTTGTTCCATACAGACATGCAGATCGGGATTGTCAACACGTGGTGTCCAGGTGCTTTTTGGTTTCGGTAAGGTGAGTTGTGGTGTATTAGGTGTATGTAAACTATCGGTGTATGTAATTGATTGTATGTGTGTCTGTTGGTGTTGTCTGTTGTAGGGCTGATGGTGCTGGGTGTACTATAGCAAAGTATACTTTGAATGTAATTTGCCGACAGAAATCCTTTAAATCTTCTTTCAATTGTAATTGGTCTATTTGTGGATTGATTGGGCAAAATTTTGGACCCTTGGACTGTAATTAAATTACCTGTAAAAATTAACCTTTCATTTTAGACCCAAAGCTGTCCTTGCCTAAATGTGAGGTGAACAAACTGCTTCCTGCTTGTGAATAATTGCAATGTTTGTTAAACAGGGAACACTTTGGATTTTGATTAAGAAAAAAGGAGTTTGGATATCATAAATCCAAACATGCTAACAACGCAAAATTTCTCTAAAAGACATTCCATACGTTACAAGAAAAAAAGTATTTATGGTGGAGCATCAAGGTATTTCTCGACATGCTCGGGTGTATAAAATAATGACGTACCAGACTTGGGTGTGAATCCATCACCCTGAAGTTGGAGGTTGCAGACATCACTGAACCCGATTCCACAGAAACCAGGAACGTTTTCCAGCTGCACATTTTGGAATCCATCAAATTTTTTACAAAAACTGGAAAGTTCCCGAATAACATTCTCCAAGTTTACGAACAGACCTCCCAACAGAGAAGATCCTGCAAACTGGACAACTTGTGGCTTCAAGAAAGAATTCATAAATTTACAGAGGTCAGCATACATTGCAAATTGAAATTTCTCTTTGGCGAGAGAGAGGAGCTCGGTTCGCAATGCATCTGACTCTGTACAAACTCGAATAACCTTCTGATGCTCAATTCCAAGCTTATCGATCACTGCTTGGGCTGTTTCTGCTCTCAGGCCTTGTGATTGGAGCCATTCCAAGAAGCTCTCCATTTCACCCATGACCTGCCAGGGACACAATGCTCATGTTAATCAAGGAAAGATTATAAATGTTATTTTCTTTACTCTGTTTTCCTTATTATTTTACCCAATCAATGTGGGGTTTTGCATCTAGTTTGTTCTTCATGTGGGGGCTGGCAGTATGGCCTTGAGGTAGACACATTCACCTCTGAGCTGTCTAGTTTGGGTTTGTTTGAATCCCAGCGCAGCTATAAACTGTCATCCTGGTGTTTCACAGATAGGGCAAGGTGAGTGTGCTGTCCTTCGGATGGACTTGAAACTGGGCATCCATCTGTCAGCATTAGATGGTACCTGGTGGGCGTTAAAGATTCCATGGCATCTTAATCGAAGAGTAAGTGGGCTATCGCTGGCACGCTGGCCAAATTCCAAATTTCTTCTCTAACCTAAAGGGGGCACTACATCAGCGGCACAGCCACACTCTGAGCAATGATGCAAACAGCAGCCACTGCAAACATAATGAAAGAACCACTTCTGCCACCCAGACCCACCACGTCATCCGCCCCCTCTATCATCACCACTCCTCCTACTCCTCTTCCTCCTCTACATCCTGCCCTACCCCTTCACCCCTCCTACTTGCTCCCTCATTATTGTGTTTCATTAATAAGCATATAATCAATGTCCAGAGCCAAAAATGGACAGAGGATAAAATTTCAATGCATCGCCAGCAACGCCATGGGTGAACAAAACAAAGAGAAAACAAGCAGAAAACAAGTACAGATCCATTCAAAGTACACCGTCCCCATGCCAAATAATTAAATATCCCCCAGCGTGGCATTTCACCAGAAACATAAACTAAATTATTCCTCAAGGCATTCAATATCCTTCTGCTATCCATTTCTGTAGGCTACACTAATTGATCCACTTCAATGCAACGAGAACGTCACTTTGTTTACGGCTTTCCGTTTCTGGGTTCTTCTTCGTTTTCTGTACATTCTTTAGTTTTAGTAAATGCGACACTCCCCCTAGTTCACGCATTAGCGTTACGTGCTAGTATGTTCGCAAACAACCGTGCGGACGTCTGCGAGCGACACCCGTGCATGTTAGCAGACTCGCAGACGCACAAGCATAACTCCGGCTTAATGCCACCAATCCGCTGCTGCACCACCCAGGGCCGGCCCGAAATGAAATGACGCTTCAGGAAAGATTAATCTTCGTCCCCCCTCTACGTTTGTTTAACTTTTGAACACCCCCTTAGGCAGTGGTGAGGGTGGAGGGGGTGCATGCGGTGATATGGGGTAGCGAACCCAAACAGGATATCTCAAGATGTTATGGATTGATTTGGATGAAACTTGGTGGACAGGTTGTGTGTGTGACCAAGACAAATAGATTCGATTTTGGTGAAGATCTGAAAATGGATTCAGATAGGAGAATTATTTAATTTTTAAGTGATTTTTCACCATTGAGAGATCGGGTGAAAAGCAACATTTTTTTTTTTTTTTTGTATAAAAGATCGAGGCTCTTGTAAGAGCTAACATTAATCACAAAAAGACAAACTGACACATAAAACATATAATAAAGGGAGCGGGAGACAATATGGGGAGAGAGAGGGAAGCACAGAAGTACAACATTTGAGAGCAGGAACTTCGGGAGATCTGTGGGAGAGCGAGGGCTTGGGGGGAAGAGGCACGGGAAGGGGGCGGGGTGGGTGAGGTATAAAACACATTGACATTGCTAGGACTTCCAGGAAAGAAGTCGGTATTTCAAAAAAAAAGTGGATCTGGGGTGAATTAACAGGGGTAGAAGAGATCAAGGTTTTGGATGGGGGGAGATAAGAGATGGTGGTGAACAGCTGTTTCAAAGACCTGGAGGGAGGAGTGGGATTGAAGAGAGTGAGGGAGTTTGTTCCAGAGGCAGGAGAAAAGAGGAACGAAAGAGTGAAGGTGAGCAGAAGTCTTGATTTTGGCAATTTCACCAGAAGAGGGTTGCTGGCAGATATTGTGCGACCTGTAGGAGTATTTGGGGGACAGAGCACAGATAGAGCTGGGGGAGCAAGGCCGAATAGGAGTCGGTAGAAGACAGAAAGACCACCTACCTGCCTGTGGTGAGTGAGTGAAAGGCCCTCGGAGTTAACTCATCGCAGGAGATTCCAATGATTCTGAAAGCTTTGGTTTCAACAGCGTGAAGCCGAGCTCGGTGTGAGGCAGGAGCACTGGCCCAGAGGGGAGAACAGTATTCCATTGAGCTGCGGATGAAAGTCTTGTATGTGGTGAGGAGCTCAGGTGTGCCAAGGAAGGACTTCGCACGACGGAGGATGCCCAGTCGGTGACTGGCTTTGGAGGCCACCTTGGAAATGTGGTTTTCTCAGGAAAGATCATGGCAGATAGTGAGACCCAAAAGCTTGAGTGACAGAACTTCTTGGAGAGGATTGTTCAGAAAGTAAATGGGAGGGTTGTCCAGTCGGTCTTTTCGGAGAGACATAGTGACATAGTTCCAATTGTTTGACCAGTCTGTGATTTTGTCCAGGTCTGCAGAGAGTGAGGAGGCTGCAGACTGTCGATCTGAGGGATAAGGAATGGAGCGGCAGAGAGTGGAGTCATCAGCAAAGAGATAGAGAGGATTTTCCAGAGAGTCAGAGAGATCATTGATGAAGACCAGAAAAAGCACAGGGCCCAGAACACTGCCTTGGGGAACTCCAGCCTGAACAGGAAGGGGGAGATGAGAGAAACCCATTCAGGGCCACACTTGACTACGACGAGAGAGGAAGTCCGCAAGCCATGCGTGGAGATTTCCATGGATACCATAGGAGGAGAGTTTGGTGAGTAGAGCGGGGTGCCAGACTGCATCGAAGGCACGTGATATGTCAAGGGAGACAGCTCTAATTTCCTGTTTGACATTGAGGACCTCCATCCATTGTTGAGACAGCAGAAGCAGCATGTCCAGAGTAGAGTGAAAATTAATGTCCTTATTAATAAAAAAAATTTAAGTTACAGATTCGGATGAAATGGTGGTGGTTTATGTATTCCATTAGCGAATTGATTGATTATTTAATTTTTTATGGTTATTCTTTATTTATTTTCATTATTAATCATTTATTTATTTTCTTTCTCATCTGGGCAATATCTCAGGCACCTTTTGAGCTCGTAAGCTAATATTTGGACACGACAGTGACCAAGTGATGTGGCTATAAAGGTTTTTTGGGGATTTATTGATTAATCAATTAATCGATTAATTATTTATTGATTAAGAGATTAATTATTTAATTTTTCCGATTAATGACTTATTTAATTAATTTTCGAAAAGTTACAGCTTCGGATAGCACTGGTGGTTTCGGTATGCTATAAGTATTAGCCAATTGATTAAGAAAATATTTTATGATCATTATTTATTGATTTTAATTAAGCAATTAATCAATCAATTATTGTACACCTCTCCCTCCCAATACAGTCTCTATGAGCTGCACGGCGGTATTGCCAGGGCACCCCCCCCCTTCCCCCCCCCCCCCCCCCCGCGCTGGAGGATATTTAATTATTTGGCATGTGGGTGGTGTACTTTGAATGTATCTGTATTTGTTATTTATTTATTTTCTTTATTAATTATTTATTTATTTTCTTTCTCATCTGGGCAATATCTCAGGCACTTTTTGAGCTAGGAAGCTAATATTTGGACATGACAGTGACCAAGTGATGTGGCTATAAAGGATATTTTTGATTGTTTGATTAATCAATTAATCGATTAATTAATTATTTATTAATCAATAAATTATTTGATTTTTTCGATTGACTTATTTAATTAATTTTCAAAAAGTTACAGCTTCAGATGAAGCACTGGTGGTTTCGGTATGCTAAGTATTAGCCAATTGATTAAGAAAATATTTTATGATCATTATTTATTGCTTTTAATAATGCAATTAATCAATCAATTACTGTACACCTCTCCCTCCCAATACAGTCTCTATGAGCTGCACGTCGGTATTGCCAGGGAACCCCCCCCCGCCCCCCCCCCCACGCTGGAGGATATTTAATTATTTGGCATGGGGACGGTGTACTTTGAATGTATCTGTACTTGTTTAATGATTCTGCTTGCCAGATTTAATGAATCTGAGAGTGGTGTTCATGTAGCACAGGCATGATGGACCAAATCCGAATGGCCTCATGCACCAAATTTCCTTGAGAATTGCACACTGCTCCTTTCCTATTCAATCTCCAGGTGCTACATGACGTCATCGCGGCGAGCCGAAGAGGGCCCGGCGATGATGCGCGGCGTGCCGAAAGTACTCAGTTTTCGCCCCATTTCTTTGTTTGTTTGTCCGGGCGATATCTCTGCCATCCTTTGAGCTCGGAAGCTGAAACTTGGATGAGGAGACGGTGAGGTCTAATAATAATAATAATAATAATTCATTTATTTTGTATAGCGCTTTTCCAGAAGCCCAAAGGCGCTTTGACAGAGTGGAAAACATAATGCATAACAATACATGAAAACAACAATTGCAAAAAGACAAGAATCAATAGGGAAATATTTAAAGCAAAAGGAGGGAGAAGGAGAAGTGATAGTCAGGGGTTAAATGCTGTGGGTTGAATGTTGAATGCAGTGTTGAACAGGTGGGTCTTTAGTGATGTTTTGAATGTGGTGAGAGAGGAGGAGTCTCTGATAGTGTGAGGTAGCGGCAGGGACAGCGCGGCAGGGACAGCGCGGCAGGGACAGCGCGGCAGGGACAGCACCTTATCCTCGGCGCAGCAGGGAATTCCAAAATCAAATATTCTTGTGGAATTCAATATCACCAAGTATGGAATGTCAATCAGGAATGTCACATTTTAAACCCACAGCATATTTTTGAGATTTTTGGATTATGAATCAGGTTTTCCACCTACATTTTGGTTGTGAACGCAAAATATCCACCAGAACAGGTAAAGTAGGTAATTGTACATCGTACTCTCATTTAAAGGTGACATTGGTCACTGGATATACAAGTTGATTATAATAAAATGTATCTGGAATTTTTGCAGTTAAAAGGAAGAATGAGGTTTAACGATCATTTTGGGAAGTTTAGTGATGACGTGATATTAAATAATTTAATGAATCTATCTATAATTCCAGTAATCTCTGTGTGTATGTATGTATGTATGTATGTATGTATGTATGTATGTATGTATGTCTGTGACCGCTGTTTCTCGACAACCACGGGTCCGATATACTTTAAACTTGCCAGGTATATTGCTGGGGACCCGAGGATGTGCCTTTTCAAGGTTTCATATTAATCGGAGAAGTAGTTACCGAGCTATGTCCAAAAAACGATTCAACCAATCAGAGAGCAGCGAGCTATCACGTGTGCCGAACGTGGCGAACAGACTCTGCCTCGGACGGCACATTTGAGAGCGTATTCATTTATTTCACGTTGGCAAACTATGTTGCCGTTAAACTATGTTGTAAAACTAATTAAAACTAATTTGCGACATATTAATCGGAGAAGTAGTTACCGAGCTATGTCCAAAAAACGATTCAACCAATCAGAGAGCAGCGAGCTATCACGTGTGCCGAACGTGGCGAACAGACTCTGCCTCGGACGGCACATTTGAGAGCGTATTCATTTATTTCACGTTGGCAAACTATGTTGCCGTTAAACTATGTTTTAAAACTAATTACGTGCACGCTATGGCGATTTCTTTACCAAACTCCGCAAGCCGTTCGCTTTGGACCAAACCATTTCATGTAAATAGAGGGGGGGGGATTGTCACCGTACTCGCAAGCCGTTCGCTTTGGACCAAACCATTTCATGTAAATAGAGGGGGGGGGATATAATTTTAGATATATATATAGTACGGGCATGCCCTAGTACAACAAAAGGAGCGAAAAACACCATTAAATGAACAATCAAATACCTCAACAAACATTTAATAAAAACTCGTTTAACTTACCTTCATTCCCGTCATCAACGAACAGAAGATGTTTTTATCTTTTAATGAACGTTTTTACAGATCTTTCTCATTATTGATAATAAAATGAGAATCTCCGAAGAAACCTCTTTACTTGAGATCGGAGCCGACATGATCACGTGGCCTTCGTTACAGTTACAATATGACGAGGTTCACAAGATCACCCGGAAATTATTCTACATCCTTCCTCTTAGGCCTTAGCGCACATGCTTCTTCTTCTTCCTCATTGTCAAAAAACACTTTTATTGTCTGTGGTGTCTCAACTCATTCTACTTATGGTTCATTGCATTGGACGAAAAGGCTTTTGATTTTTTTGCTTTGCTTTGCGAAGACGTCACGATCGTAGTTTACGGCTCATTGGCCAATGGTTGTGATGTGAACGATTGAAGCCACAGATCGGCCATTTTACCACTCCCATTCACGGTCCACGAGAGTAATGTCCTTTCGTTGAGTTGTTTGCTTGTGCTCGCGAAGCGAAAAGCAGGGTTCGCGATCAGGTCCATACCTGCGTACGAGTCTGCATTTTGAAAATTCATTTTCTCAGCAACCGTTGGTCCGACTGTCACTAAACTTTACCAGAGGATTCGGGAGCGCCTCCACCTGCCGAATATTTTTATTCATAATTGTGGCGTCATAGGTCACATGGTACGGACGCCATCTTGGAGAACGTTGCACCTCCATATCTCACAAATGCTCAGTGAAAAAATTGAAACATGATTCATTGTCAAGCACTCCCCAAGGGGAATATATGTTCATGATGATGTCATCCATGCCTTCATTATGACGTCATAATTCGACAAGTACAACACTTTTTATTTTCTTTTTTTTTTATACAAGATCGAGGCTCGTGAAAGCTAACATTAATCACACAGAAAGACAAACTGACACATAAAACATATAACATGGGGAGCGGTAGACAAGATGGGGCGAGAGGGGGAGGAACACAAACACAACATCTGAGAGCAGGGACATCGAGAGATCTGTGGGAGGGAGAGGGCTTTGGGGGGGGGAGGCATGGGAAGGGGGGGGGGTGGGAGAGGTATAAAACATATGGACACTGCCGGGACTTCCAGGAAAGAAGTTGGAATTTCAAACAAGGTGGATCTGGGGTGAATTAGTGGGGGTAGAAAAGATCAAGGTTTTGGATGGGGAAAGATAAGAGATGGTGGTGAACAGCTGTTTTAAAGACCTGGAGGGAGGTGTGGGATTGAAGGGAGTGTGGGAGTTTGTTCCAGAGGCGGGAGAAAAGAGGAATGAAAGAGTGAAGGTGAGCAGAGAGCCGAGATTTCGGCAGTTTGACCATCAGAGGGTTGCTGGCAGATCTTGTGCGACCTGTAGGAATATTTGGGGGACAGAGCACAGAGAGAGCTGGGGGTGCAAGGCCGGAGCGGAGTCGGTAGAAGACAGAAAGACCACCTACCTGCCTGCGGTGAGTGAGTGAAAGGCCCTCGGAGTTAGCTTCATCACGGGAGATTCCAATGATTCTGAAAGCTTTGGTTTCAACAGCGTGAAGCCGAGCGAGGTGTGAGGCAGGAGCACCAGCCCATAGGGGAGAACAGTATTCCATTGAGCTGCGGATGAAAGCCTTGTATGTGGTGAGGAGCTCACGTGTGCCGAGGAAGGACTTCGCACAACGGAGGATGCCCAGTCGGCGACTGCCTTTGGAGGTATCAGACTTGATCTGATAAGTATGAAAAAATAGTATGAAAAATAGTATGAAAAATAGTATGAAAAAAAATGTTCTCTGCAACTGTTAGTCCAATGGACACGATATTTTGACCATCGGAGCGCCTCCTCCTGTGGAATTTTGTAATGATAATTATGACGTCATAGGTCACGTGGTACAGGCGCATCTTGGAATAATCGAAAAACTTCGCACCTCTATATCTTCGAAAGCACTCCATGGAAAAAATTGAAGCATGGTGTGTTGTCAAGTACTCCCCATGGGGTATAACATGTTAATGATGATGTCATCGTTGCCATTGTTATGATGTCATAATTCGACAAGTAGGCCTACAACGCTTCATCTGATCAGTATGAATTTTTTTTCGCTGCAACTATTGGTCTGATGGACACAAAATTTTCACCATATGAGCGCCTCCTCCTGTAGAATAGGTTAATGATAATTATGACATCATAGGTCACGTGGTACAGGCACCATTTTGGAAAATACCGAAATACGTTGCGCCTCTTTATCTGCGAAACTGCTCCATGGAAAAAAATAGAAATGTGACTTATTGTAAAGAACTCCGCATGCGAATAAGTGTTGTTAACGATTACGTCATTGGTGCCTTCATTATCACGTCATAATTTGACAGCGAACATGCTTCGTCTGATCATTTTGAAATTTATTGAGCATGATCTATGCAACAATTACGTTAGTTAATATACATTTATGATGTCATCACTCACATGGTATGGCAGCCATATTGGATCCCAGAAAAAAAACCCTTATAAAATAGAAGAGTGGGCTTGCACCAAGTTGACTGCGCATGGTAAGTATTCTATGAATACCATCTAGTTCTTCAATCATCGACTGACACGAAGGTTGGAGTTACACTCAACCCCTTTGATTGACCGAGTAGTGAACGAGGGAACATCACAACCCTTCCCAGCATGTTCTGTTGGAGTTCCACTCGCCTCTCATAATGTCCCGTCACATTTTTGGCCTACAGGACACATTTTTACTCTGATCTTCACGAAAACCTCACCACCTGAGAGAGCACAGTCGTGGTAGTTATAAGCTGGTAGCATATTGTGTTTGAAGTCAAACGTTCAAAGGTCAAGGTCACATAAATTGGACATTCTTAACCGCCGGTACGTGGAGAAATGCTAGGAAAAAATAATTAAATAAATAAATGAAAAATCACGCAGAGGTTCACTTGGCAAAATAGAACAAAGTAGAATGGCACTCGGTAGATCATCCTTTTGTCCTCAAAAATCATTGTGAATTCAGTGACCTGATATGTAAAACCTCTTCAAATTTTAAGTTAATCGGCTGAAAATTGATAGAATCTACAATTGAAGACCTAATGCAGCTCCAAGGTTGAGTTACTGGATCCCTATATTTTGCTCCCATTTTCATCAGATCCCTAATTTCACGATTACTAATGATATTCAAATACCCAGAAACTTCGTGTCCACAAGGACCATACAAAAAGGGGAAGATGAACATGCACAGTCAGTCTTCAAAATGTCCTTTACCATACACATCTAAACAAAAACTTTAATTTTTTTTACTATAATTGAATAAAGATTGTCTTATGGTCAGTGAAGGTGAAATAAACTTTCAATGAGGTTCGCTCCCTAACTTTATCTGGTCATAAACTCTCTACAGTAGTATCTCTAATAAGCCCCCCCTCCCTCCCCCAAAGACCAGCTTAGACCCCGATTTTTTAAATGCCGTGAACAAGCTTTGGTACATCATGGATGATCAAGGTTGTGGTCAAGTCTCATCGAAATAGTGTGCATAGTTTCAGAAGAAAAAGGCAAATTCCTATTTGGGGGGGGGGGGGGGGGGGGTCAAACCTGGATCCAATTTGATCCCCGGTAGACCCCCTTATACCCCGATTTGTTTTAATGCCCTGAACAAACTTTAGTCAGAACACAACATATATCATTTGTGCCAAATTTGGTCGCAATCCCATAAGCGGTTTCGGAGAAAAGGCTTAAAGTGTTTACAGACTGACTGACTGACTGACTGACGGACTGACGACGCGTCATCGCATAAGCTCCCCTGAATTTCGTTCTCGGTGAGCTAAAAATAGAGTGAAGTCGAAGGTTTAATCTACCTGTTTGCGAGAATATTCACAAATTAAGAACTCGTGAATCAGATCAACTTTAGGATGAGACTTCTTTGTAAGAACCCTGCTACAAAAAGCTTCAATCAAAAATGAACACATGTCATACGAACACGATAAACTCCAGAGAATATTAGCTAAGACTTGTTTGGAACATGACCTCAGCAGAACATAAACATAGGGGCAATACACTTGGCGCTCACCTGGTAAAATAAACAGTACACTGCACTGACTAAAAGTATTTTAAACTAATTTCACTGGTTTCTAGAAGACAGGGCAGCATGGAGAATCATACTAACTGTTACGGATTCGTCACTTCCGTTGTTGTGGTTTTCATCCACTGTAAACATTTTTGATTCCATGTACTATTATTGTTGTCGTTTAAGGGAGATAGAGGTTACTATTTTCAAAAGGTAAAAAAGTCAATGTTTTAAATGAAACCGGAACCGGACGACGACAAAGAGGAAGAGGAGGAGAAAAAGGCGGAGCGAGTGAGTCGGGGAAGAAGCCTAGCTGCTTCGAGATCTGGAGCAAACGTTGACGAACGGAGGTCACTAGCGAACTTCGGGTTTCCCGGGAAAGGGATTCTTGCGACAGAGTTGTTATCGATGTGACAGATCAACCTGCGTGTCAGGTTTTGGCAGTTGATTCCGAGGAGAATTATCATCGTGCTGTTACGCCACGAGAACGGGCCGTCGGCCATTTTGACTCACGCAGGACTTGCGCTTCGCTCAAGGTTTCATCTCGCTTCAACCATTTTCACCGCATTTAGACGTTAATCTGGTGTGTGTGTGTGTGTGTGTGTGCAACGTGGTTTTTGAAGGTTAATTTGCGGTTCGCCGACTGTGAGCCGTGGAATGTCCATACCCGAGGGTGTGATTTCCCAGTCGCCTGGAGGGCGCCTTTGGATTTCCCAGTCGCCTGGAGGGCGCCTTTGCGCAGCTTTGGCCGCGTGACTGTGACTGTCATCCGAATGGGATTCTGGTCTCGATTGGACATCGTTCTGACGATCGCTGGAGCGGATCGACCTGGGCTTGATGCCGGAATAGAGACATTGGGGAATATTCTTCTTTTCGCTCACTTGGAGCACAGTGAGTTATAGTGTATGAACCTGATGGTACCATCATAGGAAATATATATTGGTTGTACAATTGATTACTATTGTTTTTGGTGTTGTTATTCTTGTGTGACCTTAATACAATATTTGTTTGTTGGTAACAATTGGTGTGGTTTCACCATTGATATTTGACCCAGAATAACACATCTTTCTGCCGTGACTCCTCTCGGGGCTCGGAGGTACACCGTGACCGGGGGTTGGGGAGGAGCACGTAACACTCACATAATCATAAAACTTTAAGCAAACAAACAAAAAAATAACTATTTTGGGGGGCAATACCCCCACACTCCCAAAGGGGCAGATTTTTTAAAATGCCGTGAACAAACTTTGGTACATTACTGGTGATGAAGGTTGGGGTAAAGTTTCATCGAAATAGTGTGTGTAGTTTCAGAGGAAAAAGCAAATTTCTATTTTAGGGGGTCAAACCTGGATCCACTTTGACCCCAGTAAACCCCCTTAGACGCCGACTTTTTTAAATGTCGCGAACAAACTTTAGTCACAACGCAACACATATCATTTGTGCTTAATTTGGTCACAATCCCATCAGCGGTTTCGGAGAAGAAGTTGCAAGTGTTTACGGACGGACAGACTGACTGACGGCGCGCCATCGCATAAAACTCCCCTGAACTTCGTTCCAGGTGAGCTAAAAACCATGAAAAGCCTTTCCTTCATAAAAACCTTTAAGTCTATCAATTATCTCTGAAATTTCCATTTTTGGAGCTATACAACCCCGACTATGACACCCATGACCTCTGGGT